>NC_073252.2:140000000-140625000 GCF_029289425.2 Pan paniscus | reverse complement strand
TATTTGTGATCTGTTTATTGCTAATTGTCTTAGTTTGCACTTATTAGAGTCAACTCAAGATGGGGATTCTCAGTTTTGTTAGTTGGAATCAGAAAAATAAAAATAAAAAAAAAACAAGATAGAGCAGGAAAATTGCAAGTTAAAAATGCAACTTAGAAGATCAGCCTGGTCCCACAAGCAGCTCTGCAACCTGAGGGTTCCACAAAAATGTCCCCCATTCATGCTAGGGTACTGGCCTTTGGTATCCTTTTATAAGTCATGCTTTGGCTGTGGGCTGTCCCTAGAGGGAGTATGAAACTTTTGAGACATTTCCAGTGATATGAGGACAATTATCAATAGGAGAGTGAGTGTGGGTCTACCGTTTTGGTGAAGGAAATCTGGGTAGGGCACCAAGAGTCAATCTGTTATTTCAGGCTGTAAGAAGATCTCTTTGTCCTTGGTATTCTACTGTTTTACTAGCTTCTTGGTGCAAATTTCTTTTTATTTATGCTGCTTGGAAAACTCTGTTTCCTGAACCTGAATATTTAATTATGGAAAACTGAAACTTCCTTTTTTAATATTGTCTCTTCTAGATGACAAAATTTAAGAGTAAATGCCTCCTTAAACTTTTTGCCCTATTCACTTGCCATGACCTAGGCCTGGCCCTGGTCTCTCCATTCTCTCTTCTCTCTTCTTCAGGGAATCTGATTGGTCACAAATTAGAACTTCCTATTTTCTCTTCCACCTTGCATAAGTTTTGTCACTTTTTCTGTCTTTGTTTTATGTAATGATTCAAATGTATTTTTCAGTTTATTAAGTCCCTCTCTGAAGTTGTACCTAATTTTCTTCAATGCGTCTATGCAATTATAATTTATTTAATTTTTAATTTCTAGAAGTTACTTTTAGTCTTTTAAAATTCTAATTGGTTTTAATATCCTATTATTTCTTTGTTATGTCTTTAGTTTCTGTAAATGGTTTGGATGTGTGTTTTCTCCAAATGTCATGTTGAAATGTAATCCCCAGTATTGGAGATGGGGCCTGGTGTGAGGTATTGGATCATGGGGGTAGATATCTCATGAATGACTCAGCACTATCCCCTTGGAGTAAGTTCTAGCTCAGTCAGTTCACATAATATTTGGTTGTTTAAAAGGGGCTGGCTCCTCCTCGTCTCTCTCCTACTCCCACTCTTGCCATGTGATGTGTCTACTCCCTCTTCACCCTCCACCATGTTTGTAAGCTTACTACTATCCTCACCAGAAGCCAAGCAGATATTGGTGCCATGCTTGTATAGCCTGCAGAACTGTAAGCTAATTAAGTCTCTTTTCTGTATAAATTACCCAGTCTCAGGTATTCCTGTATAACAACACAAGAATGGCCTAATACATTTCCTTTTTTATACTCTTAGGGATTTTTAACACACTGATTTTATTTTGTGTTATCTGACTGTACAAAATCTGAATTCCTTGGCAATCTAATTCTAGTGTTTGTTGCTTCTTTGGACTTTCTTTTATAAAGGCTTACTTTTGGATAGGTTGTGTAATTTTGGATTGTGAACTTATTATTGGTTTATTTAAAATTCTGGGAATCCTGAGATGTCTAAGATGAGGTTATATTCCTTTGAAGAGGATTTAATTTGCTCTTTTAAGTTAATTTATCTTCTGAAAGATTTTCAGGACTTATAAACTCTAGAAAACAAAGTCCAAAAGCCATGGGGGAAGGATTGTGGATTATGCATCTTTAGAAGAATTCCTTTTTTTGCTACTCCAAGCCAGAAATGTCACAAATATTTCCCTTGTCACTTACCCCTGTTAAGGTGCAATTTTTTTTTATTGTCCACCCTTTTGGGCTTTTGAGTGTTGTAAACTCCAACAGCTCATCTTTTACAAGACTGAAATCTTCTCCACTATTTCCTATAAGGCTATTAAAATCCAAGGTTCCAAGATCCTAGTGTTAGTAAACACCACCAATGTACCCATAATTTTTGCACTAGGATGTTAACCATTGTTTCAACTCCGACTTCATTTTGCCCTTGTGAGATCATCCTTACTTTTTTAAAATTCAAAAGTGCTTTTTAAAGTATGTTTGTTGTGTTTTATTAAGCATTTCTAAATGTTTTGAAGCAGAAGAGCGTTTTAGAATTACTAGTGTCTATATTGCCAGAAGCATAAATCTACTTATTGAGCACAATGTAGTTTTTATTTTTGTTTCCTTTTTCTGTCATACTTTGATAGTGGGATATGGAGGTATTCAACTATAATTCCATTTGCTTAGATTGTTTATTTTTTGAATTTAGATTTTTTGGGTTTTCTGTGCTTACGTGCTTTCCACATTGCAAAATTTGTTTCAGCTGAATTATTTCGGTTGTTTATGTTCTCCATCAAAATTGTTGAATCCTAGAAGAATAGAGGCAAAGACTGACAGTTAATTTTATCTAATTTTTAAAATGTTAATTCCTCTGGACACCTAAATTTGTATACTATGTTTTATACATGCTTTAGTGCGTTATGCACATAAAATACCTAGTAGTAAAAGTTCCATCCTCTTTCGGCTAAATCAGAAATGTTATGAAAATGGGAAAAGTGTTCTTCATGTCTCTTTTCAATAGTTATTGTGAAGCGTAAGAGCAATAATATATATGTAAAAGAAATACCAAGTGATTAGTTTGAGCAAAGGCTCAATAAAAGGTGCTTGTAGCGTTTCTTAAATATAATGCATTATTTCAGTTACATTGTGAATCCTTAAAATAACGTATTATTTTTTCTTTCATTGCTTTTAATCCAACGACCTAATGAGTTATTGGAGCCTCCTGCATTGATGCTAAAATTTCTGTATTATTGATGTCTTTTCTAGGCTTTTAATGTTCCTCTTTCTGTCTGTCTTTGTGGGATGCGTGTGGTGCTTCTGTCTTTTTACATTTTGTGGTGGTGGTGTATGTTTACCAGTATATTTCATTGTTCATTTTTTGATATTTCAATTGAATTTACTGAAATATAAATCTCTGAGAGATAAATATATTCATTTTACATATCTCTGATATGGTTATCACACGTGACACAATTAAAATTAACTCATTACCATCTAATGCCCATTCTATAGGCAAACACTTCATATTTTCCTATTGGACAAATTCTAAACAATTACTTTCCTTGATACCATATACTCAAGTAAATTAATATTCTTATCCTACTTAGGTCATATAATGGAAAATCATTCAAGAACCAATGCAAAAAGATAAAGTGATAAAGAAATTTCATAATTTCTATCAAGATATGGGTACTAGAATTTCGTTAAAACAGTGATAAGCACTTACCAACATAGAATTTTGCCTTAATTTAAAAACTGAAATAAGATTGATTTTCTTTTGCATTAATTTACTGTTTTTGAAGTTTATTTGATGGTTTTCAAAGGGATATTTCTCTTTGAGGGTTTTATTTTGTTATTATGTTTGGTTTTGGACATTGTTGATGGTGATTGTTTTAGCCAGAGGCAAGAATCCTGTATTACTACTAAGTCATCTTTCTGGAACTTCTTCAGGACAGCTTATACAAAAAACAAGAAACCCCTAGGTCAACTTGTAAGTGAATACTTGATAGCTAAGAAAACCTGAGAAGAATTTCCGCAAGACTTAAGACGAACATTGTGAATACAGCAGATAGTATAAAATCACACAGGATTTTGAGAAACTAGTAGCTCCTCTACTACTGATCTTTTAACTTAGGAACTCTCATAGACATTTACAAGGCTACACACCGGAGCTAAAGAATGTCAGTTCTGTGTATTATTTCCAACTGATGGCATTTGTAGACACATATGGGGAATACAGAACCTTTCAAACAACTAGTTTTGCAGACAGCCCTTGGAATCTAATATGTTTATAAGAAGAGAAGCTTCTGTTTTTTTTTTTTTAATTATACTTTAAGTTTTAGGGTACAGTGCACAACTTGCAGGTTTGTTACATATGTATACATGTGCCAGGTTGGTGTGCTGCACCCATTAACTCGTCATTTAACATTAGGTGTATCTCCTAATGCTATCCTTCCCCCCTTCCCCCACACCACAACAGGCCCCAGTGTGTGATGTTCCCCTTCCTGTGTCCGTGTGTTCTCATTGTTCAATTCCCATCTATGAGTGACAACATGCGGTGTTTGGTTTTTCGTCCTTGTGATAGTTTGCTGAGAATGATGGTTTCCAGCTTAATGCATGTCCCTACAAAGGACATGAACTGATCATTTTTTATGGCTGCATAGTATTCCATGGTGTATATGTGCCACATTTTCTTAATCCAGTCTATCACTGTTGGACATTTGGGTTGGTTCCAAGTCTTTGCTATTGTGAATAGTGCTGCAGTAAACATACATGTGCATGTGTCTTTATAGCAGCATGATTTATAATCCTTTGGGTATGTACCCACTAATGGGATGGCTGGGTCAAATGGTATTTCTAGTTCTAGATCCCTGAGGAATCGCCACACTGACTTCCACAATGGTTGAACTAGTTTACAGTCCCACCAACAATGTAAAAGTGTTCCTATTTCTCCATATCCTCTCCAGCACCTGTTGGTTTCTGACTTTTTAATGATTGCCATTCTAACTGGTGTGAGATGGTATCTCATTGTGGTTTTGATTTGCATTTCTCTGAGGACCAGTGATGATGAGCATTTTTTCATGTGTCTGTTGGCTGCATAAATGTCTTCTTTTGAGAAGTGTCTGTTCATATCCTTCGCCCACTTGTGGATGGGGTTGTTTTTTTCTTGTAAATTTGTTTGAGTTCATTGTAGATGCTGGATATTAGCCCTTTGTCAGATGAGTAGATTGCAAAAATTTTCTCCCATTCTGTAGGCTGCCTGTTCACTCTAATGGTAGTTTCTTTTGCTGTGCAGAAGCTCTTGAGTTTAATTAGATCTCATTTGTCCCTTTTGGCTTTTGTTGCCATTGCTTTTGGTGTTTTAGACATGAAGTCCTTGCCTATGCCCATGTCCTGAATGGTATTGCCTAGGTTTTCTTCTAGGGTTTTTATGGTTTTAGCTCTAACGTTTAAGTCTTTAATCCATCTTGAATTAATTTTTGTATAAGGTGTAAGGAAGGGATCCAGTTTCAACTTTCTACATATGGCTAGCCAGTTTTCCCAGCACCGTTTATTAAATAGGGAATCCTTTCCCCATTGCTTGTTTTTGTCAGGTTTGTCAAAGATCAGATAGTTGTAGATATGCGGCGTTATTTCTGAGGGCTCTGTTCTGTTCCATTGATCTATATCTCTGTTTTGGTACCAGTACCATGCTGTTTTGGTTACTGTAGCCTTGTAGTATAGTTTGAAGTCAGGTAGTGTGATGCCTCCAGCTTTGTTCTTTTGGCTTAGGATTGGCTTGGTGATGCAGGCTCTTTTTTGGTTCCATATGAACTTTAAAGTAGTTTTTTCCAATTCTGTGAAGAAAGTCATTTGTAGCTTGATGGGGATGGCACTGAATCTATAAATTACCTTGGGCGGTATGGCCGTTTTCACGATATTGATTCTTCCTACCCATGAGCATGGAATGTTCTTCCATTTGTTTGTATCCTCTTTTATTTCGAGCTATCTATGACAAACCCACAGCCAATATCATACTGAATGGGCAAAAACTGGAAGCATTCCCTTTGAAAACTGGCACAAGACAGGGATGCCCTCTCTCACCAGTCCTATTCAACATAGTGTTGGAAGTTCTGGCCAGGGCAATCAGGCAAGAGAAAGAAATAAAGGGTATTCAATTAGTAAAAGAGGAAGTCAAATTGTCCCTGTTTGCAGATGACATGATTGTATATCTAGAAAACTGCATCATCTCAGCCCAAAATCACCTTAAGCTGATAAGCAACTTCAGCAAAGTCTCAGGATACCAAATCAATGTGCAAAAATCACAAGTATTCTTATATACCAATAACAGACAAACAGCCAAATTATGAGTGAACTCCCATTCACAATTGCTTCAAAGAGAATAAAATACCTAGGAATCCAACTTACAAGGGATGTGAAGGACCTCTTCAAGGAGAACTACAAACTACTGCGCAACAAAATAAAAGAGGAGAAGCTTCTGTTTTAAGGTCTCAATAATTAACTCAGGAAAATTAAATAATATTCCAGGCAGGAAAGCTGATAAGGGAATGAAGCATTCCACATTATTAATTATAACAGACTAGAACACCTAGTGGTAAAAAAAAATTACAAGAACAAGTTTCTTAGAAATTAGGGAAATAAATTAGTTGAAGGAAGAATTAAGAAAGCCCTAGTTTAGAGCACTATGTCATCTAAAGCAAGTTTCTGAAACTTTAATATTCCTTCTGATCATATGGCGCTCTTGTTGAAATGAAGAATCTGACTCAGCTGGTCTGGGATGGAGCTTGGAATTCTGTATTACTAACGAACTCTAGGTGATGGTGATGCTGCAGTTTATGGATCACCATTTGAGTATAAGAGGTCTAAACTCTCGGAATTTGACTTTGGCAATGGTGTGACATAGAAGGTAAGAAAATATGTAATAAAATACCTAAAATGCAATTCAGAGAATAGTGGTGGATGTGTGTGTGTGTGTGTGTGTGTGTGTGTGTTGCAATGTATAGAATGATATACGTAAATTTCTTTAAACTCCTAGGTGATAATAACTACTTTAAATTAAAGATATAATATGTTTAAAATTCTAACAAATGCATGAAAATATAGAAAATAGCAAAGACATACAAAGAATAGAATTTGTGGGGGACATACATTTAAAATAAAATGAGAAATTTCTCAGTAAGAAGAATACATTCCAATAATAAGACATAAGGACAGAATTTGTGTTAGAGTAACAGGTGCACATGTGGAAAGAACTGAGGCACATTAGCTCAGCTGAGAAGTCAAAGGATCGGGGTTTGTGGCAGCTCCCTGCCTTCAAATCTTACCTTTGCTCGATGGCTGTGGCTTGGGCAACATGGTAACCAAACTGTGCTTCAGCTTACTCATCTATAAAATGGGGATAATAGTGTAATCAGCCAAGAAGGTTGTTATGAGTATTTAATATGCAAGACAGCAACTTAGAGCAATGCCTGGTTTCTGTTTGGCAGTACTGAAGGATTAGTTTTATTATTACAATAATGATAATAATGTTATTTCTAAAAATTTAAGACTATACTTAAATTTAAGACACTAAGATTTAGTGTTTACAAAAGGAAATAATTTCAGAGGTCAGGCATAGCACTGAAAGTCTGACGCTGGGTGTTTCCTGGCTAAAGTTGCCCAAATTTTAAGAATTTCTCAAATATATATACTCTTAAGTATACAAATATGCTTTAAAATTGAATAGACATATATTCTATGCTAAATTAAACATACATAAAAATGATTAAATAAACTGAGGAGAAATCTAAGTAAAAAATATTAAAAACAAAATGTATTCTAGGGAAAGACTGCTGTTGTCTTCAGGCGCAGCCCTGAAACGTCGGTTCTCCAATGATCACACCTGTAGTGCTAATGAAGAACACCTGCAGATTGAAATCTTCCCTTTTATTTCTTCTTGATTACATTTAAAATCAGGAATTATTTAAAAAATCGGCCAGGCATGGTGGCTAATGCCTGTAATCTAAGCACTTTGGGAGGCTGAGGCAGGCAGATCATCTGAGGTTAGGAGTTTGAGGCCTGTCTGACCAACATGGTGTAACCCCATCGCTACTAAAAATACAAAATTAGCTGGGCGTGCTGGCGCATGCCTGTAATCCCAGCTACTTGGGAGGCTAAGGCAAGAGAATCACTTGATCCCGGGAGGCGGAGGTTGCAGTGAGCCGAGATCGCCCTATTGCACTCCAGCCTGGGCAACAAGGGTGAAACTCCATCTGAAAACAAACAAACAAACAAAATCTAATACTGCCCATTTTTTAAGGGCCATAGACAGATGAATTTGGATCTTAATGTCACTTAAAAGTGTATCGAAGGAAAACATGCATATGGAAAAGTGAGCCAATCTTAAGTGTACAACTCAATACATTTTTTGCAAAAGGAATATACCTGAAGATCCAACACCTAGATCAAGAAACAGAACATTTTGTGCACACCAGAGGCTCTCCTCATGTCCTCTTTCAGGTACTGTATCCTCAGAGCGTTTCCTCCCAGTTTTATATAAATGTGTATTAGTTTTTCAGGGCTGGCATAATAAAATACGATAGATTAGGTGGCTTAAGAAACAGAAATTTATTTTATCACAGTTCTGGAGGCTAAAAGTCCAAGGTTAAGGTGCCAGCAGGGTTAATTTCTCCCAAGGCCTCCCACCTTGACTTGCAGACAGTATCTTCCTGTGCCCTCACAGCCTGTGCTCATGCATCCCTGGTTTCTTTCTCTCGTCTTACAAGGACACCAGCTGTATGAGATTAGAGCACCACTCTAAAGACCTAATTTAACCTTAATTTTCTCCTTAGAGGCCCTATTGCCAAAGACAGTCTGAGTGTTAGAGCTTTGCCATATGAATTGTGAGGGGATGCAATTGAGCCCATAACAGAATGTTTTCCTATAGTACATACTTTTTCCATGTGACTTCTTTCTTTAACATGGTTTGTGATATTAATATTGTTCATGTAATCAGGGTTTCTTCAGTCTCATTAATGCATAGCATTTCATTGTATGAATATATCTTAATTTATTAATCAGCTTTACTGTTTATGGAAATTTGGGTTATTTCTAGTTAATTCTTATTGTGAATAGTGCTACTGAGAATATTGTTGTACATAATATTCAGCAACTTTTATAGTGGAATTGCACAGCCATAAGGTGAGATACTATCAAAGGAGAGATACTACCAAACTCTTTTCCAAAATAATTACATGAATTTCTACCCCTACCAGCAGGATATGACAGTACCATTCTTCCACATCCTTGCTAACTCTTGCTATTATCTTTTTTTTTAATTCAGCCTCATTTGTCTGCTTATAGTGACATCTCATTGTAATTTTAGCTTGCATTCCAAAAGACTAATAAAGGTGAGGGATTTTTAGGATGTTTATTGAAAATTTGAAAGCCTTCTTTTGTGAAGTTTATATTTATGATTTTTGCCCAATTTTCTATTCAGTTGTTTCATTTTCGTATTGATTTATAAAAGTTTATTGTATATATTCTGAGTATTGCAGGTTTCTTTTTATACTCCATGGCTTGTCATTTCATGTTCTACTTGGCATCTTTTGATAAACAGAAGTTTTTAATTTAAATGCAGTCAAACTTTAATGTTTTCCCTTGACGGTTACCACTTATACTCTGTTTAAGAAATCACGATCTGCCCCAAAGGGAAAGATATTCTCTTCTAAAAGCTTTATTGTTTTATTTTGAACATGTAAATGCACAACCTTCTGGAACTGATTTTTGTATATGTAGGAGTCAGGATCCACTTTTTCCCCACAAATGGATATGTAATTCATTCAGCACCATTTAGTAAAGAAATTGCCCCTTCTCTACTGTTCTACATTGTCAAACTTGCCATAATTTACTTGTGTAATTTGTTGTTATAACTTGTGTGAGTTTGTTTCTGGACTTCCTCTTTTGTTTCATATGTGATTTGTCTGTCTTTGTACCAGTTACTGTCTTAATTACAAAAGCTTTATAATAAGTTTTGATATCTGCAATTTAAAAATTCTAGTTTTGTCTTCCTTGGCTAATCTTGGCCCTTTGTATTTCTGTACAAATTTTAGCTTGTTAATTTTTATATTAAAAAAAAGACTACTGGGATTTTGGTTGTGATTACCATGAATATCCAGATTAATGTGAAAATTGACATCCTTATAATATTGAGTCTTCCATGTATGAGCATGATGCATCTCTCTCCATTTATTTTCATTTGCTTTATTTCCTTTAAATACTATTTTGTAGATTTTTGGTGTAGATATCATGAACATCTTTTGTTAGATTTTATTCTGAGTATTTGAGATATTTAATTCTCTTTTAAATGTTATAATTCTTATTTTTTATTTGTTCGTTATGGTAGCATAATTTGTTCTTGTAAAATAACTCTGAATTCAGTAACATTGCTAAATTTACTAATTAAATCTAATAGTTTTCTGCACTCTTTAAAAACATTATTTTCATTTTAAATGTATTTCATCATTTATTAAAATAAATGAATTAAAATTATTTTCATTGATATTTCTAGTGAAAATAAAATTGGAATTTTTATTTTAAAATATTAATTGAATAATAATATTAACTCATAGCAAAAAGAAAAGCTGGATTATAGATGAGAGTGTGGGATAGTTCATCAGCATGTGAGTAGATGCTAGATAAACTGGAACCATTGCCTCTTCTCTGTCTTCATAAGCATAATACTCTTCAGTTAATGAGTCTGCCATTCTGGTCTTTAGTTTTTATATCTATAAAATAATGATACTGTACTACATAAGTTTAAGTTCTTTTTTATCTGGGATGGATGACTGAGATAACTTTTTGCTAAATGATTGTGCTTTAGACTTTTTTCCTTTTCTGCTTTTTCTTTTATAGTCTTGTGATGATGGGGATAATGGGCCTCATGTGATCTCATTCTGGGAAAGGGTACTGGGTGGGACAAAGTCCACCTGCACTTCCCTGTCTCCTATTCATGGTATTTGAGAACTTCTATTGCTCCTGGATACCAGGTGTTGGCTATTGAGATGATGCAATTTTGTCTCAGGTTCATCTCTTTAGAGACTGTCCTCCACTAATGCACCCTAAGTGTTCCTATATCATGTTAGATGTTGGATGATGTTTTTTTTTTCCCTGAAAATCTCAAGTTCTTTTGAGTCTATGTCCTGAAAAGCCATCTGCTAGTCCTAATGCTTCTATTACCTTTATTCCACTTTCTTGTGGGGGGTTTCACTTAGAAAGAAGGGAAATGAGGACTTCATGTTTGACTTCCTTCTCTGTTTCTTTTCCTCTTGCCTATGCTCTTGAGCCTGAGGTAGTTTTTATATTCTTTTCTCCTCTTTTAGCATGGCAAAAGTCCTTGATCTAGTTTTCTAAGTCTGAATTCTAATATTGTAATGGAAACAAGAAAAGCCTTATATTCAAGATTATTGTCTTGCTATATGGATCCAGAATTATTGGCAGACATCAAAATGTAGACTGCCTTTTTAAATTTTATTTATCTTGTAGCAATCTTGATCTTTTTAGAGGCAAATGCTATGCCTGGCAGAAAGGTGAGGTCAGACACAGAGAAAGCCAAAAGGATTGCATTTAGATATATTTCCAAACAACATCCTTGTTATCCTTGTTATATAATGTCATATCATATTTCTCATGTTATTTTGTTTTCTGCTTCTTTTCCATCTGACATGTCCAAATAGTGTTTAAATGTAATGTGGCCATGGACCCAGGGAGGGGAACAATACACACTTGGGCCTTTCAGGGGAATGGGGTGGGGGAAGGGATACCATCAGGACAAATAGCTAATGCATGTGGGGCTTAATACCTAGGGGATGGGTTGATAGGTGCAGCAAACCAGCATGGCACACGTTTACCTAAGTAACAAACCTGCATGTCCTGCATCTGTATCCTGGAACTTAAAATAAAGTAAAATTAAATTTTAAAAAAAACTTGGTGCGGCAACAACTGCTAAGCCACTGCTATGCAATTTCTGTCATAGGACATGGAAGGATATTATGCCACATAAGTCAACTCTGTCTACCTACATTAATAGATATTTAATAGATAGCAATTGTTTCTGCACTTAACAGGTACCTTCTCCATATATGCTGATCTTTGAGTTTAGCACAAAAGGAAAAATGTGAGAGGCACAAGTTAAAATAACTGTCCTTGAAGAACTTAAAATATATCTGTGGAGACACGACAGCACAAGACAACTCAAGAAGGCAATATAAGTTATAGGCATTGACTATAATTGCTGCACAAGGTAGAAGAACGATAAAATCAACAGAGTCCAAAGTACCTGGAGATCACTTTCTGGAGAAGTTGTCATTAAAGCTTTGACAGGGCAGTACATTTGGAAGGTGCTGAGAAGTAAGAATTGAACCACAAGTAGAAGGACCTGAAGAGTGGAACTGGGATAGAACAACGTGGCAGCTGTTAGACACTCCACTTGACTGAATAACAGAGATTATATTGAAGAACAATGTAAAATTCATGGAATGCATAGGACACCTTTAAAAAAATAGTATATCCAGAAGACATATTGTATAATTTTTAGCTGTTTCCCCCATGAGTTTCTTAAAACACAAATTGTGAAAAACTAATATCATATGATGTGAAATTGGAAAACTTTGACCCCTTAAAGCAATAGCTATCAGATACTAATGTGATTTATAAACCAGATCACCTTGTAGAAATTCCCTAGTGGGAGTGTAAGAACTGGGTAGATACCTCCTACATTTCCAATCCAAAAGGGCTGGGAGATCTGGAGATGAAAGGAAGATTTTATGGAGTGAACTGAAGATGTACTCGAAATACACACAAGGAGAGATGGTGTAGGGTGTTTTCCCCCTCAGAACTAGAAAGAGCTCTTCAAGGAGACTCTCTAGAGAGTTTAAAAGGTATCTCTTGAAGTTTTGAGGTTTTAGTGGAGACAGTGGACTGGATTCTGATTAATTCAAAGACCAAAGATGAGGTGGTGAGCAGCTTATGGTACAGCAAAGTAAAGATTCTGAATGGGGATTCATCTATTTTTCAGGGGTTGTTAGATTCCTCTGGAAGACAGGTGGGCCACGAATATGAAAGAGCTGTCATGAGGTTGTCCTAGGTATTGCCTTAAGGCTTCCCAGCAACTGAACTGGTCTCAGCTGACTAGTGACTGTGGATGAAGTAAGTAACAAAGTGAGACAGTATGACCTGCATCAAGCATAGTACAGGTGAAAGGTCTCCAGTGATTGGAGGTGAGGATTACTGAAGAACCAGGAAAAGCTCAAACGGGGAGAGAATCAACTTTGTGCCTGTCCCAAAGAGGGAGCCTTCTTGCTTAGTGAGCAGAAAGTAAGCACTTTCCTGCTTCATTTACCTCTTGTTTCCTCACCTTTCCTTTTTCACTCCACTGCTATATTCCAGAGGCATCAGGATCCAAGGTTCACTAGCTGGAAAAGAAGGACATGGGGGAAAAATAGGGACCAACAAATTCCTTTCCATTGGCTATTGGCTTCCATTTGCAGCAGATTCCAGCTACAGGAAACTGTTAAAACTGTAAGTCAGTTTGTCACGTGCAGCTGGGTGTTCTGATTTCTAAGTTGAGAATGTGTTTGATGAGCTAGCAGGGATCCCCAACCCCCAAGCCGTGGACAGGTAACTGTCTGTGGCCTGTTAGAAACCGGGCCACACAGTGGGAGATGAGTGGTGGACAAGCAAGCATTACTGCCTGAGCTCCCCATCTTGTCACATCAGCTGCGGCATTAGATTCTCATAGGAGCATGAACCCTCTTGTGAGCTGCACATGCAAGGGATCTAGGTTATGTGCTCCTTATGAGAATCTAATACCTGATGATTTCATTTGGAAACCATTCCACCTCCCCCATCTTTAGAAAAAATTGTCCTGGTGCCAAAAAGTTTGAGGACTACCAATTAAATTAACCATAAGATTTTTTTTAATAAGTTCTAAGTTATCAGAGTCTAGATAGAAGCCTGATTCTTGTTGGCCGAAGACATGTGTTATTAGTTTCTTTGACTGCCATAACACATTACCACTAATTGAGTAGCTTAGAACAAGAGAAATTTAGTGTCACATTTCTGGAGGCTAGAAATCTAAAATCAACGTGTCGGCAGGGCCCTGCTTTCTCCGGAGGCTCTAGAGGAGAATCTGCTTGATGCCTTTCTTTTAGTTTCTGATGTTGCTGGCAGTCCTTGGCATTCCTTAGCTTGTAGATTTATCACTCCAATCTCTGCCTGTCTTGTCACATGGCACTCTGTCTGTGTGTGTCTTTGTGTTCACATGGCTTTCTCTTCTCCACGTATGTCCATCCCTGTGTCTCATCTCTTATAAGGTTGCCAGTCATACTAGTTTAAGGGGCCACCTTATTCTAGCATAACCTCATCTTAATTTACATCTTAATTGCATAAAGATTCTTTCTGAATAAGATCATATTCAGTGTAGGACTTCAACATATCTTTCGGGAGTACACAATTTAACCCACAACAGATGTTATGCAGATTTTGGTCTACTTGATGCCTGCACCTGGAGTTAGGGATTGTTATTGGTATGAATCAAAGTCTCTTCCTAATTTCTTTATTTAGAAGACATATATGCTGTACTCTTTCAAAATATACAGTGTGAGGTTCTGAGTCTGAAACAGTGTTTCATAGTCAAGCCCAATCAGGGCTCAGCTATTAGAAATGCCACTTTATATTTTGTCCATTTTCCTCCCAGTGCTGTTACTAATGTTTCTCCTCTTTGACATCCTCTGACCATTTTAACAAGAAATTGAGAAGACTCCCAATGGGCACTGTGAGTGGACCTTATGTTAATGTGGATTTCCTTTTTTTATGCTTCCAGTTTTTGTATGCATTACCCCATCTTCCTGGAAAGACATACCTGCTTACCTGTCTGTTAGGCTTAGTACTTCAGAGTTCTCTTTTGTGAAATTTTCTTAGACCAAATAGCGCTGACTGTCAGCCATGTGCACAAGTTCAGCTATTCTGACTGATTTTTTGGGGGTTGGGGGACAGGGACTCATTCTGTTGCCCAAGCTGGAGTGCAGTGCTGCAATCTCGGCTCACTATAGCCTCTGCCTCCTGGTCTCAAGTGATCCTCCCATCTCAGCCTTTCAAATAGCTAGGACTACAGGTATGCACCACCACACCTGGCTAATTTTTGTTTTTGTAGAGACAGGGCCTTGCCATGTTGCCCAGGCTGGTCTTGAACTCCTGGACTCAAGCAATCCTCCCACCTTGGCCTTCCAAAGTGCTGGGATTACAGGGGTGAGCCACGGCACCCAGCCCTGACTTATTTTTTAAGATTATGTTTTAAATCCTTTTCTGACTCCAGAATATTCTTTTAATACTTTCTGCTCCTTCAAAACTCTATGTATTATCTAATAATGATATTTTCACCAATTACTTGAAATAATTGTCCACAGATGTGTTTCCTCCACTAAACTGTGCTTTTCTTGTGTCTCTTTTTGTTTGCTGTGGTTTCTTCAGTCTGTCACAGACGTTGGCTTGCAGTAGGGGCTCACCAGGTGTTTTCTGAATTAGATCGAGTGTTCATAAGAGTAGATAAGGGCCAGTTGCTTTAAGTGAGTCTTGAAGTATATCACAATTTCTTGAAGGCCTTCTTCAAGCTAAAGTTCTCAGCAAAATCAAGGGGAACCACTGCAGTCGAGCAGTTGACAGCTTACTAATCTTCTTGAAATACTGCTATTCAATCTTTTTCACCCACCTGCCTGAAAGACCCAGAAGGACTCTTTCTTCCTTCATCATCACAGAGTCTAATTAATAAATAAACAAAATAGGTAATGTCCAGCATGATATGATTTAATCATTTTATTGTGTGGCTCACTAGGGCAGTGATTCTCAATGGAATAGTAAGCCTTTTTTGTTGTTGTTCTTTAAAGAACAGTGATAATAATAGGAATAATAATGATGATATTACATTAGCTAATGCTTTCTCATGCTTAGCTCGGTACTATGCTATATTCTTTATATGTATTTATCTCAATTATCACCTCCATGGGGGATAGGAAAAAATATCATTCCCATATTACAGGTGAAAAATGAAGACTTACAGAATTTATTTGTCCAAAATACACAATTGGTAAGATGTAGTGATTGCAGTTATATCACTATTCTTATGACTGCTTTAGTCAATTAATCAATGTTGTTTTAAACTGTTAGCATCTTCTATTCAGCCAAATAACTTTCTTAAGGGGTGAATTTAAAATTCTTACCTATGTATGTAACAGTCCTTTCTGGAAAGCTATTGCTCAGGCTTGAATTTTGTATCCTCCAATCTGAACATTTAGATAATGATGTAATAAAATCTATTATGGGATACTCCTCAAGATTGTTATACATTAAGGCAGGGAATAAGATATATTTTCATAACTTTTGACTTCAATAAAGTACTTTCCTCCTCGTTGCAGCATAGAAAAGCTCTGAAATTACATCTCATAAGGAAGGTAATCTGCAATTATTTACAGTTGTCCCACAATATCTCATTTTATTACTTTGTGGAAAGACCCAAACTTTCATGAATATTTTAAAACCCATGCTCACTAGCAGTGGAAGGAAAGTCAATTTAGATAATTTTAAATTCCATTTCAGTCCATTGTATTCCAAGTAAATGTTCTGTCCTGACATTGCTTACATCTTGTCTTTTGAAATGATTGAAGCTAATGCCTTTTCTTGCTCGAGTGCCAGTTTTGTTCACATGTGAGAGAAGAAAGAGAAGCAAAGAAAACAGGGCTGAGTATCTGCTGCAGTCACCCATGTTCTCAGCTGTAAGGGAGAAAGGACATTTGGGGAAGTGATTTGGCATTTAAAGCAAGTGTTTCCTGAGGCAGCTGCTGAATGGAGCTGAATATTTTGTTAAATGATTTTCTTCTCTGACCTTTATTACTAATGAATCTTCTTTAAGAAGCATTTAAAGAGGAAAAAAGAAAGGTTGTTTTTATTAATCTTCTTTCTCTTTTCCCGTAGAATACAAAGAAATGGTGTTACCTGGCAAGAGATCTTCTGTCTTTTATGAAAAATTAGACAAAGGTAGTGCTTATTTTGAATTGATATTTTTTCATTCTGTATAACTCTACATGAAACTAGTTGACTTTCCTTGATTATTGGTTTTAGATATTGAATTACCCATCAAAAAAGTAAATTATTATCTGAAAAGCCAAGGGAAGGCCTTACGATGATCATCAGATTGATAAAGTGAACAGTACATTTTTAGATATATAATAGCTTTTCAAAACATTGTGGGTAATGGTTAATTTTCTGATACCATTTTGAAGTTTATGTTAATATATAAATAGGATCTTGAGTACAAGATTGCAGTCTCTTTGGAAATACATCCAATTGGTTTATCGTATTTACAAATGATAGGTAATAACAGCATTAGACCCTTGTTAGGGTACAATGATAAGATTCTTTGTGCCTTTATTTGGCGTTAGTCAGATGACTTTATGTATTTTTTTGAATATACAAAAAAATTTCAATATGAATTTCTAGAAAATGTCATCAAACTTTATGAAGGCACCCTCATGCAAAATACATATTTTCTTTGGAAAGATTGAATTATATCATGCAGTTGTTGAATAGCGTGCCTGATTATACTTAACAGATGCATATTTAGTTGCTAAATTTTCAAATCACTATGTGAATTATTTACATATGTTGTTCTAAGAATATGAAAACTCATGCAAATATTCTAATGACATACGCATGTACACAAAGTGTGAGTATGGCTGCAGATAAACAATGTGTGTATGTTTTATGAATAAAGCTACTATCTCAAAAGAGATTTTTGCAGAAAAGTTTCAGACAGTTTAGAATTTTGAAGGGAACTGAGACATCCATTGAGTCCTGTCTACTTATATAGCTATGAAGATGTGATGACACTGTATGTTCATGAACATATATAGTATATTAATGAAATGTATTATATATTTTTATATTAACTAGAATTGATTGGGTTTTATTTTTGACAAATTACTGAATTTCTAAAAATAAATGAGTACTGAAATACAGGTAGCATTTAAATGTAATGGATATCAGCAGAAAGCTTGTTTCTGAACTTTGATTTGCAGTTGAGCAAAAATAAATTATTAAATTTGAATTACAAATGTGATATATTTCTACATATTTCTGGCTTCTAGGTAATTCTTCAAAACAGGTGTAAACCCCTTGAGAAAATAGCTTCTTTTCCTAAGGGTAGTCACCCTATCTAAGTTTTATCTATACTGAAATGTTAATTCAAATTAAATTATTCTTAAATGGTTAATGAAGTTAATTGAGGGTTGTCTTTTACATAGAACTATTAGCTTTGACTCTCCAAATAGGGACATTATAAAGAGAACTAATTCCTAGACAATATGTGGAAGAGGTTGAAGCTGAGCTGTGTGATGTAGGCATAGGGAGATAAATGCTAGAAAAGTGCTTGTTGAAGGCAACTCAATGGAAGATGGCACAGTAAAGAGAGAAAGAGAAATATCCTGAATGAGATGAAGCCAATGAGGAAGGTCAGGGATCCATGTGCTTTAGAATATAAATAAAGCATGCAGGGAGCACAGACTCTCCAGGTTGCATTTATGTGACTTTTTCTTTTCTCAGAGATATGTATATACTAATATACTCATTTTTAGGCTTTTATTTATTTAAGCTATGTATAAGCTTATTTTGAAGTGAATGTAACAAAGGAAGACTTAGGGTGAGGGAAAGTAATTCCCATTCATGGGATAGAATTTTCAGCATCAGTATACCCAGAGTAACAAAATTTGTTTTTTTTCTATTATGAAAATAAAGGAATCATTCTGTGTATTGCCAAAATTTGGCATGATACAACTCCCAAGGTGATTATGATCCAAGATATGTATGTTGCTGTGGAGGTTGGAAGTGAGATATTGAGGAGTAGCTAGGGATGGGAGAACTATGGCCAGGAGAAATGACGTTTATGTCATTATCTTTCTAGGCTGGTCCTATAGATTTGTTGAACTGGGGGTGTTTGCAATCTCGTAAAATTCCTATTAATAAGATAATACGCACTAACATATTAACATTCTGCCTATTATCTCAGATGGAATATGTGCATTTAAATTTCAATGTTTAAATAGTGGAAGTTTAATACATACTAGTGAAAGTGTTATTTTTAAACAAATGGAACCATTCAGCTTTTCTTAGTATACATGATGACTAACACATTCATTTTGTGTAGGATTAATTCTGGCAATGGGCTCAGCATGCAATCTGTTGGATTAACAGACACTTTTATGTGTGCAGATACCTGTGAGTTCTACATTTGACTCTTTTAAAAAGGGCATTTAAACAACTTTTCAGGTAGTGTTTTAATGTGAAGTTATTGGTTATAAGTTATAGTTACAATTTTCTTAATTTTGTCATCCAAAGACAGAGGGAACTTCAATTAGTCAGGTTAAAATATCTTTCAATATACCTGGTAGGTATACCATGGTAGGATTACATGTAAAAATACAGACCGTGATTCTTTTCAATTTTTACATAGGTTTACATGTCCTGGAAATAGATCAAATTTCAATTAAGAAAATTTCATGACTGTAATTATATTTTTATTATGCAGGAATATTAAATTTTATTCTGACATATATTGAATTTTTTCTGGAGGAAATTGAAATAGCATATTAAGAATTCAGCAATTCTTTTATGTACTGTAGGTTTACTATATTTAGGCTTTCTGTAAACACAATTTTGAAACTTGAAAAGAAACTGGGTTATAAGGCTACTATACAGGGTTACTTATGTTCAAGGACAGTAAGAAATAAGTTGTAAATATATTGTTTACAGATTGGTTTTATTTTGGTTTATTATTTGATGTAGGAAATGATACAGATGTGATACATGTTGAGATTTAAAAGGATACAAATCTTGTGATATTTTAAGAGTTTATTACAGATTATATTTTCTATTATTTATCACATACCTACTATAACAAATGAAAGTACAGCATCATAACTTGCAGGTTGATTAATAATGACCATGCATTTAAATGAGAGTTAGAAATAGTTTAAGGCTAGTGATGAAAAGTACATGTAAATCTCACAATGCTGAAATTAGGTTCTATGTCTGATATATACCATACAATGCTATACAAAAACATAGTCATAACATCAGGCACAGTACGCTCCCAATGAGTATTTAAACTGCAAATCAGAGAATAAATCATTGAACATTTTTATGGAGAAGTGATTAAAAAGTAATTATTAAAGAAAAATTTACATGAAAAGAAGCTGTTATGGTAGTTTTTAAGAATTTGGCTTTTGTGATTTTTTTCATTTGCAAAAAGTTCTTGGTCTTTTTAACTCTTCTGGGTATTAGTTTCTGTGCAATATTTTATCTTTTTGAAACTCTCAGAACTATAAACCACAGCATTGTCTAGAATCAGCTCCTGCTACTGTTCAAGTTCTTCCATGAATTCCCCAGCTATGTTTCTTACCTTATTTATGTCTCTCCTAACACCACATACTCCAAACATTCTTGTCTTTGCTTAGGTTTAAAGCTTGGCTTTGAATGTCTGGTCTGCTTTCTTCTTTATTCCAAAAACTATGTAACCTTAAAACTTCTCTTTAAGATGCTTTCTGAGACCTTCATTATATTACAACTATCTTTCTCCCTTAGCCAGCCTACACTACATTCACTCACACTTAGTTGTGGTATCTGCCATACTGTCATTGATTTGCATATTCTGGTATATTCTTGTGTGTATACATATGTATATGTGTGTGTATATATATATATATAATTTGATACCATATATAAAGGTGCACACACAGACACGGATTTTTTTCAATATAATTGTAAAAAAGATCTTTCTGCCAGCCACGTTTACTTTTCCTTATGAGTAAAGCAGACAAATTTTGAGTGAATGAGCTCCTTGAATCTCCAGGATTTCCATTGAAGGTATATTTAAAAGACTAAAAGATCTCTTTGTAATAAGAAAGTTATAATTTTGCTATGTTTTGTATTAATTAGGACTACCTGGAGAACCTACTCTGCTTTTATGACATCTTTTTTTTTTAAGACAGAGTCTCTCTCTGTCACCCAGGCCGGAGTGCAGTGGCGCGATCTCGGCTCACTGCAACCTCTGCCTCTTGGGTTCAAGCGATTCTCCTGCCTCAGCCTGCCAAGTAGCTGGGACTACAGGCACGCGCTACCACACCCGGCTAGTTTTTGTATTTTCAGTAGAGACGGGGTTTCACTGTGTTAGCCAGGATAGTGTCGATCTCCTGACCTCATGATCCACCCGCCTCGGCCTCCCAAAGTGCTGGGATTACAGGTGTGAGCCACAGCGCCCGGCCTTATGACATCGTTTTAATAAGAAGAAAATCTAAATTCAAATCAACTAATTTATAACACCACTGTAGGAACACATTCTCTTCACCAAAGGGAGACAGCCTAATTTTATCACTCACTGGCTTTGTGCCACTCCATACATCATTGCAGAAAAATCTAACCTGCCCTACCCAACAAAAGCATTTTTGTGCAAGAGCATATACTCTGCTCTATAGTGGAGTCTCTCTAGGCTAAGATCCTAAAAGTACTTAAATGCCAGGTATGGAAATGGAGTAGGGTCATGGTTATTTGGAAAGCTGAAAAGAAATTAGGCCTATTGGGTTTGGGGAGAAGCCTTTGGGAATTGGGGCTCTCAGAGAATTGGCAATTCCCAGTAAAGGACTAAAGTCTTTGAGGAAATTGGTTCCTTTAAGGCTTTAGCAGATCTGCTCATTTTTATTTCTGGTTTTGTAGCACTAAGATTACTTTGGAAGGAGAATCACATCATTGAAGACAAAGTGATCTGGGCTACAAATAATTGGTAACATGTCCACTAGATTTTGCAAGTACACGCTTGAACATAAATGTATGTTTGTTCTTCTCTTTCTCTCTCTCTATATATGATGCTGAAAATCATACACACACACACACACACACACACACACACACGAGATGCACTCCAGCCTGGGTGACAAAGTAAGACCCTGTCTCAAAAAATAAAAAATAAGAAAACTGTATATATATATATATATATAGAGAGAGAGAGAGAGAGAGAGAGAGAGAGATTATATATATATGTATATATATACACATATACAGTTGGCCGTTCATATTAATGGGTTCCACATCCACAGATTCAACCAACTGGGAATCAAAAATATTTGGGAAAAAAAACAGACAATAAAAAATAATACAAATTAAAAGACAATGCAGTAATACAACTATTTATATAGCGTTTACACTGTAGTAGGTATTATAATCTAGAGATGATATAAAGTGTCTGGGAGGATGTGCATAGGTTATGTGCAAAGACTATGCCGTTTTATATAAGGGACTTGAACATCCGCATATTCTGGTACATTGGGAAAGAGGAATCCTGGAACCATACCCCACTGGATAATGAGGGATAGCTCTCTATATTTTTAATGAATTTGATGTTTTAAAAAGTATGCCACTAGATGTCAGCAGCAACCTCCTAGGGTTCCTGTGACCTTAATTTGCTAACGATAAAAAATGGTACTTCATTAGAACATCTTACCTGAGAATAGTAGGTACTTAATTTGAAAGTTTAAGAACTATTTTTTTTTTTGCCGTACAAAGAGTAGGAGTGCAGGCATACAATATTTTTGAATTATTTTCTAAACCAGTCTCTGTTCACATGTAACAAGTTATTTTTACTTCCAGTATTCTCTGTATCATTGAGATGACAATGAAGAATTATGGGTGAACTTGAGTAATTTGTCAGGAATTGTACCTGATGCCGGAGCTCTAAACTTCTGCTTTGATACTTTATGATTCATTTATGCCATCATTGGATGAGTATTTGTGCTTTGGTTTTGTTTCATTCTGTTTTTGTAACAGCATTTGGTGCTATAGCCCATCAGAAGATTGTGTAGTATTAATTTTTCGGCATCCACATCTGTGCCCTTTTTACTTAGTAAATTCTATCTTTAATTTTTTTCCTTAATAATTTCTAAACTTTCATGGATCTCTGTTCAGTTGTTACAAGGTACTCAACTTTTGGATAGATGCCATAGAGTATTATGAATGTTTGCTCATGAGTTGACAACATCATCTAGAAATAAGAAAAAATGATATTTTCCCTGGATTATAGTACATATAATTTTTTAGTTTTTAAGAATTAGTAAAAGTATCTCATTTTTTTCAGAAATTAATAAGAAAATTATAGGCTGGGTTCAATGGGTCATGCCTGTAATCCCAGCACTTTGGGAGGCCGAGGCGTGCAGATCACTTGAGGCCAGGAATTCGAGACCAGCCTGGGCAACATCGCGAAACCCCATTTTTACTAAAAATACAAAAATTAGCTGGGCATGTGACAGGCACCTGTAGTCCTAGCTACTCAGGAGGCTGAGGTGGGAGGATCACCTAACCCCCGACAGGTCGAGGCAGCAGGGAGCCGTGATCACACCACTACACTCCAGCCTGGGTGGCAAAGTAAGACCCTGTCTCAAAAAATAAAAAATAAGAAAATTGTAGTATTGGCCAATGTTCAATAGATACTAATAATGTTATTTTAAATAATGCCATTAATTTTTTATAAGGTTAGGTTTACATTAGCAGGAAGATTCAGTCTAATTTGTTGGATCTTAAGCATGATTTAGAATTCAGTCATAGGTGATTGGGTGTGAGTCAACCAAGTGTGAAGCAGGTTTGTAAGTGATAAAGAGAAAGGAAGAGTTGTTCCCATTTCTCTCCCTTGGAAAAAAATCTGCTTTAAATCCATTCAAGATGTAAAGATAATTATAAAAACATTTGCTTTCCTGAAGCACATTGTACCAAGGACAATATTAATGTAAATGTTACATCTTTATCATGTTTAAGATTTTTTTAGTTGGTATAGTGAGGTGGGGCTAACTGAGCTAGTTCATAGGCTCAGGGAATATGTACTTTCATACCGAAGTTGTTATATTTGAGGATTATTGGTTTAACTTCATAAGATTAACACTGAGTTTCTTAAATCTTACTGAGTTTTGCATCTCTATTTTAGAACTACCAGTAAAAAGGCCTTAACAGGATTTTCCCCAAGACTTTGATTGTTATTCTTTAATTATGTTTACAGGTGATGAGGCAGACATTTGAAATCATGCTACAGTTACTTGGCATATGAACATCAAGCTAATGCTGTACCTTTCATTCATGAATAGCACTTGCTCATGGCCCTGACTACCTATGCCATGAGAAAGTGCTATTCATGAACAGAAGGTACAGCGCTAGCTTAATGTTCAGTTAAGACACTCTTATCATTCAGCCTGATGCAGAAGCACAAGTTTGCTTGATCTAGAATAGTCCAGCCTATGCTTCCCATACTTAACTCTCTAGAAGGGGCAAGGAATAAGATCCGATTGGGGCATCTGTCTTCAGTCTGCCACTTTCTTCATAATTTATAGTTAAATGACAACTGCTCATGAGGTATTTTGAATAGAGAGCCTGCCAATTTTAAACAAACTGTTTTAACTACACTTAAAAGGCTAACTTCCATTTCTATATGTATCAGTGCATTTCTTCTCAACATGTTCATTTGCTTGTACATTTAAGTGGATTAAGTTAAAACAGAGAGAATGGGGTTTCCTTTGGGCTATTTCATAAATGCAAACACCTCAGTCTGACATTCAAAGACTGCTTTTCCACTGCTGCATTCTAAATTTTCTCAACCTCATTTCCAGTCGATTCCTCACCCAGATGTTGCCTTGTAGCCATACAGCCTGGTTGATCTCATATGCGTATGACTTACTTATTTCTACCTTGATGGCTTTGCATTTACCATTCTTTCTACCTAGAATTTAACTTCTTTCTCCCCTTTCCTAACATCTTGTTCTTTGTTTCAGAGACAGAAGAGTGTACAAGGGGCAATTCTTTTTTTTTTTTTTGCTTTCTTTTTTATTATTATTATATGTTAAGTTCTAAGGTACATGTGCACAATGTGCAGGTTTGTTACATATGTACACATGTGCCATGTTGGTTTGCTGCACCCATTAACTCGTTATTTACATTAGGTATTTCTCCTAATGCTATCCCTCCCCCAATTCCCCACCCCACGACAGGCCCTGGTGTGTGATGTTCCCCGCCCTGTGTCCAAGTGTTCTCATTGCTCATTTCCCACCTATGAGTGAGAACATGTGGTGTTTGGTTTTCTGTCCTTGTGATAGTTTGCTCAGAATGATGGTTTCCAGCTTCATCCATGTCCCTGCAAAGGACAAGAACTCATCCTTTTTTATGGCTGCATAGTATTCCATGGTGTATATGTGCCACATTTTCTTAATCCAGTCTACCATTGATGGACATTTTGGTAGCCAGATAGTTTGGGTTCGAATCCCAGACTGGTAACTTCTTAGCTTATTGCTGCCTGGCTGAAGCAAGCTGTTTAAGCTCTGTGTCTCATATTGCCTTCTTCTGCAAAACTGGGAAAGAAAGATTCTTACATAATTTAGTTACTTAAGTGAGGATATTAATAGAAACTTAGAATAGTTACTGGTACATAGTAAGTAGTTAATGTATATTAGCCACTATGAATTCCATCAAGTCAGTTTCAAAATTCATCCTCATAAAATTTAGTCTCAAAATTTACTGTCCTTCATGCAGCCACTAATCTCATTAGCATGTATTTCAAGGTCTACCTGCCCACTCTATCAGTACTTTTACATTTGGTAATCTATACATTTTAACCACTTGGTATATTCATTTCCTCATCAATAAAAAGGACAATAATACTTGCCATGGTCATACCTAGGGTTATTATGAAGACAAAACTAGAAAATAGAAATAATAAGATTGATCATAGTAACCATTTATCCTGCTCTTATGTGTAAGAAACTGAATTAGAGGTTTTACTTATGTTAACCTATCACTTAATACCTTATCCTCATGTTGGTAGCAGTATTCTAAGAAAGAGAAGGCAGAAATGTGAAAGAGCTCTTGAGGCCCAAGGTTCAGAACTGACATAAATTACTGCATGCTACTGACAATTACAATTGGTTGGATAGAAGAGGCAGGGTAATTGAGGTCGTTTCACAATGAATATGCCAGAAATCCATCCTACATATGAAAAAACTTAAATACAATGAGATTTAAATACTTGCTGCTAATGTAGGCTTGGGACCTCTACCTGGACTGTTAGGAAACTTTACCTTTCAGGATCCAGTGATTCTACAAGGATTGGGCACGTGCCCTGAGCAGAATTATTCATAGCCAAAACATGAGAAATGCTATTTAAGAGAGAAAGATTCTTCTTTTAGGATCAAAATTGTCAGGATGTTGACTTATGGCAGCCAGTAATTTTTTGTTCTGCTGTTTGGGGAAGATAATGCAACAGTTAAAAATTAAAAGAAAAAAATTGAGAGATAAGAAAGAGCCAAGATACAGAATGAATGAGCAAGTATTAGAAAGATGCGATAGTATCATTTGGGTCACTGAATCTAGCCATACTTGAAGCCTATAGCTTGCTAATTTTTGTAGAATATGTATGTGTATGTTATTAAACAGGTTTGACTAAGGTTTCTTTTATTTGAGAACTAAACAATTTTAATTAATGACAAGGGATTAATTTGCAAAAATGGCCACAGCAATGTCTCCAGTCTCAAATGTTTTTCCAGAACCTCATTGGCATCCCCATCAAGAGGTGAGGACTATTTTCCCCTCCCTTGAACCTGAGTGGGTTTCTGTCTGCTGTGTTAAGCACTGGAGAAGTAATGCTATGTAATCTCCAAATGTAGGTCATAAAGTTGACATAGAAGCTGCTTGTCCCTCTCTTTTTTGGGACACTTGTCCTTAGAATCTGGCTATCATGTTGTGAGAAAGTCCAGGACTAATGGAGTAACCATTTGTAAGGTGTTCCAGCTGACAGTCCAGCTAAGGTCTCTGCCAACAGCCAGCATCATTTGCCAACCATGTAAATAAACAAATCTTCAAATGGTCTCAGCTCCTGGCCTTGCCACAGCCCAAGTGATAATGAGTGAAACAGAGAAAAGCTATCTCCCCATGGTCCCAGCCTAAAATGCAGATTGATTAACAAAACAAATGTCAATATTTGAAGCCACTAAATGTTGGGATAATTTGTTAGGCAGTCATGGCTAACTGCAACACTAACTTCTCCCAGAGATCCTTCCCAGGGCTTTCTTCTGCTACACTTGTCAGACCCTGCTCTACCTGGTACTGCCATTCCACTTTCACCTATGCCTTTATTTCTACACACTTTGCTTTACCAGGTGGTTATAGACATTTTGTATTCAGCATTGTATTTCACTGACTTTGTGATATGCTATTCTTGGATGAAAATGGGGTTGGAGATCCCCATGTTATTCTATGCCCCCTATTAAAAAGCTGGTATTCCAACTTGACAAATTCTACTCCTACTTTCTAGTGCTATGCTAGCGGATAGCCACTAGGCACATGTGATTATTTGAATTTGAGTTAAATTCAAATTAAATAAAATTGGGAATTTCTTTACACTAGCAACATTTCAAGTGCTCAATATTTATATGCAACTACTGGCTAACATACTGGACATTTCAACATTATAGAGCATTTTAATCATCTCATGGTTCTATTAGATGATACTGCTCCAATTTGCAAATCACACATGTGGCTCAAGGCTAAATCCTTTAAATACTAGGATTCAATGATGAAAATCTTTTTACCTAGAGCAGAGAGCTCAAAAGGATTTGGTCTCTCTTACTCAGTTTGAGCTCTGGGAGAGGACAGAGATGAAAATCTCTACCTCAGTTAATAGGGTTGTGTTTCATTTATATTCACACGAAAAGACTACCTTTGGTAGACTTTCCTAATTTATTTCCTAGCCACTGGACATGTGGACAATTGTTTATTTTCTTGTTAACATTAGTTATATATAATAACATTTCTTATTAACATTAGTTTCTGTTTTTCAGTCCAGTCTGATTTGTAGAACAATTCAATTCCCAGAAGATAACCCAGATATCTTTTGCAAATATTTGGGGCCCTTGTTCTCCCAGCAGAGAGTCCTCGTGAGCACATAGGGCTCCTGTTGACTTGAAAGTGAACTCTGGCTGTGGAGTGGATATTACTCCCTTAAAAGAGAAAAAGAGTAACTTCAAGGCAAAAAGGGCCTTTATTCTCCTTGGGTGTAAGTTTCCTTAAAAGCTTGTTTATTGATTTTTCTTGTAACAACTGAGCTTGCAAGCTATAAAAGAGAAAAGCAAAAACAAATAGAATCAGGGAAATAATATCAATGATCAACAAGTTTATTCATCAGCTTTATCTCATTTGTAGTCAGCCACCACAGGCCTGTGAAATAAAAAGCACCACAAGCTGCAATCCCAGTTTTTATTATGGAATCCATAGACTTTAGCTGGTCAAAAGGGAAAACAAACACTTCAATTTTCAAGCAAGGGTCCATTGTCATTAAAAGTGATTGTGCCTGAATTTATGTCAACGTGTGAGGAAAGTGCAGAAAGTAAGTGAAAAGAAGAGAACATGGTTGAGGGCGTGATGCCTGGTACAATGACAGTGGCACCAATTTTGATCTCTAATTAGTCTGTCAAATTGCCTGAAGTACCCTCTGTTAATATTGTTCCTATAGGAAAACATATTTCTAAATTTGTGACCCATTTGATGAACCTTTAAGAAAGTCCTCTCGTTAGGTAATTTTGGAAAATGCTAAATTTTATATCTCCCTCCTGTAATTTTATGATGTAATTTTATGATGCACATTAGAATATTAGTCTCTGAGAAATCTTGCTGTAAAGAAATCTGTTTAACTTTGTTTAACCCAGCATTTTCTCAGATTGGTGGACCATTAAGCCTTCTATATTTTAGTGTATGTTTTCATGTAATACTCATTGCATCTAGTGGTACTAGCTTTCAATGAAGCACACTGTAAAATGCTGCTTTAGAAGAAAACATGGTTTCCTAAGTGGGCAGCCCAAAGTTTACCCAGGGAAAGGGTAACACTTTAACACATTAGCATTTGTTTAGACAGATTGGCTTTCCTAAATGAGCAGGATCTTAAAACCCCCAGGATGTAGAAGAGGCCAGCACATATTTCCTAAGGAGTGCTGTTTCAGGGGACTCCAGGGACACTCAAGGGTGGACAACCATATCTGGCAAGGCCTTTTCTGGGACATGAGGCTTTCAGAGCTATGTTTCTGGAAAGGTTGATTTTGGAAGGCATCAAATGGGAGATTATTAGTTCAAGAAAATGTAATAGTGCCGCTGTGTGACTTTCAGAGAATGTTCAATCACTTCCTTTCTCTTTGAGTAAGTATTTCTCAGAAGAGTAGACTTCTCTGTTTCTGCTGTCTCACCAACCATTTACTCTTTGATCCACAACAATCTTTCGCCTACTCTCTCATTCCAATAGAACTCCTCTTTCTCAGATTTTCCACTTGCCAAATGCAGTAGAGTCTTTCTGGGTGAACTTACTAGCCTCCTCTATGATTCTGTATTCTACCTAAATGCTTTTGACTTCCATATTTCTAGCTCTAGCCCAGGCTACACTCTGAGCTTCAAAATTGTATCCCCAGAGACATCTTGAACTTAGTTCAAAATTGATCCCATAAACTTGTACTTTCAATCTCTTCCTTCTATAGATTATTTGAAGACCATCATCTACCCTGTTAACCAAGCCAGAAACCTGGGAGTCATCCTTAATTTCTCTTTTGCTCTTAGCCTCTTCACAATTGATCAGCAAGTCCTACTGGTTTTGACAATTGTCAAAATATTGAGATATATACATGAGAAATGCTGTTTAAGAGAGAAAGATTCTTCTTTTAGGATCTGTCCCATAATTCCCATTTCTTTCCTTTCCTTAGGCTCTAGCAAAACACTGGCCTCAGAGTCAAAACACAGCTCTTCCACCTGATATATGGAGAGCCTGGACATGTTTGTTATTCCCCTTAATGTCTTATTTTCCTCATCTGTAAGATGGAGATAATAGTAAAACCTAAGAGAGTTATTGTAATTTTGTGAAAATTAGATGAGGATAAAGTGGGGATGTTGAGAGAAAATTAAGTTGTTTTCTTTCCTCTCCCTAGGAATGAGGGCTGGGGAGAAGTACTTATTTATTATTAGGGGAAAAATCTTAGAGGGTTAGTTGACATTTATATGGTAACAAATATGTCTTTAAAATGCTATAGTAGTGAATAAAAAGGAAAACAAGTACGTTTGTGATTGGCTAGAATTCATGAGACAATAATTTATCAATTTTTTTTTCTTTCGATATACAATGGTGGGCTATTGCCAGGAAAATAAAAGAAGGAAACTAAACTATCTTTAACACATTTTAGGACAATAGAAATGATCTTGTGTGTGATGGAGTAGATTAAAAGGAAGGACCCAATGGCAGCATGCCTTGGACATTTGGATTATCTGTTAATCCAGGCTCATGTATAGGTATCTGCATCTTGTAGGGTCAGCCAGCAGGAGCGCAGTTAAGGGTAGGATTCAGATGTCCTCATCTTTTAAGACCTGGCTATTAATTTCAGTCAATTTCATATAAACACCTCTTATTTTTGCCTAGTGGCTATCTTAGTCATCCTACTGCTATGACAAAGTGCCTTAGCTTGGTTAATTTATAAACAATAGAAACTTATTTCTAACAATTCTAGAAGCTGGGAAGTCCAAGATCAAGGCACCAGCAGATTTGGTGTCTGGTGAGGGCTAGCACTCCCTTGCTACGTCCTCACATGGTAGAAGGTGCAAAAGTGATGAACATCTCTTTTGGATCTCTTTTATTTATTTATTGTTATTATTTTTGAGACAGAGTCTCACTCTGTCATACAGGCTGGAGTGCAGTGGCACAATCTCAGCTCACTGAAACCTCCGCCTCCTGCATTCAAGCCATTCTCATGCCTCGGTCTTTCGAGTAACTGGAACTACAGTCATGTACCACCATGGTGGGCTAATTTTTGACTTTTTAGTAGAGATGGGGTTTTGCCATTTTGGCCAGGCTGGTCTCGAACTCCTGGCCTCAAGTGATCTGCCTGCCTCAGCCTCCCAAAGTGCTGGGGTTACAGTCATGAGCCACCGTGCCCAGCCTACACCTCTTATATAAGGTCATCAATTTCATCCATAAAGGCTCTGTCCTCATGACTTAATCACTTTCCAAAGTCCCCACCTCTTAATACGAATACACTGGCAAATAAGTTTCAACATATTCATTTTGTGGGGACACATTCAGACCATAGCAATGGCTAAGAGTCCTTTTTAAAACTGTATTAGTGAGAGATAACTGAATAGCATAATACACATAGCCATGTGTACTCTTAGGTCTACCATGATAAGAATAATAATAAATGATTGATGATAGTCACTCATTCTTTTAATAAATATTATTAGTCTTTTTCTATGGGCCACTGATTCTAGATGCTGGGAATATAGCAGTCTACAAAACAGAAATTACTGTGCTGCTCAATCTTATGATCCAGTTAAAGAAGACAGGCAGTAAACAAATAAGTATAAAGTATTCTATAAAGGGGCTATGGAGAAAAATAAAGCTGGAAAGGGGGTCAGAGTACGTTGTGGTGGGTCTGGAGTTATATATTTAAATAGGGAGGCCTGGGAGGCCTCTCTGAGAAGATTCTATTTGAGCAAAGACTGGAAGGAGGTCATAGGACCAAAGAGTGGTTTTGATAAAAGGAATCAAAACCTTTGATCTGACTTTCCTTTCACTAAGGCCATTCTAGCTACTTTTGACAATCAACAGAAGGAAAGATCTAGGCAAGAGACAATAGTAATGGGGCCCAGAAGAGGTGTTGGAAGGGACATGTTGCAGAGATAAAGTTCAATTTTAGTGTATATGGCTTCTCTAAGGCTCATGCTCTCTTCTGCAGAAGTGCCAGGATTTGAAGAGTAGAGTCAGGGAGAGACACCAAGGAACAAAAACTAGAGAGAAATACCAGAGTGATGGGAAGAGAATCATTTGTGTTGTCACAAAAGCAAAGACAGTGCAAGTTTTAACAAGATATGAACAATGTACACTACTGCAGAGAATTCAACTATGAATGTATTATATCTGAAGGAGATACATCAAATTTGACAAATAGAAGTTAATTTGTGGCATTTTCAAGAATAGTTTTAGTGGAGTTACTAAAGCAAAAACAACTGATTGAGATTGGGAAGTAATGAGGTATAGGTGGAGGATATAGATTGCTCATTCATGAAGCTTGGTAGACACAAATAAGTGGCTTTCAATATGTGAAAATAATATTTTGTTACATGAAAACTACTTTTTATATGTGCAGTGCACTCATATTTTCCATTCTCTTCTTTATTATCTTTTTTTAAAAAATGCTATATTTTATTAAATTGATTTTATAACCCACTCTAGGGTTTTGACTCATGATTTCAAAAACATGATCATATGTAGCAATCAGGGATAAAAGATTGCTTCTTGGAACCATTGTCCACATCCTCTACCATGTTTGTCAGTATCATATCTTGGCCATTTTGTTGAAACTTTCAGAAACATCATCTCTCTCTTACATATACAATTTTTACCCTTCAATGAATAGTCACAAACTGGAAATCAATAGGAAAGCTAATCCAAATGTATTCTAGTATCATTAAGACTCAGTATACAGTTAAAGGCATTGGCTGTGCTCATAAATTTATCCTGCCAACAAAAAATATGGGCAAGTTTCCCTACTTTGATTTTATTCTGCCTCTATGACCTCTGAGATGGAGATCCATGGCCTAGAGCAGAAGGAATTAACTATGCTGGAGAGCTTTCATCCCTATTGAGATCTGGAATGGATCCTTCTTGAGCAGTGCTTGGCATATACTAGAGGCTAATACAGATTTGTCAAATAAACAAATAGCATTAAGTAATATATTTTTTGAAAGTCAGAAAACTTGCATAGGCCAATAGAAATGATTATTTCCTCCTGGGCTGTAAATCTATGCTAATGCAATGCTAAAGCTTATAGAACAGTATGAAGAATAAACTTGAAAGGAAATGAGAGGTGGGCAATAGATAGAGGGGGTTACAGATCAAAGGACAATTTCCCCTCTGAGACAAAGCAGGTAATAAGTTGAAAAGAAAGTGTATTAGTCCATTCTTGCATTGCTATAAAGAACTACCTAATACTGGGTAATTAATAAAGGAGGAGGTTTAATTGGCTTATGGTTCCACAGGCTGTACAGGAAGCATGGCCAGGGAGGCCTCAGGAAACTTACACTCATGGTGGGAGGAGAAGAGGAAGGATGTACATCCCAGGAGAAAGAGTGAAGGGGAGGTGCTACATAGTTTTAAACAATCAGATCTCATGAGAACTCACTATTATGAGAACAGCAAGGGGGAAGTCTGCCCCCATGATACAGTCACATCCCACCAGACCCCTCTTCCAACACTGGTGATTACAATTTGACATGAGATTTGGGCAGGGACACAAATCTAAACCATATTATTTTACCTCTGGCCTCTCCTAAATCTCATGTCCTTCTTACATTTCAAAATGCAACCATCCCTTCTTAACAGTCCCCCAAAGCCTTAACTCATTTCATCATTAACTCAAAAGTCCACAGTCCAAAGTCTAATCTGAGACAAGGGAAGTCCTTTCCACCTATGAGCCTGTAAAATTAAAAACAAGTTAGTTACTTCTAAGATACAATGGGAGTATAGGCATTGGATAAATGCACTCATTTCAAAAAGAAGAAATCAGCCAAAACAAAGGCACTACAGGCCCCATGCAAGTCCAAAACCCAGCAAGGCAGTTATTAAATCTTAAAGGTCCAAAATAATCTCATTTGACTCCATGTCTCACATCCAGGGCACTCTGATGCAAGGGATGGGCTCCCAAGGCATTGGTCATCTCTGCCCCTGTGGTTCTGCAGGGTAGAACCACAGTGGAGGGCTAGAAAGCCCCCTCCACTGCTTTCACAGGCTGGCATTGAGTGGCTGCAGCTTTTCTAGGCACACGGTGCAAGCTGTTGGTAGATCTACTGTTCTGAGGTCTGGAGTAGCCTTCTTCTCACAGCTCTGCTAGGCAGTGCCACAGTGGAGACTCTGTGTGGGGCCTCTCACGCCACATTTACCCTCCATATTGCCCTAGTAGAGATTCTCCATGAGGGGTCCACCCCAGCAGCAGACTTCTGCCTGGACATTCAGGTGTTTCTATACATTCTCTGAAATCTAGGCAGAGGCTCCCAAGCCTCAACTCTTGCCCTCTGTTCACGTGGCTTAACACCATGTGGAAGCCACCAAAGGTTATAGCTTACACCCTCTGGAGCAGCAGGCTGAGATGTATCTGGGGCCCTTTTAGCCACAGGTGGAGCTAGAGTGGCTGGGATGCAGACAGCAGTGTCCTGAGGTTGCACAGGGCAGCAGGGCCCTGGGCCCAGCTCACAGAACCATTCCTCCCTATGGGCCTGTGATGGGAGAGGCTGCCTTGAAGTTTTCTGAAATGCCTTTGAGGCATTTTCCCCATTGTCTGGGCTATTAACATTCCATCTTTACCTATGCAAATTTCTGCAGCTTGCTTGATTTCCTCCCCAGAAAATGGGTCTTTATTTTCTACCACATGCTGAGGCTGCAAATTTTCTAAACTTTTATGCTCTGCTTCCCTTTTTAAAAATAAGTTCCAGTTTCAGATCATCTGTTTGCCTACACATATGAGCATACGTTGTTAGAAGCAGCCAAGCCATATCTTGAATGCTTTGCTGCTTAGAATTTTTTTCCACCAGATACCCAAAACCATCACTCTGAAGTTCAAAGTTCCACAGATCTCTAGGGCAGGGTTACAATGCCTCCAACCTCTTTGCTAACGCATAACAAAAGTGGCCTCTGCTCCATTTCCCAATAAGTTCCTCATCTCCATCTGAGAGCACCTTAGCCTGAATTTCATTGTCCGTATCACTGTCAGCATTTTGGCCACAATAATTTAACAAGTCTCTAGGGAGTTCCAAACTTTCCTTTATCTTTCTTCTTCTGAGCCCTCTAAACTGTTCCAACCTGTGTCCCTTACCCAGTTCCAAAGGTGCTTCTACATTTTCAGCTATCTTTATAGCAATGCCCAGTTCCTGCTACCAATTTTCTGTATTTGCCTGTTCTTGCATTGCTATAAAGAACTACTTGAGACTGGGTAATTTATAAAGAAAAGAAGTTTCCTTGTCTCATGGTTCCACAGGTTGTACAGGAAGCATGGCTGGGGAAACCTCAGGAAATTTACAATCATGGCAGAAGGCCAAGAGGAAGGAGGTACATGTTATGTGGCTAGAACAGGAGGAAGAGGGTGAAGGGGGAGGTGCTACACACTTTTAAACAAGCAGATCTCATGAGAACTCACTCACTATCATGAGAACAGAAAGGGGGAAGTCCACCCTCATGATCCAATCACATCCCACCAGGCCCCTCTTCCAACACTGCAGATTACAATTCAACATAAGTGGGACACAAATCCAAACCATATCAGAAAGACATAACTAAGGAGACTTGATAGAGACAAAATAATTAATGGGATGGCACTGCATTAGGAAAAAAGGTGGGAGCATTCCTCTTAAAGAAGAGAATGGCCACCTCTCGTTTGAGGTTGAGTGGTTCCAATTATACTTAAGTTTGTAGACTGAGAATGGGAAGACAAGGAGGTTATTTACTAATATCTCTGAGTTTCTATATGAATTAGGATCTTCTGCTGAGAGTAAGAGAGTGTATGTCAAGAGTGGTTGAAGATAACAGTGAAGTTTTGGAGAGTAATTGAGTAGAAGAAGATGCTGATCCAGTGCAGGGATTGGTGGACTTGACAGTTTAGTACTTATCTATTCACAACTTACAATTCTGTCTTCTTTCTCATTGGTTTGAAGTTAAGATTATGAATTGATAATTCACAGGAGCCAGACAGATCCCATAGATTTGTTTTGTTTGTTTCCTGTTATTTTAATAAGCCAAGTTTTAAAATGAAGAGCTTCATATGCAAATTTTAGATTTCCAGGTGTAAAGAATAAGCCAGAAGATCTGAAATAATTCACTGGAGTTGAGCAACATTTAGCATCTTTAGACAAGGCCTGTATTCTCCTTTAAGCTCAGCCCCTTACATTACCCAGCAAATGCATAGTGTATAATGCATATCACTCATTTGTGAGGCTTGTCTGGCCTGTGGAGGTGTATGAATGTGAGATCCCTGCTTTAAACTTCAGCCAATGGGATTTATTTTTGAAGCATGCAGTAAAGCCAAGCTTGCTTGTTTAGCCTTAGCCTAGGATGATTGCAGCTTAATGGATTAGTGGTTTTTAATGTCAGGTCATCAGCTCTGGTGGCTGAGCTCTGGGTATTGAGTCATGTTAACAAAACACATGAAACAGATGGATAAGCAAATACATACCCCTAGCCAGACTAGACAAAGGACAGGATGCTCCTTTTCTCTCTATAAGGCCATTAAGCAACCGAACTTATTGACTGATTGATTGATTGATATAGTTTCTCAAAACTGTTATCAAATATCAATCATGAACCAAGTACAAAGGTAAACAACATACATATCCGCCACTCTCTCACAGAGTTTAAAATCCAGAAAGGGAGACAGGCAGCCAAACAAGTGTAGCTGTGCTCTGGGTATGCCAAGGTGCTATGCGTATTCACAGCCAAGGTAATGGCCTCGAGGGCTTAGGCCTGACAGTGTTAGCCAGGCAAACAGGAGTGGGAAAGATGTTCAAATGTGGATAATTGCATTTGCAAAGTTTGGAGATGTAAAAGCATGAAGTTTAGGTAGAATGGAAGCAAATTACCTGTCAGTATAACAGGACAGGAGGAAATGTTGAGGGATGAAGCTGGGAGTGTGGCAGAGGCCAGGCCATGAAGGAGCTGGTGAGTCACCTTAATGGATTTGGATTTTGTCCTCTGTGTAACAGGAGCCACTAAATGGTTTTAATCTGGGAGCTTTATTACATTTCCATTTAGGACAATCACCCAGGTTGCACTGTGGAGAATAGATACCAAGGAGTAAGGCTGGCAGCCTGGAAACACTGTCTAATGCAGTATACTGAGTGCTTAACTATTTGACAGCATTATAACAAAACCTTGTACATTATCTCATTTAATTATTAAGATAATCCTGTGAGACTGGAGTTTATAATAATGCCAGCTGTCAAGATGAAGAGATGAAAGCTTAGAGACATTAATAGATTGTTGAAAGTAGCACTGTGAATGAGTGGCAGAGGTAGGAATCAATCTCTGCCTTAGAGACTCATGCTCGGAACCATTAGGACATATCACCCCAATTGCAGCTTCCCAGAAGCAATATATGATCGAGGGTGGTAGAATGGCTGAAGAGAAGTAATCTACTCTTGGAAATCAGGAGAATATGATTGACTTTGTGTGTGTGTGTGTGTGTGTGTGTGTGTATGTGTTTGGGGTGGGAATGGGTAGAGAGACTTGGTAGGAAGAGAAGGATAATATGCAGAATTTTTACTGATCAATTAAGTTCATGGCTTCAGTCATTCACTGAGATACACAAAAAAAGGAGAGTCAGTCTGTGGGAGATGATACATTCAGTGAATGTGCAGGATTGAAAGCCCACGCAAGTGCCTGTAGAAGCTGTCCAGCGGAGAAGCACGATCTGGATTGGCAATAGAGAACCGATGGTCCTGAACATCAAGGTTCCCATCTAATCCAGGGCAGTGGAGGACATTTCCAGGAAATATGTGTAGATTGGAAATAAAATATGACCAGGAAGGAGCAGTAGTTTAAGAACAGTCAGAGGCAAAAAGAGCCAGTAAAAGAGATTGAGAACAAAAGTCTTAGGGAAAACCAGAAAGGGTATGGTGAATTTCAAGGGGATAAAGGCCAATAAGAGTAAACGTTTCTGTAATGCTAAATAAGATAAAAACTGAGAAATGCATTAAATTCAGTGGTTAGTCAAGGGACAAAGTGATGGTTAAGCGGGCACTAATCAGGGAAGGTAGAAGCAAAAGCCAGATTACTGTGACATGAAGGATGGGTGGGGGTGAAAAGTACATACGAAATTGGCATTTATGTCAACAGGTTTGTGAGTGGTAAGAATAAATGCAGTGACTATCAGGAGCAAGGGCTTGAGGGAGAGTTGTTCTTGTCATTTGTTAAGAATAAAGGAATCATCAGCATGTTTACGTGGCAATAGAGAAAAGTGAGTAGAAAAGAACGTGAAAGAGGCAGGGAAAAAGAATATGCAAATGATAGCGATCTTTGAGCAATTGGGAAGGGTATCGTACAGAGCATTGGAGGGAGATTAATTTTAAATTTAACTTCCCCATGGTAATGGGAGGAATGAGTAAAAAAATGTGTAGAAGCCTGTGAATGTGTAAGTTTTGTGGCAAGAAGTTAAGGGAATCCTGCATAATGAAGGAATTCATTCTGTGAAGTCATAGAGGCCACACATGTCTTGTTTAGACAGGATTTAAATAAAGTTGATGTCTCAAGGGGTAGTTTAACCAAATTATATGTAATTCATATATCATTGTACTCACCATTATATAACTCAATGCAATTAATTTTTATAGTAAATTCTTGTGGCAGAAGTTCTTTACTGATTTGTTGCTGAAAATTAGCTATCTCAAAATGTTTCCAATACGTTATTTATCAGTCTCACTCTGTGCCTCCCCTCTACCACCTCACCATCATGCCCCAGCTTGTTTTGTTTTGTTTTTAAAAGTTTTCTTCATACATGTTCTGGAACAAGTTCCTGTGGTTTGTTCATTCCGGCCTCCTTATCTTGCCATCCTGTTGCATCCTGTGTTGCTGGTGAGGCCTTGAGTCCTCTGCTCTGTGAAACACAGCTTCTTCTAATAGATATTCCTACCGACACACTCTCATTGGTTTTGGGGAGGTACCACCCCATTTTGCTTCTAAGGTCAGTCCTTGCTCCTGGCTAGTTAAGTGCCAGATTTTGGATACACCATCTCCTTCCACACTCTGAAGGGAATGTTCTCATACTGGGGTGCACCAAATGGTGGAGCTCCAGAAATCAGCCACTCTTCTGAGTTACTAGTCTGGTGCTGCTAGTTCACTTGTTTCCTGAGTTAGCCCCCTTTACCTACTGGAATGCATCTCGTCTTCTTTATGCTCCAGAGTTTGGTACCAATGCATTCTGCCCTCAGAGAGGAGCCCATTTTTATCCCAGGATGAACTAATTCTTTGGGGTACTAATAATTGCAACATTCATTCTTTCAGAAATGATGAGACATGCTATAGTAAATTAAGCTGCCCCAGAGAAAACAAGCTTTTTATTTATATACCCATAAACATCAAACCCTATGTTCCAAACCTGCTAATTTGTTTAATGGGACTCCCTGGACTCATCACTAAATTTGGGAGCACATTTTTCTTTTATTCTCCTGAAGCTCTTGTTCTCTCTAGCCTTCTTAACACTCTGTTTAAGGCTGGCATTGTCATCTCTGCCCCTCATAATGTTCCTTTAATAGTACTTCTGCCATAATAGTATTGTGACCTAACCATTGAATCTAACTTGCTGCAGAATGTATTATCATTATTGTAAGGTATTTATCTTTTTAAAAATGGAAAACTATTTATTAATTTAAAATTCTGAGATTTCAAATACATACTTGTTATTTGTGAGAAACTGGCTGTGTTTGGAAGGGCCAATACAACAAGTTGAGGACATTGTGAGAGTTTCATTTACATTAACTAATGGATAAAAATGGCCTTGAAAGTCTCACAAAGAGGGCAGGAGAGAGAGTAACAGGTTCTGTACCAAGTTTTTTCACAATCTCTTCCTTTTAATCATTATATATTGTCTTCCTTTGGCAGGTGAGGAAATCGAGCTGATAGAAGTTAAGTAACTTGCACAAAATAACATGGCTACTAAGTTTCCGAGCCAAGCTTAAACTCACATCTTATTAATTCCAGAGCAAGTGCTCTAGATAAACTAGTTTTTCTTCAACATGATAGATATTAGCACTTGTTGATAAAAACATCTTCTTCAATGTTATCTAACTTCAGATGTAGTCAGCAGCAAAATCACTAATGCTATGCAACCAAATTAGGGAAAATTTTTTTTTGCAGAAATCAATCTTTATTTAAAAATGTTGTAGTTTGTGAACCCAAAGTAAATTCAAAGTTCATTTTTTTTTTTTTTGAGGCGGAGTTTTAATTTTGTTGCCCAGGCTGGAGTGCAATGGCGTGATCTCGGCTCACCACAACCTCCGCCTCCCAGGTTCAAGTGATTCTCCTGCCTCAGCCTCCCGAGTAGCTGGGATTACAGGCATGCACCACCACGCCCGGCTAATTTTGTATTTCAATTTTAGTAGAGACGGGGTTTCTCCATGTTGGTCAAGCTGGTCTCGAACTCCCAACCTCAGGTTATCTGCCCACCTTGGCCTCCCAAATTGCTGGGATTACAGGCGTGAGCCACCGCGCCTGGCCTCGAAGTTCATGCTTTAAATCATAATCTAGTGAAGAGATTTCTATTTTTATGTTTTTGAAATAAGTAATTAGGCTTTCTGGAATATGATAAAGACTGGAATAAAGAAGAGTAGATGATTTTTAAGAGGGTCTCATCAACAAGAATTCTGTGAACCACACACAAGAAATAAACTTTACCCAGTGCCTATATGGAGTCTTTTGTGTCCAATTGTAACAAACAATTTGAACTTGAAAGAATGATTTTTTTTTTTTTAAAGAAACTACTAAAGCTTAAAGAGGACAAAGCCATGAAAGCACAGAAAAGATGACAGGGTCTGTGTGTGGGGTTACAAGCCAGGAAAACCTTGTATTGGTAAGACTGCTAACAGATTGCTCAGGCTCCTAACTTCGGCTTGACTTGGCTAAGCCTCAGTGTGAGTGGGAGCCTAACTCTTTCCAGTAGTCTGATTTCACCTAGTTCATTTTGTGTTGAACTCTCATAATATGTAATAAATGTGAGTACATTTTTAGTACTAGTATATATAGTATAGTAGACATCAAAATATCTAGAATATTTGAGTAAATACAAATATTTATTGTGTTCATTCAACTTTGAGAAACTTCTGTAGTTCACCCATGTAGTCAGCCTACCCAAGTGTCTATTTGATAGATGTCTAGAAGGGTTTATCACCTACAGTACCAGATTTTCAGGCTCTCCATAGTCAACTGTGTCCTCTGCACATCAGGGTAGAGGTACTAACTCCTTACTCCTGAGCTTGATTATAAGCAATGGTTCAGGAAGGTATCTAGTAGAAGAAATGGTCTTTCAAACTAGTGTTTAACAAAAACTCTACAATTTCATATATATTAATATGTATTTGGTGAAATAGAAACAAGCCCAAACTGTTACCAAGACAAATCCCTTTTTCTTTCCATGAAACCTTTTTTTTTTTTTTGGCTGCTCGGTGCTGCTTGTTATTATTTTTCATTTTCAGCATGTATCTGATGATCATGCCGGCCTGATTGCACCAGTTAAGAGTGTGGCTGCCCTTGACCTGATTGGATCCGTGTGGCATTCCTTTAAGGAGCCTTAGAGTTGACCTTCCTCATTCTCCTGGCTATAATACATCATTTCCACCCTCTGTTTTGGGGCATCTCCTACTGTGGAGAGGCTGGCAGGAGGGAGTACCTACTAACCACTATGGAGACCAAACGGGTGGGCTATCCTCTCCTCTTTGGAACAGTCAGTGGTAATTATGACATACCTTGTTTACCACCTGCACTTTTCTGAAACTTTCAAGTAGAGGGTGCTCCAGGAGTGGCAAGCAGACCAGTTTGCTCTTGCCTATAAACTTTTCTGTGATTCCTACTTTCTTGGGGCTCCATTCCTCCCACCAGTTCCCCAAGACTGGCCCTCTAGCCTTCCATTAATGCTGTTATCTTTCCAATAAATTTTCTTATGGATTAAGGTAGCCAGAGCCTGTTTCTTTTGTTTTTGATCTATAGCCCTGACTGATACATGATCTTAACCATAATGTGTTCTTAGATAATAAATGTTTAAATCATCTGGGTATCAATATTTTATAATATTTTAGGTATAATATTATCTAATAATCCTTGGCCCAGATAGTTTTTATACTGAAAACTGGTATAAAAATATAAATTCATTTCACTGATGCACAAACACAAAACCACACATAATTTCACAGAAAGGTCATGTGACCTACTTCTAAGAAAAGATTATAATCTGAGATAGGAAAATGCACCTGCTGCAAAAATAAAAAAAAATATTTCATACAAATAAGACAGGGCAAAAACGTAGTTAAAAATCGGGCAAGTGTACAATGACTAGTTGTTTTCTTAAATAAGATTGCTCTTTTCTTTCCCAAAAGATGGAATGAAGGGGTTAATAGAATTTAGAACAGATACTTTGAAGAAAAGAAGCAGTTTTCTATCCTACTATGGAAATAAGTACAATTCTATAGGAATCTGATTGACTGGTTTCATCTTCAATTCCTATAGATTGAGTTGAAGAAATACAAGATACAGCACAAAAAAGAATTATAAAAACCATATTCAACTCAGTACCGTGAATTTATGGAAAAGAGAAGCCATAAAATGTGTCCAACTAGTGCTCTCATTATTTAAGTTAAATTTGGTGCCTTCATTGTAAATAATAAAAAGTTTATTATTACCCATATCCATGTATTGTTCAAATTCCTCACTTATTGTGACACTAGGTTTTTTTTCTCCCTGTTGCGGTTTTAGAAGTTACTACTTGGCATCATCAGACTTTTGATAAAGTGATGAGTCCCAAAGCTTGATTGGAATGGTTTCAAGAAAGTATTGGAGAAGAAAATTTGAAAACCATGAGTATAGGCAAATCTAGTAAGATGCTTTACTATACAGGGAGAGAGAGAAAGAGGGTGGTTGCTGAATAACATTTTTTTTGTTTTGTTTTTTTAAGATGGGAAAAGTAATAGATTGTTTGTATGCTGATGAAAAAGAACTGGTGGAGAGGGGAAAACTGTAGAAAAAAAATGCTAAAATGATGCGCTTGAGTAGGCAAGAGGAGTTGAGATTTAGTATAAATTGGAGTTAGTTTTAGACAAATGCATATAGAGTTGACTCACAATGATGGAGAAGAGGCAAGATATATAAGTGCAGATGAGGTTGTTAAAAGGGTCTAGATATTGCATACCTTCTGATGGGAGCTTGCATATCTTCCAATTGCTTATATTTTCTTACTGAAATAGGAAGCACAGTGTCAGAGAGACATAAAGATGGAGGGGGTGTCAGATGTTTAATAGGAGACAAAAGTATTTAATAGAATTTGAGGTATATGCACGAGTGAATGGATCAGGGATGTATAATATATTTGCCATTGAAGATAGAGATCATGGATATAAAGCAACGCTGGCCAGTATGGTTATGGGATTTTCTCCAGACACATTCAACCACACAGGTAAAAGGACAGAGTAGGTGGAGCTCTGTGATTTACCAAGCTCTGTGATTACCAAGCTCATGATTTTCCCAAGTGAGCATAATAAAGCACAAGAGAGTCATGGTAGTTTGAGGTATAAAGATACGGCTGAATGCAATAAACAACCATGACATTTAAGCTGGATAAGAATGGAAATGAGGACATGAGGAGGGAAGGTATATTGAAAAGGTGGTTGTACAATGGATTGTAGATGTCAGGGGCCAAGCTGAGCTGGAGAGAGCTGTGCTGTGCTACCATGCATCAGAATAGCTGATTATGACAATAAACCACAATGAAATAGTGCTCTAACATTTAATCACTCACTGTGATAGTATAAGCAAGAAGCTAAACCAGAGAAAGTTCTGACCACTGTCTCTACCACTTCCCACTTCCACCCCACCCATGCACCACCTCTGTCCATTTTACCTGTGAAACAGTACTGGATATCTGAGGGTCAAGTGAATCAATACATGTGGGGAATTGTTTTACTGCTGAAGGAGTCTTGAACAAAAGTCTCCTTTAGTTTTATATACTAGGGGCCCAGGGAAAAGGGTGAAAAGGAAGGGGTAGGAGTAAAAAATTATTGAGCTAGAGTGGAGAAAAGTGTCTTCAAGGTTCCCCTTCAGCTCCTCCAAATGATAAGTTCTTAGCAGAGGTTCCTGAAGGCCTTCTTGCTGAGCCAAGAACACGGATATGCATAAGAGCATGGCCAGCCCTGGGGGCTTGAGTCTGTGACTGCAACTCCTTTCAGCAATGCACTAGCTGCACACCAAGTCTGGTATGAGGAAGGTAGTTCAGGTCTGCCAGGAAAAGTCTTTGTAACTGCCTGGGGTTAGGCCTGAAAGATCACAGTAGGTTTTTAGCCAAAACCCAGATTCCTCAGTAGACCCTGATGCAGCTTAAAGATTGTTGGACACAGAATGGGAGTTAGAAAAATTAGGAAATGAGATGCTTGTGATTGAGATCTGGAGAAAGTCCAGATATTGGTAGTGACAAGATCTAGGGTCTGGTAATGAAAATGAATAGTCCTAATAAAGTGGAGACAATCATTTAAGACAAAAGGCAAGATCATATCTGTGGATATTGAAATCTCAAATAGTTATGACAAGAATAACACTGGAAGGAGAAATGGTGACCTATCCTTTCAGTGCTAAGATTTAAAAATTAATCGCATATGTCTTTTTTCTATGAGAAATAATTTATGAAAACTATTGATTTCAAATCAATAAAAATGATGGATTTGTTTCAGAAAAAAATTGTTTATAACTTGTAAGATCTGTAACTGAATTGTTTTCTCTTACTGGTAAGGGCATGTTCATGCTAACAGTAGCCCTATAGCTGTGGTTACTTATCTTAATTACAGCCAAGATTTATTTCAGCTTGAGTGTTTTATAAGCAGATTAGAATTTTAAAATTTTCACTGCCAGTCTTCTTGCATTATACTCTTTAAATTCAAGCATGTTTCATATTATAAGAAGCTAACCTTAAATTATAGCCCTTGTTTTGTTAAATATTCAGTATTCTAGGAATTTGAAATTCTCAAATGTAGTCTCTAAGACTCTGAGTTTATCTGATAAGGATTTTATTATTATTGTTATTTACATATGAATACAGGAACAAAATGTGATTTAAGTAAGTCATGGCCTAGAAAGGGATTTGTAATGTCTTTGCCCTATTTAAGAACTTTTACCCATGCCTCATGATCTAGGATTTCTACTTGATCCAGCTTGGAAATCTGAATAACTCATGATATTGGGAAATTTCCATGGCTGCATTTTCTTCAGTTCCTTGCTTGTAGCTCACCTTTGTCTCCCGTTTTTCTTGTAGGTTTCCAGTATATGCTTTGGCCATATAAAGTAATAAAGCAAATAAGTTCCTATCGTTTAATCATATAGAAAAGCCCAGTAAGAATCCATTGTCCAAATCTTGTTTGATTAAGATTGATTGACAGTTTTATGTAATTGGATGACATTTTTAAGAGAAAATCAACAGAACATTATCACATGGTTAAAGCCTACTGCCAGAAACAATAAACTTGGCTTACCTATTTCGTTAGAGTATTATTTTGACTTATTCACTCATGTATATAATTCACTTTCACAGTTGATCCCAGACCGTTTTTATGAATGGCAACTCAGAGAATTTAGATAGCTTTTCTGGGAGCAAGGTTGATGGCATTGGTGTGGGTTGGGGAAAGCCTAACAGTATTAAAAGGGAGAATGATATAGAGGTTGTTCATCCCATGTTCAGTTACCGATGTGTTTTCACCAAAACCATATAATTTAAATGTCTCCTTTTCCTGGAAAATATGAAGCATTGTACAACAGGTAATTTTAATAACAATGTAACTTAGGCTGCTTATGATTGACATCAACATCACATGTATATAATATGATTGCAAGAATTTTTAAAAATGCATCATTGGGATAATAAACTGTAACTGACATCCTTTTAAACTAAAAGCAGGTGAAAGCTTGCCAGTGTTCCACTCTCTCTGACTTACCATTCTAAGAACAAACACATACAGTGGAGTGTGCGGGGCTGCACACTGTGGTTTTATCTACTTCCTTGCTAGAGGAAAGCACTGTTATAAAAACAAGTAAAACATGCAAAGGGAAGTAATTTAATAAGTAATTTTACAATAAAAGAATGGAACTATAAACCTGCTTTTCTTGGACAGCCTTGGTGTTATCCAATTTGCCCTCTTACTGAGCCTCTCTACTGGCTGGCTGTAAAGGACATGGTGAATTAGGATCAGAAGTCGATGGCTGTGTAGTGCCTGGTTTTGAAATGTTTGGAGAACAACATAAGTAGTAGCTGATGGCAAGGCAGAGGGACGCAGGGTTGAGTGGGCACTGCAGATGCCAGGATGACCCAGTTTAAGTGGGTGTAAGCAGTGAAGTAAGCAACAAAGTTGGGCAAGCACTGAAGGTGTAGTTTGTGTAGGAGACAGATGTCAGGGCTGGGGTGGGGAAAGGGAGTATCTGTACCACAGAATTAGAGCCTGGGTCAGTTAGTGCCTTGCACTGATGTTTGTGTATATTTTGTCCCCTCAGCTAGATTTTATTACTCTTTGGGGGTGGTATCCTTGTTTATAATTGTTCCCTTGAGCTGCTGGGCACAGTTATGGAACAAGGTGGGTTGTTGCATGAGGATCTCTTGGAAAGTTCTCCTGGGGCTTTCTGGCCCCTTGAGGATGATATAAATGCTAGTAGGACCAGGCACACTGTCTGTCTTATTAGACACATGGAAAAGGGCCCAGAGGAAATTATCTGTTTTAGAATCAGAGTGTGCCTTAATCCATCTAATATGCTGGTGTCATTATTTGACTTCCTGGACTGTAAACACTGCCCTTCTAGGCTCCTGGGACCTTTCTAACCTTTCCTCGTCTGATAACTTTGTCAATACTCAACATTTTCTTGCTCAATCCAGGGGCACCTGTCTAATTCTCATAGTCCCAGCTGGCTCTCCTTGAACTTGATCTGTCATCTGATCCACAGTGTCTAGGTTTTGGATTATCCTGGCCCGTCTTTCCCTTGAGATCCCACATCAAGATAAGAAACACTGCCTTGAGCCTATAGGGGTTGAGGGGAATTTGTAGCCCTCTGGATATCCATCTTAAAATATGCCAAATAAGTATATTTTGGGGTAAAATATTTTGATTTCCTTCAAGCATTATGCCTGACAACTAAGATTTGATTGTAGTAACTTAGTGCTCTGTTGGATAGAGCACTGTCATTGTCTTAATGAGCGTTATATAACTGATTTAAATTCTATTGCACATTTTATTAAATCGTATCTGTTGGGTAGGTTCCTGCCTTTGAGGCATGCTGCTAACAACATGATGGAACATCTTATTTTTCTTTCAACTAGTTATTTTCATCATAAATTTATGCATAGTATTTTAAAAATAAACTGATAATTTTCAGATAATTATATTAGGAAAGTGACAGCTGCATTACATTCTATCCTTCGCTTGAAAAGCACAGTAAGAACTAAGACATTTAGATGTTTTACATAGGAAATAATATTTTTGGCATTATTAAAATTCACTTCTATGTATTAATTTAAAAATTTTTATTTTTAGGGAAACAAAATTGCTATTCAATTTGGCAGAAGGTTTGTTTTGGGATTTCTGGCTAACAGAATCTTTGCTTTAACTTTGGCAAGGCTGTTTGAGAATTAGCTTCATATTAGGGACCCTTCAGTTCCTGGGTCATTGTTGAAACTCAGTTTTAGAACTTTATTATCTTTATGCTATTCTGAAATAGGGTCAGTGATCTTGATGTCTCCATAAGGGAACTTATTTTGTCAGGTAATGTTTTGTAGAATTTATACATAATTTTATAATTTTACTACATGGGAATAAGTGTTAATACTAAAAAAAAAAGTGAATGATTATGAAGGTGTTGTAGGCACATTAACTTGTGTTGCTATTTGTGCAAATATCCTTGACTTTATAGGTGCAGAATAATACACCTACCCCCACCACAAGACCCTATTTTATTACTGGATCAATAGTGACAGGTAGGGTTTTTAAACCAGAAAGTGGTTTTTCTTATGTTTTTGCTCCCAGTAGAGAAAATATTTTTTCTGAGGGACTTTTTAGTTGATATCTCTCCCTATACGTGCAGTAAAAGCAAATACATTTTTCAAAAATGTTAAGGGAAAGTATAGGGGCTGTAGGCTCTTCTCAGCGTGAACCCTCTAAGGGTTCACTGAAAAATTAGTGCAATTTTAATTATGTATCAGATGCGGAGCTCACCACAAAGGACAAAGCTGCAGATAATGTCTGACCCTTCCCAGCATAGTTTACCCTGCCTATTAGTTTAGAGCCTAGAATCAAATGCCTCCAAAACAGACAAGTTAAACAATTCTAAAAAATATTACAGAAGTGGTTTATAACCTTCAAACAAGTAGCAAAGACAGTATCTGACCTGCCTGACCAGTTTTGACCAAATGTCTAATTTGGAAGACATTTTTACTTTATCAATAATTTTAAAATTAGCTTTATTTATTAAAGATTATTAAAGACATGTGAACTAAAAGGCATTTGAGTTAAAGGGGTTTTTTTTTTCTTTTTTTCTTTTTTGTTTTTTTTTTTGAGACAGAGTCTCGTTCTGTCACCCAGGCTGAAGTGCAGTGGTACAATCTCGGCTCACTGCAACCACTGTTTCCTGGGTTCAAGCTATTCTCTTGCCTCAGCTTCCTGAGTAGCTGGGATTACAGACGTGTACCACCATGCCTGACTAATTTTTGTATTTTTAGTACAGACGGGGTTTCACCATGTTGGTCAGGCTGGTCTGGAACTCCCGACCTCAAGCGATCTGCCTGCCTCGGCCTCCCAAAGTGCTGGGATTACAGGTGTGAGCCACTATGCCCAGTCAGCTTTCTTTTTTTAAAAATTTTTAATAAAATGCTTGATTTAAGCACTTACTTTTTCTTTAAACCAATAAATTAGAGCCCTTTTATTTATTTTAGTAGTAAGACATCACATATTACCAGTGTAATTAAGTAGACATATAGACACAGAGAGAGAAGCAGATCTTATAAATTTGTGATATTTTTAATTTGCCAGTTTTCAAGGCTTTTTCTTCCTACTTTAGACTGTCAATTTCTTGATTATCTGTTTCTTTGCTCTCAGTTATTGTTAGCTAGGCAACCTTAAATTTGCATTTCTAAAGGAACAGCTAAGATAAAACAACATATATCGTTTGAATTTTGATATTTTGAAAGCATAGCATGAAGACATTAGGCCTGAATATTGTACCATCACTTGTTCAAACCAAGGGAAAAAAATCATGTAAGTAAATTTTAGTTAAGAAGGTGAGGAAAAGCACCTCAAATAAAGGTATAGCTTATAAATTTAAAATAATGGTTAAGAGTTTAATGTATGCAAGCAGACACCCTTACAAATGGAGAGTTCCTTAAAGATGTCAGGCTTTTTTTTTTTTTTTTTTTTTTAGAAAAAGGCATTTTAAGATAGCCAGCTAAATGCCAGAAAGTTGTAAAATGGCTTTTTAACTTAGCTTATTTCTTAATTAGATTACTGGTTTTAGGGTGGAGCCCTTTAAGGAACTCAGCCTAAGAAAGCAGTCAGTCTTCAGGGCCTAAAGGATGCTTTTCTTATCCAAACACTCAAAGAGGAGCACCCTGTAGTAATAACTGTTCACTGTAAGCAACTGCCATCAGCCATTCTAAAAGTGTATTTCTCACCTAGCCATGACACATACCAAGGTTAATTTTTTTCATAAAGTAATTTCTGGTACCCCCCAAAGCCAAGAAGATCAGGAAATGCAATACAAAAGGGAACAGAATTTTAGATCTGAGATAACTCCGTCCATTTACAGCTTTGGGGATTCCCTAAGGAAAAATAGCAGTTACTACCAAAAAGGAACATGTGGCACCTTTTTCTGTTAATTTCTCTTTTTTTTTTTTTAAGGCATCAAGTTGTTAGAATTTACTATGTATGTGTTTGTCTGTCTGTCTATCTCTATCTATGTATCTATCTATGTATCTATCTATGTATCTATGTATCTATGTATCTATCTATCTATCTATCTATCTATAGAGACTAGCCTAAATATAGGTTTTAATTAAGTCAACTTTTGACTATAGAGCTCTTAAAAAATCCTCTCAAACCTCTTATTACCAGAATTTGGCAGGGACAAAGAGTTGATATTTTAAATCACACAACTGTCAAACCAGAAAGGACTTGTTCCCTGGCCAAGAATTGAACCTAGGCCACCACAGTGAAAGGGCAGAACCGTAACTCCTGGACACAGAATGGAGTGGTCTCCATTGTTCTTCCCAGAAGGAATGTAAAGCAGGCACTTTTGACCTTGAATAGGATTTTAACTTTGTTTTAGGTCAGATCTGCTCGAAAGAATAGCTATAACATTACTTTGTGTCCCTTTAATTTAACCTTTCCAACAATTGTTTAGAATAAAAGATGGGGGTCTCGCTTTGTTGCCCAGGCTAATCTGGAACTCCTGGGCTCAAGCGATCCTCCCGTCTAGGCCTCATAAAGTGCTAGGGTTACAGGCATGAGCCACCCCCCCTGGCCCAATTTGATACCTTTAATCTGAGAAAATTTTTAGGGTAACTGTAAATCTTGTCGGCAAATAGAAGGTGGAAAATTATTAAATATTGAAAGGATACTTCCTATTAATATTCTCTATTTTTTTATCCTCAATATTTATTTCTACTCCAGTATTTTTTGTTTGTTTTAGTAATCTATTTAGAGTAACAATAAAGCAGGTGAGTGAAGGAGCACAAGGAACTTCATCCCCAATTAATCTGCCTTTTATCAGTTGATTTTTCAGTGAAACTTCAGAGGGCAAAGTGGAAGGGTCCCCTTGGCTCCTTCATGATAACCTAATCTGATTTGTGCCATCTGCGGCCTCTGAAAAAAAAAATCTTCAGTGGGACAGAGAAATAATTAACATCTTCCATGAGGTTTCTTTTTCCTGTGAAGACCAAGTATGATTCTGTTTTGGGAACATTCTGTAATTCTTCATAGATTTTTAAATTAGAAGGGGAGTGTCTTAGTTTCTCTTATTTATCCTCCTCCTTTCAGAGGAGACAGCAAGACCCAGAAAAGTGAAGAACCTGCCTGAACATGGTCAGTGGCAGACTCAGAAGTGGAACTCAAGCCTTTTGCTTGTCCCCCCCACGTTTTTGATGCAGAGTTTTTATAGCTCCTCAAGGGAGGAAGGAACAGAAGGGACCCTGCAGTCCAAGGTCAGTGGTTTAGAAAGTTGGTAGTTGAGAAGGATCCATGTCACACTCCCTGTTTCCTGAGCTACCCCCAGGAAATACAGAGAAGAGTTTACTCAGTGATCAGAGAGTCAATGGAGGTTTTCTGAGTCAGGTAACTAGGATTCTGAGTTTGTGTTTTTTCTAAATCTGGGTTGTTGATGGAGAAGTAGACTGGATTTTATTAATACTTGCAAGACACAGGGTACATTTTTTTGAGTGGTTTTCTTTCCCTTGTTTGATTTTTATAAAGGTACATCATAGTTTGACCTTCTAAAGGTACAAGCTGAGGAGTACATTATTCATCAGGGGAAATTTTTCTAGGGCATCTGTTTTCAAAACATAGGCCTAGGATTGTGTGGGTCCTGATAAGCAAAAATTAAAAAAAAAAACAAAAACTTTGCCCTTGTCGGCATTTTGGACCCACTGTTTTTGACATTTTTTCAAAATGCTTCAACATCACATTCAAGTCTCAGTGTAAAAGGGGCTATCATTTTCCTTTGAGTTTTCTCACTGGGCTTTTAGAGTTTGATAGGAAACATGGTGATAGTTGCAACTAAAGAGAATGCTAAGATGAGAAGGAAAAGAGACACATTGGGGGGCTGAGATGCGCTTAGAGCTCCATGGTCTCGTGGGAATGGATTTAAACCAATGGTTCCCACCGAGTTCTTAGTGCTGTCAAGTTCTGCAGGTCAGCTGGTCATCACAGGCTGGATCATGTATTTTATGTGCACTCAGCATTATATTCAGAACTTGAAATAGCAGTGTGAAAAAGAGATAGTTGCTTTCTATAATCAGCTTCTGGGTATGCATTTCTAAAAATAGCTTTGAGGGACAAGGTCCTGGACTCTGTGGTTTCTAGTTTCTGGAGGTGGGGGTGAGGAGGAAGGTGCTGGGGTCCTCAGGACTTATTTCTAAACCCTTGCTTTGCTGTACAAAAAGGTCAATTTTAGTATTCACTGGGATAGAAAAGTGGGTATTGGGAGTCATTTAAAAAGTCTAATGAAAGTTGAAGGCGCCAGGGGAGGTTCTCTTGCAGGAGTGGGAGGCAACAATTTACAATTCCTTCTCCGGTCCTTTTTGCCAGTTCTCCAGCAGTTCTCTGCAGGGGAGCCTGGGTTTCTTTCAAGATTGTTTCAATGTTAAATTGACGCTAAATCAAGAGCACAGTAAGTCCCAACCTAGTCTTTTTAAGTGAAGAAAATTTTGAAGGCAGCCAGGGCTCCTGTGGGGAGTGGATGCAGAATCAAGGAGGCAGCAAATAAAACCACTGAAGAGGGTGGGAAATTGGAAGCAGAAATTAAAAGGCTTTTACATTTCTATAAAAATATGTTGTCTGTCCTCATATGTCTTTTTCTCACTGCATCTTCTAGTATTATTTGTTTTACGTGGTGAAGAGCTTCCCTAGTCCAAAAGAACAAACATTACCTTTAAAACATTTTCTCCATGCTATGTTCCTTTATCTACCTGCACAGCACCTTGTTGGCTCAAGCTCTCAGCCAGTGTCTTCGTGCTTTGCAACACACCTGAGTCATATATTCATGGATCAATGAAAGACACCACATGGTATCTTAAAAGGATGCTAAGAATCAGATCCTGACTTGAAGTCATGGTGCTGATTGATGGTGACTAGATGTCTTTTTGGTAAAATATAGCTAATCATGTCACTCAGTTGCTTAATAAAACTCAAAAGCAATATACAGGACAGTGCATCATGGAAAAGATTATTAAATATAAGTGTCACTTAATTTTGTTATGCAGACAGTAGTTGCGATCTATCTACGTTGCAAGATAAGGAAAGTCTGTTTGACTTTTTAAATTGTATGAAACCAGAACTTAGTACTTAGTGAGAACTTAGTTTTATAGGAAAAGGGGAAAATAAATCTCATTTTAAAAAATAATTAGTCAGCTGTGCATAAACATGCATATTTATGTACGGCAGAATTTGCTTAATCACAAATGTTTATCTCTAAAAACTGTGAGATATTTTAATGCTTTAGAAAAGGAAGTATATTATGGGTCATTTTATACCATCCATTTAGGTTACCTCTTTAAGAAGTTTCATATAACAAGTTTGCAGAATTAATGTTGCTAGGTAGAGAAATACCACTAGCTCTTCAAATATTTTGTGGCTTGTTGTTTCAAAATGACCCCTAAACAAAGAGTTTTGGAAACTGTTAAAAGAATCATAACTTCTTGGTTTAAACCTAACAAAAAAGGTTATCATGGGCAATTCAGCACTGATTGTTGAAATCACTAGTTGAAAGTAACAGATTGCAATTTCAAAAAATGTCATTTATTTCATAAATATTCATTGTTTGCCAATGTGCTGAGACCTTCTTATGGTCCTGGGTGCTAGTCCATACCCAACAAACATGTAAATTAATTGGTGAGAAAGATTTGTTTCTTTGTAGTGGAGATACAAGGTGCAACAGGGATGTAAAGGTGATGTAAAGAGTGATGTTTTTTGCCTTCATCATTCGACATCATTCTGGATGGAAAGACCATTAGCCTCCTGAGAATATAACACCCAATGGGTTCTCCTTGCCCGCTGCCTAGACAGAGTTGATTTATTAAGAGAGAAGAATTGCAATAGAGAAAGAGTTTAGCTGGCTGTATGGGAGACCAGAGTTTTATTATTACTTAAATCAGTCTCTCTGAAAACTCAGGGATAGGGGTTTTTAAGGATAATTTGGTGGATAGGGGGTTAGAAAGTGGGGAGTGCTATTGGTCGGATCAGAGATGAAATCATGAGGAGTCAAAAGCTGTCCTCTTGTGCCGAGTCAGTTCCTGGGTGAGACCAGATGAGCCAGCTTATTGACCTGGGTCATGCCAGCTGATCCATTGAGTGCAGAGTCTCCAGAATATTTCAAGCACTGATATTAGGTTTCAAAACAGTGATGGTATCCCCACGAGCAATTTAGAGAGGTTCAGAATCTTGCAGCCTCCAGCTGCATGAGTCCTAAACCATAATTTCTAATCTTATGGCGAATTTGTTAGTCCTACAAAGTCAGTCTAGTCCCAGGCAGGAAGGGGGTTTGTTTTGTGCAAGGGCTGTTATCATCTTTCTTTCAAATTTCCTCCCAAAGTTAGTTCAGCCTATGCCCAGGAATGAACAAGGACAACTTGGAGGTTAGAAGCAAGATGGAGTCAGTTAGGTCAGATCTCTTTTACACTCATAATTTTCTCAGTTATAATTTTTGCAAAGGTGGTTTCAAGAAGGCTTCAGGGCATGTAGGAGACAGGAAAGGATATGGGAGGACTTTTGGTTGGGTCTTGAAAGATAAATGTTTTCCAGAGAAAAGTATTATGGGAAGGAATTTCAGAACAAGCAAATAACATGTGCAGAATGATGAAGGCAAAAAAAATCACTCATGGTGTATTTGGGGGAATGGTACACAGTCCTGCTGTGTTTTCTGTTGAAAGTTTGCTCTCCTTTCAGCACTCACAGAGAAAACAAATTCTCTTTGTGTGTGAAAATAGAAAGACAAGGAAATAGTCTTCAGTTACCTACTAAACAGGATGACTTCATATTTATTATGTAGTTGATTCTGGTGATGAAGTGAATCTGGAAAGTGTTATAAAGAGAAAACTAAAATAATCATAATACTGTATGGAAGGGTCAGGCCCCTTCAGGGGAAGGCTGAGTACAGCTTTGGTATCTATCTAGAGCCTGTGAGTCATGAGTGAAGGAGTAGGGAGGATAGTGTTTTCAGGTGAGATTTGTGTTTCTTTCAAGGCAAAAACACAAAGAATGAAGTTTAGTCAAGTGAGTGATAGTGGAACAAGGGTTTCATAGGACAGGGTAGAAAGGACTAAGTGAAGAGAGAAACACATGAGCATTGTTGGGGGACAAGGCGGAGATTGGATAGTGTCATCCTGGCAGCTTAGGTGATGAAAAGTTTGGATCCCGGGTAGGCGTATGGTGCCTGAGAGTCCCCCAACATCCACCCTGCTTAGAGTGTCTCAGCAAATGTCAACTGTGTCATTCATAGTAATCAGGGCTATGTCTTCTATTCCTGGTAATTCCATGCCTCCCACTTACTTGCTCTTTCTGACTGTTATCTCCCTGCCCAGCTTTGCCCTGCAGAACCCACACAACTCACATTACCTGGGCTAGCCCAAGGCTTCCGTTTTTCCTTCAAGGATTTTTTTTTTTTTTTTTGGAGGAAGGATAATTGGGAAAGAAAAAAAAAAAAATTAGTGGCCTCACTATTCCTGCATCCTTTTTTGCTTTGAATCCCAGAAAGTTTAAAGCCAAATTTGTTTCCCAGCTCAACAATTCTACAAGAGCTTGTGCTTTGCATTTCTTTGTGCAAGTCCTAACCAGACCCTTATTTAGTTACCTATGGTTATTTTTGCCTTTTCTTGAATTTCTCATTCCTCAGTTTTGGGCTTTGGTATTGGAGTTATTTTTAAAAGCACTCTGAAGCACTTTTGGAATGTGATGAAATTTAATAAGTAAAAATAATCAAAAACCTTTCTAAGTTTATGAGTCCTCAGGTATAATCCTCCCAGTTCTCTGCTTTGGAGCACATTCTTGATTCCTCGTCAGTCGGTCAATTCATATGCTCTTTTGTTTGGTGCTTTTTCTTAGTAACTCTTAGCATCCACATAGCTTCCAATAAAAAAGTCCCCCATCTTGTTAGAAACAAAGAAACTCTTTGTTTCTTCCCAGTTTTCGCAAGAATCCCCAAGAATTTTTTTTCTCCTGAAATTATCACTGTTTCCCATATAACAAAAAGAATACCTTGCCTTTTTTCGCCCCAAAATCTATTTTACTCCTAAGCATAAGTCTTGTTCTCTATCCCCTATCTCCAGTGAAATGAACATTTTCTGTTTCCAGTTTTTCATGATTTGGCTGGCCTGCTTTCTAATCTCTAGAGTGGAGGTAGAGGCACAGAATCATCTCTGTAGGGGTCATTTTCTCTTAACAAAGGTTGGTTTTTTCAAATTATAAGTAGCACATGAAATCCAGGAATAAGCAAATATTATAACTGATAAAACTGTGTTTGAAGTATGCTATCTGATCTGTGAAATGCATTTTGTACTATAGAAGCTCTACAGTATTTGAGGATGAAACTTAGTAGTGATGTTCAAGTTCAGAATGATTAATAGAAAATGTCAAAGATGTAACAATATTTTCGGGATCCTTGATTTTTCTTTTGTGTTAAAATGGTGTGAGGTGGTTATTGCCCTGTATTTTGTTACATGACTCAGTGGTGCATTAGTCCTTTGACCTCTTCTGTGCTCCAGCCTTCATTAGGAGTCCTGACCACTGATTGTCAGGGCAGCACACACAGAGCCAACTAGACTGTTGGTCTGGCCCTGAACTTGGGTTTTTTTCTTTTGGCTTTGACCCAACATGCCACCATATATTGCTTATTCAAATTGGCAGCAAAGGTTATTAGAATCAGCATTTCTCCCTAATAAGGGTTCTTAATTTACAGTTGAGTTTTTGGCTTTGTCATTCTCTGCTTAAGCTTGTCTTAACTTTCACTTTTTGTTATTTGAGGCCTTGACTAACAGCCTGTATTGCTCTAGCATCTTGAATTCTAACATTCTAGATAGTTTCACAAATTCTTATGGGTCATATAGGGAGTAGAAAACACAGTCCTAGACTCTTTGAAGCCTTTGCAGTCCCAGTTCCAACCTGGTTGTAGAGTCATGAAATTCCGGTCAACAGCCTATAGAGATTTTGGTGTATTCAGAATTCAAAGCGAGCCTTCTGGGCTTTGTTAACCTATGATTTGTAGTTTGCTGTAAACGTCAAAACTCTAGTTTTCTAAATCAAATATTTATTTATAGTTTATGTACTCAATTTAACCAATCTTTTGATATTTATATAGCCATGTATAATTTTTATAGACTTACCTATTTAAGTCAATTGTCTTGACACATATTTAAAAAATGTTATGAAAAAATGTACACATAGAAACCTATTTATTTAATAATAATTTTTTTTGAGATAGGGTCTAACTCTGTCTCCCAGGGGGGAGTGCGGTTGTGTGATCACAGCTCACTGCAGCCTTGACCTCCCTGACTCAGGTGATTTTCCCACCTAAGCCTCACAAAGTGTTGAGATTACAGGTGTAAGCCAACGTGACTGGCGGAAACCTATTTAAATTTATACCAAGTATAACTGCTTTGGAAATTTAAAGGTGGCTTTGTTTAAAAGTGAAACTCTTGAACACTTGTATTTTTACAAATGACTGAAGATAGCAGAATTTCAGCAGAAGTAAAGTAGACCATATCAAAAAACTATACTGTGAAATTTGCCCCATGGAAGTCACTAAAATATTTATTGTTTATACAATACTTTTTTCACCACTGAATAGTCTTTGAAATATTACTCACTAAAAATGTCTCCCCAATGAAGGATTATTCTAAAGTGCAATTGGCTTTTTTTCTCCTCTCTTCAGTCAACGAGGATCTATAAAATGGTAAATATTCAAATGTTCTTCTTGTAAAATACTATATATTTGCCTGTCTCAGGCAAGTATAGAACTCTGTTGGCAGAAGTCAGCTTCTGCTTATTAAGTAATATTGCTATGGCTTGTAAAATTGGGAAGAAGCATATCTGAAGCTGCAGCATTCCTTTGATATATCACTGACTGTTCTGCCTTTCAGAGTTATTGAGGACATACTTAAGTCTGAATCAGGGAATAATGTCAGAGAAAATAAATATCTACATTTTGGCAGCAGTTTAAAATAAATTAAATTTTAGAAATGTTCAAAGTCACACATATGTTCTTTGATTTATTCCTTTTTATTAATATATAACCAGCATGCAGTGTTCAAACTGACCTTTTGAGGTTTGGATTATCACTCTGGCTAATTTTTTTGTAGTCTTATGCCAACTTTGTCCAATTATAATTTTGCCAAGTAATTAATAATGTGAAAGTGCCTTTTTTTCTCATATAAGAATAATGTGACCAAGACATTTAATTAAATGTATCTCAGCTCTTCATTTTATTCTGAAATGGCTGCAGCTAAATATCAAGGATACCTTTTCAAAAATAATGTCCCTGAATATTCAGGAAAATGCAATTAAATATTAATGGCATGTACAAAATCTTAAGTTATTGGCTTTTTTATTTTTAAATTATTACATTTCTTTCACCCTCCTAAATTCTCAGACCTTTCTCAGTTTTATGGCTGTTGAGCTATTTGGGAATTATTGATAGTGGAGTCCTTTTGCCTAAGTAGGAGGGAGTGGGTATGGGGGAGAGAGGAGAAATTTTTATAGAAGACTTCATTCATATCATTAAATTAGACTGATCTCCAGTCTGAGAATATTCTCGTATTCACAGTTCTGCAGATAACCAAGCATGTGCTCTTGGACAAATTCTATGAGCCTTTTTGACTTTTCTATGTTGGGTCTCCACAAAGGGATTATTCCCATGCAATCCCTTTTGGGAGCGCTATTCGGTAAGGCCCATATTGTGTTCTAAGGATGTCTCATTTTGTATCGTTTCATAAAACCCACTAAAAATCTTGGCAAACCTATATACTGGGCAACCTTGTTGGCTGGCAGCAACTCTCCCACTTGCAAACATGATGACCACAAAAATTCCAAACAAAGTTTTATTATTGCATACAAATTGGAGGAGTTTTGCAATGAACAAATAAACAAATCCAAGTTATACCTTTCCAAACTTATTTCTTGTCTTTTCATCTCCATATATCCACTATGCTTTAGCCTCCCCAAATAACAGCTAGTCCTGGAACACACCATGTTCTCCTTTGCCTTTGTATGTTTGCCCGAAATATCCAAAAATCCTGTCACTCTCTGATAACTATATACTCAGTTTTCCTGACTCAACTCAAACACCAATTATTCTGTGAAGTTTCCAAAATTTCTCTCCCTTTCCCAAGCACAGAATGGTTTTGGTCTTCCTTTTTTTAAATCACCTTATACCTTTTGCAGTACGTAATAGATTGTATGAAGACTTACTGGCTTGTTTACACATGTGATTCATATATCCTCAGATCTTTCTAGCCTAGAGATTAAAATATAGGTTCACAATAACTGGACAGAAAGGCATTGTCTGGCTTCATTCCCAAGAGTTGGTAGTCATGGGGTTGTCTCCCATGAAACCTATTAAGAAACTTAAGAAACCTATGCAAGAAACGTAATAGGTTTCATGGGAGACAACTCAATGACTACCAACTCTTGGGAATGAAACTAGTCCTGCTAGCTTCCAAGCGGTAGATAGCATTTTTCTGTCCTACAGCATGTTTCTCTGATGGCGCTTGGAAGCCACCAAAGCCAGATACTCTGTGCTGCATCTATTTCCCTCCACATGGAAACCTGTCTGGTGTCCTGTTTAAATGGCCATGCTCATTTTGTACACCAGTGTCCTCCCATTGCCTGATGGGGAAAGTCCTTTCACTCTCTCTAGTACTTTGTTTTGTTCCACTGTTACAAAAATTCCTGTTTTGTGCTCTCAATACCTTACATAAGCTTTTATAGAACGACTGGTATTCCTCCTCTCCTGCCAAAGAAATACAAACAAAGCACGTTGAGAAAAGATATCCTTTTATTTCAGGGTGACAACATTTAATTACAGGGGGTTGCTTGTATATCTAATATGCATGTACTGTTTTAAAGGAGACTTAGGAGTTCATGGGCACTATGACTAAAGAAGCAAAAAATGAATAAGACAAGCTTCAGCTGAGCTAAACTTTGCTTATCTAGGAAATCATCTATCTCAAATACTAAGAGACACATCTTTTTGAGACTGTCCATTCAGCACATACATATGTGTATATGCATATACATAATATATAATTGTTACAATGCATTTACTGTACAATATACTCTCCTTTACTGTTCCAAAAGCTAAAGTACCATTTTTATACCTACTAATGGATATCTTATAGATGCCAAAGGTACTTTATATTAAGTATTTTTTATAACATCAAATTTCCAAAACAGAATACTCTTCTTTTTGAGGATAAAATCCCAAATATCAATTCATTGCCTTTCTCTCAGAGTCCCATGATCAGAGTCCCTGGATGGAGGACATTTTTAACTTCACATATTAATACTCTGAGAGAATATTTTCTGCTCTCATGCAATAGAGAAAACCTTTCATGCAAAGATACAGTTGTTATAGTCTTTGCATGAAAGTGACACTGTTTTAGGTATAAAATGTTATTGGTGAATTAGTAATGCTATTTTCATGAAAAACACAATATAATAATTATTTTATCAGTGATGTAATTTAATTACTTTTAAGGATATTATTGTATTTGCAATATATTATAGAAATATCCCTTCTTTTTCAGAGTTTTTTTGATTGACACGAATGACACAGTCTTCAAAAAAAGATACAACACTTTAGATTTTTAAAGAAAAGGCATTTCTTTTATAATCCGTGTTCAAGCTTAGATTGAGTAGGTATTGTTTTAGAACTAAAAGGGAGGAGAGAGAAAGAGAGAGAGAGGGAGAGAGAGGGAGAGATTAAGATTCTTGCCAAGTAATTACATTAAATATTCTCTCCGGAGGGGAAAAGTGTCAAATAAACCTAGAGAAATTGTGGAAATTGGTAGAATAAATTAACTTCTTGTAAAATCATTTTTCCACATCATTATAACATTTGTTTTCAAATGTCAGAAGCAGATGAAATAATTTTCCTACAGATATTGCTTCAAGGATAAGGCTAGAACTCACAGAGCACTAGAAGAACAAAGGATACAAACATCCCAAAGGTGTACATTAAGATTAAATTTGCACGTTGAAGAGGAAAAGAATTGCGCTTTATGACTGAACTTTTGAGTTGTTTCTGCATGAATTTTAGGTAAGTATACATAATGAAATATGGTAAAGCATAGACAGCAATATCTGCCAGCCATATTTATTAAGATTGAATGCACATGGAGCATTAGGATGCCATACAATACAATTTGTCATGTTGAATTTTAAGAAATTTCAAGGCAGATTATTAGAAAATTAGGACAAGTCACCTGCCTTATTATTCTACTATTAACATTCCTATTATTGCTATTTTTTCTCTTTCATCGCTAGCAACCTTCATTTCTTTGGCGTTTGCAGGCATCCACTACCTTGAAAAACCTTTTGGTTTTCGTTTTCTTTCTTTCTTTCTTCCCTTCCTCTGTCACTCTCCCTTCCTCTTCTATCATGCTCTCTCTCACTCCATCTCGAGTTATCCAGATGTTTTCTTTAATGCCAAAATTAATGCCACTTTTAAATTCGTTATTTGATTTTAAGCTTTAAACACCTGACCTTTTCTGCCTTGTACTTCACCTGAACTGTATTTAGAATTTTGTGAAGTCTAGTTTGGTTCAGTGGGCTCTTCTCTATTTAAGACCTTAGGTCCTGGCATCTCCAGGTTAAGTGGAATCACTTGCTCTGAACAGGATGCTTCTCTTCACTATGTGATCATAGGCCTATAATGGCTGTGCTAGGAAACGACATTGACTTCAGATCCATGGCTCATTAGAACACTGTACAGAGTTTCAAAAAAGGATGGTAACATAAGTGTGTGCCTTAGACTGTTTAAAGGGCCATGCAATTACAGTCAATAAGAATATATACTGAGTAAAACTACGGGAAAGTAGGATTTTATGCATGCAGCTGACATAATGTAATTACATGCATTATATATAGACTTGAATGAAAACTCAACCGCCCCAGCAGCCTTTTGTATAAATGGGTCTTGACGGGACTATTCTTCTTGGCTCCTGAGAAGGGGTTTCCTCAAGAGAATTTATTGAAGGGGAAATAATATTTGGATTTTCTGACTTTCATGAATGTCTGTAAAAAGTGTCTGGCTTACTTTTGTGTCATGGATGTTTGAGTGTCGTGAGTGTTTGTAAAGCCCATCTACTATGATAGCCATGGGAAGTGAACCATGGCCACCTAATCAGCTCCAGTTTGTCCTGGTGTTTCAAGAACCTAGTCCTAAGCCCAAAGCCAAAATGAGATGCTTGGGAGACAGAAATAGGGAGACAGTTGGTGGAAAGGATATTTTTAGTATTGGCAGCCTAACTGTAGAACTGTATTTGGTGAATCAATACATCTCTAGTAAAAATAATTAGTATGAAAGGTGCTTTTTAAAAAAGTGACTTCCACTTCTAAATAGCATGCAGGTAACTCATTAACTAAAGAGGCTTAAATTATGTACTTGCTGAAAACTGTTTCATGTCAAGTAGAACCCTTTGATTGTATAATTTTGCATCTTTTTATTTTTCATGGTTTTTTATAGATAAATACCCAGCTATAAACAAAGAATCAGGTTGTTTAGCAATGTATATTTTAGAGGGAGAAGTAAATGCCTTTTTGATTTGGAAGCAAAGTTAAAACAAATTATCATGTTAGCTGAAGTGCTTCCCTTGAGGGATATGATAGGTAAGAATGGGCAATAGGATTTGGCACGATGTAGGTAATTTTGGAATGCAGTGTAGCTAAGAAATATTTTGATTTGCTTTCCTATTGATTTCTTGGCTGGGGTACTTGGCACAAAATGAGGAACTCAAGTTAATATAAATATGTGGAGTTTTAATATTTTATGTTAAAATGCCATTTTAAAATTAGTCTAAAAATAATGAAGTCTAGTTTGAATTCACTGGCTAAGATTTGTAACTAGTTTCATGCATGGTGATGTTATAGCTCTAAATCAGAACTCAAAGTGGATGAAGGGTATGGCTAGCTAAAACCAGCCAGCTTGTCCATTGCTGAAAATAAAATGGAATAGATGAAAGAGAAGCCAGGTCTTCACTAAGAGTTGCCATTTATTTCTAAATTTAATTGCTAAAGTCTCTAATGTCTAGATAATACCGTAGGGTATCTATTTTTTTTTAACGTTTTGACACAGGGAGTACTATTGAAGGGTATACAGCTCTATTAATGCCCACTTGCCTGACTGAGAGATAATTCTCTCTTGGTAAATGATGGTGATCATTAGTATTTCCTGAGTAAGCATTGAATCTCATATAAATAGCCTGAAAAGTTATCCGATAGAGAGTACTCTCTGCTAGATAAGGGCTTGTCAACTTTTCATCTTATAGATCTTAATCCTGTGTATGGGTTTGAGGTGTTGATGGTGTCACAGAACAGACTGCCTATGGTTAAATGCATGCCAACCACATGTGACCCCTGTAATGGTGTTTATTTTAATTGGCACTTCTCAACCTTACTACACAACAACTATATTGGAATACATGCTTTACTAATGTAAAATAAAATTCAGGAGTAATACAATCTACCTATACATAATTTAAAAAAACTCTAGTGCCATAAATTAAACATTAAAAAGGAAATAAGCTATTATAAAATAATTTGCCTAGCAATAGGTAAATACCCATGCAAGACTTTACCAGAGGACAAACAAATACCCTCACTATTCCCAAGAAACTTTTAAGGGACTGCACTAATCTCATTAGGATTCCTCCTTTAAAGAAATTGTACTGTGTCTTGTCAAGTCTTTGAGGTCTAGATAGATGTTTTCCTTACTTGCTAAGGCAGCAGGACCCTTTCCTCCAAAGAAATCACATGCAGGTGTATAATATATAAACCTGTATAAAGCATATAAAAGCCCTCCTGTGCTTCCTGGAAGTTGTAATGGCTTCTTTCTGAGAAGTCTCTGGTCCAGGGGTCTGGATAGCTAATTGTGTCAGTGGTCTCTTGAGAGGTAAAAATAAACTGAAGTAGATGAAAGGAAATCTGTTTTTATTAGTAAGGAAATGACTTCTTCCTTAAACTTTATTTTCCTTTTTTGGTTAGAACAGTAGAATAATTTCCCCAGTCTTATTACTGAAAGGAATTGTTAAGGATTAGAGAAGATAAATTAATGTATCTTGGAAAGATGATTCGGGAATATTTTATACAATTAATTCTTTATTGCACAGCTAAAGGAAAAAAAAAAAAACACCACAACAAATGTTTGAGTAGATGAGACATTCAACTTTCTAAATGCTCCAAGGATGGTCTAACTTCAGATCAGCTACTCATGTTTAAGATGAAGCCATTTGAGGACAATCTTTCTAGCATTTCTTCCAGTTCAAAACACAGATTAAAAATTTAACTTCTGAATGGTTGTATGATATAAACAGTTTTTCTTTCACTAACCCTTTTTATATCCTCTTATGTTGAGTGTCAAGTCTGTCTTCTGATTAGTCTTTCCTGGAGCAGTGTATCATAGAATCATAGTTTTCAGAGCCAAAATAAACCTAAGGGATACCTAGTTCCAAATCTAAATTTGTAAAATAAGTAAATGAGGCCAAGAGGTGCGAAGTGATTTTCTTAAGATCACACACACTCAGTTGTCTAATGGGAGACACGTGCTGGCTACAGACTATAACACCATCTAATAACCCCCTCTCAGGAGGGGTTTGAATATTTGTTACTACTTGCATATTATCGGGTATCATGAAGTAAATATTTATTCTAGCAAAATAGGATTTGTTTTGTTAACTGGCAGGAACCAGGCTTGTTACAGGACTAGAGGGCTGATACGGTAGACACCTCTGAAATGACTCAATTTTTATTATATCTCTAATGGCCAATTATTAGGCCTGTGGGTTTAATGTGGCAGCCTGTCATCATAGTATTCTAATAAATAATGTCATAATAGCCTGCCTTCATATTTGTATTTCTACTGAAAAGATAAATGTATATTGTTACCATTAATTGGTCTCAACATGACAAGACCCTTTCCTCATATGTTCTACACCTTTTTTTAAAGTTACTTTTCTTCTTTTAAAAGCTTTTTTTATTGTACTTTAAGTTCTGGGATACATGTGCAGAACGTGCAGGTTTGTTACATAGGTATACGTGTGCCATAGTGGTTTGCTGCACCATCAACCCGTCATCTACACTAGGTATTTCTCCTAATGCTATCCCTCTCCTAGCCCCTAAACCCTGGCAGACCCCAGTATATGATGTTCCCCTCCCTGTGGCCATGTGTTCTCATTGTTCAACCCCCATTTATGAGTGAGGACATGTAGTGTTTGGTTTTCTGTTCCTGTGTTAGTTTGCTAAGAATGATGGTTTCCAGCTTCATCCATGTCCCTGCAAAAGACATGAACTCATCCTTTTTTATGGCTGCATAGTATTCCATGGTGTATATGTGCCACATTTTCTTTATCTAGACTATCATTGATGGGCATTTGGGTTGGTTCCAAGTCTTTGCTATTGTGAACAGTGCCACAATAAACATGCATGTGCCTGTGTCTTTATACTAGAATGATTTATAATCCTTTGGTTATTACACGGTAATGGGATAGCTGGGTCAAATGGCATTTCTAGTTCTAGATCCTTGAGGAATCACCATGCTGTCTTCCACAATAGTTGAACTAATTTACACTCCAACCAACAGTATAAAAGCATTCTTATTTCTCCCCACCCTCTCCAGCATCTGTTGTTTCCTGACTTTTTAATGATTGCCATTCTAACTACAGTGGGATAGTATCTCATTGTGGTTTTGATTTGCATTTCTCTGATGACCAGTGATGATGAGCTTTTTTACATATGTTTGTTAGCTGCATAAATGTCTTCTTTTGAGAAGTGTCTGTTCATATCCTTTGCCCACTTTTTGATGGGGTTGTTTGTTTTTTTCTTGTAAATCTGTTTAAGTTCTTTGTAGATTCTGGATATTAGCTGTTTGTCAGATGGACAGATTGCAAAAATTTTCTCCTATTCTGTAGATTGCATGTTCACTCTGATGATAGTTTCTTTTGCTGTGCAGAAGCTCTTTAGTTTAATTATATTCTATTTGTCAATTTTGGCGTTTGTTGCCATTGCTTTTGGTGTTTTGATAATGAAGTCTGTGCCCATGCCTATGTCCTAAATGGTATGGCCTAAGTTTTCTTCTAGGGTTTTTTATGGTTTTAGGTCTTACGTTTAAGTCTTTAATCCATCTTGAGTTAATTTTTGCATAAGGTGTAAGAAAGGGTTCCAGTTTCAGTTTTCTGCATATGGCTAGCCAGTTTTCCCAACACCATTTATTAAGTAGGAAATACTTTGCCCACTGCTTGTTTTTGTCAGTTTTCTCAAAGATCAGATGGTTGTAGATGTGTGGTGTTATTTCTGAGGGCTCTGTTGTGTTCCATTGGTCTATATATCTGTTTAGGTACCAGTACCATGCTGTTTTTGTTACTATAGCCTTGTAATATAGTTTGAAGTCAGGTAGTGTGATGCCTCCAGCTTTGTTCTTTTTACTTAGGATTGTCTTGGCTATATGGGCTCATTTTCGGTTCCATATGAAATTTAAAGTAGTTTTTTCCAATTCTGTGAAGAAAGTGAATGGTAGCTTGTTGGGGATAGCATTCGCTCTATAAATTACTTTGGGCAGTATGGCCATTTTAATATTGATTCTTCCTGTCTATGAGCATGGAATGTTTTTCCATTTGTTTGTGTCCTCTCCTTTTTCCTTGAGCAGTGGTTTGTAGTTCTCCTTGAAGAGGTCCTCCACATCCCTTGTAAGTTGTATTCCTAGGTATTTTATTCTCTTTGTAGCAATTGTGAATGGGAGTTCACTCATGATTGGCTCTCTGTTTGTCTGTTTTTGGTGTATAGGAATCCTTGTGATTTTTGCACATTCATTTTGTATCCTGAGACTTTTGCTGAAGTTGCTTATCAGCTTAAGGAGATTTTGAGCTGAGACAATGGGGTTTTCTAAATATACAATCATGTCATCTGCAAACAGAGACAATTTGACTTCCTCTCTTTCTATTTGAATACCATTTATTTCTTTCTCTTGCCTGATTGCCCTGGCCAGAACTTCCAATACTATGTTGAATAGGAGTCGTGAGAGAGGGCATCCTTGTCTTGTACCAGTTTTCAAAGGGAATACTTCCAGTTTTTGCCCATTCAATATGATATTGGCTGTGGGTTTGTCATAAACAGTTCTTATTATTTTGAGATACATTCCATAAATAACTAGTTTATTGAGAGTTTTTAGCATGAAGGATGTTGAGTTTTGTCAAAGTCCTTTTCTGCATCTATTAAGATAATCATGTGATTTTTGTCATTGGTTCTGTTTATGTGATGGATTACACTTATTGAATTATGTATGTTGAACCAGCCTTGCGTCCCAGGGATGAAGCTGACTTGATTGTGGTGGATAAGCTTTTTGATGTGCTGCTGGATTCAGTTTGACAGCATTTTATTGAGGATTTTCGCATTGATGTTCATCAGGGATATTGGCCTGAAATTTTATTTTTTTGTTTCTTTCTCTGCCAGATTTTGGTATCAGGATAATGGCCTCATAAAATGAATTATGGAGGATTCCCTATTTTTCTGTTGTTTGGAATAGTTTCAGAAGGAATGGTACCAGCTCCTTTTTGTACCTGTGGTAGAAATCAGATGTAAATCTGTCTGGTCCTGGACTTTTTTTGATTGGTAGGATATTAATTACTGCCTCAATTTCAGAACTTGTTATTGGTCTATTCAGGGAATCGCCTTCTTCCTAGTTTATACTTGGGAAGGTGTCTGTGTCCAGGAATTTGTCCATTTCTTCTAGATTTTCTAGTTTATTTGCATAGAGGTGTTTATAGTATTCTCTGACGGTGGTTTGTATTTCTGTGATATCAGTGGTGATATTACCTTTATCATTTTCATTGCATCTATTTGATTCTTCTCTTCTTTATTAGTCTGGCTAGTGGTCTATCTATTTTGTTGATCTTTTCAAAAAACCAGCTCCTGGATTCACTGATTTTTTGAAGGGTTTTTCATGTCTCACCTTTGAAGGGTTTTTCATGTCTCACATTTGGCTTTTGAATTGTCCCATTTATATATTATGCAGTGCCAAGTATTGGATGGCAACGACCTGTTCTAGGCACAGAAGGGACAGCCCAGACTTGGGTGAGACCTTGGTGTAGTATTAGACACAAGGTTGAAAAGGGACCTGGCCTTAGCTGGGAGAAGAGATGGCAAAGAGAACCAGGGGCCAGTGAGCCAGGTAAATAGCTTGGGTTGGGCATAGGAACATCTTGGCAGTGTGGGACATGGCTTAGCCTGCTACCATCAAAGTCCTGGCATGGCTGGCATGTATGTTGGTGAGTAGTGAAAATCTATAAGATGCCTCTCTTACTCTTCCTAATTGGGCCCAAACTGAAGCTGTTAAGTGGGCCAGGTAGATCCCTCAAATAGATAATTAGAGTCTTCAGGCCAGAGAGTTAAGTGCATGGCATTCCTCAGATGAAATCGAGTTCATGAATTGCCTCAAAGAATGCAGATATCCAAGTCATTCCTCTGATACATTTCATTTCTTAGTCATCTTTTTGGAATATCTGGAAATATTTTCCCAAGGTAATTACTTCATTTAAGCAAACATTTTTAAAAAATACATCTTGAGTTTCTATAATTCATCATCTTTTAATTTTATCAGAGTGAAAATTTCCACTTACTGAAAGATTTTTCTAAATTTTCAATACATTTGTCTGAAAATCAGAAAACTATGGTGACAGTTGCTATAGAAATTCTTAGAAATGAATCAAAACACAATTAAAATGGTCTTTCAGCTTATAAATATATTAATTTTACTTTATGAAAAATAAATGGTCTATTAAAAATATTACACATAATTACTTAGCAGCTTGGATATATTTCAAAAAATATACAGTTAAGTGACCTTTTAAAAAGACCTGCTCCTTATATTGAAGAAAACCTGTCCATTCTTATTCTCTAAACAGAGATGCATTTCTTACATTACAATGTCAACTTAGACAGTTCTTAAAGATGTCATCCATTTAATTCTTATCTCTTATTTTGTTTCTAAACTTCTATTTCTATTAATATATCTATATTAAAATGTGTAATCACAAATTTCCTTGAACTTCCAAATCTAATCTTAAAGATAAATGAAATTAATTTATTATCCTTCAATATACAGACCTGTTCTCATTATTCTAATTTATTAACAATGATACTGATTTGCTTCTCTTAGTTCTTGAATGTTTTTAAAGAGATGTAACTTTTTTTTTCTGACGTGACCTTTTAACAGATAAACAAAATAGATATTAAACATTTCAATGAGAAAATGGAAATGGAATAACTCGCCTGACTACTTCTGATCTAGAAAAACACCCATTGTACTTCATACCTTTCTCTCACTTTCACCTCCATCTATGCTTTTAATGTCTTTCAATTTCTCAGTTGGTAAATTAAGTTTTTCCTTTATTCTGATAATTTGTTTCAACAAGAGACCCCCAACTTGTTCCAGTAACTTTTAATACTTAGGAAAAATGTGACTATTAATATTTATTAAATGTTTTGGACTAATGAGATGACTTTCAATGGTTATAGCATTTTAATTATGAGACCAGCCCATGTATTTTAAGATTATAACTATTTCTCAAACCTTTCCATAGCCAGGAATTTTAAAAAACTCCAATATGTCAAATTTTCTTTTACTTTACTTTTGAATTTGGATTCATAGGGTTACTTTAGCTGCTCCAATGAATAAACACCAAATTTTTAATTTCTTACTTCTTTGAGTCCAACATGAATATTTCTGATTAGTGGGCAGTTTTTCTCCATGGAATCATTCAGGGAACCCAGGCTCTTTCCACCTTTTGATTCCACCATACTCTGGTGCCTCTGAGTTCTCCATCTCAGATCTATCTGCTGCTTAAATGCTTTCAGCATGGAGGTGACACAATCTCTTCTCAAGTTCCTTTGGTGGGGGCTAGCACATGGACAAACCTGAATCCAGGGTAGCTAGGAAGTGTATCTCTAATTGTGCAGCCACCTCCCCGCGTCATCAACACCATGCTCTGAAATAGAGAGGGGAAAATTTTTGGTGGACAATTAGTCATCAATGCCACATAAAATTAAAAATGTGAGTACCTACCTCAAAGGTAATATAGGTGATGCTCTCTAATAATGAGACAATAACAAGGAAGCATTAAGATTGTGCAGAGTTTTCAAGAACATGACCACACATGTGCAGTGGTCAAACTTTGTTCAACCTCTCCCACCCTTTTTTTTTTTTTTTTTTTTTTTTGAGGCAGTCTCACTCTGTTGCCCAGGCTGGAGTGCAATGGCGCTGTCTTGGCTCACTACAAGCTCCGCCTCCCAGGTTCACGCCATTCTCCTGCCTCAGCCTCCCGAGTAGCTGGGACTACAGGTGCCTGCCACCACGCCCGGTTAATTTTGTTTGTACTTTTAGTAGAGACAGGGTTTCACTGTGTTAGCAAGGATGGTCTCCATCTCCTGACCTCATGATCTGCCCGCCTTGGCCTCCCAAAGTGCTGGGATTACAGGCGTGAGCCACCGTGCCCGGCCAACCTCTCCCACTCTTCTGACCAATTATGCTTTAGGGTCCTGTTCACCTCAGTCCCCATCAGATCATGTGGAAGACTTCAACTTAAGGTAACGTCTCCTGAGCTCCATATGCATCTACTACTAGCTTCAGATGGACTGTCTCCTGTTTTGAAGGAAAGACTTGCAGTATCTGTAACTTAAGGTGAAGAAAAGTCTTTTCTCATTGTTTCCTAGTTAGTAGCTGTAGTGCACTATACCTGAATGAGGTTGAAAGATCTGCTTTAAATAGTCATCCTTAAGATCTAACAAAGCATGAAAGAAAGATCCCGTTGTATTTTTAAAAAGGGTTTATTTAAACTCTGAAAAAATTGCTAAATTTAGAAGTCCACAGTGTTTAACTATTATAAAAGATACAATATTGCAGGTGGAGAAACTCTCAAACATTACCTACTACTGTGATTGTAACCTATTTTTCAAATTCTACCACATCTTGTTTATATCCATTTTAAGAGCTTAGTATCAGGAACCTATTTAATGTATGACTAAAATTGTTTATGCTGTAATTAAGCTCATTTCTTCTTGTGCTCTTCTCCTGCAGAATACAAACAATCGGTGGTTATAGTTGGCATGTTGAAATTTATTTTATTACTGCCCATATGTTTTTATGTTCTTATTGATAAATGTAAACCTCCCTGGTATTGTAGGACTTTTCTTAGTTCAGCTAAAGACTGGGTTCTTGTCCATCCCAAGGCCACAAAAATTTAGCCTCACAGACAGTTTAAAGGGTGAGCAAAATAGGGTTTTATTGGGTGAAAAGGGAGAAAAACGGGTGGGGGAAACACCTGCCTGGCGTTTGAATCCCAGGTCCACACAGGAAGAGGACGAGGCAGGCTCCTCCCTGCTTCAAATTGTGTGAACTTCCCAAGGCTCCACCCCAGTGCGCAGGCTGCTTGGAGTTTCTCCAGGAATCCCCTCCCACTGGCTGTCTCATTCCCCCCTCTAAAGAAGTACATCTAACTGTGGTTAGATTAAGGATAAGGATGAAGACTGATCTTAACTGCTTCCTGCTGACAGGGGGCGCTGTTTTGGGGAAATGGCAGTCAGAACTCCCTCAGAGGCCGATCTAAGGGTTCCCGGCAGAAGGGGCCATCTTCAGAGGCTCTGGTTGCATGACTGTTTAGAGTTTGATGGCCTGAAGGTAAGAACAGACAAACCCAATTATTAGAAAACATGTATCAAAATGAAACAAGGGGAGGGGTAAGGACAGTTCAAAAATCCTGAGGCCCTTTACCAGTTTGCATGGAGAGAGGGAGGCCAAAAGCCTGACTAGTTAAAATCTTTACCCTTTTGGTGGCATGTTGGGCTTTTGGGTTTCCTTCCCCTGGGCCCAGTCCTAAGGCAACTAGTTTCAGCTTTGGGAAATTAACTCTTTCCTGTTTGGAAAATGCATCTGAGGGGAGTGTCCCATAGTACAGAGACACAATTAAATATCAGTGAAGAGAGAACCAAGGAGGAGAAAGGAATAAAAAGAAGATGCCTTTTAAAGGAGTTCCAGGGGTTCAGGATACATTTTTAAGGGGTACAGACTGAAGATGAATGGCTACCCATCTAGAAAGAGGGGAGTAGCCATCTCTAGTTCCCTTCTCTTCCTAGCAGATACCCAGGGGTAAGTGAGGGAGAGAGAGAACAGCATCCTCTTTCCCTCTTCCATCCTTGCATCCCCAAGTCCTGGTGACCTTGGCAGGTCTCGCCATGCAAAGCAGCTTGTACCCATGAAGTGGGGGGTGGGGAGGGGGTGGCTAGAGAAAAGGAATTATCTGTTCTCACCTATGTGTCTTTCCCACCTAATGTCAGTAGCTTTGGAGTTCCCTAGACCTCATTTATGCCATGGATATTAATGTGGTCTTTATCCATGAAACAGGAAGCTTGGGGTTGGCTTAATTGGCAGTAATCAGCCACACTCACCTGCTCTGTGCCTTTTAACCTCTGTTGTTATCTGCCTCTGGATCCTTAACATCCAGTTTTCCTTCCTAGGGCTTTGAACCAAAGCTTAGAATTGAGTCTGGGACAAAACTGTATCTCACGGGTGGGGGTGATGTTGCATGGATGCCTTATCATAAGCCGAATGCTAAGGTGAAGCTGTGGAATTGAGTCCTCCTCCAACAAGGGAGAGGAAAGGATGTCTTGTGAGACACCCAGATGAGTGTTTGCTATAGTTATGCTTGCTAAGATTTGGGTGCATGGTGCTTGGCTTTGGTTAGCTCCCTTGGTTTTACTTTACCAAAAGGAAACCTCCGAGTGATGGGCATCCTATTTATTCCCATCACCTGGCAGGATTTGAAGGATAATTACTCAGAACTAGAATATTTATCAGGATTTCTACATCACCCATCCTTCATGTTGTTTCTGAGCTGCAGCTAGAGATTGCTGGTTGGTTCATAGGAACAAGCAGGGTTAGTTTCAAATGTAGGCAAAAAATTAAAAACAACTAATGAGTTTAGAATTTAGTGACAAATATAAAAGTTTTGAAACATAATTTCTCTCTCTCCAGTCCTCTTTTTTTTTTTTTTTTTTTTGAGACAGAGTCTCACTCTGTCGCCCAGGTTGGAGTGCAGTGGCGTGATCTTGGCTCACTGCAAGCTCCACCTCCCGGGTTCACACCATTCTTCTGCCTCAGCATCCGGAGTAGCTGGGACTACAGCCATCTGCCACCACACCCGGCTAATTTTTTTTTTTTTTTTTGTATTTTTAGTAGAGGCGGGGTTTCACTGTGTTAGCCATGATGGTCTCAATCTCCTGACCTGGTGATCTGCCCGCCTCGGCCTCCCAAAGTGCTGGGATTATAGGCGTGAACCTCCGTGCCCGGCCCAGTCCTCATTTTTGTTAAAAAAAAATTATAGGACTGAATGGTTTGCAAAATAGAATTTAGTCTTAAACTTTGCCTGATTATTTGCATAAAGTGCAGCAAGAATGATTATTTCTACATAGGCCTTTTGGGTTGGCTTTAGTGGGATTTTGTTCCACAAGGAGTCTCAGATAAGAACTTTTAAAGCCAAGCCCAACCATGGGTTTGTGTCTTCAAACACCTGTGAGTTGGGTGCTTCTGTCCTCTTAAGGTCGATAAACTTGGACCTCCTAGAACTGTTAGAACCCTGACCACAGGTCAGGAACCCTGTACAGGGACTGCATAGATGAGGTATGAGACCAGTTTCCCCACTGGGCTTTTATTGGCTCTGCAAGTCAAGATCATCTACTTAAAGGGAAGCATAACCTTCTAGTTAAAGCCTTGGTAAAATAACCAATTCTTCCAATTGCATCCTGCTGCAAAAGAAAAATGGATTCTTATTGCACTGATGCAAACGACTGTAATGCCGTAAGTTAAGAATGCTCACAGATAGTTTCAAAATTCTAGAGGAACCAGGCAGAGACAAACAAACTGCTCCATATCTTGATCACAGGATTATACCTTGCTTAATTCTTAAAGGCTGTAAATCATTCAAAATAAGTTTCCTTGACTATGAAAAACAGAACAAGGATCAGCAATATTTAAACCAAAAGTCAAAAAGCTTGCTTTAGTTTTCTGAGTTTAGTCCATTTAGTTAGCCCTTGTTTTACTTGATATTTGTGAACATTTCAGCTCTTCATGAGTCCTGTACATTTTCCTGTATTCCAATGTTACAATATCCAAAGTTATCAGAAGCCTGTATTTAAGAGCACCTATTACAGTTTTATAGCTTATTATAAACCATTTTTTGAAAAGGATTAAAGCAAGACAACAATTGTCTGTGAAGAGCAAAATGTTCAGTGAGTTACAGTTAGAAACACAATTGACAAATTTGGTTATCTTCATGGTTTACAATAACTTAACATAACCTTAATTATGATTGATAGCATATCGTTAGACATCAGGATTTTAGAAATCCCATGCAATTTTGGAACATATGTGAACATTATTTTCTAAGAAGATTGAATAACATTTTGGCAATCCTATGTACCTAAACATGTCAAATGATCCTATTTACCTCTCTTTTTTGGACACTTCAGGGGCCTTCCGAAGTAATTGAAAAGCCCGGTGTCAAAAAAGACAATTTTGAAATTTAAATTTGATTTTCAGAAGCCGTTAAATATCTTCCAGGTTTAAAACACTTGATATTATGAAATAGAATTCCAGATTACCATGTCATTTATTTTTCCAAAATGATGACTCAGAAATTTTAAAGCAGCAAAAACATTTTATAACCTATTTAGTCAATATGTTTAGACAAAGAACCTCTTCTGAAAGATTAATTTCCACAGTTCTTTCACCACTTCTTTGAACCTTCAGCTTTTTCCTAATTTAACTCAAAACAATTCTTTAATCCTAGGCAAAAGTTTACATTTCCAAGCCTTCTTATAACCTTTTACTAAAAAAACATATTTTACTGTTCTTACACACCCTGCATGTAAATCTATTTCTAGTAGTTTCAATTAACTCCTAGCAATTTTTAACTTTAAGATAAAACTTGGTAAGTTGCTTTGTGTGCTAAGTGCAGCCAAGGTTTGCATTCTTAGTTAAGGGCGTGATTAGTTCCATGTGTCCACACCTTACCAGTTGTGAAGCTGACAAGTCAAATAGATCTCAAAACCCAAAAAGCAGTTTGTAACCTCAAAACACTTAACACACCTTGCATCTGACCTGAATTTTACCAGTGGTCTTTAGGGCTGTTTATATTTCTTAAAGATTAAAGTCATGTGAACTGAAGGATACCACAGCTTTTATCTTCCCTCTAAAAAATGTTAGATCCAAGCACTTGTTTTTCTTTAGGCCAAATTAATTAGAGCTCTTTTTACAGATATCACACACAGTACAAACACAGAGGACCACCCAGTCACTGGGTGCAGCCGTTTAAGAGACAGGGCTAGGAAAACATGCAGATGTCTAATCTGAGAGGGCTCATCCCCTCAGACAGGATTGTGAAACAAAGCCTTGCCAAGTGGCTACTGGCCATGCCCCCAGGATGTAAAGCAAGATGGAGGTTTGCAACACAAACCATACAGACGTGTAAAGCACACCAGATGGGCCACAGCCAAAGACTAGTCCCACAAATCCTTTTCCACAACCAAAACTTTACAGAGAGTACAAACAGTGATAGTTGGGGGGCCTAACCCAGTAAAAACATCTTCTAAAAGGAAAAAAAAAACTTTAAGGGCTAAGTTGTTGATGAGGTAGAGAAGGAGAAAGAACAAAAAAGCAGTTTAAAAATTCCTGGGGAAGAACCTCTTATTCTTGTGCAAATGGTTCCTCCACCAGGGAGACAAGTTTAAGCTTAATTGCTGTCCAATAGAGTTACACCCCTTGGCCAAGGAAGGGGAAGACTGCTGCAACGGGAAGTGGTTAGGACCAGCCAGCCAGCTGTGCGGGATCCTTAGGCCATGCATCCCAGCCCCAGCAAGGCAGGGAGCTGCTGCTCAGCAGTGAGTCCGGAAAAAGGAAGGAAAAGGCCATGAAAAGGCCCAGGAGCCACAGGGGGTAGGGGTATGGTTTTCCCCACTGTCAGAAGTCCCAGGATGAAAAGGCTTAGAAGCAACAGTGAGAGGTTTTGTGTCCCCATTTCATTCACCACTTCTCGAGCCCCATGTTGGGCGCCAAAAATGATGCAGGACTTTCCTTAGTTCTGCTACAGACGGGATTCTTATCTGTTTCCCAGCTATGAAAATTTAGGCTCACAGACAGTTTAAAGGGTGAGCAAAACAGGGTTCTATTGGGTGAGAATGGAGAAAAGTGGGCAAACTGGCCAGAGTCTCTCCACTAGAGCACTTCCCACCTGGTGATCAAATCCCAGGTCCACACAGGAAGCAGAGGGGCCAGACTCCTCCCTGCTGCAAATGGTGTGAAGTTCTTGAGGCTCTACTCCAGTGTGCAGGCTGGTTGGTGTTTCTCCAGGGACCCCCTCCCACCTGGCTGTCTCACTACAAGTATGATTTAGTATTGCCTTTAATATTCAGTATTTATTTTACCTGTATGTTGTATTTCAGAATTAATGATTAATCAAGTATACAAATGTCATTATGTCACTGTCAATATTTAAGGAATGGTATTAGTCATCTAACTAACAGTAGGTCTGCTTTTGAAAACCAACGAAAATGCAAGAGGCTTTTGCTAGTGCAAGTAAAAATAGAAAATAAATTAGAGTAGTTGGACTTTAAAAGGAATAACGTACTTTAAATGGACTTTAAAAGGAATAATGTACACAAATCAAAATAACCAAGTAACATTATTAGGAATAAGTTTGTAATCTACAGTATGTTGCCACAGATTCCAATTTTTTTATACTCAGATAATTATGCCATTCATTAGCTTTAAAGAATGCTTTTGAGTCTTGTTACTTAATCATAGACTCATGCTCATTAATTATAGAAAATGTAAGGTGCAGGGTTTTTTAAAAAGTATAATTCATTCAGGTGCCTGAAAGCACTTAACATATAGGTTGTACAAATTAGCTGCACTTCACAGATAATTTTGGAGGCAAATATTAAAAATGAGCATATGGATGATCCTTTTACTTAGACTTGGGCCAAGTCTGAAAGAGTTTGGTTCATTGAAATAATGATATGCTCCATAACACAAAGAGGACTCACTGAAGATGGAAAATTTTAATCTATTCCCTGTAAATGAAAGCTTAGAAAATAAAATGACAAGAATTGAACAAGTGTGAAGGTAATGGAGCTCACCTACTGGAGCTGGACCACCAGGTGAGATGATTTTCATAAGCATCATTCTAACCAGGAAAATTGATGCTATACAGCAATAATAAAACAATATCTAGGAAGGTTTTCTATTGTTGTTTTTTGAAGAATGTTAACTACTGAAACTATGCTTTCATGCAATGAATTAGAAGACAGAAACTCTGAATTCTAGATCAGATTTGTAACTTTTTATCTTACTGTTGCTGTGAGAATTGAGCAAGATAATGTATCTGAAGGTGACTGTTGCATATACTAGATTCGGGAATCCTTTCAATTAAGTGCTTTCTCTTTTTGGGAGCTATATAACATCTTATCCCCCATGGGCGCACAGGGAGTGATCCTCTGTATATTGGACTGGCTTGGGTATTTGTGTCACTTCATGCTTTGGAACATTATTTTGAAGACAGGATCTGGACCTTATTTACTATTTTAACCACCTCGTTGCTGAACACAGTTCTCAAATATCCTTAAAATTATTTACTGACTTTAATTGAATAATTGAGTTTCCAATTAAAATGGAACTTTGGTCTGACTTTGTTGTCTCCTTGTCTCCTTTGTAATGTTAGATGGAAGAAGCTATTCAGGGAAGGAGTGACTTCCAGCTTTGAAACAAGAACTTTAGAAACTTCAGAAGCATATGGAAAAGGAAACAAGAAAAATGTAATCAAGCAAGCCTCTTGAAATGATACAATAATATCATAGCAGAATTAGATCCACAGAATTTATACAATTAAATCCACAGAGTTTGTAACTATCCTTAAGATCAATTTATTATCACTATGTCTGCAAGGAAGTGTGAAGAGCAGAGGAAAGTGACCAATGCCCTTTATGGTCTCAGTTCTCTAACTCATTTTATGTTTTTTTCTTTTTTTTTTAATTATACTTTAAGTTCTAGGGTACAAGTGCACAATTTGCAGTTTTCATACATAGTTATACATGTGGCATGTTGGTTTGCTGCACCCATCAACTCGTCATTTACATTAGGTATTTCTCCTAATTCTATCCCTTCCCGAGCCCCCTACCCACTAACAGGCCCTGGTGTGTGATGTTTCCCTCCCTGTGTCTTAAGTGTTCTCATTGTTCAATTCCCACCTATGAGTGAGAACATGTGGTGTTTGGTTTTCTGTCTTTGTGACAGTTTGCTGAGAATGATGGTTTCCAGCTTCATCCATGTCCCTACAAAGGACATGAACTCATCATTTTTTATGGCTGCATAGTATTCCATGGTGTATATGTGCCACATTTTCTTAATCCAGTCTATCATTGTTGGACATTTGGGTTGGTTCCAAGTCTTTGCTATTGTGAATAATACCACAATTGAACTAATTTACACTCCCACCAATAGTGTAAAACCATTCCTATTTCTCCACATCCTTTCCAGCACCTGTTGTTTCCTGACATTTTAATGATTGGCATTCTAATTGGTATGAGATGGTATCTCATTGTGGTTTTGATTTGCATTTCTCTGGTGACCAGTGATGATGAGCATTTTTTCATGTGTCTGTTGGCTGCATGAATGCCTTCTTTTATGAAATGTCTGTTCATATCCTTTGCCCACTTTTTGATGGGGTTGTTTTTTTCTTGTAAATTTGTTGGAGTTCTTTGTAGATTCTGGATATTAGCTGTTTGTCAGATGGGTAGATTGCAAAAATTTTCTCCCATTCAGTAGGTTGTCTGTTCACTCTGATGGTATTTTATTTTGCTGTGCAGAAGCTCTTTAGTTTAATTAGATCCCATTTGTCAATTTCGGCTTCTGTTGCCATTGCTTTTGGTGTCTTAGTCATGAAGTCCTTGCCCATGCCTATGTCCTGAATGGTATTGCCTAGGTTTTCTTCTAGGGTTTTTATGGCTTTAGGTGTAACATTTAAGTCTTTAATCCATCTCAAATTCAGTTTTGTATAAGGTGTAAGGAAGGGATCCACTTTCAGCTTTCTGCATATGGCTAGCCAGTTTTCCCAGCACCATTTATTAATAGGGGATCCTTTCCCCATTTCCTGTTTTTGTCAGGTTTGTCAAAGATCAGATGGTTGTAGATGTGTGGTGTTATTTCTGAGGACTCTGTTCTATTCCATTGGTCTATAAATCTGTTTTGGTACCAGTACCATGCTGTTTTGGTTACTGTAGCCTTATAGTATAGTTTGAAGTCAGGTAGCATGATGCCTCCAGCTTTGTACCTTTTGCTTAGGATTGTCTTAGGATTGTCTTGGCAATGCAGGCTCTTTTTTGGTTCCATATGAACTTTAAAATAGTTTTTTCCAATTCTGTGAAGAAAGTCATTGGTAGCTTGATGGGGATGGCACTGAATCTATAAATTACCTTGGGCAATATGGCTATTTTCACAATATTGATTCTTTCTATCCATGAGCATGGAATGTTCTTCCATTTGTTTGTGTCCTCTTTTATTTCGTTGAGCAGTGGTTTGCAGTTCTTCTTCAAGAGGTCCTTCACATCCCTTGTAAGTTGGATTCCTAGGTATTTTATTCTCTTTGTAGCAATTGTGAATGGGAGTTCACTCATGATTTGTCTGTTTGTTATTGGTGTTTAGGAATGTTTGTGATTTTTGCACATTGATTTTGTATCCTGAGACTTTGCTGAAGTTGCTGATCAGCTTAAGGAGATTTTGGGCTGAGTTGATGGGGTTTTCTAAATATACAATCATGTCCTCTGCAAACAGGGACAATTTGACTTCCTCTTTTCCTAATTTAATACCCAAATTTCTTTCTCTTGCCTGATTGCCCTGGCCAGAACTTCTAACACTATGTTGAATAGGAGTGGTGAGAGAGGGCATTCTTGTCTTGTGCTGGTTTTCAAAGGGAATGCTTCCAGTTTTTGCCAATTGAGTGTGATATTGGCTATGGGTTTTTCATAAATAGCTCTTATTATTTTGTGATACATTCCATCAATACCTAGTTTATTGAGAGTTTTTAGCATGAAGGGCTGTCGAATTTTGTCGAAGGCCTTTTCTGCATCTACTGAGATAATCATGTGGCTTTTGTCATTGGTTCTGTTTATGTGATGTATTACGTTTATTGATTTGTGTATGTTGAACCAGCCTAGGATACCAGGGATGAAGCTGACCTGATAGTGGTGGATAAGCCTTTTGATGTGCTGCTGGATCGAGTTTGCCAGTATTTTATTGAGGATTTTTGTATCGATGTTCATCAGCGGTATTGGTCTAAAATTCTGTTTTTGTTGTGTCTCTGCCAGGCTTTGGTATCAGGATGATGCTGGCTGCATAAAATGAGTTAGAGAGGATTCCTTCTTTTTCTGTTGATTAGAATAGTTACAGAAGGAATGGTACCAGCTCCTCTATGTACATCTCATAGATTTCAGCTGTGAATCTACCAGGTGCTGGACTTTTTTTTGGTTGGTAGGCTGTTAATTATTGCCTTAATTTCATAGTCTGTGATTGGTCTATTCAGAGATTCAATTTCTTCCTGATTTAGTCTTGGGAGGGTGTATGTGTCCAGGAACTTATCCATTTCTTCTAGATTTTCTAGTTTATTTGCGTAGAAATGTTTACAGTATTCTCTGATGGTAGTTTGTATTACTGTGGGATCGGTGGTGATATCCCCTTTATCAGTTTTTATTGCATCTATTTGATTCTTCTCACTTTTCTTCTTTATTATTCTTGCTAGTGGTCTATCAATTTTGTTGATATTTTCAAAAATCCAGCTCCTGGATTCATTTATTTTTTGAAGAATTTTTTATGTCTCTATCTCTTTCAGTTCTGCTCTGATCTTAGTTATTTCTTGCCTTCCACTAGCTTTTGAATTTGTTTGCTCTTGCTTCTCTAGTTCTTTTAATTTTGATGTTAGCTGTCAATTTTAGATCTTTCCTTCTTTCTCTTGCAGGCATTTTAGTGCTATAAATTTTCCTCTAAACATGGCTTTAGCTGTGTCCCAGAGATTCTGGTACATTGTCTCTTTGTTCTCATTGATTTCAAATAACATTTTTATTTCTTCCTTAATTTTGTTATTTACTCAGTAGTCATTTAGGAGCAGGATTTCAGTTTCTATGTAGTTGCACAATTTTGAGTGAGTTTCTTAATCCTGAGTTCTAATTTGATTGCACTCTGTTCTGAGAGACTGTTTGTTGTGATTTCTGTTCATTTGCATTTGCCAAGGAGTGCTTTACTTCCAATTATGTGGTCAGTTTTAGAAGAAGTGTGATGTGGTGCTGAGAAGAATGCATATTCTGTTGATTTGGGCTGGAGAGTTCTGTAGATGTCTATTAGGTCCGCTTGATCCAGAGCTGTGTTCAAGTCCTGGATATCCTTGTTAACCTTCTGTCTCGTTGATCTGTCTAATATTGACAGTGGGGTGTTAAAGTCTCCCATTATTCTTGTGTGGGTGTCTAAATCTCTTTGTAGATCTCTAAGGACTTGCTTTATGAATCTGGGTGCTCCTGTGTTGGGTGCATATATATTTAGGATAGTTAGCTCTTCTTGTTGAATTGATCCCTTTAGCATTGTGTAATGGCCGTCTTTGTCTCTTTTGATCTTTGTTGGTTTCAAGTCTATTTCATCAGAGACTAGGATTGCAACCCCTGCTTTTTTTTTTTTTTTGCTTTCCATTTGAAGGTAGATCTTCCTTTGTCCCTTTATTTTGAGCCTATATGTGTCTCTGTACCTGAGATGGGTCTCCTGAATACAGCACACTGATGGGTCTTGACTCTTAATCCAATTTGCCAGTCTGTGTCTTTTAATTGGGGCATTTAACCCATTTACATCTAAGGTTAATATTGTTATGTGTGAATTTGATCCTGTCATTATGATGTTAGCTGGTTATTTTGCCTGTTAATTGATGCAGTTTCTTCATAGCATCAATGATCTTTACAATTTGGCATGTTTTTGCAGTGGCTGGTACCAATTGTTTCTTTCCATGTTTAGTGCTTCCTTCAGGAGCTCTTTTAGGGCAGGCCTGGTGGTGACAGAATCTCTCAGCATTTGCTTGTCTGTAAAGGATTTTATTTCTCCTTCTCTTATGAAGCTTAGTTTGGCTGGATGTGAAATTCTGGGTTGAAAATTATTTTCTTTAAGAATGTTGAATATTAGCCCCCACTGTATTCTGGCTTGTAGGGTTTCTCCTGAGAGATCCACTGTTTGTCTGATGGGCTTCCCTTTGTGGGTAACCCAACCTTTCTCTCTGGCTGCCCTTAACATTTTTTCCTTCATTTCAACCTTGGTGAATCTGACAATTATGTGTCTTGAGGTTGCTCTCCTCGAGGAGTATCTTTGTGGTGTTCTCTGTATTTTCTGAATTTGAATGTTGGCCTGCTTTCCTAGGTTGAGGAAGTTGTCCTGGATAATATCCTGAAGAGCGTTTTTCAACTTGGATCCATTCTCCCCATCACTTTCAGATATATCTATTAAACATAGATTTGGTCTTTTCACATAGTCCTGTATTTCTTGGAGGTTTTGTTCATTTCTTTTTACTCTTTTCTTCTCTAACCTTTTCTTCTCACTTCATTTCATTAATTTGATCTTCAATCACTGATACTCTTTCTTCCACTTGATGAAATCAGGTATTGAAGCTTATGTATGCATCACGAAGTTCTTGTGCCATGGTTTTTAGCTCCATTTAAGGTCTTCTCTACACTGTTTATCCTAGTTAGCCTTTCATCTAACCTTTTATCAAGGTTTTTAGCTTACTTGCAATGGGTTTGGACATGCTTCTTTAGCTCGGAGAAGTTTGTTATTACCAACCTTCTGAAGCCTACTTCTGTCAACTTGTCAAAGTCTTTCTCTGTCCAGCTTTGTTCCATTGCTGGCAAGGAGCTGAGATCCTTTGGAGGAGAAGAGGCACTCTGGTTTTTAGAATTTTCAGCTTTTCTGCTCTAGTTTCTCCCCATCTTTGTGGTTTTATCTACCTTTGGTCTTTGATGTTGGTGACCTACAGGTGGGGTTTTGGTGTAGATGTCCTTTTTGTTGATGTTGGTACTATTCCTTTCTGTTTGTTAGTTTTCCTTCGAACAGTCAGGTCCCTCAGCTGCAGGTCTGTTGGAGTTTGCTGGAAGTCCACTCCAGACGCTGTTTGCCTGGGTATCACCAGCAGAGGCTGCAGAACAGCAACTATTGCAGAACAGCAAATATTGCTGCCTGACCCTCCCTCTAGAAGCTTTGTCCCAGAGGGGCAGCCACCTATATGAGGTGTCTGTCGGCCCCTACTGGGGGGTATCTCCCCATTTGGCTACACAGGTGTCAGGAACCCACTTGAGGAGGCATTCTGTCCATTCTGAGAGCTCAACCACCATGCTGGGAGAACTACAGCTGTCTTCAGAGCTGTCAGACAGGGACGTTGCTGCCTTTTGTTCAACTATGAACAAAAAAGAAGCTGTCTGCTGCCTTTTGTTCAGCTATGTCCTGCCCAAAGAGGTGGATTCTATAGAGGCAGTAGTCCGTGCTGAGCTGTGGTGGGCTCCGCCCAGTTTGAGCTTCCTGGCCACTTTGTTTACCTACTCAAGCCTCAGCAATTGCAGACACCCCTCCCCCAACCAGGCTGCTGCCTCGCAGTTTCATCTCATATTGCTGCACTGGCAGTGAGTAAGGTTTCATGGGTGTGGGACCCACTGAGCCAGGCATAGGAGAGAATCTCCTTGTCTGCTTGTTGCTAAGACCTTGGTAACAGCACAGTATTCATGCAGGAGTGTCCTGTTTTTCCAGGTACAGTCTGTCACAGCTTCCCTTGGGTAGGAAAGGGAAATCCCCCGACCCCTTGTGCTTCCTGGGTGAGGCAATACCCCACCCTGCTTTGGCTCACCCTCCATGGGCTGCACCCACTGTCCAACCAGTCCCTGTGAGATAAACCAGGTACCTCAGTTGGAAATGCAGAAATCACCCATCTTCTGCATCAATCATGCTGGGAGCTGAAGACCAGAGCTGTTCCTATTTGGCCATCTTGGAAGCCACTTTCGTATGTTTCTGCTAACCTATGCCAATGCAGTTTCATAGCCTTGCAGTGGAGGCAAATGTTACTTAGGGAAACTAACCCAGGAAATACTTTTTCGTGGAGGAGATGGTGAAGAGAAGCAGTGAGTTCCTTTCTAAGAAATTAATTTTAACTCGTTTCAGATTTTGTGTCATTTGGAAGTTTAGAGTTGAACTCGGATTGAATGGTGTAGGAAAAGAGAAAGAGAACGAAAAGGAGGAGGAAATGTGCATGTACACAGTCAATCAACTGATAGTCACTTACTACAAATGGTGGAAAACAACGGTAGAACAAAAGAAAGTAACCTTCATTAGCATCTGCTTTGGGCAAAGCCCTGAGCGTGGTGCTTTATATCTGCAGTCTTACTTGATTCTTACATTAATCAGCATGGGAGATATCATTACCTCCAAATTGCCTGTAAGAAAACTGGAGAAGTAATTTGCTTCAGCTGACTATGCTGATAAGGGAAAGAGGGGATTAGAATTCAGATCCGTTTCAATGTTCATGCCCTTTTAGCTGCACTGTGCTCCCTCTCTCTAGCTAGGTATTTTTGAATTTACTGGTCTCACACATGGTTATCAGCAAGCAGGGAAGAAAGAAAACACCTCTGGGGACAGTGTCTATTTCTCCACACACAATTGGGCAGGCATTAGGCACCATTGTGGTGTGTGAGCATTGTCTTCCATCCCCTCAAGTTATCATTGATGGCCTTTTCACTCTTTGTTGGCATACTTCTTCCTTCATGCCCTCTTTCTATCTTCTTGTACCAATAAAAATAGGAAAGGGTTGGTGTCAGGCATTATATGCGCAGGTTTTAATCCTTGCATTAACTGAATTTCATTTCCAAATTATTATTTTTAAAGTAATACATGTGCTTAGTTAAAATTTACCTGAAGATACAACAACAATGATAAAAAACCAGCAGGCCCTGCTCTACCCTTCCTGGACCCTGATTCTCATGTTTCTGAGGGAAATATGGTCAACTGCTTCAGCCATTTATTTTGGTATTTTCTTCTTTTTTCCTTAGTAACAGGCCTACACAGCTGCATCTTTATTTATGCTCTTAATTTTAAGCATTATCTATTAACTTCTCTTTATGGAAAATGATCCTTATTTAGGCCCAAGATTTTCCCCTATACAAAACTTTTTTATCCACCAGTAAAGTTATAATTACAGTCCTCAATGAAATCATTGTATTGTGTTTACAGTTTAACATGTTGCTCACAGGTGAGCCACCTAGTACGTTAAAATTTCATTCCTTTTTGTGTAAATCTTTCTATTTTCCTTGGTGTTAATAACTGCTGTGTTTGGTTTGCTTAGTTTTGTATGGTCCAAACTTCTCAAGAGCACCCTTGCTCCTTAGAGAGGGCCTTCCTGGAGCACTCTGTCCTGGTTTCAATCTAGCTTGGTTACTTTCTACACCTGAAGTCCAGTGGTCCTGCAATTTCCTCTCCCTGAGGGATTTCTTTGCACTTTTCTTTGTTGCAATTCCTGTTACCTGAACCTGTCATGTTCTGCATTTTTTGGTTTGTGCTTTCATTGGTGAAACACATTCTCCATTATTTTTTAATAAATGGATACTTAGGAAGTAAAGCCTTTGAATTCTGACATGTCTGAAAGTGTCAACATTCTGTCCTTATAATCAACTGCCAGTGTGGCTAGGACTAAAACATTTTTTCACAGAGTTTTGAAAGTATCACTTCATGGCATTGGAAGGTGTTTCTTCTAACATTCCAATATTGCTATAAAGAAATCTGATACTATGCTGATTTTGGATCTTTTGCCTGTAATCTTTTTTCTTGTTTTTCTTCTTCTTTTTTAAAAATAGGATCTTCTTTGTAGCTGATAGTCTAAAAATATTATAATGACTTACTTTGATGTAGATTTCTGTTCATTCTCTGTGTTAGGCTGTTAGTTGTGTTAGTTTCTTGTGTTGATGTTTAAAATTTTTTTAAAAATCAACTTCATTGAGATATAATTTACATACAATAAAATGCACCAACATTAAAAATACCATCCAGTGGTTTTGATAAATGTATATACTCATATAACTATGACTACAAACAAAATATAGCAAGGGTCCATCATCCAAAAAGGTGCTCTTGTTCTCCTTTGCAGTCACCCTTCAGTTTACCCTGACCACAGGATACTACTGATCAGGTTTCTGTTACTATAGAATCACTAACTGCATATTTGGGTCTCTTTCTGATTGTATAACACAGGTCTCTGTTTTTTCATTAAAGTCCCAGCCTATGAAAATGTGTTAGTCTCTCTCTTCCTAAAAAGGATCTTTCGTTTTTCTTATTTATTCCTCCTTGTCGCTGCTTAACTTCTCAAGATGAGTCAATGCTTACAGTATTAATTAGGCCAGGTTCCATTTTGGGGGGAAAAAAGAAACCAAAATGGCAGTGGCTTATAGATAGAGTTTATTTCTGCCTTATGTAACAGTGTGAACAAGAATTCAACAGCTGATATAACCGTTCCAATGGCAGGAACTCAGACTCCTTTTATCTCATTGTTTTGCCAGCCTTAACATCCGGCTTCTGCCTCGTGGGCTAAAAATATCTCTCCAGCTCAACTCCTCATGGCTGTTTTTCTAAAAGTGGGAAGGGGAGAAGAGGATGTGGATAGCACAGAAGTTGCAAACATCACATTCTATTGGCCAAAATTTAGACACATGGCCACACATAACTGCAAGGAAGAGTGAGAAATATAGACTTACTAGGAAAGGCACATATCCAGCTAAATTTAGGGGTTTTATACTAAAAGAAAAAGGAAGAATGGATATTTGGAAACAATGCCTCCACTGCCTTGATTTCTGGTCAATTTTTTTCTGACTTCTGCCTCTACTGTTGTACTGACATTATCCATCCCAAGAGAACCTCTACATCCTAATGGTCAAATCATATGACTGCTTCTCAGTTGATAGAGCATTTCTTTTATTAAAATTTTGTCCAATTCTATTGATTATAAATTTTCTGAAACTCATTATCATCATTTACAAATGTCCTTACTTTTTGTATTGTTTAAATTGTGAGACAGAATTTAAAATTAACAAATGAGTCTTATTATTTAATACCTCTGTATATTTTTGTTTGTTGATGACTAGTAGCATACACTGTCAACAAAGCTTTAGATACATCTTGATTTTTAGTAATTATAGAATCATCTATAACAGATCTTAACATGTACTTTTTCTTTCTCCATAGAATAAATTAATACATAAAGCTAAGATGTTTGAGATGTTTCTCTTTGCTTTTTTTTTTTTTTTTTTTTTTTGAGATGGAGTCTTGCTCTGTCACTCAGGCTGGAGTGCAGTGGCCTGATCTTGGCTTACTGCAAGGTCTTCCACCACCCAGGTTCAAGTGATTTTCCCTGCCTCTGGGATTATAGGGACCTGCCACTACACTCCGCCAATTTTTTTTTTTTTTTTTAAGTAGAGATGGGGTTTTGCCATGTTGGCCAGACTGGTCTTGAACTTCTGACCTTAGGTGATCCGCCCAGCCCACCTCAGCCTCTCAAAGTGCTGGGATTACAGGCATGAGCCGCTGCACCTGTCCTCTTTGCTCTTTAAATTCAGTCACAGAATGAATAAAAATTTTTCCTGGAACTGAATGTTCTGTCACTGAAGTTAACTAAAGCTAGTTGACAATAATACCATTTTAATCACCAAAGTTTGGCAAAATAAAAAAATCCTGTCTTAAAGTTTTAGTAATCTAAGCAGAAGCCATTATCCCCTGATATAACTTCATATCTCTTTTTGGCTCATAATTTGAAAGATTTTGAGATAATCAGACTACAGTCATCCTGACAGGATAAGTAGAAACAGGTCTTCTTTCCTCCTTCTCGCCCTCCTCCTCCTGCTTTTCCTCCTCCTCCTCCTTCTCCTCCTCTTCCTTCTCCTCCTCCCCCACTCCTCCTCCTCCTGACCCCCTTCCTTCTCTTTCTCCTCCTTCTCCTTCTTATTTTATTTTATTTTATTTTTTTTTGAGACAGTCTCACTCTGTCACCTATGCTGCTGGAGTGCAGTGGTGTAATCACAGCTCACTATAGCCTCCAAACCTTGGGCTTAAGTAATATTCCTGCTTGTCTCCCAAGTAGCTAGGACTATAGGCACCTGCCACCACACCTGGCTAATTTTTTTAGTTTTTGTAGAAATGGGATCACGCAATGTTGCCCAGGCTAGTCTGGAACTCCTGGCCTCAAATGATCCTCCTGCCTCAGCCTCCCAAAGCACTGGGATTACAGGCATGAGCCACTGCACCCAGCTCCAGATATTCTTATGCGGGGAGTTGATGTAGCTTTCCACTGTTGTTTCAGTTTTCTTGATCATGCTCTGTTCTGGTGTGATTCCGAATGGAAAAATGCCATTCAGCACCATACTTACTATTTAATAATTTGTTGCTTTAAGCTTTTAAAATTGTATGAAATCCTCACTTAAACCTCTGCCCAATTAGCTATTAAGTATTTTCATGGTAAGCTTTGAAGAAGGTACAGGCAAATATGGCTGAGCTGGTTATATTCCAAACAATGAAGTGAGATGAACACTGAACAAGGAGCTGTTACAGAGTTATCTTTTTCAAAAAAAGTTGAAATATAGCAAAATATAGAAAAATTCATAAAACAAAAAGCTTTCTCCTCAATGATTTATCAAAGTGAACACCCCTGCAACCATCATCAGGTCAAGATTGCCAGCGCATTAGAGGCTTGCTTTCACCTCCATTGAATTGCTCCCCTCCTTAAATGTAATCATTACCATTACTTTGTTTTATTCACATCTTTTGTTTTTCTTTATAGTTTTACTGGATAAGTATGTATCCCTAAATCACTTTATACAGCACTTTCTGTTTTTATCGTCCCTGTATATAAATATTATAAAGCATACACTATTCTTGTCTATCTTGTTTTTTTCCACAGTTTTTACAATATTCATCATGTTGTTGTGAGAAGTAGTTTTTAAAATTTTTGGCCCTGTTTGCAGATGGCATGATTGTATATTTAGAAAACCCCATCATCTCAGCCCAAAATCTCCTTAAGCTGATAAGTAACTTCAGCAAAGTCTCAGGATACAAAATCAACGTGCAAAAATCACAAGCATTCTTATACACCAATAACAGACAAAGAGAGAGTCAAATCATGAGTGAACTCCCATTCACAATTGCTTCAAAGAGAATAAAATACCTAGGAATCCAACTTACAAGGGATGTGAAGGACCTCTTCAAGGAGAACTACAAACCACTGCTCCATGAAATAAAAGAGGATACAAACAAATGGAAGAATATTCCATGCTCATGGATAGAAAGAATCAATATTGTGAAAATGGCCATACTGCCCAAGGTAATTTATAGATTCAATGCCATCCCCATCAAGCTACCCATAACTTTCTTCACAGAACTGGAAAAAACTACTTTAAATTTCATATAGAACCAAAAAAGAGCCCGCATCACCAAGTCAATCCTAAGCCAAAAGAACAAAGCTGGAGGTATCATGCTACCTGACTTCAAAATATACTACAAGGCTACAGTAACCAAAACAGCATGGTACTGGTACCAAAACAGAGATATAGACCAATGGAACAGAACAGAGTCCTCAGAAATAATACCACACATCTACAACTATCTGATCTTTGACAAACCTGACAAAAACAAGCAATGGGGAAAGGATTCCCTATTTAATAAATGGTGCTGGGAAAACTGGCTAGCCATATGTAGAAAGCTGAAACTGGATCCCTTCCTTATACCTTATACAAAAATTAATTCAAGATGGATTAAAGGCTTAAATGTTGGACCTAAAACCATAAAAACCATAGAAGAAAACCTAGGCAATACCATTCAGGACATGGGCATGGGCAAGGACTTCATGTCTAAAACACCAAAAGCAATGGCAACAAAAGCCAAAATTGACAAATGGGATCTAATTAAACTAAAGAGCTTCTGCACAGCAAAAGAAACTACCATTAGAGTGAACAGGCAACCTACAGAATGGGAGAAAATTTTTGCAATCTACTCATCTGACAAAGGGGTAATATCCAGAATCTACAAAGAACTCAAACAAATTTACAAGAAAAAAACAAACAACCCCATCAACAAGTGGGCGAAGGATATGAACAGACACTTCTCAAAAGAAGACATCAATGCAGCCAACAGACACAGAAAAAAAATGCTCATCATCACTGGTCATCAGAGAAATGCAAATCAAACCACAGTGAGATATCATCTCACACCAGTTAGAATGGCAATCATTAAAAAGTCAGGAAACAAGAGGTGCTGGAGAGGATGTGGAGAAATAGGAACACTTTTACACTGTTGGTGGGACTGTGAACTAGTTCAACCATTGTGGAAGACAGTATGGTGATTCCTCAGGGATCTAGAACTAGAAATACCATTTGACACAGCCAAATCATTACTGGGTATATACCCAAAGGAATATAAATCATGCTGCTATAAAGACACATGCACACGTATGTTTATTGCAGCACTACTCACAATAGCAAAGACTTGGAACCAACCCAAATTGTCCAATGATAGACTGGATTAAGAAAATGTGGCACATACACACCATGGTATACTATGCAGCCATAAAAAAGGATGAGTTCATGTCCTTTGTAGGGACATGGATGAAGATGGAAACCATCATTCTCAGCAAACTGTCGCAAGGATAAAAAACCAAACACCGCATGTTCTCACTGATAGCTGGGAACTGAAAAATGAGAACACTTGGACACAGGAAGGGAAACATCACACAACGGGGCCTGTTGTGGGGTGGGGGGAGAGGGGAGGGATAGCATTAGGTGGTATACCTAATGTAAATGATGAGTTAATGGGTGCAGCACACCAACATGGCACATGTATATATATGTAACAAACCTGCACATTGTGCACATGTACCCTAGAACTTAAAGTATAATAAATATATATAAAATGAAAAAAATAAAATTTTTGGTGCTGTATAGCATTTTCTTGTATGAATAGACCATATTTTAGCAATCTATTAGTTTGTTGATGAATATTTGCTGTTTCAGTTGTTTCCAGTTGTGACAATTACAGACAATGCTGCTGTAACATTCTTGTGCATGTCTCTTGGGGCTCGTGTATGTGCATTTATGATGGTATTATACGTAGGAGTGCAATTATTACATCTTAGGTTATGTTTACCTGCAACGTTAGCAGATATTGCCAAACAGTTTTCCAAAGTGATACTGATTTATATTCCTATCAGCAGCAGTAAGTCAGAGTTCTTACTACTTCACATCTTCACCCAAATTTGTGATTCAAAGCCTTTTTAAATTTTAGCCAATCTGCTGAGTGTCTAGCAGTATCTCATTATAGTTTTAATTAGCGTTTCCATGATTATTAATGAGCTTGAGTACTTTTTCATATGATTATTAACAATTTGGCTATCTTTTTTTTTTGAAAATGCTTTTCAAAGTCCCTTGACCTTTTTTCTATTATGTTGTCTATTTTAATTGTTAGCAATTATTGGTTGTATGTGTTGCGAATGTCTTATCTAGCTCTCTGACTTGCCTCTTTACTGTCTTAATGTGAACCTTGATAAATAAAAATTCTTAATTTATCTCTAATTTCTTTATGTTTGGTGCTTTTTAAATTCTTGTAAGGAATTTTTCCCTTTGCTAAATTGTTGATGTTATATCCCTATATATTATATTTTAGGACCTTTGCTATTTAAAATTTTATATTTAGATATTTTTTATATCAGTATCCAACTGTCCTAGTACAAATATTGAAAATAATCATTACCCTACAGCTCTACAGTGTCAACTTCCTCATAATTCAACTATCCATATATTAATTATTCCATTTATTCCACTTACCTATTCATTTGTGCCTTGTACCAGTACCACATAATTTTAATTACTGTAGGTTTTTAATAAGTCTTAATTTCCAATAGAGCAAGTCATCTTACCTTGTCCCTTTTTTTCAAGAGCATTTTGGTTATTTCTTTGGCATTTTCATTTATGTTTCTAAATTAGTTTGTTAGGTACCATTGGAATATCTGTTAGTGCTCTTATTAAGATTGCATTGAATTGTAGAAAATATGACATTCGGTCTAGTTTGCCTAGTACAGTCACAGTTTACACCTGTTGCCCTCGTATCCTTTCTAGGTTAGTATTCGTATGAGGTTTTTCACCTTTTCACTATTCATATTATTACTGAATTATGATAAACTAGAAAGGGTATACCTCTACTTTGTAATTCTAGCTTCTGCATGGTCACATCTAGAAGTAGTAGTACCATTTGTTGAAAAGATTATCTTTTCAACTAAAGTAGATGAGATACATGGGTAGTGAACAGATTTTTCACTTTTACTTATGGTTTAATTGGAAAACTGACCAGCAATGATCCGCCTCTTTTTATCAATCTTTTTCTGTCACAATGCTAATAATACCTCTCATTCAAAGGCAACAAGCAGAATGCTTGTTGATGAACTGAACTCAAACACGAAGAGCTAGGAGTAGCTAACTCATTTTGATTTAGGGTCGTGGCAGAAAATTATTTGATTTTGCTGTCTCTGCAAAGCCGCCTGCCTGTGCCTTTGGTTTATCTAACAAATTCTGCCTTATGAAAATATTTGTCAAAAAAAAGTGCTCTTCAAAGTGGCAGAGTCAATATTTATAAAAATATTTGGATATAGGTATTTTAATAAACAACTCTATGCCAAAAATGTGATAACCTAGATGAAAAGGACCAATGACTACAAAGACACAATCTGCCAAAACTCACACAAGAAGAAATAGACAATCTGAATAAACCTATTTAATCAATAATTAACAACCCATTAAAACAGAAAGTTTTAGTACCAGATGTATTCTGCCAAACATTCAAGAAAAAAATTATATCAATTCTCTACAATCACATTCAGATGGTAGAAGCAGAGTACTTTCTAACTCATTCTATTAGGTCAGAATTACCTGAATATTAAAGCCAAAGATATTACAAAAAAAGCAACTTACAGACCAATACCTCTTATGAACACAGATGCAACAAAATACTAAGAAATCAAATCCAGTAATGTATAAAAATAATTATATACCGCAACCAAGTGGCATGATCCCACGTATACAAGGCTAGGTCAGCATTCAAAAAACAGTCAATGTAATTCAACACTTCAGCAAGGTAGGAGAAAAACCATATGATCATGTCATTAGATGCCAAAACAAAAAAATTTGACTAAACTCCAACACCCATTCATGATAACAACTTTCAGTAAACCAAAAATATTAGGAAACATCATCACTTGATTAAGACTATCCACAAAAAAGCCTATAGGCAGCATCATACTTAATGGTGAAAACGAGAAGCTTTTCCATTAAGAATAGACAACTAGGCCGGGCATGGTGGCTCATGCCTGTAATCCCAGCACTTTGGGAGGCCAAGGTGGGTGGATCACGAGGTCAGGAGATCGAGACCATCCTGGCTAACATGGTGAAACCCCGTCTCCACTGAAAAATACAAAAAATTAGCCGGACATGGTGGCGGGCACCTGTAGTCCCAGCTACTCTTGGGAGGCTGAGGTGGGAGAATGGCGCGAACCCGGGAGGTGGAACTTGCAGTGAGCCAAGATCATGCCACTGCACTCCAGCCTGGGTGACAGAGTGAGACTCCATCTCAAAAAAAAAAAAAAGAGAATAGACAACTAAAATCAATGGAACAGTATAAAGAGCCCAGAAATAGACTAACATAGTCAACTGATCTTTGACAAGGAACAAAGGCAATACAATGGATCAAAGATAATCTTTTCAACAAATGGTACTACAATAACACAGGCAAAAAATTATTTTAGACATAGATTTTATACCGTTCATGAAAATTTACTCAAAATGAACCATAGACTTAAATGTAGAATGCCAAACTATAAAATGCCTAGAAGTGAGCATGGGAGAAAACCTAGAACTTAGGTATGGTGATGATTGTTTAGATGCAACACCAAAGGCACAATCCATGAAAGAAATAATTGGTAAGCTGGACTTTACTAAACTGAAATTTCTGCTCTGAAAGACAATGTCAAGAGAATGAGAAGACAAGCCACGGACTGGGAGAAAATATTTGCAAAAGACAAATCTGATGAAAGACTGTTATCTAAAATGTATAAAGAATTTTCAAAACTCAACAATAAAAAGACTAACAGCTTAATTTTTTTAAATGGGCAAAAGACCTAAAAATATACCTCAAGAAAGAAGATATATAGATGGCATGTAAGCATATAAAAAGATGGTCAACATCATGTCATTAGAGAACTGCAAAATTAAACAACACTGAGATACCACTACACACCTTTTTGAATGGCCCAAATCCAAAATGCTGACAACGCCAAATGTCGGTGAGCATATGGAGCAACAGGAACTCATTTGTTGCTGTTAGGAATGCAAAGTTATGCAGCCACTTTGGAAAACAGCTTGGCAGTTGGCTACAAAACTAAAGATACTCTTACCATAAGATCCAGCTATCATGCTCCTTGGTATTTACCCAAAGGAATTGAAAACTTATGTTCACACAAAAACTTGCACATGAATGTTTACAGCAGTTTTATTTATAATTGCCAAAATTTGGAAGTAACCAAGATGTCCTTCAGTAAGTGAGTAGGTAAATAAACTGTGGCATATTCAGACAATGGAATACTATGCCATGCTAGAAAGAAATGAAGTATCAAGCCATGACAATACATGGAAGAAATTCAAATGCATATTATTAAATGAAATAATCAAATCTAAAAGGGCTACAAACGTTATGGTTTTAAATATCGGGCATTCTGGAAAAGGCAAAACTATGGAGATAATAAAAAATGAGTGATTGACAGGATTTGCAGGGTCAGGAGGGATGAATAGGCATGACATAGACAATTTTTTGCGGGGGGCAATGAAACCATTCTGTACTGTACTACAATGGTGTATATCCTCATTATACATATGTCAAAACCCATAGAATATACAACAAGAGTGAATCCTAAGGTAAACTATGGACTGGGTGATAATTATGTGTCAATGCAGGTTCATCCATTCTAACAAATGTACCATTGTGGTGCAGGATGTTGATAATGGATGAAGTTTTGTGTTTAGAAAGGGATGGTTCATGGGAACTCTATGTACTTTCTGCTCATTTTTTGCTAAAACCTAAAACTGCTTTAAAAAATAAAGTTTATTGATAAATAAAAAAAAATTTGAGAGTATGACCCATTTAGCAGAATTTAAGTGATGTACTTTAGCCATGTTTTTAGAGTATTTTAACAATTAAAATATCATCTATAGGAAGAATCATTGAAAAAGTTGTTGTCAATTGTAGCCATAAAATAAAATCCTGTAATTACAAGTAATTTTATAAAAATTTAAAGATAATACCATATTCAATAAAAATAATATTTTCAGGAAATACCAGTGACATGATATTAGTAGGAGAAAGGGAGCTAATAAATGGACTAAAGTATGTGAATATATAGCAAAAGTAATTCTGCTTGAATGATTTTAAGGTTTAGATAATCCATATAGAATATTTTTTTCTTACATGTATACCATTTTAGGTTATTTACATTTTTTAGGAAGAGTATGATTTTAGGAGAAAATTGACCAGGAATATTTTATAAGTCCACTAAGAAACTAAAACTAATACCTCTTGGTCAATAAATCACTATTTATTTAGTGCCTTCTTTCACTGGACTAACAATAATTTGGCTACCCTATCTATGAATTGGGAAAAATTTGCAACTCAATGATATTGAGACTTTTAATTCATGAAAATAATAGTTCCTTCTATTTACTTAGGTTTTCCTTAGTTTTTCAAAATTTTTTATTTCTTCATATAGGTTTTACACATTATTTATTTTGTTTATTTCTAGGTATTTGACTTTTGTTGCATTTTAATGTAAATATTACCTTCTGTATTAGTCCATTCTTATGTTGCTATAAAGAAATACCCGAGACTTGTAATTTATAAAGAAAAGAGGTTTAATTGACTCACAGTTCTGCATTGCTGGGGAGGCCTCAGGAAACTTTCAATCATGGCAGAAGTCACCTCTTCACAGGGCAGCAGGAGGCAGAATGGGTGCCGAGTGAAAGGAGAAGCCCCTTATAAAACCATCAGATCTTGTGCGAAATCACTCACTACCACTAGAACTGCATGGGGGAAACTGCCCCCATGATGCAGTGATCTCAACAGGATCCCACCCTTGACATGTGGGGATTATTATAATTCAAGGTGAAATTTGGGTGGGGACACATATCACCGAAAATTATTTTTATTTCTGGCATATAGAAATGCAATTATTTTTGTAGATTTTGTAGAAATCTTTCAAAACTTATTAATTTTTTTAGACTTTTATTTTAGGTTCAGGGGTACATGTGAAGGTTTGTTTTGTAGGTAAAATCATGTCATGGGGGTTTGTTGTATAGATTATTTCATCACCAAGGTATTAAGCCTAATAACCATTAGTTATTTTTTCTACTGCTCTCCTTTTTACTACCCTCCACCCTCAAGTAGACCCAAGTATCTATTATTCCCTTGTTTGTGTTTATGTGTTCTCCTCATTTAGCTCCTATTGACAAGTGAGAACATGCAGTATTTGGTTTTCTGTTCCTGTGCTATTTTGCTAAAAATAATAGCCTCTAGCTCCATCCATGTTCCCACAAAAGACACGATCTTGTTCTTTTTATGGCTGCATGGTATTCCATGGTGTATATGTACCACATTTTATTTATCCAGTCTGTCATTGATGGGCATTTAGGTTGATTCCATGTCTTTACTATTGTGAATAGTGCTGCAATGAACATTAATGTGCATGTGTCTTTATGGTAGAATGATTTCTATTCTTCAGGTATATACCCAGTAATGGGATTGCTGGGTCAAATGGTAGTTCTATTTTTAGCTGTTTGAGGAATTGCTATACTGCCTTCCACAATAATTGAGCTAATTTAAACTCACACTAACAGTGTATAAGTGTTCCCTTTTCTCTGCAACCTCTCCAGCATCTGTTATTTTTTTAACTTTTTAATAATAGCCATTCTGACTAGTGTGAGATGGTATCTCATAGTGGTTTTGATTTGCATTTCTCTAATGATCAGTAATATTGAGCTTTTTTCCATATGTTTGTTGGCCGCATGTATGTCTTCTTTTGAAAAGTGTCTATTCATGTCCTTTGCCCACTTTTGAATGGGGTTGTTTTTCTCTTGTAGTTTTTTTTAAGTTCATTATAGATGCTGGATATTAGACCTTCGTCAGATGCATAACATAACTAACTTATTAATTTTCATGCATCATAGAATCTTTTGAATGTTGTTAAGTACGCAACCATATTCCTGGCAAATAATAATATTTTCATTTTTTTCCAGTTCTTATACCTTTTATTGTTTTTCTTATGTTATTACACTGACCAGAACCTCCACTACAATATTGATAGAAATGGTAATAGTGGTTGTATTTTTAAATATTTCCAGTCTCAAAGAGAAATCTTTCAATATTTCACTATAGAAAATGGTATTTTACATAATTTTTTCACAGATCTTTTTTAGCAGATTAATGAGAGCTTCTAAGAAATTTTAATCAGGAATAAATGGTAAATTTGGTTAAATGTTTTAATATATATGGAGATAGTTATATGATTTATCTTATATATTCTGTTAATATGCTGAATTGCAATGTTAATTTTTACATGTTAAGCTCACCTTGCATTCCTTGGTTGAACTTGGTTGTGTTGTATTATAATTTCTATATGTTGTTGGACTTGATTTTTCTTACATAAGGTTTACTTAGTATTTTTTGCATCTATGATCCTGAATGAAATTAGACTGTCATTTCTATTTCTCAAAATGTTCTTGTTTGGTTTTGGTTTTAAAAAAATGAAGAATTTGAAAAATGAATTAGAAAGCATTTTCTCTTTTTCCTTTGCTCTGAAACAATTTGTGAAAGAGGTGTATTTTGTCTTCAGTGTTTTATAGAATTATCAGCCAAGCCATCTAAATCTGGAGTTTTTATTATGGGTCTAATTTGCTAATAGTGATAAGATTATTCAGATTTTCTATTTATTCACATGTTAGGTTTGGTAACTTTTAAGTAATTTGCATTTCTCTTAAGTTGCTGAATTTATCTGCATTAAAGTGTTTCTAATATCTCCCTCCAGCCCCCTGCCTTTTCCCCCCACCTCCCTCCTTTTTATCTGAGACATGGTCTTACTCTGTTGGTCAGGCTGGAGTGCAGCGGTATGATCACTGCTCACCAGAGCCTCAACCTCCTGGGCTCAGCTGATCCTCCTGCCTCAGTCTCCCAAGTAGCTGGGACTATGGGCACATCACCATGCCCAGCTAATTTTTAATATCTACCTTTTATCTTTTAATGGGTTTTTAGGGTTTTTAGTGGTGCTTCTCTTTCAATTAATCTATTTTATGTTATCTTATTTTATCATTCTCTCCAAGTTTTTATCAATTTTGTGTCATTTTACCTTTTTGATATTCTCTAATGTGTTTTCTCCTGTATAATTTTACCTCTTTTTGAGTTCCTGCCTTTTACTTTCTAAATTTTATTTTACTCTCTTCTTCCAACTTCCTACCGAACAATTTGCTCATTGCTTTCAGTCTTTTTCCTTTCCCATTATATCCATTTAGGAATATAAATTCTCCAACAATCATGATCTTAGCTGCTTAACTGCACTGTGTACACATACTGTTTTGTATAATTTTAATTCCTTTAAGTGTGTTAAGATAGTCCAGCAAGTGATCAGCTTTGGCAAATATTCCAGTGGTTTTGGAAATAAGTTTGTTCTGCAGCTTTTAGGAAAAGCGCTCTATATTTTTCAGTTAATGGTATTGTTCTTCTACTTGTATTTATCTTCAGCATTTACTTATTTATTTATTTGGTCTATTTGTTTTTTATAGTTAGAAGGCTGTGTTAAAATTTCGAATTGTTATTGAGTACTTTTCCTTTATTTTTCTAAATATTTGCTTTCTATATTTTGAAACTATAGTATTAGGTGTTTACAAATTTAAGATATTTTATATATTCCTAGTGAATTAAACCTTTTGTTGTTATGAAGTGTCCTTTTTGTCATTAGCAATTTTTCTTGACTTAAAGATTGCTTTTTCTGATAATTATATGATTATACCAGCATTATTTTGAGATTATTTGCATCACATATATATTTCCCTTCTTTTGCTTTCAACTTTTCTTTGTCCATATAGTTTACATGTTTTTTAAATTGAGATGTTTTTATTTGATCTTCTTTTATGTTTTAAGATCCAACCTGTTTATGTTTATTATTATTTAAATTTTGTTTTCAAATCTACCATCCTTCTGTGATCCTTCTGTCTTTCCTTAACTGTCTTATAGTGAAGTATTATTTTTTATCAAGTTGAAAGTTGTATATTCTTCTACCATTTTTAGAATTTATTCTAGATCTCACAACATGCATCTTTTACTTCTGAAAATTTAATATCAGTTGATATTCTTCCTTCATTACTGATAATATAAGAACCTTTGAACATTTTAACTCAATTTATTTTGCCTTTTAGTATATGCTATTATCATTGGGTATTTAATTCTTTTTATATATTTAATCTAAAAGTTATTATTTGTATTTTATAGCATTGATATTTATGTAGATATTCGCATATTTATTATTTTTATTGCTCTTTCTGTTATTGTAAACTATAGTTACCATACTGATCTATCAAATACTAGGTCCTATTATTTCTTCTATCAAGTGTATACTTGAACCCATTAATCGATCTCTCTTCATCTCCCCCCTCCTCACAACACTCCCCAATCTTTGGTAATCACCAGTCTACTCTCTATCTTCATGAGATCTACTTTCTTAACTCCTACATATGAGTGAAATCATGTAATATTTGTCTTTCTGTGCATGGCTTGTTTCACTTAGCATAATGACCTCCAGTTCCATCCATGTTGCTGTAAATGGCAGAATTTCATTTTCTTTTTTTGGCTGAACAATATTCCATTGTGTATGTGAAAACAAAGGTGACCCCATGTCGGATGCTAGTCTGCCATGCTGACTTCTGTTAGCCTCAGTCCCATGAGTGCCTCCTAATTCTACTTAATTTACTGTCCTTAGTGTAAGAACATGTCAAACCTTGTTGTTGTCACACAGATTATAGGCTATGACACACATAGCATTCTTGTCTGTTTGAGAGAATGACAAGAATTGTCTTTAACTGTCTTGCTGGAGCACATATACCCTTTCCCTGTGGTATATAACCCTTGGGTCTGGGAAGTAACAGTGTGGAGATCTGTCTGTCTTGCTGCCTTTCACAACCATGCTTATGTCTGTAAGTTCCCTCAATATGTCACCCAATACTGACAAAATGAATTTGTCTGCCTCTTTTTTTAGTTTCCTGGCTCCTTCGGCACTTAAGGGTCACTTTGCATATGTGGCCCTTTCAGAGAACATTCATGTATATGGGTCTGTTGCTGACAAATTTTTATAGTTTGAGTTTATTTGTAATATCTCTGTTTCACCTTCATTCTTGAAGAATATTGTATTTTGGTAGAGAACTCTAGGTTGGCATGTATTTTTAAGCATATTAAAATATTTTACGTGTTCGGCTTCCTTTTTTTCTGTAGATAGATTAGCTGTCAGAGTAATTGTTGCTACTTTGAAGTTAATCCTCTCTTTTCTACCTCTTAAGATATTTTCTTCATCTTTAATTTTCTGTAGGCTTACCATGATGTATTTAGATGTAGATTTTTTTTATTTGTCATGCTTCCAGTTTTGTAAGATCTCTTGAGTCCATGGCTTAATATCCTCAATAAATTTTGGAACGTTTTTAGTCCGTATTGTTTCCAATAATGCAATTATCCTTTTCTCCTTCTCTTTTTGTTTTGTTCCAGTTACCCAAAATAATAAACCATTGCATTATATTCCCTGTTCCTTACCTTCTTTTTGGCATTTTTATCCTTTTACCTCTTATGCTTTATTCTACATATTTTCTTGCAAATCATTTTCAGGGTTACCAAATAGTTCTGCAACCGTTGCTATTTTGCTTTTAAACCCATCTATTGAGTGTCTAATTTTAATTATCATACTTACTAGTTCTAGAATTTTCGTGTCACCATTTCTTATGGCTCCACTTCTCTGCCAAAATATCCAGTCTTGTCCCTCTGTCTCTTTGAACATAATAAGCTTAGTCACTTTAAAATCTATCCTGCTATCTGGAGGTCATATTACTCTGTTTCTCTTGTATGTTGTACCTGGAGGGTTTCATCCCTGTTGATTTATTGCCTTGTGTCCATATTTTGGATTATATGGTAAAATAGTATTTTTTAATTGGAGAAATAATTTGAGTCCTAGCATGATGTCATTTTTCTGCAGAGAGGATTTATGTTAGCTCCTGCCAGGCACCTGGTCACACTAGAAATACAGGAGTGCCTCAATTCAATTCTAGGTATGATGGCTTGAAGCTAAGCTGCAGTCCCAGTAAAGAGATGTTCACTTTTAATTCAACATTACTTCTAGGATTAAGCCTTTTCATGTCTCAACCCAAAGAGATAGACTTACCTACCACCTCAGCATAGTAGGTAAGTGTACTGTACCTCAATTCCATTTTTCCTAGTGCTGTGAGGCTATATAAATTGCTTCTTAGCTGAACCTCCAGATTTCTCAGAAAAGTAGCTCCAAAAGTCAGGCTTATCTTCCTCTTCTTCTGTCCTCCTAAGTCTCCTGACCTGGTAATTATTCACTTTCTTGTTTGCTCTGAAAAGACTTAAAATGCAGTATTTTTTTATAACATTTTATCCAGATTTCTAGTTGCCCTCAGTAGCAGTATTAATTTGTATTAACCAGCCTGTCATTAACAGAAGTAGAAGCCTTAATAGAGTTTATTCAGTTTACATGTTAAAAACCCGAATGCTACCTCACCTCCCAGAAGAACATAAACATCACTAATGTGTTTAGAATATAAAAATAAAGTTCCTGAAAATTTTTAAATATTTAATTTGATTTTAAAAATAAAAGATAAACACAAAACAGAAACGTACTGTGTTGGCTGTAAGTAACAGAAATCCAATTTTAATTAGCTTGGGTATGAAAGCATTGTCTTATTTAACCACATTCTTAGAAAGAACTATAACAGGAATAACTAGATTAAAAGCACAAAACACTGAGGAAGATATCTCCCTTGGTTTTCATGCCTCTTCTGTTCTTTAGATGTTGAATTTACCCTACTTTGGACAAGCTTTTTCATCATGGCGGGAACAGAACTACTGATCGCGTTGGGCTTACATATTGCCATCAGAAAGGAGAAAAGAAGCTCTTTTCCTTCACTTCTTTTTCCTTCCATCAAAATCCAATAAGAAGAATCCTAGCAAATGTCTAGACAATGTTTAATGTAGGCCCTATGCCTGTCTTTGGATCATCACTGTACTTAGTTTCTGTAGTTTGGCTTAAATCCTACATCCAACCTTGGACACATTGCTCTGGTCAGTTTCTCTAGAAGGGGCTATTCTAATTGGCAGCAGCAGATGCTAGCCTCGGAAGAAGAGGCATGCAGGTGAAGGGCAATTGGGCAGAGGGCAAGAATAACCCCTATATTATGCTGCATCAAACATTTCACAAACAAGTTCCATCCTGCTTCCAACATTGCATTTTACTATTGCCCCCTCACACCTTAATTCTTGTCACAGTGAACTTCTCAATTTTCCCTCCAAGTGTGTCATGTTTTTTCATGGCTCTATATTGTTTTCTTGACTAGAAATATGTTCTGTTGTGCAAACTAGCATTGCCTAAATATTGTAAAGACCCAGCTTAACAAAACACCTCAGTGTGTTCTCTCTGCCCCTCAAACACACACACATACACACTCATGCATACACTCACGCACTCTAGGGTTTCCTTCATCTCATCTAGAAATAAACAATCTCTCCTTCCTAAATCAGAATCTCTGCATTTATCCTGTTGAAGCTAATATCATTCTTATTTATTTTCTTATACCAAACTATGATCAACTCCAATTTAGTTGCCATTTCTTATCTCATATATACTCTCTTACAGTTTGCCACACCTAAAACAATCCATAATCATTTGTTGAATAAGTAAATGAAAACTGGTGTTTTCCAGGAATTCATGCTCAGCTCCATAATCATTCAATATTGATTGATTGCCAGTTCCCTGGGAAGCAGTTTTAATATATGCCCCAGAATCTCCTCACTTTTCCAGCAGACTTGGGTTGAGAGAAGAACCACTGGGCACACTCTTTACCTATTAATTAATTTTGTTTACATCCTTAGTCCTGGAAGGGAACAGCATACTCTCATCAGAATAGCATATCCTGTTTCTGGATTATTAATTGCTGGAAAGTGCTTCCATAAAAAATGGGTGAGAATAGAGAAGAATAAATAAAATGTGATAGAGGTGGATTTTGTTTCTTATGGACATATTTTGACTGCACAGTAGTGGATTATTTCTTAGGAAAGAAATATTTTGTGTTATCTCTGATACTTTATTTGTGCTCCTCCCCAGCACACCTTCCCTGTGATGCAGGCTGTTTGCTTATTTGCGTTTATCTTTTGTTTGGGCGGAACTCCTATGGCAGAATAAAACTGTCATAGAGAATGAATATATCTTCTCTGCAAAGAAACTAAACATTAGGAATTCTGTAATATTGTGGGGCCATATCTTATGAAATGTCTATAAAAAAGGATGAATCAAAGAAAAATATAAATAACCTATGCACCCATGGGAATAATCATGGCAGGGAAATGGTGAGGTAGCAAGTGACAATCAAAGAACAATTCTTTTTTTTTTTTTTTTTACTTTAAGTTTTAGGGTACTTGTGCACATTGTGCAGGTTAGTCTCATACGTATACATGTGCCATGCTGGTGCGCTGCACCCACTAACTCGTCATCTAGCATTAGGTATATCTCCCAATGCTATCCCTCCCCCTTCCCCCACCCCACAACAGTCCCCAGAGTGTGATATTCCCCTTCCTGTGTCCATGTGATCTCATTGTTCAGTTCCCACCTATGAGTGAGAATATGCGGTGTTTGGTTTTTTGTTGTTGCGATAGTTTACAGAGAATGATGATTTCCAATTTCATCCATGTCCCTACAAAGGACATGAACTCATCATTTTCTATGGCTGCATAGTATTCCATGGTGTATATGTGCCACATTTTCTTAATCCAGTCTATCATTGTTGGACATTTGGGTTGGTTCCAAGTCTTTGCTATTGTGAATAATGCCACAATAAACATACGTGTGCATGTGTCTTTATAGCAGCATGATTTTAGTCCTTTGGGTATATACCCAGTAATGGGATGGCTGGGTACGCAAATAAACTAGAAAATCTAGAAGAAATGGATAAATTCCTTGACACATATACTCTCCCAAGACTAAAGCAGGAAGAAGTTGAATCTCTGAATAGACCAATAACAGGATCTGAAATTGTGGCAATAATCAATAGCTTACCAACCAAAAAGAGTCCAGGACCAGATGGATTCACAGCAGAATTCTACCAGAGGTACAAGGAGGAACTGGTACCATTCCTTCTGAAACTATTCCAATCAATAGAAAAAGAGGGAATCCTCCCTAACTCATTTTATGAGGCCAGCATCATTCTGATACCAAAGCCGGGCAGAGACACAACCAAAAAAGAGAATTTTAGACCAATATCCTTGATGAACATTGATGCAAAAATCCTCAGTAAAATACTGGCAAACTGAATCCAGCAGCACATCAAAAAGCTTATCCACCATGATCAAGTGGGCTTCATCCCTGGGATGCAAGGCTGGTTCAATATATGCAAATCAATAAATGTAATCCAGCATATAAACAGAACCAAAGACAAAAACCACATGATTATCTCAATAGATGCAGAAAAAGCCTTTGACAAAATTCAACAACCCTTCATGCTAAAAACTCTCAATAAATTAGGTATTGATGGGACGTATTTCAAAATAATAAGAGCTATCTATGACAAACCCACAGCCAATATCATACTGAATGGGCAAAAACTGGAAGCATTCCCTTTGAAAACTGGCATAAGACAGGGATGCCCTCACTCACCACTCCTATTCAACATAGTGTTGGAAGTTCTGGCCAGGGCAATTAGGCAGGAGAAGGAAATAAAGGGTATTCAATTAGGAAAAGAGGAAGTCAAATTGTCCCTGTTTGCAGACGACATGATTGTATATCTACAAAGAACAATTCTTAAGAGTGGTGCAGTTGACTGAAGTGCACTGACACTGCACAGAGGTACCGAGACTGGAGAGTGTCATTTTAGGTCACTTTATAGTGTCACAGTGAAGGGCTCTTGTAGTAGGAGACTATGTATCAAAAACTTCAGTGATAGAATATACAGCCTCTTACAAAATCTCCCAAGCAGGATCCTTTAATCATACCTAGCTACTTGAGGCTTTCATTTGGATGAGAAATACATTGAGAAAACACAGCTTTATGGGTATTTTTGGATAGTGATATATACCAGAGAATGGAAGAAATACCTTACAGCATCAAACACTACTAGTTTATTTGAGGAAATTTCAGTAAGTATTAAGAACAATTAACTTATTCTGCCATTTTGGGGGAGCTAGTTAGGATTTTTCAAGTAGAAAGACAGAGTGAATATGTTGGTTTCTTCTTTTATTGGGTAGGAAATTCTTACAAACTCAGTAGCTTAAAACAATGTCTACACATTTGTTCATGGTTCTATAGGTGAGAAGTCTGGGCGTGGTGTAACTGGGGTCATTGCCCATGATCCCACAAGGCTGAAATCAGATGTGAGTGGAGTTGAATTCGTACATGGAACTTAGAGCCCTTTTCCAAGTTCACATCATTGTTGGCAGAATCCAGTTACTTATGATTGTAGAACTGAGACCCCTGCTTTTTTGTGGGCTGTTGGCTGGGGGTTGATCTCAGCCTCCTGTGGCTGCTCTCACATCCTTGCCACATCACTCCTTTCATTTTCAAAAGCCAACATTGGAGAATCTCTCATGTCAAATCTTTCTGATTTAAAGAAGATCCCTGTCCCTTTTAAAGATTTACCTGATTATGTCAGGCCAATCCAGGTAATTTTCCTTTTGAATAAAGTCAACTGATTATTAACCTAATCATGGGGATGATAGTCCATCATGTTCACAGTTCTGCTCATGTTCAAAAGGAGTGAATTTTCTAGGTTGCCTGTTCACTCTGATGGTAGTTTCTTTTGCTGTGCAGAAGCTCTTTAGTTTAATTAGATCCCATTTGTCCATTTTGGCTTTTGTTGCCATTGCTTTTGGTGTTTCAGACATGAAGTCCTTGCCCATGCCTATGTCCTGAATGGTAATGCCTAGGTTTTCTTCTAGGGTTTTTATGGTTTTAGGTCTAACGTTTAAGTCTTTAATCCATCTTGAATTAATTTTTGTATGAGGTGTAAGGAAGGGATCCAATTTCAGCTTTCTACATATGGCTAGCCAGTTTTCCCAGCACCATTTATTAAGTAGGGAATCCTTTCCCCATTTCTTGTTTTTGTCAGGTTTGTCAAAGATCAGATAGTTGTAGATATGTGGCATTATTTCTGAGGGCTCTGTTCTGTTCCATTGATCTATATCTCTGTTTTGGTACCAGTACCATGCTGTTTTGGTTACTGTAGCCTTGTAGTATAGTTTGAAGTCAGGTAGCGTGATGCCTCCAGCTTTGTTCTTTTGGCTTAGGATTGACTTGGTGATGCGGGCTCTTTTTTGGTTCCATATGAACTTTAAAGTAGTTTTTTCCAATTCTGTGAAGAAAGTCATTGGTAGCTTGATGGGGATGGCATTGAATCTATAAATTACCTTGGGCAGTATGGCCATTTTCACGATATTGATTCTTCCTACCCATGAGCATGGAATGTTCTTCCATTTGTTTGTGTCCTCTTTTATTTCATTGAGCAGTGGTGTGTAGTTCTCCTTGAAGAGGTCCTTCACGTCCCTTGTAAGTTGGATTCCTAGGTATTTTATTCACTTTGAAGCAATTGTGAATGGGAGTTCACTCATGATTTGGCTCTCTGTTTGTCTGTTATTGGTGTATAAGAATGCTTGTGATTTTTGTACATTGATTTTGTATCCTGAGACTTTGCTGAAGTTACTTATCAGCTTAAGGAGATTTTGGGCTGAGACGATGGGGTTTTGTAGATATACAATCATGTCATCTGCAAACAGGGACAATTTGACTTCCTCTTTTCCTAATTGAATACCCTTTATTTCCTTCTCCTGCCTAATTGCCCTGGCCAGAACTTCCAACACTATGTTGAATAGGAGTGGTGAGAGAGGGCATCCCTGTCTTGTGCCAGTTTTCAAAGGGAATGCTTCCAGTTTTTGCCCATTCAGTATGATATTGGCTGTGGGTTTGTCATAGGTAGCTCTTATTATTTTGAGATACATCCCATCAATACCTAATTTATTGAGAGTTTTTAGCCTGAAGCGTTGTTGAATTTTGTCAAAGGCCTTTTCTGCATCTATTGAGATAATCATGGGGTTTTTGTCTTTGGTTCTGTTTATATGCTGGATTACATTTATTGATTTGCGTATATTGAACCAGCCTTGCATCCCAGGGATGAAGCCCACTTGATCATGGTGGATAAGCTTTTTGATGTGCTGCTGGATTCAGTTTGCCAGTATTTCATTGAGGATTTTTGCACCAATGTTCATCAAGGATATTGGTCTAAAATTCTCTTTTTTGGTTGTGTCTCTGCCCGGCTTTGGTATCAGGATGATGCTGGCCTCTTAAAATGAGTTAGGGAGGATTCCCTCTTTTTCTATTGATCAGAATAGTTTCAGAAGGAATGGTACCAGTTCCTCCTTGTACCTCTGGTAGAATTCTGCTGTGAATCCATCTGGTCCTGGACTCTTGAGAAAATTTTCACAACCTACTCATCTGACAAAGGGCTAATATCCAGCATCTACAATGAACTCAAACAAATTTACAAGAAAAAAACAAACAACCCCATCAAAAAGTGGGCAAAGGACATGAACAGACACTTCTCAAAAGAAGACATTTATGCAGCTAAAAAACACATGAAAAAATGCTCACCATCACTGGCCATCAGAGAAATGCAAATCAAAACCACAGTGAGATACCATCTCACACCAGTTAGAATGGCAATCATTAAAAAGTCAGGAAACAACAGGTGCTGGAGAGGATGTGGAGAAATAGGAACACTTTTACACTGTTGGTGGGACTGTAAACTAGTTCAACCATTGTGGACGTCAGTGTGGTGATTCCTCAGGGATCTAGAACTAGAAATACCATTTGACCCAGCCATCCCATTACTGGGTATATACCCAAAGGACTATAAATCATGCTGCTATAAAGACACATGCACACGTATGTTAATTGCGGCAGTATTCACGATAGCAAAGACTTGGAACCAACCCAAATGTCCAACAATGATAGACTGGATTAAGAAAATGTGGCACATATACACCATGGAATACTATGCAGCCATAAAAAATGATGAGTTCATGTCCTTTGTAGTGACATGGATGAAATTGGAAATCATCATTCTCAGTAAACTATCACAAGGACAAAAAACCGAACACCACCTGTTCTCACTCATAGGTGGGAATTGAACAATTAGAACACATGGACACAGGAAGGGGAACATCACACTCTGGGGACTGTTGTGGGGTGGGGTGAGGGGGGATGGATAGCATTAGGAGATATACCTAATGCTAAATGATGAGTTAATGGGTGCAGCACATGAGCATGGCACATGTATACATATGTAACTAACCTGCACATTGTGCACATGTACCCTAAAACTTAAGGTATAATAATAATAAAATAAAATAAAGGAGTGAATTATACAGGCCTGTATAACAAGGAATGGAAATATTGGGACTGTCTTAGAATTTAGCCATCACCATGGATCCCTGTTTTAGGAGAGTGACTCTGGAAAAATATGAAGGACAGGTTAGAAAGGTATGAAGATATTGCCAAAAGGTGTCAGCTTGTGTGTCAACTCCAGTCATGTGGTGGGGACTTTCTGGGGCATGGTGCTAAGGGTTCACCAAGCCAGGAAGATTCCTGTAATTAGGCAAAGAAGGTAGGAGTGGCAGCAAATGCACTTTGTTTTCACCACCCTGTTAGGGATATTCCAGTAGTCCTAGAAATGGACGGTGTCAGACTGAATTGAAGCAGGTACAATAGGAGTAGAGAAGATGCAGAAGATATACAGACTGTGTATATTTGAGACTGTGATAGATAAGCCTCAGATAAGGAAATCAGAGGGAGAAGTAAAGGCGGTTTGACTCTGGAGTTTCCATTTTCAAGTGATTTCCACGGGTCACCTCAGAAAATCAGAAGTGTAGGAGAATCTGGGATATGAGGATATTTAGGAGGCTATAGAGGAGTGTCAAGGGCCAAAACATCTCTTTGGGCAGTAATTTATTCCCATTGGCTTAACACATAATTTTTTAATTGATTGAGGTGAAGGTTGCACAGTGCTATGAATATATTTTGTATGCTTTACATGGGTGAATCTTACGATATGTGAATTACATCTCAATAACGCTGTTTCAAAAAATTTCTGTAGTACAGGACTCAAAATGTGTTTTACAGCAGAAATCTTTTTTAACAATAACAAAATAAGGGTCTAAGATGTAGCTGAGGTTTTATAGTAGACTCTATTTTCTACAGAGACCATAATTGTTTGTGCCAATCAACCAAATTCCTTCTCTTGGATCACCATTGATCCTCATTAATTGTCTTTGAGGTTTCTCTTGCTCCCCTTGCCTGTCATCTTGTTTTGGCCCAAGGAATTTCCCGCATGATATTTTTTTCTCCTTCTCCACTCAGGCGGTCTCATTGTCTCTTCTTGCATTAAGGCTATTCATTTACAAGGACTGAAGTGCAAAAAGTTTTATTTGCTCTTCATTGTATGCCCCATCTCTTTTATCTGCCCAATTCCCTATTGCTTTAACCATTACAAGCAAGTATGACATGCACACTGAGATGTTGGGAGCACCTGGGCATCTTGGTACAGGGCCCTGGAGAGAGGTTAAGGAATGGAGACTTTTTTTTTTTTAATGGAAGCTTTTACTGTTGATTCACATCAGCATTATAAAGAAACCCCTGAGTTTATCAAAGGGAAAATGGGATGAAAAGTATCAGTGCTAGCAATATGGTTTTATTTACATCATTAAAGTTTGTAGCCTGGGCCCACATTGAGCTTTTTGGGAGTCCAATGAGATTAGTTTGCCATAAAATTGCAAAGCTGCAGTTACAGCAGCAACCATTAATTGAGCATCTATCCTGTGCCAGGTCATTTATACATGAAGAAATAATGATGAAGCTGTTTAAGCACATGGACTTTAGAACCAGAATGTTTGGGTGCAGATCTCAATTTTCAATTTACTTACTGTATAACCTTCATTAAGTTACTTAATCTTCTGTCTTAGTTTTTCTACCTGTAAAAGTAGGCTATTAACAACACTTGCCTGTAGATTTTTTTCTTCAGACAAGTAAGTTATACTACTTAAAGCATTGAGAATAATCATGTGCAACGTGCAAACACTAAATGTTAAATATTATTGTTTATATACATAATTATATTTTATCACATAATATTTTTATACAATTATAAGGTACGTGTGATATTTTGTTATGTGCATAGAATATGTGATTACATCATATTTAATCCACATCATTATTCAGCAACGTAGGAAGGGTTTTTCTATTTGTGAGAAAACTGATTTAGAGATGTTAAAAAATAAATGCTTGTCAAATCTCTCAGAGTGAGAAGAGAGTGAAGTTGCAATTTAAATCCCACTGAGTAACTCTTACAATCATGTCCTTTCCACTCTGCTATGATCTGAATTTATCTCTTATATTAGTATTAAATACAGATGATTGACATCCAAAAATATTTCTTTTCCTCCTGAATCTGGGCTAGATATAATTGACACCCATCTAAAGCAATTTCAAGTGCACGGGGACTGTATAAGTGGTGGGTGGTTGTAATCATCATCTATTTTACCATGAGCTATTTAGGACTGGCCTAAACAGATATAATTTTCTAAATCTTTTAGTAGATCTACATCACTTACCTCTGTACTGCTAAGTTTCTCACAAACAGTATTCTATTTTTTTTGCAGATTTGGTCAATAATAAGAAGAAGGATTTACACTCCATTCTTAGTTCTTTATTTTATGTTTATACTTGGTGGTAGAAAAATTGCATGATAAAGTAGCAGACCACTCAATAATCAGAATCAGTGAATAATAGACAAAGGGGCTAAAATGTCCTGCATTTTATTATTGGTTTCCTACTGGATATAACTAAGACATTATTGTATGAAAATCCAGATACACTAGATTTAAAAAGAAAAAGCCCCTTCAATAGCATTTAAGGTTTTTTTGATATTTTAATTTACTTTATTGATTTATAGTTCTATGAATGTTAACACATGTATAGACTTGTATAACCACCAACACAATCAGAATACAGTGCAATTCCATCATCTAAAAAACTCCCTGAATGGTTATGTTTTAAGTGAGTCTTTGAAAAAAATTAAATGGTTAAAGTCAGAAACACAAGGAGTAATCTGAGAATAATGAAACAATTAAAAACTTGAACAAAATCTGAAAACTTGAATTTTTCTTTTGACTCTGCTGCTAAATAGTTGTAAAATTCTATGGGCATTCTTAACTTTTTTTCATTTGTAATACTCATATCTTTATTTTTTTAACTCTTATTTCAGTTTAATGCATACATGTGCAAGTAGGTTCTGCAGATAAATTGCATGTCATGCGGGTTTGTTGTACATATTATTTCATCATCCAGTTAAAAAGCATAGTACCTGATAGGTAGTTTATCGATCCTCACTCTCCGCCCCCACTCCATCCTCAAGTGGGCACGAGTGTCTATTGTTTCCTTCTTTGTGTGCGTGTGTACTCAAAGTATAGCTCCCATTTATAAGTGAGAGCATGCAGTATTTGGTTTTCTGTTCCTGCATTAATTCACTTAGGATAATGGCTTCCAGCTCCATCTATGTTGCTGCAAAAGACATAATCTCGCTCTTTTCTACAGCTGTGTAATATTCCATGGTGTATATGTACCACATTTTCTTTATACAGTCCACGGTTGATGGGCATTTAGGTTGATTCCATGTATTTGTGCTTGTGATTAGTGTGGAAATGAACATATGTGTGCATGTGTTTTTATGGTAGAGCTACTTACATTTCTTTAGGTACATACCCATTGTTGGAATTGTTGGGCCGAATGGTAGTTCTGTTTTAATTTCTTTAAGAAATCTCCACGATGCTTTCCACATCCCCACCAGCAATGTATGAGAGTTATCTTTTCTCTGCAGCTAGCATCTGTTATTTTTTGACTCGTAAAACCCAGTTTCTTCATCTTTAAAAAACGAGGTTAGGTTAAATTAGTCCTACTACTCTTACTTGGTTTTAAATTTTAGGACTATGATTCTGTGTTAAATCATGTGAGCTCAAACATTTCAGAAAGTATCCTTACTTTGTGGCAAAATAAATGTATCTCTCTTCCTTTCCTTTCTTATCCACTCCTGAGGTATAATCTCTAATCTCATATTCATTTCTCCTTTTGGGGGGTATTCCTGTGGTAATAACACTTAACATGAGATCTGCCCTCTAAACACATTTCTAAGTGGATAATACAGTATTAACTGTGGGCACAATGTTATATAGAAGATCTCTAGAACTTAATAACCTTGCATAACTGAAACCTTACACCTATTGGATAGCAATTCCCTATTTCCCTTTCCCTCTTATCCCCTGGCAACAACCATTCTACTCTCTGGTTCTGTGTGTTTGAACCTTTTATATAACTCCCTGACTCTTTTATATACTCCTTTAAGTAGTATTATCCAGCATTTATTCTTCTGTGACTGGCTTATTTCCCTTAGCATAATGTCTTCAAGGTTTATCCATGTTGTTGCCTATGGCAGGGTTGCCTTTTTTTTAAAGGCTGAATCATATTCCATTGTATTTATATACCATATTTTCTTTGTCCCTTCATCTGTCAGTGGACATGTAGGTTGTTTCCACATCTTAGCTATTGTGAATCATGCTCAGTGAGCATGGGAGTGGAAATATGTCTTTGAGATCCTGATTTCAATTCCTTTGGATAAATATCCAGTATCAGGATTACTGGATTATATAGTATTTCTATTTTTAATTTTTTTTTAGGAATCTCCATACTGTTTTCTACAGCAGCTGCACTGTTTTACATTCTCAGGACGGCACAAATAATCAGTTTCTTCACATCCATGCCAATACTTCTTATTTCGTCTTTTTCGATAAAAACCATCTTAAGAGGTGTAAGGTGACATCTCAATGTGGTGTCGATTTGCGTTTACCTGGTGATGAGTGATGTTGGGCAGCATTTCATGTATCTGTTGGCCTTTCGTATGTGGTCTTTGGAGAAATGTATATTCAAGTCATTTGCGTATTTTTATTTGGCTGTTTGTTTTTTATTTATTTATTTATTTTGCCATTGAGTTGAAGGATCTATTTTAGATAGTAATCCCTTATTAGATATAGTATTTGCAAAAAATTTTCTCCATTCCACAGATTGTCTTTTCATTTTGTTGATTGTTTACTCTGCAGAAGCTTTGTAGTTTAGTATAGTCCCATTTGCCTAGTTTTGCATTCATTGCCTATGCTTTGGTGTCATATGCAAGAAATCATTGTCAAGACCAATGTTATGAAGATTTTCCTCTATTTTTTATGAGTATTACATAGTTTGGGCTTATTTTTAAGTGTTTAATCCATTTTGAGATTTTTGTGTGTATGTGTATAGTGGAAGAAAAGGGTCCAGTTTTATTTTTTGCATGTGGGTATCTAGTTTCCCCAGTGCTGTTTGTTGAAGAGACAATTGGCCTTCCCTTTGGCATATCCTTGACACCTTTATCAAAAATCAGTTGATCATACATGCGTGGGCTTATTTCAGGAGTTCTCCATTCTGTTCCATTGGTCCATATGTCTTTCATTATGCCAGCAGCATACTATTTTAATTAGAATAGCTTTGTATTATATTTTGAAACCAGGAAGCGTGATTTCTCCTGCTTTGTTCTTCTTACAATTGTTTTGGCTATTCAAGGTCTTTTGTAGTTCCATATAAGTTTTAGGGATTTTTTTTCTATTTCAGTAGACAGTACCATTGATATTTTGATAGGTATTGCATTGAATCTGTAAATCAGTTTGAGTAATATGGATATTTTGACAATATTAAGTCTTTCAATATTCATTTCTTAATGTTCCCCATTGGATATATTACTATAGCACATGAAGTATATAAAATCTAACTTTCTTTAATTCCCTTTAAAAAGGATGATTTGAATTACCATTCCATCATTGTAATGACATTTAGCCATTATGCTTCTTAAGTATGATATTTTTATTGATAAATTATAATAATTTGGACTAGCTCATTTCAACAAAAGGAGACAAAACCTGAAGAGTGACAAGTGACATGAGAATCTCCAACTTTTATGCTGTTATCTCTATTGCATTGCCTGGAAATTGTGTTAATTCAATCCAGCTTGGCAAGGTGAGAGATGCTAAGTGTATCCTCTAAACAGGGTTTTCTATAGGATTTATATTGTGACTATTTTTTAGCAGATGACTTAATCAAGGATATTCTCCCTTTTCATCTGTGCTGTTTTCTCTGAACTCCAGGAGTCATGTGCTTGGGAAGCAGACAGACAGTACCTAGGATAATGCCAGCTCGTAGTTTATTGCTCACGGGCTAACCTTTATGAAATTAATGGCAGCGCCTTCTCTCTTTATGTTACCCAAACTCATGTCCCTGATAGCTGCTTAGCATCCACTCTGGGTGTGAAGATTGTGCTAGAGGTGTCTCTCCAGCCATGAGCTTTTGCCTCTGATGCTGTCCTGGTCTTGCTGAAGGGAGGGGAGATTATATTCTGAGCAGCAAGCAGTGGTTGCTGCCCTTGAGCATTTTGCCTCCAGCTGTCATCCCTGCGACCTGAGGGAAGGTGGGTGCAGATCAGCTATGCATGTGTGTGAGTTGGAGCGAATGTATGTCAGCTATGTTCATCTTTCCACAGCCAGGGAATGGATGAGATCTGCCTTTTTTGTGTGTCAATTTGTCAATAGAAATAGTGCGGCTGTAGGCACAGAGTATTCTGGTAGGCTAGAAACTCCTGATATTCCAGGAAAGCCACTGAATAGAATAAATGATAATGGGTTAGGAGTGTGAGGGTTCTCAGTTTATGCATGTTTGGGCAAATAGAGGGTTTATTTTTTAAATTTTTATTCTATTTTTTTAGATCTTAGAGGTAAAATTATAGTTTTCTTACAAGGATAGATTGTGTAGCTGTGAAGTTCGGGCTTTTAGTGTGCCCATCACCCAAATACTGCACAATGTACCCAATAGGTAGTATTTAATTCCTCATACCCTTCCTACCCTCCCCACCTTTAGGAGTCTCCAGTGTCTATTATTCCACTCTAGCTGCTCATATATACCTGCTCTTTAGCTCCCACTTACAAGTAAGAACGTGTGGTTTTTGGCTCTCTGTTTCTGAGTCATTTCACTTAGGATAATGGCTCCCAGTTTTATCCATGTTGCTGTAAAAGACAAGATTTCATTCTTTTTTATGGCTGAGTAGTATTCCATGGTGTATATATAGCATATTTTAAATTCAGTCATCCATCAATGAACACTTAGGTTGATTCCGTGACTGCTATTATGAATAATGCTACACGTGAAAAGATGCTCAACATCTTCAGCTTTCAAGGAAATATAAATTAAAACTAAAATAAGACAAAAATGTATGGTCACCAGAATGGCTAAAATTTAGAAGTGTTGGGGTACAGAAAATAATTCCCCAAAATATGGCTCTTTAACATGCTAAGCACCTTAAAAATTGAGAGGTCTCAGAACATGCTAAGCATCTTAAAAATTGAGAGGTCTCAGAAATAAGCTTCAGAACTACTGGCTCTCTCCGACTTTGTCTTGCCTCCCTCTCTCTGGTCCTCTTTACAGAAGCACTGAGAGATATCTCTCTGAAGTTTCTTTATGTAAGAAAGCTTATTTCCAAAAGAAATGTGTTATGTTTTAAGACTCCCTCTCTAGGAATCTCATCAAATAACCGGGAAAGATAAACTACCAGAGAAGAGAAGAAACTGGGAGTCATCACCACACTGAGATAGACATTTCATCCATTCCAAGGGCAGCACCAAGAGATTTCATTGGGTGAGGGTTGGGGGGCTTTATCTGCATAAAAATGTCAACCTTTGTTTTTATGTAGTTCTGCCCCTCACCTTGTCCATCTAGGTTCCAAATAGAATCATTTATAAAATAATATCTAACACCTGAGTCCATACATCTCTCCCATATAAAGAGATTATTTAAGCCTCAAACATATGGCCCCTCTTTAAGTCTCATATTTTGTATATGACTTCTGTGTTTAGGCACATTATGAATTTGTATGCCTTTTTTTCTCCTATTAATATGGCTTTTGTCAGTTTATTGTCTGTGAACCTTCAGTGGGCAGAGAGGAAGCATTCTCTCAACCCCTACGAAAAAGTTAAACTGTCAAGTTGTAAACTAAAAATAAAATCTTAAGTCCCCCACTGACTGAAGACACACCTTCTTGGCCAAGGGGACCTCAGAAAAACCTTAAAAACTGAATTCCCAGCCATGATGGGAAGGGAGGTCAGACGTACCTTGTTATACCCTTTCCCTTTTGGAGTTTAGGCACAACTGACTCGCATTAATAAAAAATTAATAAAAATAGAGATCATGAGACTAACTAGATGGACTCTTCGTGACAGTAAGATACTGAATCACAAATAGGACCTAAGGCCATGCCAGACAAGGGTTAACTCACACATCCCTACAGGTCACTCTGACCTAGTTTATTGGTTAACAGACTTCCTTATCTTAACTTAAAACATTCCTTTCTGCTGACTCCAAATTTGTAGACAAAGCTTTACTCCTTTAACCAATTGCAAATTAAGGAATCTCTTAATCCACCTATAACCTGTATATATCTATCTTTTTGGATCAAATCAACATATAACTTCCATGTATTGATTTATTACTTTGCCTGTAACTCCTTCCTTTCTAAAATGTATAAAACCTCCTCCCTTTCTAAAATGTATAAAACCAAAGTGCAGTCTAACTTCTGCAGATGCACTTTCTCAGGATCTCTTCAGATTGTGTTCCTCGGTACATAGTCAGTCATACTGACTCAGAACTAACCTTTTAAAATAAAAATGAATAAACAAATAAAAAATGAATAGTGCTGCGATAAACTCACGAGTTCAGGTTTCTTTCTGATATAATGATTTCTTTTCCTTTGAGTGGATACTCAGTAGTGAAATTTCTGAATCAAAGGGTAGTTCTATTTTTAGTTCTTTAGAAATCTCCATACTGTCTTCCATAGAGGTTGTACTAATTTAGATTTCCACCAATAGTCTATAAGCATTCCTTTTTCTCTGCATCCTCACCAACATCTGTTGTTTTTTGACTTTTTAGTAATAGTCATTCTGACTAGGGTAAGATGGTATCTCATTGTGGTTTTAATTTTCATTACTCTTAAGATTACTCATATTGAGCATTTTTCCCATATGTTTATAGGTTACTTGTATGTTTTCTTTTGAAAAAATGTCTGTTCATGTCCTTTGTCTACTTTTTAATGTGGTTGTTTCTTTTTTGTTGAGCTGTTTGAGTTCCTTTGGTTCTGGATATTAGCCCTCTGTCAGAAGTATTGTTATCAAATATTTTCACTAATCCTGTAGGTTGCCTGTTTACTCTGTTGATTATTTATTTTGTTGTGCAGAAGCTATACAGTTTAATTAAGTCCTACTTCTGTATTTTTGTTTTTGTTGCATTTCCTTTTGAGGACTTAGTCATAAATTCTTTGCCTAGGTCAATGTCCAGAGGAGTTTTTCCTAGGTTTTCTTCCAGGAGTTTTATAGTTTCAAGTCTTACATTTAGGTCTTTAATCTATCTTTAGTTAATTTTATATACTGAGAGATAGGAGCCCACTTTCATTCTTCTGTATATGATTATCAAATTTTCCCAGCATCATTTATTGAACAGTGTGTTCTTTCCCTAGAGTATATTTTTGACAACTTGCTTGTAGGTATGTAGCTTTATTTTGGGTTTGTTTGTTTGTTTGTTTGTTTTGAGACAGAGTCTTGCTCTGTCACCCATGCTGGCTGGAGTGCAGTGGCCTTCGCCTACTGCAAACTCCACCTCCCGGCATCAAGTGATTTTCCTGCCTCAGCCTCCTGTGGGTTCTTTGTTCTGTTCCATTGATCTGTGTGTCTATTTTTATACCAGCACTATACTGTTTCGGTTACTATTGAGAACTTATCTTGATATTTATTTGCTACCCCTTCCTATAACCATCACCACTGTGTTGAAGTATAAGTTTGTATTAACTAAGAATCTTAGTGTAACATGGTGGGATGCAGTGGAAGTTTCGCTCTTAATACAACAAACCCTTTATATTTGTGAATTTGGCCTTGGAGGACTTACCATTTGCAAATAACCTTGAAGATCATGATATCTGATTTTTTACAATTTAAGGTATGTGAGTAATATGCACCATGAGGCTGATGTGTAGGACTAAGTTATTAAATGACAAGTGAATCTAGCCAAGCACCCAGCATCTAAATATTAATCTTTTTACATTCTCCATTTGTTATTGTATAGCTTTTTGCTAAATGATTTAAACATTTCTCTTTGTAATGTGATGGAAGGATATATTCACAGAACATGAGATTCTGGACAGAAATTATGTCTATGAAAAGTCAAGGGTCTTTACAAAGATATATGTGTTGTGAATTTTAGATTTCCCAAGGATCTGTAGCCATAGCTACACACTGAGAGTCTACTGCAGTATAATCAGTGTATGTATGATGGTAACTCATGAAATTCTATTGATTTCCAGATATAGATGACCTTGGCAGGAGCATGTAACAGTCTTTTAGTTTTGTAATCTCCAAACTATTTTATTGTATATCCTGTGAAAAATAAAGAGCATGCATTTGTTATTGTCATATTAATATATACCTTATAAAATGTACTACTCACAAATCTATATGTATCAGTTTCGCTTATGTTCAGCTGCATATTGCAGAAATAGTATTTAAAACAAATAGTAGTGTATTAAACTAGATGGACTTGTATCTCTTTTCCATGTGAAATCTGTAGATTGACAGTTAAAGACTGGTAGGTCTCTGATCATCAGGGAGAAAAGCTCTCTCTTTATTGAATGTCTGTTCTCAACATGGGTCTGCTCCCTCATGGTACAAAGCAGCAGCTGGATCTCTAGCCATTACATTCACATTCTAATTAGCAGGAAGAAAGAAGGAGAAAAAAGGCCATGCTTCCCTTTGAGGAAGTTTTCTATATGGCACTTACATTATTTCTGATTGCATATAGGGGCCAAAACTTAGCTAGAAATAAGTCCAGGAAATAATAACTTTTTGTTCTAAGTGACAACATATTGAGCTAACAGTCAGGGTTCTGTTACTAAGTGAGAAGAGTGCTACAGACTGAATGTTTCTTTTCCACCAATTTCATAGGGTGTTAAATCCTAACACCCATGGTGATGATATTTGGACATGGGGCCTTTAGGAGATGATTAGGTCATGAGGGTGGAGCCTTCACAAATGAGATTAGTGCCCTCATAAAAAAGGCCCCAGGGAGTTTTCTTTCCCTTTCCTCCATGTGAGGCTATATTGGTCAGTGCAAAAATAATTGCAGTTTTGCCATTACTTTTAAAAATGGCAAAAACTGCAATTCTTTTTACACCAACCTAATCTCAGGATTTCTGTAAACCAGGAATTGGGCCCTTACCAAACGCCAAATATGTTGGTACCTTGAACTTGGACTTCTTGGCCTTCATAACAGTGAGAAATACATTTCTGTTGTTTTTAAACTACTTAGTCTATGGCATTTTTGTTTTAATAGCCAAGAAGGACTAAGACATAAAGAATGGATATTGCAGTAGGCAAATAGCAGTCTCTACACACTATGTGTTAAATAATTGTGAGGCCTAATTACTTTCTTAGTTATTCTATAAAAACTAAATATAAGCAAGAGTCTTAATATTTTCTTTCTGCATACAAATGAATCATCTCATTTACCAAAGTGTGGATTACTCACTTCAGAGGCAGAAGCAGCAGGGAGAGTGAGCTTCCTTTGCCAACTCCTTGGCTATTCCTAGAGAGCTGCAACCAGCAAACACTCCTCTCCTTCCTCTATTTTTTTCTCCTGAAGGTGGTTAATTGGGTGGAAGAGGGGTGATCACCATACCTGCATGTACAAATAGGGTATGCAAACCTATTGAGGTCCAAAAAAATAATGCATGTAAACCTGTGTATGCTATACAGTGAGCTACAGAAACCTGTCCTTAAAGAGGGAACTTCCAGGCCAGATGCAGTGGCTTACGCCTATAATCCCAGCACTTTGGGAGGCTGAGGCTGGTAGATCACCTGAGGTCAGGAGTTCGAGACCAGCGTGACCAATATGGTGAAACCCCATCTCTACTAAAATTACAAAAATTAGCCAGGCATGGTGGCGTGCACCTGTAATCCCAGCTGCTTGGGAGGCTGAGGCAGGAGAATCGCTTGAACCTCAGAGGCGGAGGTTGCAGTGAGCTGAGATCACACCACTGCACTCCAGCCTGGGTGACACAGCCAGACTCCAGCCTGAGTGACACAGCCAGACTCCATCTCAAAAAAAAAAAAAGAAAAAGAAAAAAGAAAAAACAGAACTTCCAGAAGGAAAATTAAGTGTTTGAAAAGCCAATTTATTTTTTGCACACAAATAATTTTTTTACAAACGAATAAATAAAAGATATATATATTTTAATGTTAGGCCAGATAAAAGTGTTTAATTCATAGTTATGAGTATGTTATATACTTACCATTACTTACTTTTCCTTGAAGCTAACAAAACAAAACAAACAAACATGAAATATTACAGATGCTTATAAATACCAGAATATATTCTGGTATGGTTTGTGTCTGTGTCCTTGCCCAGATCTCACATCGAATTGTAACACCCAGTGTTGGAGGCAGAACCTGGTTGGAGGTGATTGGATTATGGGTGTAGATTTCTCATGAATGGTTTAGCACCATCCCTTGGTGCTGTTCTCCTGAGAGTAAGTCAGTTCTTGCAAGACATGATTGTTTAAAAGTGTGTAGCACCTCTCCTCTCTCTCTCTTGCTCCTCCTCCTGCCATGTAAGACGTGCCATGCCTGCTTCCCCTTTGCCTTTTGCCATGATTGAAAGTTTCCTGAGGCCTCCCTGGAAGCCAGGTGGATACCAGCATCATTCTTTCTGTATATCCTGTAGAACTGTGAGCAAACTAAATCTCTTTTCTTTATAAATTACTCAGTCTCAGGCATGTTTTTGTAGCAGTGCAAGAATGGACTAATACGTATTTTGTGGTGGTCCAAGAAAGCTTTTGAACTAAGGTTTCAGCATCAAAATCCTAGTAGATTTAAAAATTGGTGAACCTGAATCTTATTTTTTTAAAAAATGATGCTTCCATTGGCATGCAACTTTTCAGTTTGTAATGTGTGGGTATGTGTGTACACATACATATATATATTTCTCAGTTAATTTTCAAAAATATTCTCAGGGTAATAAGTTTAACATCAATATAGAATCAAATAATTTCAAAGTTGGTGATCACGTGTTCTAAACTTTTGAGGTCCATAAAAATAATGCAGTTTTTCTAATACCACACAACTAATTAGGAGTATAGCTATAAACATAGATATAGGGAATACTCTGTCTAAATTTTTTTAATTTACAAATATGAAAAGCATATGCTGTTAAAATAAATGTCATTTTATTCTGAGTCTTATTTATTTATCCTCTTAATTTTTATTAAATATACAATCTTAACAGTGTTGGTTATATTAAAATTACACCATCTAATGCAGTAGTCACTACCCTAAGATGGCTATTTGAGGTTAAATTAATATATTATTCTGTTCTCACACTGCTAATAAAGACATAGCCAAGACTGAGTAATTTATAAAGGAAAGAGGTTTAATGGATTCACAGTTCTACATGGCTGGGGGGAGGCCTCACAATCATTGTGGAAGGCAAAGGATAAGCAAAGGCACGTCTTACATGGTGGCAGCCAAGAGGGCTTGTGCAGAACTCCCATTTATAAAACCATTAGATCTCGTGAGACTTATTGACTACCATGAGAACAATATGGAGGAAACTGCCCCCCTGATTCAATTATCTCCACCTGGCCCCACCCTTGACACATGGGGACTGTTGCAATTCAAGGTGAGATTTGGGTGGGGACACAGCCAAGCCATATCAATTGACTAACATAAAAAAATCTATATCCTCAATCCCATTAGCTAAATTTCAAGTGTTCAGTAGCCAGATATGGGTAGTGGCTACCATATCCACCAGTGCAAATTACACATATCCATCATCTAGAAAGTGCTATGTTAGAAGGCTATTCTATTCACTACTTCTTAGGAAATTATAATTACATTCTGTTTCAGCTGGTGCATGGGAGTGTTATGAACAGTGAGCAAGCAAACTAGCAGTATCAAAAGGGCTGAGAAAACAGTTGACTCTTCAAGAAACAGTTTTCCTATTCAAGAGAAAATGAGTATGTGTGAAATTAGAATAATAAGTGCAACTAAGCAGATAAGTGGTTTTTAGGAAGTCAGCATCATGGATATTTATAGATGGTATCTTAGATAAGCTTTTTTTGGAGAAACATTTTGAATCATAATTTTTATCAGTGATAAAGCCTTTTGGAGACAATATTAGAAGTGTTCATTTCAGGGACCTATCAGTAAAGTTTTAAAGACTTTGAATTAATATGATATCCAACAATGTGAGGCTAACATGGTAATCTTTTGAGAAAAGGGGAAAGGGAAGTATCCCAGAGAAACAGGAGAGATAATTGGGTTTTTTTTCTTTTAGGATAAAAACTCACATTTACTTATGTGCACAGAATCACATACTTACAACCTCTGTTCTTTTTGAGCTGAAACATTCAAATTGATTTTGGCCGATGAATTAAATGAGCCTCTCAGCAATTAGTAGGCAACCTCAGCATGCTCTGATCCTTCCATATGCAGCCTTTTGGTCTTAGTGTTAATTACAATAAGCATAAATAAGTATTTATGTTTAAATATAAATAAATATTTATGTTTAATAATATTTTCCATTACTGGAAAATTATTCGGAGCTGTAAGCAGGGAATCTAACTGAAGAGAGAAACCTCAGAAAACAATAAGAGAACAAAATTATTAGGAAATGTGGATTCAAAGAAAGGAAATCTCATTATAGAGTAAGAAGAAAAAGGCACTTCATGTAGCGAGACTGAACTTCCTTTGAAGCATAATAAGAGTTTGAGATGGGAAAAAGGAAGGGAGGCTCCTCTAAATCAGGGATGAGCAGTCCTGAAGATTCAAATGTACCCATAATATGACAAAAGTGGAGATTGGGGAACAGACACTGAGGAAGCATGATGGGAACAGAAAGTGTGTGTTTGAAGTTAGTATAGTAGCACTGGCTAGAAAGGTGAGATACAGTGAAGACAGAGAGGATCTTGAAAGTAACAATTAATGGCTGTGCATGCAGTTGTCAAAGGCAGCAGACTCTGTTGAGATTTTGGTTGGAGAGGGACTCAACCAAACTGGTCTTTCCAGATGATAAGTCCTGGAGGGTGTTGTACAGAGTAGGTCAGAGGGAGAGCGAGTGGAGACCAAAGGGTACTTCTGTAACCTAGGAAGTCCACAAATATTTAATGAGCACCTACTATCTTCCAAGTATTGTTCTAGGCATTCTAGGCATTGGCAATACAGTAGAGAATATGACAGAGATGGATTTCAAGTGCAATGGGTGGAAGATTATAGGGTATTAAGAAAGAAAAATGTAGTTAGAAGCTATAGAAAACTCATAAATCCTGCATATTCCAGAATGTTGGCGTCAAGAAAAGATATTTTTTAGGCCATTGACATTATCATGTTTGTTTTTAATACATTTTCTTCCAACTCACTATAATGCCAAAGGTGTGGTATTTTCATGAAGGTGAGAGAGTAATTGCCTTTATTATTGACTTTTGTCCTATGCAAAAGAGTCAATAAAGGAAAGAAGTCCTGGTAATTCTGCCAGAAAACTCCGAAAGGAAACCTCTGCCTTCATTTTTAGGAAATCATTAACTAATGGGCAGGTGCAGCAGTCACTCTACTGTTTATAATTAGAAGACAATAGGCCCTTGATGATTCATTCATTTATTTAAAACAAAAAACCAGACAACTTCTTTAATGCTTGTGCTCTGAAAATATAGCAGTAAATATGTCAGATAATGGAAAATGTTTGGGGTGGCAGAGTGCCTGGGAAGCATAGAACAAGGTTGGATGCAGATGTCCTGGGAAGGTTTCATGGTGTCTTTGTCCATAGAGGAAGCTATTGCCATTTGCCCCATAGAACAGGAATATAACCATTCATGTTGAGAAACTGATTTATCGAGGAATTGAGGGCAATAGTGGAAAGGTCTTGTCTTTTCTTCATCCCTAGCAGGCTTTATGACTTCACTTCTCTTGATCCTGGAAGCTATAAGTGTTCTTCTTTTTTAAAAAAGTATGTTGTCTGTCTTAATTTGTATGTCTTCTCTATAATTGCTCTGTAAAACAAGGCTAATGTGAATGTGCAAAATAAAATTGAAAGTACTGTAAATCTGTACACAGGGCATTAATATATTATTAATTTTAAACTTGTTTTGTACATAGACATCTGGAAAAAATAGTGTTATATTTTTATTTTGGATCAGCTGGACAGACCAGAATCCAAATCCAATATATATTCTCTAGAGACCAAGAGGTTTGGATGCAGACTAATAATGATGGTATCAAGCTTTATGTCAGCCAGGACCAGAGCACTTAAGCAACATGTAAAGCTACATATACATATAAATAGGTGGCAATTTCTAGATGCCTCTTATTAACTTACCTAACTAGAGGATGTTCAGAGTGTATAGTAATGAAAACGCTACTGCTATAGCCTTTAATAGAGTAATTCATTTAAACATTTGCATATATTTGACTACTTTTATATGTAAATAAAATCTTATCTGCTTTCCATATAGTACCACAACATTCAACAAAAAGGGAATGATTAATTTAATTATTGAATATCTACATGATAGATTTTACACAGCATTAAAGTTTGTCTTTTTATTTTTTGTTGAAAGATATGAGGATATATTTATGCAAAAAATGTTGAGCAAACAAATTTGGATATAGTATTATATTTTCATTATAATACCATATATGTAAAATAGAAAACAGTATTACCAAATATAAGTTAATAATCATATTGACATAATGTTATATAGATTTATTTATAGTTTAGATTTATTTATTTATATATTTAGGTTTCTAATTATTCTATAATGATTATGCATTATTGTTTAATAAGTAAAAAAGCAAAAGTAAAATTTAAACAATTTGTTACCTTTCTTTGTGTTTTAAAAAATGTGCCTTTGATTTTCAAATGCTTAAAAGACATATATGCACCACAGATAATTGAAATTGTCATTTTCAGTGATTCTTACTTGATCTGAGTCCAGAGTAAATTGATTTTAGTATTTTTCTCTAATGAAACAGAAACATTGCCAGCAGCTTCCTCATGGAATTTTAGCACTTTCAAGGCCAGAGTGTTGCATATGAAAAGACTGAAAAATTCCTTTAGGCAAACATTCTTAAGGATCCAAAATATTTGAAAATATGTATTTGAACAGCTGTGTTTTAATCTGATATTTTAAAATTGTTTAATGCTTCTTTTTTTACCCTTTTATTTATATATATAAAAATTTACACATGTATAGGGTACATGTGAGTGTTTTTATATGCAAAGAATGTGTAATGATCAAGTCAGGGTAATTGGGGTTTATCATGAGTGATAAACCTTGAGTTGCTTATTATTTTTTTATGTTGGTATCGTTTCAAGTCCTCTCTTCTAGTTGCTTTGAAATATATGTAATATTGTTGCTAGTACCTTGATCTGCTGTCAAACATTTGAACTTATTTCTTCTATTTAACTGTATGTTTGTACTCATAACAGACCTCCCTTCATATATCCCTTCCCCACCCTTCCCAGTCTCTGATATCTATCATTCTAGTTCTATTCTCTATGTCTATGAGATTAAAGTTTTTTAGTGCCCACAAAGGAATGAGAATACACACTGTTTGTCTTTCTGTGCCTGGCTTATTTCACTTAACTTAATGACTTCCAGTTCCATCCATGTTGCTGCAAATGACATGATTTCATCCTTTTTTAATTGCCCAATAGTATTCTATTGCATATGTATACCACATTTTCTTTATCCATTTGTCCACTGATGGGCACTTAGGTTGATTCAGTATCTTTGCTATTCTGAATAGTACTGTGATAAACATGCAAGTACAGGCAGTTCTTTGATATATTGACAGATATTTGGATAGATAATAGTGGGATTGCTGGGTGGTGCAGTACTTCTATTTTTTTGTTTTTTTGAGAAATCTGCATACTGTTTTCCATAGTGGTTGTACTAATTTAGATTCCCACCAGCAGTATATGAGTTTCCTTTCCTCTGCATTCTCACCAGTATTGTTTATCAACTGTCTTGTCTAACTGGAGTGAGATGGTGTCTCACTGTAATTTTGATTTGTGTTTCCCAGATGATTAATGATGTTGAACATTTTCTCATATATCTTTGACAATTCATATGCCTCCTTTTTTTTTGAAAAATGTGCATTCATGACCGATGCTAACTTTTTGGTAGGATTACTTGTTTTTGTACTATTGAGATGTTTGTGTTCTTTATATATTTTGAACAGCAGTCCCCTGTTGGATAAGTAATTTGCAAATATTTTCTCTCATTCAAGAAGTTGTCTCTTCAATGTGTCAATTGTTTCTTTTGCTGTGTAGAAGCTTTTTAGTTTAATATAGTCCCATTTGTCTATTTCTGTTTTTATTGCCTGTGTGTTTTAGGTCTTAGCCATAAAACCTTTACCTAGCCAATGTCCTGAAGAGTTTTCCTTGTGTTTTCTTCTACTAGTTTTACAGTTTCTTCTAGTTTTACAGTTACATGTCTTCTATTTAAGTCTTTAATCCATCTTGAGTTGACTTTTGTATATGGTGAGAGATAGTGATTTAGTTTCAGTTTTCTGCATATGGTTATTCAGTTTTCCCAGCACCATTTATTGATAATTGGTCAGGTCACAATTTTTGTTTATTTGGAGTCAATCTTGGTAGGTTGACTCCAAATACATGTTCCTGGTGACTTTGCCAAAGATCAGTTGGCTATAAATATGTGGATTTATTTCTGGCTCCTCTATTCTGTTCCATTTGTATATGTGTCTGTTTTTATACCAATAGTGTGCTGTTTTGGTTACTGCAGGCTTCTAATAGGTTTTGAAATTAGGTAGTGTGATGCCTCCAGCTTTGTTCTTTTTGCTTAGGATTTGTTTGGCTATTCAGGCTCTATTTTGGTTCTATATGAAGTTTATGATTGTTTTTTCTAATTCTGTGAAAAATGACATTGGTGTTTTGATAGAGATTGCATTGAATTTGTAGATGGCTTGGGAAGTATGGCCATTTCAACAATGTTAATCCTTCCAATTCATGAGCATGGGATGTCTTTCCATTTGTTTACGTTCGCTTCAATTTCTTTCATCAGTGTTTTGTAGTTCTCCTTGTAGAGACATTTCGCCTCTTTGGTTAAATTTATTTTCAAGTATTTTTTGTAGCTATTATATATGGGATTATTTTCTTGATTTCTTTTTTGACAATTTCAGTATTGGTGTATAGAAACATTACTGATTTTTGCACATTGATTTTACATCCTGCAACTTTACAGAATTTATTTGCTGTTCTAGGAGTTTTCTGTTGGAGTCTTTTGGTTTTTCTAAATATAAGATCATGTCATCTGGAAAGAGACAAATTTAACTTCCTCTTTTCCAATTTGGATGATTTTTATTTCTTCTCCTTGCCTGATTGCTCTGCTAGAACTTACAGTATTATGATAAATAGGAGTAGTAAATCTGGGCATCCTTGTCTTGTTCCAGTTCTTAGAGGAAAAGCTTTCAACTTTTTCCATTCAGCATGATGTTAGCTATGGGTTTGTAATATATGGCTTTTATTATTTGAAACTATGGTTCATCTATACCTAGTTTGTTGAGAAGTTTTTATCATGAACAGGTGTTGAATTTTGTCAAATGGCTTTTCTGCATCTATTGATATGATCATAAGATTTTTGCCCTTTATTCTGTTGATGTTATATATCACATTTATTGATTTGCGTGTATCGAACCATCCTTGCATTTCTGGGATAAATTCAACTTGATCATGTTGTATTATCTTCTAGACATGCTGTTGAATTCAGTTTACTAGTACTTCATTGAGGATTTTTTGCACCTATGTTCAGCAGGGGTATTGGCCTGTACTTTGTGTGTGTGTGTGTGTGTGTGTGTGTTCTTGTCTGGTTTTGGTATTAGGATAATTCTGTTCTTATAAAATGAGCTAGGGAGAATTCCCTCTCTTTCAATTTTTTTGGAATAGTTTGAGGAGAATTGGTATCAGTTCTTCTTTATATATTTTGTAGAATATTACACTGAATCCATCTGTTCTTGGGCTTTTCTTTCTTTGGAGACTTTTTTGTTACTGATTCAGTCTTGCTACTCATTATTGGTCTGCTTAGGATTTCTGTTTCTTTCTGATTTTATTTTGGTAAGTTTTATGTTTCCTGGAATTTGTCTATTTCTTCTAGGTTTTCCAGTTTGTTCTCATATAGTTGCTCATAATAGTCTCTGATGATCTTTTTTTCATTTCTGTGGTATCAGTTGTCATATCACCTTTTTTAATTTCTGATTTTTTTTGTCTCTTATCTCTTCTTAAATGAGTTAGCATTTTATAAATTTTGTTTATCTTTTCAAAGAATCAGCTTTTAGTTTTATTGATCCTTAGTATTTTTTTTCTTTTTTTCAACTTTTATTTTAAGTTTGGGGTATATGTGCAGATTTGCAGGTTTCTTACATAGGTAAATGTGTGCCATGGTGGTTTGCTACATGGACCATCCCATCACCTAGGTATTAAGCCCAGAATCCTTTAGCTATTTTTCCTGATGTTCTCCCTCCCCCCACACCCCTCTCTGACAGGCCCCAGTGTGTGTTGTTCCCCCAATGTGTCCATGTGTTCTCATCATTCAGCTCCCACTTATAAGTGAGAACATGCAGTATTTGCTTTTCCTTTTCTGCATAGGTTTGCTGAGGATAATGGCTTCCAGCTCCGTCCATGTCCCTGCAAAGTACGTGATCTTGTTCCTTTTTATGGCTGCGTAGTATTCCATGGTGTATATTTAACATTTTCTTTATCCAGTCTATCATTTTCTTTGTCCAGTCTATCATTGATGGGCTTTTAGGTCGATTCATGTCTTTGCTATTGTAAATAGTGCTGCAATGAACATATTCATGCATATATCTTTATAATAGAATGATCTATATTCCTTTGGGTATATACCCAGTAATGGGATTGCTGGGTCAAATGATCTTTCTGCCTCTAGGTCTTTGAGCAGTCACCACACTCTCTTCCACAATGGTTGAACTAATTTACACTCCCACCAATGTGCAAAAGTGTTCCTTATTCTCTGCAATGTCACCAGCATCTATTATTTTTTGACTTTTTAATCATAGCCATTCTGACTGGTGTGAGATGATATCTCATTGTGGTTTTGATTCACATTTTTCTAATGATCAGTGATGTTGAGCTTTTTTTCATATGTTTGTTGGCTGCATCTATGTCTTCCTTTGAAAAGTGTCTGTTCATATCCTCTGGCCTGCTTTTTAATGGGGTTGTTTGTTTTTCTTGTAAATTTGTTTAAATTCCATGTAGAATAAATTTTAAAATAGTTTTCTCTAATTCTCTGAAGAATGTCAATGGTAGTTTCATGGGAATAGCATTGAATCCATAAATTATTTTGGAAAGTATCGCCATTTTTACAATATTGATTCTTTCTATCCATGAGCATGGAATGTTTTTCTATTTGTGTCCTCTCTGATTTCTCTGAGTAGTGGTTTGTTTTTCTGCTTGAAGAGTTCCTTCACTTCCCATGTTAGCTGTATCCCTAGGTATTTTATTATTTTAGTAGCAATTGTGAATGAGAGTTCATTCATGATTTGGCTCTCTGCTTGCCTGTTATTGATGTATAGGAATGCTAGCGATTTCTGCACATTGATTTTTTTATCCTGAGACTTTGCTGAATTTGCTTATCAGCTTAAGAAGCTTTTGGGTTGAGACAATGAGGTGCTCTAGATGTAGATCCTTAGTATTTTTTAAATCTGTTTTATTTAGTTCTTCTCCGATCTTTATTATTTCCTTTCTTTTGCTATTTTTTTTTTTTTTTTTTTGAGATGGAGTCTTGCTCTGTCACCCATGCTGGAGTGCAGTGGTGCAATCTTGGCTTACTGCAAGCTCCGCCTCCCGGGTTCACGCCATTCTCCTGCCTCAGCCTCCCAAGTAGCTAGGACTACAGGCCCCCGCCACCACACCTGGCTAATTTTTTATATTTTCAGTAGAGATGGGGTTTCACCATGTTAGCCAGGATGGTCTTGATCTCCTGACCTCATGATCTGCCCACCTCAGCCTCCCAAAGGGCTGGGATTACAGGCATGAGCCACCATGCCCAGCTGTCTTTTGCTAATTTGGAATTTGTTTTGTTTTTGTTTTTCTAATTCCTTGAGGTGCATCATGAGGTTGTTTATTTGAAATCTTTCTGGTCTTTTTTTTTTTTTTTTTGACATAGGAGTTTATTGCTATAAACTTGTCCCTGCTTTTGCTGTGTCCCATAGGTATTGGTATGTTATGTTTCCATTTTTATTTATTTTAATAATTTTTTTGATTTTCATCTTAATTTCTTTATTGCCCCAATAGTTGTTCAGGAGCATGTTGTTTAATTGCCATGTTTTTGCATAGTTTCCAAAACTGCTCTTGGTATTGATTTTAATTTTATACCATACTGTTATGAAAATTACTTGATATGATTTTAATTTTTTGAAAATTTGTTGAAACTTGTTTTGTGGCCTAACATATAGTCTACCCTGGAGAATGTTCCATGTGCTTATAAGAATGTGTACTCTTCAGTTGTTGGATGAAATGTTCTGTAAATGTTTGTTAGGCTTATTTGATCTAAAGTCCGGTTTTGCTTGCTTAAGTGCAATGTTTCTTTGTTTATTTTCTCTTCTGATAATCTGTCTAATGCTGAAAGTATGATGTGGAAATTCACCCATTATGATTGTATAAAAGTCTCTCTCTCTCTAGATCTGGTAAGATTTGTTTTATGAATCTGGGTGTCCCAGTTTTCAGTGCCTATATATATTTAGAATTTTTGTATTGTCTTGGTAGATTGATCTCTTTATTATTATATAATGCCCTTTTTTGCCTTTTTTTCCTGCTGTTAGTCCTTAAAAGTCTGCTTTATCTGATTTAAATATAGCTAGTCTTGCCTGTTTTTGGTTTCGGTTTGTGTGGCAGTATACTTCTCCAACCTTTTACTTTATATGTGCCTCTATAGGTAAAATGTGTTTCTTGTAGGCAGCATGTAGTTGGATCATTCTTAATCTAATCAGTTTGTCTATATCTTTTAAGTAGAAAATTTAATCAATTTATATTCAAGAGTTGTTATTGATATGTGAGGTTTTGTTCCTGTTGTATTATTAATTGTTTTCTGGTGGCTTAGTATAGTCTTTTTTCTTTTTCTCTTGATCGTCCTTGTGATATGCTTTTTCTATGGTAGTAACTATCATTTGAGTCTTTTTTATTACTTATTTGTATGTACTTAACAGTGAGTTTTATATTTTCATGTGTTTTCATGATAACTATTATCCTTTAACTTCCAAGTTTAGGATTCTCCTGAGCATTTCTTGTAAGTCAGGTCTAGTGGTATTGAATTACCTCAGCATTTGCTCATCTGTGAAAGAGTATTTCTCTTCATGTGTGAAGGATAATTTTGCTTGATATAGTACCCTTGGGTATTAGAGTTTTTTTCAGCCTTTTGAATATATCCTCCCATTCTCTCCTGACCTGTAAGGTTTCTGCTGAGAAAGAGATCCAAGTGGGCAACTTGAAGAAACAGTGCCTATCATTGATTTTAGACAGTTTGACTATAATGTACCGTGGAGAAGATTTGTGGCATTGTATCTGATTGAGGATTGCTGGGCCTCCTGAATCTGGGTGTCTAGATCTCTTCCTAGATTTGAGAAATTTTCTTCTATTATTTTGTTGAATAGTTTTTTGAACCCTTTTCTCTTTGCTTTGGGGGATATCAATAATTCATGTATTTTGTCACTTAATAGTTTCTCATATATAATGAGGACTTTGTTCATTCTTTTTATTCTTTTTTGTTTTTATTTGACTGGGTTACTTCAAAAAAACCTGTCTTTAGGTTTTGAAATTCTTTCTTCTGCTTGGTCTAGTCTATCATTGAGTGTACCTTGTATTTCATTAAAGGAATTCTGCAGCTCCAGAATTCTATTTGGTTCTTTTTAAGATATATATCTCTGGTAAATTTCTCACTTGTAGTATAAATTGTTTTTTTTTATTTCTTTGTATTATTTTTCACAATTTTTTATCTTACTGAGATTTTTTGTATTATAAGTTTGAATTCTTTTTCTGAGATTTTGCAATTTTTCTTTTATTAGGATCTGTTGCTAAGAAATTCTTATATTCCTTTGGAGGTGTTATTATTTTGTTGCTTTATAATGCTTCCTGTGTCTTTATGTTGCTGTCTGTGCTTCTGGTGTAACAGTGGCTTCTTCTAGATTTTCGACTTTGCTTATATAGAGGAAGACTTTTTCCTGAAGTTCTAAAAATTGTGTTGTTTGGGTAGGGTTCTTTGGCTTTGATTTTGGGTGTGCGCCATAGCATATTCTCTGTATGATTTTTTGTGGCTGTAAATAGCATCAGTAGTATCTGTGATTTCGTCAGTAGTTTAGGGTACAGTTATTAATGAAGGCTACGGTGAATCTTTGCTGAAGACAAAGATGCCAACTAGGACAGTCTTTGGGCCCCAATTGGTGGCAGCAATGGGCTAATATTGGATGGCTTATGTTGGCACTGGTGTTAGCAGACAGTCAGACTGATGCTGAGCTTACTTGGATTTCAGTAGTGGCAGCAGTGGGTTGGGTGGGTAAGAGGGTACTCAGGAACCTGGGAACCATTGTGGTGCAGGTGATGGAAGTAGCTGTGGCAAGATGATCAACTGGGTCCCAAGACATACTTACTGGTATTGGTAGTGGCTGTGGTATGGCGTCACTACTGACAGCCCCAGACACACAATTATCAGGCTCTCTCACTCTCTGTGGCAGCAATATCACAACACTATACAAAGAAGGGGATGGATCCCACCTTTCACATGCAAGCCTGAGCATGGAGGCCATGCAACCAGCAAGGGTGCAGTTGGCACTCCCAGCCCCAAACAGGCAGCCCTCTGATTCACCTACCTCAGCCTCTAGCAGCAGTGGTAGTGGTAGGCCTGCAGTACTGTGTGGAGGGGCAGAAGGGGTTCTGCTCTCTGTGCATGAGTCTGAGCACAGAGGCAGCTCACAGTGGGAGGGGCTCTCATTCTCTGCTTACGAGGCCAAGCACAAAGGTTGTGCTGCTGCTGAGGTTGGGGTTGTTTGTCTCAGCCCCAAAGGGAGCTCCTGGGCTCTAGAAACATGTGCTTTGGTTTCCTTTGCCCTAGGGGCTGCAATTTTGGGCATTTATACTGTCATTTCCATGAGGAATAGTACTCCCTGTGGGCTGGAGTACTGGGGGCTCTCCAGCATCCTTGGGTCTAGCCAGTGCTGTGCCACTGTAGTCCTTTGGTGGGAATGGGAAATGTCAATGGGGACTTACAGGATGTGGATATATGGGAGATGTTCCCAGGCTGGATTCTGTCCTGTGATGGCTATTTTCTCAAAATGGTGCCCAGTTGCAGCTGCTTAAGTCTCAGAGGTGAGGAAGTGAATGACCTAGTGTGAGTTCCCTGTCTGGTATAATGCCCTTGTGGTGTCTCCGAATCATCATCCACAGTAGTGTCAGGGGTTTATGTGAGTAAAAGAACTCTGCTTGGTTGGGATTGCAGCAGGCTGCAGTGGGGATGTGGACCATTGAAGTTCTCTCACTTACCCTTTCCCTGTAATACCAAGCCCCTGGGGGCTCCTGGCCAATATCAACTGAGCTGGTTGCATGCTTCCCTCTCCTTCTGTGCCTCTAGTGGTCCCCATGAGTTCTCTGTTGGACTCTAGTGTCCTCTCCTAGGTGTTCTATTCATGGTATGATTATTCATAATTTTGGTTTTTCTTTCTGGGGAGGACAGATGTGCAATGTTTCTAGTTAGCCATCTTGAACTAGAATTGCTTCACTTTTCTTGTTGCAGGAAGACTGTCTTCATTTTTTTGTTTGTTTTGTTTTGTTTTTTATACTAGAATAGTGACAATTCTACAATAAATTTTCTGTGGAGTTGGGAACGTTTTGTTTTCAAACTGTAAATTCTTGTTTATAAAAGGGAATTAGCTCCCAGCTTGGAGGTGTTTTAGTTGCTGTTGCCTATTATAGATCTTGTTGTTTCAGAAAAAGACACAGTAGTCATTAAAGATAGATAAATAGATATTCTATCACAGTGTATATAAACTGATAATGAGTTACCACGGATTCTTAAATGACTTATGATAGTCATTAAGCTTCTCCAAATAGAAAGGAGCTTACAGATTCAGGGATTTATATGCAGCATGTCTGATTTTGAAACCTGCTGACAACCACCTTCCAGAATTTAATCCTACCTCAGAGGGGATTTTCTAGTTTAGGATAAAGAAGAGTTCTGAGTGATTCAAGGAGTCATTCAAGTGAAAAATCACCTAGTAGGCTTCACTCATCTAAGGCCTACTTACCTCATTATTTATCTCAATTATTATTTTTCTGACATTATCTGAAAAGCATAGACAATTTATTATGAAATGTTTAAGAACACCTAATCCTTACCCCCAGTAACTGGTGTCACCATTGATCCACATAGTTAAGATAGTTCTGTTAGTTCATTGTTCTCCATGTGTGGAAACATGAAATCTGCAGATCTTAAAGACTCTTTGAAGAAATCAGAACCTTCTTCATTTGAACATTAAGACAGAATAATAATAAACAGGAATTCCTACAAGTTCCGGGGGTAAGATAGTCCTTGAATTGCAGTCCTGGTCCTGACAGTTACTATTTGGGAAAATCTGGGCAAGGAATTTATTTTCTCCAATGTCACTTATATCTCTGTGTTTTGAGAGTTGGATAAGATTATGTAAATCCTCTAGTCCAATACTTAGTCCATCATAATTGTAGCTTTTACTACATAACAGTGGCTGTGGAGCCTAGGCAGGAAAAGATGTTGCTCGTTTGAGGGTAACTGAGATGACAGTAACTTTGGAGGCCAAAACAAAAAGCAGAAAATAAAACACTTCAATCTGCGTATTGTGAAGCCTGCAGGGATATGAACATGGTCCCTGACTTGTTACAAACTAAGCCTTCTACTTTATTGATTTCCACAAAGAACTGGCCAGGGCAAGCATGCTGCTTTAGCTGATTGCAGAGAGGCCATGTGCTAAGGATTGTGGTGGTTTTAAAACCTGCACAGTCTTTAAAACTTGGTATCTTAGATGAATCCCAAATGGCTTTATTGTTGTTATTAAACTACAAGTATAAATGGGAAGTTCTCTTTCTTACCTTTTTTCTCCATTTGCAATTTTAAACATTGTTTATCGCTTATTATATAACAAACTGACCAAAACATACTGGCTTAAAACAAAATGTGAGTCACTTTTCTCACAAGTTTGTGGGTTTCTTGGATGGCTCTTCTGCTGGCCTTACCTGGGCCCAGTCACTCAGCTGGTGGTCAGCTAGGGCTGATCTTTGCTAGGACAAATTGGCCCAGCTACTGAAGGCTTCAGTCTGAGCTTCTTCGTATGTCATTGGTCTCAGGGCAGCATTTTAAGAGGATAAAGGAGGAAGCTGCAAAGTGCTTGGAGGCCTAGGTCCCAAACATTACATAATATCACTTCCTCCACATGTTTCTGGCCAAGGCAAGTCACAAGACCAGTCCAGATTCAAGGGAAGAATATAGATTTTATCTTTAATGGACTAAGTGGAAGAATCATATGACAAGCAGACATGGGAATAATTATTGTGGTCTTTTTTTATTAAAAAAAAGAAATATGGCTGGGCAGTGTCACTCATGCCTATAATCCCAGCACTTTGGGAAGCCGAGGCAGGCATTTGAAGCCAGGAGATTGAGACCAGCCTGGGGCAATATGGTGGAACCTTGTCTCTACTAAAAATAGAACAATTAGCTGGGCATGGTGGTGTGTGGCTGTAATCCCAGCTACTCAGGAGGCTGAGGTGGGAGGATGGCTTGAGCCCAGGAGGTGGAGTTGCAGTGAGCCAAGACGGTGCCACTGCACTCCACACAACAAGACTCCATCTGAAAAAATAAAAATAAATAAATAAATACATACATAGAATCTACCTTGGCTTTTCATAAAGAAGTAGTCAGGTGGATTTATAATAAGGAAAATGATTCTAAGTGACCAAAAATGCAGGGAAAGCTACTGCTGTGAAGAGCAAAGCAAAATTTGTTCCCTCAAATGACTGCTTAATTACTTGTACATTGCCAAGTTGATTGTTTACCTTGGCCAGGGTGACTGTATGTCCAGGTTTGTTCAGGGCAGTTCTGTTTGTTTACTTTCCCAAAGTAAAATAAAAAATAGTACTCTCTCTTCTTCTCAAAATAACCAATTTTTGCTGGATAAACATAAAATAAGTTTTCTGTTCCCATTAAGTATAGTTCAACTGTATACATTTGTACTTTGACGTTCCGTCATGCTATGATAAAAATAATTTTGACTAGCCTTTGACCTTTATACACTACTGAGGCCATTTTCAAGGACAGGTGTATTCACAGAGGGGAAATTTTAAAAATTCCACCATTCTAGGGCCTCTGTCATTAATATATTAATTGGTAGCTGTAGAATCTGTTAGCAAGAAGGTGGCTGTAGAGCCCAGACTCTTTGTGGGAGCTGCCTAAGGAGTCACTTCATCCAAGGGCAAGAGTCAGGAACAAATAGGCAGGGAGAGGAAATACCACTGAGAGAGTAAATGCTCAACATCTACCTCCCTATAACTAAAAATTAGGTAATGTACCAAATTTAAGTAATTTCCACTATTACAGAAAACTTATGTAAATAGGCATTTTATGTAAAATACAAAAAAAATGCAAAATAATGACAATAACCGAAACAATGGAAAAGTCATTATAGCTAATAGTCAAATAAATAAAAATGAAGCAACTTTGAGATAGTGTTTACTGCATTCATACTCTGCCTTTCTTTTTTTTTTTTTTTTTTTTTTTTGAGACGGAGTCTCACCCTGTTGCCCAGGCTGGAGTGCAGTGACGCGATCTTGGCTCACAGCAATCTCCTCCTCCTGGCTTCAAGCAGTTCTCCTGCCTCAGCCTCCCGAGTAGCTGGAACTACAGGTGCCCACCACCACACTCGGCTAATTTTTTGTATTTTTGGTAGAGATGGGGTTTCACCATGTTAGCCAGGATGGTCTCCATCTCCTGACCTGGTGATCCAACTGCCTTGGGCTTCCAAAGTGCTGGGATTACAGGTATGAGCCACCGTGCCCGGCCTCATGTTCCCCTTTTATTGTCCTCCGGAATTATAACATCTAGATGTTTGATATAATACATGTAGCTAATCAATGAGAGGCAATAATAAGTGGTCTAGCTCCCCAAAGTCAGGCTGTCTGTATTTAAATCCAGTTTCACGCCTTACTAACCATGTAATTTGGAGCAAGCTGCTTTCTCTCTGTGTCTGTTTTCTCATCTGAATAAATGGAATTGACCATAATATCCACCTTACAGAATTTTTGTAAGAAACAAATGAGTTAATAAACACTTGAAAAATATTAGCTATTATTTTATTGCTGTGGGCCTTGGACATTGATGCAAACCTTTTAAAATGTAAAATGGCAATGCATATCAAGCACTATAAAAATGTTCTTTACTTTGCCTCAGTAAACACATTTCTAAAAATTTACCTCAAGAAATAATTCAACAGAAGAATAAAGATCTACACTGGGAAATGTCTGGTGCAATGTTATTTCCTTTTTATGACAAATGCTGTCAATTGTTTCATTTTCCAACATTGTTTACAATGCTTGAGTTAAATGGAATTGTTAATATTTTTATTCTCATGTTACAAATTAGAAAACATGAATTCAGATTCTGGTAAATTTCTAAATGTCTACCAATCAGTAACTAGTTCAACTTATTATGGCATACCAATAAAATGTATACTATCTAGTTATTAAAAAGAATTAAGAAAATCTGGTTATAGAGATATGAAAAGATCTAAGATATAATAAGCAATAAAACAAATAGTTCAATACCATTTAAAGTGTGATCCTGTGCACGCGCGTGTGTGTGTGTGTGTGTGTGTGTGGGTATTTATGCTGAGAACATTCTGAAATAATATATAAATAACTATGGAGTAGGAAATAGAGTGAAGGGATTCTTTGACTTTTTATTTTATATGCTGCTAATTTTCTTAAATGAACATGGAATAATTCAACAATAATAATAATATTGTTATAAAAGGAGAAAAATAAATTCTATGGAGAAAGAGAGAAAGTGGAAGAATGGAAAGCATGCTGTATTCTAGGTCCCATTATGGCTAAAAGTCCATGGAGTTTTACTGGCACCAGGCTACAGGGTGGTGATTTTTGCCAGCCATATGCAGTGGCCTAGGGTCCAGCAATGAGAAAGTAGAGAGTTGACTGATACAGGATTGAAGTTTATATCAGGAAAGTGAGATGAGAAAATTGAAGATATTGGCCAGAGAGTCATTAACGTGATGGGTAGGTCTGTAGATGGGAAGAATAAAGGTCAAGTGGGAGCTGATAAGGAGAAAGAAAGAGGTCAAGTGGTGATAAATTCTGAGAAGGTTAAAGAACAGAAGTATAAGAGGTGACTGAGTGAGGAAACTTGCAGGGGAGGGCGAGGAGGTCAGTTACAGGCATAGAATCTTTGAAATAATCCCTTCTAATCTGCCTATTTTACCTCATCTGTGAGGATTAAGCTTCCTCTGACTCCCTAATGCACTGTTACTGCCTCACATTTTAAATAAATGGTAAAAATGATGCAGACTAGTTTTTCCCTAAAATCCTCCCTTTCATAATTTAATTTACACTACCATTTTTTTTTTTAAACAGGATCTCACTGTATCACCCAGGCTGGAGTACAGTGGCGTGATAATGTCTCACTGCAGCCTTGAACTCCCTAGCTCAAGTGATCCTCCCGTCTCAGCCTCCTGAGTAGCTGAGAGAACAGGCATGCACCACCACACTTGGCTAATTTTTTGTTTTTATTTTGTAGAGATAGGGTCTCACTATGTTGCCCAGGCTGGTCTTGAACTGCTGACCTCAAGTGATCCTCCTACCTCAGCCTCCCAAAGTGCTGGGTTTACAGGCCTGAGCCATCGCACCCAGCCTACCACAGTCTTTGATCCTATAAATTCAGCATTTCCTTACTCCAATCCAACAAGAATAAAATCAGTCTTATTTCAAGGTCTTTCCTGAAAAAGGCTTGAATTACTTTTCCACACTATGCTTCCACTTAAAAAGAAAAAAATGATGACTGCCTAAGTTCAAATCTCTCATAAAATATTTAAAGAAAATATTTCTAGTCTATGGGTAGCAGGAACCTTGAACTGATTCCATAGAAATAGAAAAAAGAAAACTTAATATACACTCATTTACTTAAATTTGTTTATTGAATGATGGTTATTTAAGATCCTTTGAACAAATAACACAGATCTTTGTCATTTGTTGCTTTTTAAATAACTTTCTTATTATTAGAAAAATAAGAGTTTTTTATTTGAAAGTATCTGTTGAATTGTTTCATTTACCTTAAAAAACAAGAGAAGACTGCCAAGTGTCAATGTGCTAAATGCTAATTATTATTTTTCAATCTTAAAATAGTGAAGTCGAATATAATAAGAAGCCTTTGGAGAGACCATTCTAAAAGCAATTGTATATTGGAGTTCTAAGGAATGGTTGGTTTACACACCTACATTCTTGGGCTGTCACCTGGGAAAAATTATTTGGAAAAACACATATTTGCTGCAACTCAGCTTTAAAATAAACTTTTAATTTTAGAAAAAAATTTAGATTTTCAGAAAAGTTGGACAGGTATTATGCAAAGTTCCCACGTGTCTCATATAAGCCTTCCCCTATTATTAACATTTTGTGCAAGTGTGGTACATTTAGTATAATTAGTGGACTAATATTGATACCTTATTTTTATCTACAGCTCATACTTCATTCAGATTTTCATAGTTTTTACCTTTTTGTTCCAGGATTCTATCCAGGATAGTACATTTTATTTAATCATCATATATCCCTAGTTTCTTCTTGGCTATGACAGTTTCTCACATTTCTTTGTTTTTATGACCTTGACAGTTTTAGTCAGGCTTTTTGTAGAATGTCTCTCTACTGGAATTTGTCTGGGACTTTTCGCATAGGTCAGGCTAGGGTTACATGTTTTTATGAGGAAGACAATTCTCATCAACATCATATCAAGGGCACATATTATCAACATTACTTAGCGCTGTTGAGGATCATGTGGATCACTTGGATAAGACAGTGTTTGTCAGGACCTCCCATGTAAATTTACTCTTTTTTTTCTTCTTGCCATAGTGCTTTTTGGAAGGAAATCACTGTACACAGACCACATTTAAGGAGTGAGGAGTTCTGCTCCACCTCCTTGAGGGCTGAGTTTCTACAAACATTATTTGGAATTCTTGTGTACTGAAGATTTGCCCTTTCTCCATTTATTTATTCAATTATTTATTTATATCAGTATGGATGTTAGGTTATTTATTTTATACTTTGGGTTATAATCTATTATTGCTCTATTTATTTAGTTGCTCAAGTTTTTGTAACATTGGCCACTGGGAGCACCTTCAATTGCCCCCTTTCTTCTTTTGAATAAACCTATCATTAATTTTTTTTTTTTGAGGGGTGTGTGAGAACAGGGTCTTGCTCTGTTGCTCAGGCTGGAGTGCAGTGGCTCGATCTTAGCTCACTGCAGCCTCGACTTCTCAGCTCACCCCAGCCTCTCAAGTAGCTGAGACTGCAGGTGTGTGCCACCACACCTGGCCAAATTTTAAATATTTTGCAATGTTGCCAAGGCTGGCTTAGAACTCCTGGGCTCAAGTGATCTGCCCGCCTCGGCCTCTCAAAGTGCTGGGATTACAGGTATGAGCCACCAGGCCTGGCCTGAGTTTTTTTCTCTTTCTTTTTTTGATTACTTCTTTTCTTTCTGGAACTACCAGCCTCACCTTCTATACTTCTTTTCACATCCAGAAAATTATCTATTCATCTATTTCTCTAAGTGTCCCTAGTTCTTTTGTTTTTTGTTTTTTTTGTTTTTGGAGAATGATATTAGAAGAACCAAGATCTGGCACTGGCTGTGCTTTGTTGCTATTGAGGTGTCATTGCAACTAGACCCTGTTTCATTGCTACTAGACTGTGTCCATGGACAAAGTAAGGAAATGTATGTTTTTAGCATAATCTGTATATATGTACACATTTATGAATATCTTTTTTATGTAACCTCTATATATTATATATAATATTAAGCTAAATATTAGTTTATACCTATTAATCTAACTCTAATCCATTAACAGATGATCATTCTAGCCTCCTCCTGTTGCTAATCTGTAATCTCCCTTTCCAACAATGAGAAATCTGGCTTCCAACATATGTCATGCATGTCCTTAATTTTTCAATTTCGGCATACACATGTATCAGTATTAGAATTGTTAACCTAAACTCCTATGGGCAAAGCAATTTTATCAACTAGAGTACAGTGCTTATATACAGATCCTTTTGTCTTCGGTCTTAATCCCTAAACACATTTGCAAAGTTGCTTGGTCAATACCTTGTCCTACCACTCTCTTCAGTGAAGTTGTTTTATACATTTGTAATATATAAATTCTGCATTGTATCTTGGGATTCCCCCAATCTCCTAATTGATTTTATAACAATTCTGCATACATTAAGTTTCACTTTTTGTGCTGTGAATTTTTATGGGTTTTGAAAAAGGCATAGTGTCATGTATTCACCATTATAGTACCCCACAGAATAGCTATGTAAATACTCCTCTAAAATTCCCCTGTGCTTCACTGATTCAGTCCTTCCTGCTTGTCTCATCAGTTCCTGGCGACTAATGATCATTTTGCTATATTTATTGTTTTGTCTTTTTTGGAATATCATATGTAGTCTTTTCAGAAGGGATTCTTCCACTTAATAATATGTACTTAAGATTTATCTGTATCCTTCCAAAGTCTAACAGCTTATTTTTTAATTGCTGAATATCTCATTTTATATTTCATAGATGTACCAGTGTTTGTTTTTCTGTTTTTCTATCAAAGGTCATTTTGGTTGTCTTCCAGTTTGGGGTGATTACAAATAAATGTGCAATAAAAATTTGCACGTAGTTTCTAGGTAAACATGCTTTCAAATCAGTTGGGTAAATATTTGGAAGCACAATTGCTGGGTCATATGGTAAGGTTATCTTTAGCTTTTCAGAAATTGCCAAATTGTCTTCCAAAGTAGTGGTACCATTTTGTATTCTCACCAACAGTGAGTGTAAACTACTGTTGATCTGCATCTTTACTAGGAATTGGTATTGTCAGTCTTCTTGGATTTTAGTTATTCTAATAGGCATGTAGAGGTATCTTGTTGTTTTAATTTGAAATTTCTTGAGGAAAATTTATGTTGATCAGTTTTTCATATGCTGTTTGACATCTGTATTCCTTTTTTGGTGAGCTATCTGTGCAGATCTTTTGCCCATTTTTAAAAATTTCTTACTCTTGACTTTTAAGAGTTGTCTGTATATTTTGGATTTAAGTCAGATATGTGTTCTGCAAATATTTTATTCAGTCTGTGTCTTGTCTTTTGATACCTTAATAGTGTCTTTTGCAGAGGAAGTTTTTGATTTTAACAAAGTCCAATTTATCACATTTTTCTTTCACAGCTTGAACTTTTATGGTTATATCTAAGAACTCACCACCAAATAAAAGGACATCGAGTATAGCTTTTGCATTCTACATTTAGGTCTATGTTTCTTTTTGTTATGGAAGCCTTGTGCTTGGTTATTTTTATGTATATGGATGTCCGGTTGTTCTGACACATTGTTGAAAAGACTATCTTTTCCCTACTGAATTGTCTGTTTCTTTGGAAAAAAATCAACTGGCTATATTTGTGTGGGTCTAGTTCTGGGTTATCTATTTGTTTCATTCTTCCATTTTTTTCCTACTCTTTTGCCATTACAACACAATGTTGATAACTGTAGTTTTGTAATAAGTCTTAAAATCAGATAGTATGAGTCCTATAACTTTGTTCATCTTTTTCAGTATTGCGTTGACTATTCTATTTCTTTGACTCTTCCATAAAAAATTTACAATCGGGTTGCTGTTGCTGATATCTACAAAATTAATTGCTGAGATTTTTGGGGTTTTGTTTAATCTATAGACCTATTTGAGAAGAATTAACATCTTGATAATATTGAGTCTTTCAATCTATGAGCATGGGATATGTTTTCATTTATTTAGAACTTCTTGGATTTATTTCATCAGATTTTTATAGTTTTCTGCATATAGACCTCATACATATTTTGTTAAATTTATTCTTATTTCATTTTTTTGGAATTAATAATTATATAACATAAAAATTATAAAATTTATATATTATAAAATTATAAAATGTTTAACATGAAATTCAAGTTGTTCATTGCTAATGTATAGCAAAGAAATGGACTTTTGTATATTAACCTTGTATCTTGCACCAGTGCCACACTTCCTTATTTGTCTCCATAGTTTATTGTTCTTGTTATTAGTTCTTTAGTATTTTCTACATATAAGTCATGTCATTTACAACAAAAACAAAAGACAAATTTATTTCTTCTCTTTACATTTGTGTATATTTTATCTCCATTTTCTACCTTAACTGTCTAGGAATTCCAGTATGAAGTTGAATTGGAATGGGTAAGAGGATATTCTTGCCTTTTCCCTGATTTTAGAGGAAAAGTATCTAGTTTCTTACCATTAAATATAATGTTAACTGAAGGTTGTTTGTAGATAAGTTAAATAAATTCTGCTCTGTTACTTCTCTGCTGAGAGTTTTTATTTTGAATACATGTTAAATTTTATAAAAATGCTTTTTCTGTATTTGATAAAATCATATAGTTTTTCTTATTTTTACCTGTTGAGGTAGTGAATTACATTTATTTTCATATGTTGACCCAGACTTGCATAACTGAAATAAATATCACTTTTTCATACATAGTTAGATATGATATTCTATACATTTTTGTTGAGCATTTTTGCATTTATATTTATGACAGATATTGGTCTATGCTTTACCTTTCTTCTAGTGTCTCTATCTAGTTTTTATATTAAAGTAATTCTATCATAATAGAATAAGAGGAAGTGTTCTTTCTGCTTCTACTTTCTGGAAAGGATGGTTAAGAATGAATAAGATCTAATATTTGATAGCACAACAGGGGGACTGGATTCAAAATAATTTAATTGTACATTTAAAAATAACTAAAAGAGTATAATAGGATTGTTTGTAACGCAAAGGTTAAATGCTTGAGGTGATGGACATCCAATTTACCCTGATGTGATTATTATGCATTGCATGCATGTCTCAAAATATCTCATGTAACCCATAAGTATATACACATACTATTTACTCACAAAAATTTTTCTTAAGAAAGAATTGGTATCATTTCTTCTTTTAATGTTTTGTAGCATTCACAAATTAGCTAATCTGGAACTGGTACTTTTTTTTCAGAAGGTTATTAATTATTGATTCAATTTTTTAAATAGAAGACTTTTCAGATAGTAAAACCCATTTATAAAAGGGCATTCTTTTTCAGCACAGTTTTAAAATCACTACAACCCAGGTAAGATCAAACATCATAAATATATACCTAATCACAACCACCAAAAATGGTAGGTGTTATGGAAACCAGTGATATAAAAAAATGACCTCTTAAAAATGGATGGGGTGTTATCTTCTTTCTTTCTCTCATTTTCTCTCCTTATTGCCCACTGGCCGTTACAGGATAGCCCTCTGTGTTCCCTGTGGTTAGTTTACTTCTATTTAAAAAATCAGTTATTTCATAGTGGAAAAAGATTCCACCAACTCAACACAAATATATCCATAAACTTATTCACAGTTTACCATGTGATTCCCATCAAAGCCTCCCCATTTTGAAAATAGCATTCAAGGTCCCATATGCTCTCTGGCCTCAGTTCTCAATATACCTCTTCTCACATCCTACACTTCCACCATATTTCAGAATTTGTAGTCTTACTAACAAGCACTGCCCTCCTTGACTTTCAGGCTTTTGTACATGCTATTTCTTTACTTGTAACACTCACTTGCCTCTTTCCTGGCTAGTTCAAATACATTCTTCAGATATCACCCTAAATATCACTCCTCAGAAGTCTTCCTTGCCTTCCCCTTTCATTAATTCTCTCCTTCCTCCTCACAAGGTAAAATAAATGACTCTTCTATATACTTTCTCAGTATTATATATTAATCTCTATAACTTAAAAATACTGAAACTTCTTCCTTACTAGCAATACTTACTACCACTAGCCTGTGTGTTATTCTCCGTTTATAATCCCCAGCACCTAACTGTTAGCCTTGTGTGTTGCAGGTGCTTGTTAATGGAACAGAATGTTAAAATGTGAGCCTTTACCTGTTTTCAAAATGCTGTTGGGAATAATGGAGAAGGCAAGAATCTACCACTTTTACAGAGCGTTGTTAGTTCATTTATCCAGGACTTGGAAAATATATGGTTCCAAATAGGTTCTGAGACCCTTTGTCTCTCTCTTGCCTCTGGGTTGTACACAAGGAGACTTAGGGATTCTATTTTGTTGTTGTTGTCATTGTTGTTGTTGTCGTTGTTGTTGTTTTGTTTTTTATGAGACAGGGTCTAGCTCTGTTGACTAGGCTGGAGTGCAGTGGTGAGCGATCTTAGCTCAGTACAACTCTGCTTCCTGGGCTCAAACAATTTCCCTGCATTAGCCTCCAGAGTAGATGGGACCACAGGTCCGGAAGCCATTATGCCCAGCTAATTTTTGCATTTTTAGTGGAGACAGCATTTTGTCTTGTTGCCCAGGCTGGTCTCCAACACCTGAGTTCAAGCAATCTGCCTGCCTTGGCCTCTCAAGGTGCTGGGATTACAGGCATGAGCCACCACTCCTGGCCCAATTTAAGGATTCTGTAGAAAAGTGTTTAGTTATTTCTCCTAATACCTAATGTAAATGACGAGTTGAAGGATGCAGCAAACCAACATGGCACACGTACACCTATGAAACAAACCTGCCCGTTGTGCACATGTACCCCAGAACTTAAAGTATAATAATAATAATAATAATAGTAATAATAAAGTGTTTAGTGTAATTTTTTTTGAGGATAGTCATAGTATTATCTCTAATCTCTTATGCTCTCTACCTCCTAACTCAAGTCATGGAAAGAGATACTTCAAAGAAACAACTCATGGCCCTAGAGTGTGGAGGACACATGGACCACTGCTTGATTTACATGTAGTAAAATCTAACTGTGAGCAGCTTTCTGGAACTTTTCCTGAGAGCGAAGCAAGAGGAGGGGGCCACATGCTGGACTTTTTCCAATAGTTGAGCAAGAATATATGACAGTGGATATGACTACTTGTCCTGTGGGCTTGCATAGCTTTGAAAATGCCTCAGACAAGAGATTTGCTGTCCTGGATGATCCCGCAGAGAGAGTTTGTGTGGGCTGTCCCACCAGAAGCAATATCTAAAAGGGGAGGTGTAGGTGTTAAGCCAAGAGAACATCAACTGTGCTAGGAATATGTGGTAGTAGATTTCCAATAGGCACTTCTCTGAATAAATCATAAAAGCACTCCATAAAGAAGAAAGAGCATCTTCCAAAAAGTGAGCATTTGACATCCAAGAAAGAATCATAGGCAGTATTAAATAACTAAAAAATGAAACAAAGATCTTGTTTTCTAACATCATTCTTGAGTGAAAGGAACCAAGAACAACTGAATTTAACTTGAGTCTAGGGCTAAGACAGTGAATGCACAAAATAGGCCCTAAGCATCTCCTACTTCCAGAAAGTGAGAAAGTAATAACACTACCAATATCACACAACAACAACAGCAATCCCATTCCTTCATTCCTCCCCCACCACCACACACACAGTGCTAGGGATGTGTCAAAGGGGTCCAGGAGCCAACTGAAAGAACTTTCAGTGGTCAAAGCTGGAAGAATTTTAGCAACAAAATGAAGTAATTGGCTTATAACTCAAAGTTTAAAATAAGTACCCATGATTCTATACAGTTATGAGTAAATGACTGAATAAATAAATGCGGGAGAGTAGCTAAGTCTCTCATATAGCAAAATTCTAAATAATTTCTGTAGATACTCTGCCCTCAAGGAGGTGGAGCATAACTCCCACTCTTAAATATGGTCTGCACTTAGTGACTTTTTTTTTTTCCCAAAAAACTACCATAGGGAAAGGAGAAAAGAAGGATAACTTTAGAGTAGAGAAACCAGACAAAAAGTGCCTTATCCAGGTGATTAAGGTCAAATCAATAGTGATATGTCATACTGATAATATGTACCTTTGACATGATGTGATGAGAATGATACTCCACTTCTGTGGACTTCCTCCCAAAATCCTGGTTTAATTATGAGAAAAACATCAGACAAATCTCAATTGAGAGACACTCTACAAAATAACTGACCAGTCCTAAAACTTGTCGTAGAAAACTGGAAAAGTCTGAGAAAGTCACAGACAAGAGGATCCCAAGGAGATACAATGTCTAATTGAAAGAAGGTGTGTGGGATGGAATCGTAAAACAGAAAAATGAACTAGGAAAATCTGCATAAAGTCTGAACTTTAGATAATAATAATGTATCAATGTTCATCAATGTAGATAATAATGTTCCTAATTATAACATATGAGCCATATGAATGAAATATGTTGATAAGACTAGAAACTGGCCATGGGATATATGGGAACTCTCTTTACTATCTTAACAATTATTCTGACTATCTAGAACTGCTCTAAAATAAAAAGATATATTTATAAAAATGTTGTTGTAAAGAAAAGAAAAAAAAACTCATATTCTCTTTTCCTTTATACTTGTTGCCTGTTATAAAAGGAGAGTACAGGGCATATAGAATAAGAAGGGCCAAGGACAGAACCTATACCCTCCTTTTCCCCCATAGGTTTCTAAGGCTGAGAGGCGAGAGCTGGAGAGGGATGAAGAGAAGAATTAAACTTACTGAGAGATTGAAGTTTTAATTTTGATTGGAATAGAATTGTTTAATCATTAAATTAAATTAATTATTTAATATCTAATAATGCCACTGTTAATACCAGAAAAAAAATGGAAAAGGCTATGGGAACTTTCTGAGATATAATTTGGGGAAAGAAAGGATTACCCCAAAAAAAGTAGAATTGAAAGTTACTTTATAAGCCAAGTAATATTGTTTCTTGATTCCACTCTACACATGTAGGTAGTTCAATATACTTGTTAAATTAAATATTCATTGAGTAAATGAGTGCATCCACACATAAACAGGCATTTCAGCTTCACACGCTGTTTGTATATTGCACCCACCTTACAGTCATCACCAGTGTTTGTTTGCATTTACATAGTTGCTCAGGACCTGGGTCTGGAATCGGAAAACCTTGATGAGGTTTGCTTGAGGTGAGGGACTGGAGAAGCCAAATGGTTGGAAGGGATGGAAGGCATTTCTTCTCCATTCAGCTCCATGGCCTGGGTTGATACCTTATGGAAAGACAGAGAAAGCTCAAAATAATTGCTGCAACAGTGCGGGCAAGGCTACCTTTTCCTAGCGGGATTTAGCCAGCAGGAGAGGTAAGTGGGGCAGGAAAGAAAAGGGAGAATAACTGCAGTTGGTAAAGTCCCTTTTCTAGACTCTCAAAACATAGTTGACAGCATCTGTGACAGGGACTATTTTCTTGGGTAGGCAGGTAAGGTCTCAAAGTTACTGTAGTTTTGACCTAAAGATAAATTTGACCCCATTTGAAATGTAAAATTGGTATGACTAGCAACATTGGGGATACACGTGTATTTTATTTGATCCCTGGGTGTAAGAGATCCAATGTTATTCTTATATCCATTTTTATGACAAAGAAATTGAGGTTCAGAGTTCGGATTTCCTTGAGGTCACACAGGTAATAAACTAGTAAAGGTGAGACTCAGTCTTAGCAATGCATTCTCTGCATTTCATATATAAAACTCAATATAAATTGTCATTAATTTTTGGTTAGACAAAATTATACATTGGTTGAGCATCAATAACAGGACATGCAGTAAGCAAAATGCCAAACTTTCAGTGTGTTACCACATGCTCATAGGGACTGTATTAATCATTTTGGTTTTATAGGGAACTTATGGGGGCAGTTTTTCAGTTGTTTGTTTCTGACTTGAATTTAGCAGCCACAGATCAGCAAGTGTGGAAAATGCCAGACGGGGAAGCTGCACTGTGCTTCCAGTGAGTGGCCTGGCCCATGCCCATTTCATGAGAGTTTGATTTCACACCCACCAAACTCGTTATTGCAAGGTTTTTACAAAAGACCTCCTTTCCTCTTTGGTTAGACCATTTTCTTTATAGATTGATTAAGCTACTATTCATAGCTAGCACCATCCCCTTCATGAGTCATTGAATTCTTTCTGGAACATCTTGAGTTCCAGGTGACATAAATTTCAATTTGCATCTTTTCTGCCCAACTTCTCCCACACATATGAGAAAATATTGTTCAAGCATATTACTGAAAGTTTCATAGACCTCTAGTTACCTGGGTTTTTACCACCCACTTGAACAGAACCTAGGTAGAGGAAAAATAAAACTGCCTATGCTCCTTTCTCTTATATAGTTTTGTGGCTTCACTTGACAGCTTTAATAAATGTAGGATACAAATTCTAGGTCCACTCTTGGACCTTTGAAAACTAATTTATACTTTAGTAACATTTACTTTTTTACAACCTATAGCCATTTGTGAGTAGATTTTTTTTTTTTTATCCATTAGATGATTATGTTTTCAGCAGATTAGGGAAATGAGTGGAGAAGGTGTTCAAGACCACTTGGGTTTTTACAGTAAGAACAAATTGGCAGCAGCAGGTGTAATGTGTTTGGGAAGAGAAGCAGCATGTACAGCATGTGCATGCCAAATTGCTAGCTAATACAGCAGTTGCTGGCTCCTACAATGCACAGTTGTAGCACATATATATTTTTAAGTAGGTTTTTTTCCATGCCGTGATTAATTTTCTTCCATGTAACACAATTGAACAAGACTGTGAGCCTCTCTCATGCCAGCCATTACCTCTTGTATTTTCTAAATAGCATCTACAGCCCCATTCCCTGCCCCTGTGAATTCAGGATCAGATGGTATAGGAGTCTTATCATTACAGGTCTCTGGGATAATCTCATATGCAAAATGATATGCCTATACTGATGCTCAATTTAGAATAGTTGTGGTGCTCTGTTTCAGGTAATCTGAAGGAAAATGAATTATTGGAAATAATGATAATAGAAAGAATAGAACTTCTATCTATTTCTAATAGATAGAAATGGAACTTCTATGTATTTCCAAAGTTCATGAATAATTGTTGTCCACTGACCTTGATGATTTGAAAGCTAGTATATCAATCAATAACCTATTAATTTGACAGTAACTTGGGTAGTTTGTTTGCTTGCCCTTGGTTTCCAATAGGACTTGGGAAGCTGGATCTGAGAGATAACAGCTGTGTAGAAATACTTGAGTGCTTTTCTTGTATAGCACAAAACTTGGAGAAACAGCCTCTAAAGCTTTTTGAGAAATATAAAATATGTACTTATTTTTGTCCTTATGGATCTTATATCCTTTCTGCAAAGAGTAAACAAAAGTATATTTTTTTAACCTGATGCATTTTTCTCTGCTATGTTATTTTTGGTCCTTTTCTTTATACCCCCAAATAATGACAAAACATGGCACTCTTTTGCCCCTTCAAGAAATAAGTCCACATGTATTTCTGACATATTTCTTCCAGAAATCTCACAAAGACAAAGTGAGAGAAGAGTTCTAAGTTACACTTTGCTCTAAGGATAAATCCTATACATAGTGTACAATTAGGACATGTCCTGCACCTGGGCCGGAGTTCATGTAATAAGATATAGTTCCATATAACAATGCATGTATCAAGCCTGTTGAGTTATGAAACAGCACCTTGCAATCTACTACAGAAGCTGAAATTGTGTGGGAAGTGGATTAAATGATTTTGACCCAATTTATTTAATGTATCTCCCTCTGTCAGGTTTAACTTTATCCAGTAAAATAGAATAGATTCTGCCTTTTCTAAGTCTTCAAAAATGTCTCAGGCATTTTGGGGGGAGGAGGTGAAGCTAATGAGAAAATCTGATTTTCAATACATATTTTGTCTTCTTGTAATATTTGAACACCAAAAGTGGACCACATGAACACATTCTTTGTAACCTGTGTTGGGATCATTTTTCTGAGTAGAACTAACACCTAGATTTTCACCACAGCTGTCGTGTGAAGTCTTTAATTCTCAGTTCTCTCAAATTAACTATATCTCTTAATTAGAGATTCCTAAGAAAAATTTAACTATTAGAATTATCTCTTCAGATGCATGTTTAAAACAGGAAGTAACATAAAGAGAGAAAATTGTGTGTTGGGTTGTTTCATGTTAAGACTGCTAATATTTGCTGAGCACAATGTGACAGATACTAAGTACCTAACATTGTTTAACTCATGTAATCTACAAATGCAATAACCCTTTGCTGCTTTTGAAGTTAGAAAATTGAATCTTAGCTAGCACAACTAGTAAGTGGCAAAGATGGGATTTGAACCCAAGTATTTTCTCCCCACCCAGTCTTCTAGTCCTGGGGCCTACTTTCTTAACCACAATGCTCTCCTGGGTAATTCCTCTATGTGTCAGCTACTAGATGGCATCAAAAAGAGCTGGACTATTTTCATTCCACAGCTCCCTCCACCCCATTGCCTCTGTACCATATTTTCAAGTCCTCAAATAGAGCGAAGTCTGCATATCTTCCCTTGGGGGTCTCTGCATTTGCTGGTTTCTATGTATTAGAGTTTCCCAGAGGAACAGAATCAATAGGATATCTATCTATCTATCTATCTATCTATCTATCTATCTATCTATCTATCTATCTATCTACCTATCTGTCTATCTATCTGTCTATCTATCCATTCATCCAATCTATCTAATTTATTATAAGGAATTGGCTCATGTGATTTGGAGTCTGGCAAGTCCCACGATCATCTGAGTGAGTCAGCAAGCAGGAGACACAAGAGAGCTAAGAGTTTAATTCTAGTCTGAAGGCTGGCAGTCACGAGACCCAGGAAGAAACATGTTTCCATTCATGTCTGAAGGGGGGAAAAAGCCAATGTCCCATTCAAAGGCAGTCAGGCAGAAAGAATCCTCCATTACTTGAGGGAGGGTCTAACATTTTATTCTATTCACTTCCTCAACTGATTAGATGAGGCCCACTCACATTACAAAGGGCAATCTGCTTTACTAAGCCTACCAATTTAAATGTTAATCTCATCAAAAACCAGCTGTATGGAAACGCCCAGAATAATGTTTAACTAAATATCTGGGCACTCCATGGCTTAGTGAAGTTGACACATAAAATTAACTATCATAGTTTGATTCGGAACCACTCTTCTTTCCTTCTTTGCACAATTGTCTCTTTCTTATGCTTTGAATGAGATATTTCTAACTCTGAAAGGCCATCTTTGACCACTCTGTATAAAACAAGTTTCTTCTCCCCTTAATCCACTGACATTATCTCCTTCACAGCATTTATCACTTTTTATAACACACATTACAAATGAGATATGCATTTATTTGTTTACCTATTTAACACTTGCTTCCCTCCCTACTTCCCCCATTTAAATGTTGGCTGTATGAAAGTAGAGAACATGTAGACTTTGTTTTAGGAACTCTATTCTATTAAATAAATGAAGGCAGATGTTCAATACAATATTTAACATGTTAGGTTTAGCAAAATTGTGGTTATTGTTTGTATGTGTGTTTGTCTTTTTTGGTAGAAATAGGCAATAAAACATATTCACTTTTTAGTTACAAGAGACCACAGTAACATATTCCCTGGGAACTTAAATTTAAGAGGACTATAATTTCTCTCTGAGACTTAAAATTTCACATGAAAATGTAATAGATCACAGTCAAGATGGTTAAATCACTTTAAAAAGTTGTAGCAGTAAAGTGAGGTCCAATTGTAAGCTCATTCATGTTGTAATATTTCTAAAGGACAGCATTTGTTAAGGGCTGAAATATGTCCCCCCATTCATATATTAAATCCCTAACCCCCAGTACCTTAGAAGATGACTATATTTGGAGATAAGTGTTGAAAGAGTTGATTAAGTTAAAATGAAGCCATCAATGTGGCCCCTAATCCAATCTGACTCATGTCCTTATAAGAAGAGGAAATTTGAACACACAAAGAGAGACCAGGGATGTCTGTGCTCACAGAGGAAATACCATGTGAAGATACAGGAAGAAGACAGCCATCTATAAGCCAAGGAGAGAGGTCTCAGGAGAAAACCAACCTGCCAACTCCTTGATTTTGGACTTCTAGTGTCCAGAACTATGAGAGGATAAATTTCTGTTAAGTCATCCCATATTTGATATTGTGTTAGGCAGCCCTAGCAGACTAATACAGCATCTAACAATCAGAGAAAAGTTGGACATTCATAGAAAAATGAGATAGTCACAAGGCAAATCTCATCATTACGGGTTTAAGCATCACTCAAGGAAGAAAGACCACAGCATGCGTGTATCCATCTTGTTGACAAGATTTTCTGTGATGAAGATGAGGTGAATTCATCAGCCAATCTCAGCCTGATGCCCTCACATCTTCAATTTTTGTGTCATTCACAAAATAAACATCATTATGTATATGGCAGACAAACTTCTCAGAAGGCTCCCATAATCCTCAGCTCCAGTATTTGCACCTTTGTGTGGTTTTTCCCTCTCCTAGATTGTGGGTAGAACCTGTGACTTTCTTCCAACCAACAGAAATTGGCAGAAGGACAGGACCCACATGGTTACATGAGTGTAACATGTTAAGTAATATGTGTTTATGTTGCATGAGATGATAGCATCCATCTTGCTGGCGTCTCTTTTGCTAGTTTTGAGAAAGTAAACAGCCATGTTAGGGAACCCATGTAAAAAGGAACTGCAGATGACCTCTAGCAGCTGAGGGCATCCGCTGACCAACAGCCAAAAATTGGTGATTTCCAATCAGAATAGGAGAGAAAAAGCCAGCATTTATTAAGTTCAAGGCACTATTCTATATGACACACAAAAGCAAACTCAATTCTAAAAATGGATACATATATTATGCCCCTTTTACATATGAGAAAAGCTAGCACTGAAGGCTAAAATAACATGTAAGTTCTTATAACTGGTAAATGATAAGGCTGGGACTTTGTGCTGACTTTCATATAGCAAAATGCCTTTCACAATACAACCAGTCTCAATCCACGACTCCATGAATTATTTTCTTCTTTCTCTTCCCATTTATATTTCCCCTAATAGACAGAAAAACTCTTCTAGGACAGGAACTGTGTTATGTGATTGTATGTTGTCCATAGAGAATAGCATAGAATTAGACATAAAAAATTAACTAAATTTTTTTGCAGAAAAAACATACAATGGTATCTTACTGCATATCTCTTCCTAATTCTGCCATCAGTGATCTCATGTTGGTAGGCTTGAAATTGGACATGATAGGAGGATTTTCACCACAGACACTGAACACTACACATCAAGGCTTGACTTACTGTTTTCTTGATTATCTAGGTTTAAGAAAATGGTGAACAATATGTTGATCATGCAGATTAAAGGTAAAAGGGTTTAGCAACACAAAAAATGTGCATATAGTTGAATTGTAGTTATAGGTTGGTATGGATACAAGAATAGGCAAAAATCTAGGAAAGCATTATTTAAGAAATCAGTGACGATATGAAATTTAATAGACTATTGAATACTTTATTACTTGTAAATTATGTGATACCTTTGTATCTGTAAGATTTATAATAAACGTATATACATATTTATGTTTACATGCCTATGTGCATGTGTACATGGACACATCACTCTTATTGCAAGTTACTAGTTTCTTTATAGGTTTTTAAGTAAAATGTTTACAAATAGCATAAACCTTACCATGGAAAATATAGCACATTCTGTGGATATCTAGAAGGTTTGTTAAATACTGTTATGTTTAAACTGTTCCTTGTATTTAAACATTCTAGATTTGGATTTGATATTTGTATCGTAGTGGGTGTAGAGGGATCAGATGATAAGTTGTAGTGCAAATCCTTGAGTGTCATTGCAAACTACAGGTGTGCTTTTGGTTTAAAAGGTGTAACTGAAAGGGCCTTATAAATGACTGGTGCTTTTTTTCCCCCTTGGAGATATGATTATATGAATTTCTGTTATGGCTTTGGTATTTCTACTTTAAGTTATCTGTAATTATTATCTCCAATTGTCAATAGATATTTCTCATACTATATTTTTTAATATATTATTTTCAAGTGGAATCCATGGTGCAGATAAGGAAGTTAAAAAACATGTTAGGAAAAAAAAAATTGGTCATAATGTAGAAAGACATATCTATGATCTTACCAGGTAGATTGCATAATGTTGAGGTAAAAGGCAACTTTTTATTTAAAAAATACCTTTTCTTGAAATGTAAGTGAAGTTGTACTTTGGGCTTAGTAGACACCATTTCCAAAGAATAAACACTTTTATTTCTGCCCTTTACAATTCTGGAACGTTCCTCTACTAGAATGCAATTCTACTAGATCAGGGATGTTTCCCTGCTTTTTTCACTGCCATATCCCAGCACCATGTAAATATTTGGTGCATATTAGAAGCTCAGTAAATATTTACTAATTAAATGAATCAGCCCCAGGTAGATATTGAGTGGAAATGCAGCTGTGTTACACGTAGGCTATTGGGAAATCAATAACGATATCTAGGCTAGTTAAAATACATTTGAACGTGGACCCTACAAGGTGGTGTATTTGTAACAGCTATGAAAGGGCATAGGTGGGAATTCAATCTCTTAAATGTAACCTGAGCACAGACAATATGTGGTTTTGCACACAGAACCTTGAGTTACTTGAGTAACTAGGTAGGTGATATTTACAGTAACCAGAGGGTAAAAAGGATGTAATGGTAGAGTGTAATTATCATAGCTTCTTTTTTGTGACATAGCATTGTTTATGTCATATTTGTACTACTTCTGGTTTCATGTCAGCTTTTCAGGAAGATCTATATTGACATGGGCATGAGATTGAAGCAGATGATACTAGCCAATAATAGTAATATTTATTGAGTGTTTCCAGTATGCCATCCCTGTCCTAAGCACTTTACACTCATCTCATTATCTCATTTAATACAGACAAAGGCTTTGTGAATTACCTATTCTGATTATTTCATCGTGTTGATGAGAAGTGAGGAACTCAGAGGTGTTTACATTATTATTTTTCCTTGTAGAGCTTTTATATTCATGATATAGCAGCAACAGAAATATATGAGACAGATAGTAAGGTATGGTGGAGAAAGTAGAAGGTTTATAGAATTAGCTAATTAATCTTTGTCAACTCACAACCCACCCTGGACCTCAGTCTTCTCATCTGTAAAATGACAACAGGTCTTCAAAATCCTCCGTAGTTTGAAAAAACATTTCTATGACTCTTGTTTTGATTTTTTTCTTGAGTGAGTCCATCTATTCTTTCTGTCCAATGGAAACTTTTGTTCTTCATTTCCCTTTTTTTTTTTCTTTTTTCCTTTTGTTTGGCCTCTCATCATGATTTCACGGCACTATGGGTCAAATTGGATTTGGGACTGAACTGAGAGCCAAATAACGTGGTTAACATTTCCTAAGGGCAACCATATTTCACAGTAAATTTTCCTTCTTTCGATCCTTATAAGAATTGAAAATCAGTTCAGCCAGTTTAAGGATTCACAGTGCTCTTGTTGGATAGCTCGAGACTCTCAGTGCTAGCGAAATGTTATTTAGGGAAACTGTTCTGGTTTCAACTAAACCTACATTTTCATTCATTCATCCATCCAGGCATTTCCTCACCCAGTCACATAACAAACATTCTCTGAAGCCTGCCTGTGTGAAGCTTCATTCATAGTGGGTCACAATGAGTGTTACCTGCCTTCCCTTTAGGGAGCTGTGCAGCTGAAGGCAGGGCACCACTGTATAAACAAACAAACAAAGGTATGCTAGCATGTTGAAGTAAGTGCTGTATAAGAAGCATGCACTAGTTATTATGGCGATATGAGAAAACTTGCTGAATTCTTACTAAAAGAGTCAGGGAAACTTTATTGAGGAGAAGATATTTGTGTTCAATTCTGACAATTTTGAAAAGTATTCTGTTGACACATTGGTAATTTTCTGTCCCCCAGTGAAAGCATGACAGAAAGTGACGTGAGAACATGGTGTTTCTGGGGAAACTCACTCTGTAAGCTTCAAGTAACTTTCTCTGGCCAGGGTAAGGCTGAAAGTGACTCAAGACAGCATTTAATGTTAGTAGGGCCTAGTCATAATGCCCACATGAAAGAGAAAATAACTGCACAGAATTCTGAAGGAAGAGAGACCATGACGGTCTGTGGCAGTGTGAGGAAGCTTGGAGGGAGTGAGGGATTTTAATTGGACCTTAAGCAGATAGAGGATTGTCAGAGATTTTAGGTCAGGAAACAGAATAAGGAGGCTGAAGAATACACCATGTTGAGATTGCAGAGTACAGAGGAGGAAACCAGTTCCCTCCATGAGTTTGTAACTGTGGAAGACTAGCTTTACTGGAGTGGAAAACTTAGCTGGAAACAGCTGGATATAATGTTGGAAATGGTGAGTCCAAATTTTGTAATGTCTTGAAAGTCTTATTAAGGCTTTTGGTATTGATGAAAGCAACAGTCCAAGAGTTAAATGGTTTGAGTTAGAATTTTAGCAATGGTACTTTTTACCCTTTGACCTCTGTCATGGATAACATCATATTTCCCCATCAGTTTATTTCAGGCAATCAAGTAAAAGAATATATATAATAAAGTAATTTGTATATTATAGAATTCTATGCAAATAAATAGGTACATAAGTAGCCAAGAAGTTTTAAGTAGAGACATATGAGAAAATTGGAGAATGTAAACTGTCAATGGAATGCAAGGTAGATTTGATAAGGAAGAGATTAAAGTCAGGAAAACAGGCAATGGTGGCAGTAATCCAATATTGGGGAATGTGTTCAGTGGTGTTTTTCGTGACTGTGCTTAAGCTAAACTTGGTCAATGTGTGATTTAGCACAGGGAACCTGTAATGATGTGCTAATTTCCCACCACGCAACTGCATCCTTTTACCAAACTAATATGGCCCAATCGAAAGGTAATAGATGGAGGTTTTTAAAAATGGAATTTGAGGGTGGGAAGCTGACAGATACTCTTTTTTAGCACAGTAAGATTTAGAAACAGGCAATAGAGATAACTTATCTCTGAGCCAGGTATATGATTGATTTTTTTGAATTTTCTTCTTTGAGCTAGAAAACCATGATATTCTGACTCAAGAACAAAATTCTCCTCTTCCTGCTCTACTATTTTATGTCTCTGATATGGATGCAAGACCTAAATGGTTGTGGGTCCTTGAGTATGGAAGAGAGGGAACGGTTTTTTAAAAGAAAAAAGGAACTGGGTAGCACAAAGTGCTGTGATGTGGCTTGGCTCTGTGTCCCCACCCAAGTCTCATGTCCAGTGTTGGGTAAGGGACCCGGTGGGAAGTGAATGGATCATGGGGGCGGATTTCTCCCTTGCTGTTCTTGTGATAGCGAGATCTGGTTGTTTAAAGGTATGTGGCACTTTCCCCCTTAGCTCTTGCTCTCTCTCTCTCCCCTGCTCCACCATGGTAAGACGTCCTTGCTTCCCCTTCACCCCTCTGCCATGATTATAAGTTTCCTGAGGTCTCCCAGCCATGCTTCCTGTAGCCTGTGGAAATATGAGTCAATTAAACCTCTCTTCTTCATAAATTACCCAGTCTCAGGTAGTTCTATAAAGAACTATTGTAATACATACAAGATAATTGTAGGGAGAGAAGGATATATATTTATGTATTTATACATCTGTATATTTATATATAATATATACAAGCATATATATGTATATGTATTCACATCTATTGAGTACCTATTTAATGCTTATTAGCTATTCATTGAATACTTACTGAATCTCAATCATGGTACTCATAAACATGGAAGATAATTATTGTTTTTCTCACATTGTACAATTAAAGAGGGGTACTGAGAGTGTAAGGATCTAATCAAAGAGTTAATAAGACATCATTAACTTATTATCTTTTATCTGGGAGCATTCTCGCCCAGATAAAAAATTCCGTTTTCTGAAAAATCTCGGATCACTAAATCCTTATTCATTTCTCTCTATCCATTCCAATCCTACTACAAACTGAGAATTAAAGTCATTTTCTATAAATAATAACATGCAAATTTCTCACTGATTTGTGCTTTTGTCAAAATATAGTGTTGTGGTTGTTAGAAGCAATGTTGTGGTTGTATTTGGTGTCTTTCCAACTTCCCACCAACTCTTCAGTATCCTTAAGAGACTACTACACCAGTGTCAGTGTAACTTCTCACTTCTTACTGGAGAAGCATTCAGGAATGTAGATACCCCACAGCTCTCTCCGCAGGTGCACCTTGTTCTCAGGTTCTTTCTGTGGGTGACACAAATGTGCCAATGCTCAGCACTTCTCAGGAAACTTGAGGTAAAATCATATCCTTGCACTTTAGCTGTTGAGCAGAATTTCATAGTTTTACATGCCAGTGATACAGAGCTTTATAGACCTAATTGAATTCAACAACAGAGCAGTGTGACAAGCAATCTTCAAAGACACAAACGGCTTTGGAAAGAGAAGATAAAAGTAATGAGACCTACTACTGACAACCCAAGAAACGAATCTTTAGCATTGGCTGTCTATGGAGCAGCAATATGCAACTGAAGAATGGAAAAAAATGGCTAAATATTCACAAACTTATTTTAGTAACCCTGGTACAAACCAAAAAAGCAATTCATTCATTTATTCACTGATTTATTTAATTTGCAAATATTTACTGAGTGCTTTCTATATACCAGGCACTGCTAAATACTGAATAACAATATAGCCTTCAAAAATACCAATTGGCTAAAATATGGGTCTCAAAAAAAAATAAATAACTTGTGCTCTGTTTACTTTTGGAATAATCTGATTCAAATTGACTCTTTGCCATTCTTTGCCAAAACCCTCAAAATATCATTTTATTTAATTCTATAATTGTTAGCAAAACTTACTTTTTCATTTTTTGGGACAATGTTTCCAGTCTATAGATAGATATGAAATAAAATTATTTTTTGCTTTTTTATTGCAAGGAGATAATTATGCTGCTTATGCAAGAATTTATAAAGACTGAGGACATGTAGTAAGAATAAAGTATTGTTATTAAGTGAAACTCAGAACAAAGTTTCTCCGGCATTTATGATTATATATAATCATTACTGGCCTACTTTAAGGATAAATGTTAATCAGTATATGTGAATAATGATTAGCTGACTTCTTTCATATAACCAAATTAAATGGAAGTTAATGGATAGGTTAATTTGCTTGACTACAGTAATCATTTCACTGTATACATGTATATCAAAACATCAAGTTTTACATCTTTACACAAATTTAAAACATTTTTAAAAATTGCTCAGGATAACTAGGTTGCTGGGGTTGTAAGTCAAGGTGTGGGATCCAGATTAAAAATGAGTGGGAGGAAGAGAAGAGAAAAATAAAGGCAGGAGCTGGGTGGATTGGAAGCTTTTCTGGGAGTGCCAAGGCCCTCTTCCTCTTTTCCCTCTTCACCCTCTGCCCCACTCCATGCTCTTTTTTTTTTTTTTTTTTTTTTTTTTTGAGAAACATGAAAAGACTGAGTGAGGACTCCTGGAATTCTTTGGGATAGTCTCATGAAAGGGTAATTTCATGAGGTAGGGGTAGGGTCATGAAAGGATACTTTTTAATGGGAGCCAGGGAGAAAAACAGCAAGGCAATTATAAGATGCAACCTTAGAATAAGAAAGAAGGTCTGATGGTAGACTTTGGGTTTTTATAGGGTAAAATATTAATATGTCTTAGGGGTGAAAGTGGGGTTGATGAGATGCAGCAAAAAAGAAATTAGGCTTGACATGAAAGGAGAAGGGAAGTAAAATTCATTAACATTAGGGTTGGGTGTGCTACAGGTATGCAATGGGTGGTGAAATCTATGATTCCGAGTTCATCTGAGATCTGTAAAAGCATTTTGTTATTTGAAAAAAACAGTTAAAATGAGTTAGATTGTTTAAAAATTGCTAACAAATTTTTTTATTCTTCTTTAAATATAGTTTAAATGGCTTAAATATAGAGCATCTTCTGGGTGTTAGATTTCCTATCAAGTTCAGAATCAAGTCAGATCGTGCCTTCATGTAGCTTATAGTCAATTGTAGGGTATTATCTCCCCACTCAAATTAACTAAAAATTATTTTTCAACAAAACTTTCCATTTGTATTTTACTCCTTCCCTACCCAATTAAAACACTTTAAGAAATGTTACCCCTATTACTTCCCAATGGAAAAAAAATACAGTAAAATATTACTTAATTTTTTTATTGTGCTGAAAATTTTCAGTGGCTATAGGAACAAGTGTAATAAGAGCTGTAAGTTAATTTTCAAATGAATGTTCAGGGATTTAAAAAAAGAGGAAGAATATGAGGCTCTTGGGATATGGTTGTTTACCAAGAGAACATATTATTAATGTCATTGAAACTCACTTTATTATTGAGTGTGAAATGAAATACATAAAGAAGCAATGTTAGTTTATTTCTGTTGGTTCATAGACACAGAAAAATGATGTGACTTCTTAAGTATATATTGTTATTCTCAATAGGGAGGCACAAACTAATTTTTCTCTTTAGTTGTGTTTATTCTCTACTTCCTGCATTTTTGGAAGAGGGGTTCTTGTTGATCCTTGCACCTAGCTACTCAACTAAGACAATAAATTATATTGGAGGAGGAATGGAAGAAAAATAATGTTGATTTTATTTTATTACCTATGTATTTTGTACACACAGAAAATTTATGTATGAGAGGTGGCATTTGTTAAATATATGAATTTTTAATGTATCTAATCACTGTATTCTTTGTCAGTGGTAAGAGGAAAGCATCCTTCATTTTTCATGTGGACCTTTGTTTTATATGAAAGCTTTTCAGGGAAGAAAGCACAAATTCAATGAGCTATCAGAATGCAAATTTGGATGTTAGTGATAACTTTTATATTGCAATGAATCTTCTTAGAATATAATCCTCAATTTTGAGTTATCTATACCTTAGAGAAATTTTTACAACTACATTGCAGAGAAAGGAGCTAATCACCAGCATACACGGTGTCAAGGGTAGAGATCCCGTTAGAGACTGCTTGAGTTTCAGTCCTATCTCTTTTGCCCAGTTTCTCCCTTCTGTAAAGTAGTCATGATAACAGAGTTCACCTCATAGGTTTGTTTGTTATGCAAATTCAGTGATTTAACATTTATGAAACACTTAGAACAGACTTGGCACATGCTTAGCACTACATGGTTGGCTGTTAATAAGCAAAAGCAAGTAAACCACTCCTTTGTGGGGTAGAAACATATTTCAACATAGAGAGGAATATGTTGTTTTTAGCAAAAAAAAAATCCATGTTTATTTGCAGTGGTAGATATTTTGCATATTCATTTGCTTTTCATTTTTGTGTACTGGTTTCCAATAATGTGATATTTTTATATTATATTTCTTAGATGCTGATATTATCCCCAAAACTTTTGGTTCTACTTTTTTGTAAGGCAGAGAGACAGACTGTGTATGTGTGTACAATTGTGTGCAATGTAGCAAATATTATTTCCCATTATTATTCATACAGGCTAAAAATTTACATGGTATATTTAAGTAATTTGTTAATCTTATCTCTGATTTATCTAAAACGTTTTAGGTAAACATCACAATGTTTAGTTTAAATTCTAGTCTCAGCAGTTACATTTGAAAAGGTTAAGTCTTATGACTTGTCAGTATTAATAATCCATTTGCAATTACCATACTAATTTGTTCCATATGCCTATAAAATATTTCTCTGAGCTACTAAATTATCACCTACTGAGAAGTTAAAAATATCTATTTGATACTTTTTCCAACACAGAAGCAATTCTGCTTCAATCCTGAGTGGCGCTAAATTGTATATTGAAATATATCCTATCAAGTAATATCATCTTTGTAGCTGTTAATTATATCCGTGATTATCTAACAGGATTATTAATGTATTTTTTTCTGCTCTCAATATATCAGTGATGGCAAAGAGACCTTATTTTGAGACTTGTCACGGTTCTAATTTGGATATTTTTGGAAAAATACATTAAGTACTCATGTTTCATTAACTTCTTTGGATACTTAGATATGTACATGATATAAAATAAAGTGAATAAGGAAATGGTGATGATAACAATGAAGTCCAATATCTAAATCTTTTCCTTATTTCTTCATTTAATTATTGCTTAAACATTTCTAAATCCTATTTGTATATGAGGAAAAACAAGAAGAGTTCCATGCCAGCAAGCTGATATCTGGGTGATTCAAGCCTTCAGGTAGTTCTGTGGCAGACTTTGGACCTTGGTAAGTTACCAGAAGTGATGAAGTTTCAGGTCTTACAAAGTAAGGCCAGAGTTGGGAAACACCTTGAAAACGAAAGAAACGACTTGAGAAAAAGAACTTCCTTGGTAAGATCAGACTGCTCTTTCTCCCTGTAATTTATAATTCTGTCCAGCAGCAAGTGGAAAAAAAAAAAGAATAAAAAAAGAAAGGAAAAGGGGAAAGAATAATCAAAGCCAAACTAGAATCAGAGGGAAAGAATGCAGAGGGGAAAGGTTCAGCCTTGAGCTCACAGTCTCTCCCAGTTTAGCTCTGGAACTGTAATCCTTTAATTGAAGCCTTGCTCTGTTCCAAAGCATTCAGCTCTTATTAACAAATCTCATGAACTATTTGAAAAATATGATTGTTTGAGCCAAGCCATGTCTTAGGTAAATTTGTGTTTTAATTGCAAGCAGCTAGAGTATGCCTTGAGACTACTTGAATTGGAAATGGTTTTCTTTTTTTCTTATTCATTTACAGGAGCGTAAGTAAATAAAGAGCAATAATGAAAAACCTTCCTTACAGTATGTAATGAACTGCAGTTAAAGAATTATTTAAGAAAGTGATTACTTTGGCTGTGGTGATTTACAAAGTGCTGTGTTTATGTAGGAGATATGCTTTTTAAAGTGTACCTTTTCCAATATGTATATATCTATTTCACTGTTATTACAGGTATCAGAAATAAGAAAAAATATTTATTGAGATAAACTTACTTATTTCAGCATATATTTATTCAACATTTTCATGTATTACCTAAAATGAAGGATACTTCTCTTGTTCATTCTACCTTTTCTACAGAGGGGCTGAGCCTCCCTGCTTCTTTTAACTTCATCATCTTCCTTTATCGGAAGGCTGAAGGGGGAGATAATGAGCTAAAGAACAACTTTCTCCACCCACTGGGAGGGAACTACTGGAAGAGTGACTAGTTGTAGTTAGTGATCAGCCACATCTGCCCTGCCCCTGCTTTCCTGTCAGGGCAGCTGTGCTCTCGGACCCAGTGTGTGAAGTGATGGGTCTTCTGCCCACCCTCTGACCTGACCTCAGTTGTGTTGCTGTGTATGGATTCGAATTTATTCAAAGGACGATGTACTTCTACAGTATAGTTATTCAGAATGCAACACTTTTGCCAATTTATATAGGAAATGAAGACCGAAAACTCTAGCTGCTGACTGCTCTTAAAATAGGCTGAGAGACCTAGTGAAAATTAAATTAATTATACCAATGTCTTTCCCATCTAACCTACATATAAATATTTGAATGTGCAGGATCAGATACCTGATGTGTAAAAGGATAGTGTTTGAGGGGATGGTCTCTGAGATGGACCAGGCTCTGACAGTCAATCACGTGACTATCAAAAACCTTACAAGGCTCTGAACATAGTCCTTACTTCTATATAAAGCCCAGTGGAACTCACAGATGAAAAGAGAGCTTCACTTATTCTTTTGCTTTTTTAAAAAATGAGCTGGTTATAACTTTGCACATAAGTCTAATTGTGCACTTAGAAACTGATAGTAATAGAGATTTACAGTTCTTTTCAACCTCTTGGAGAGTCCCAATACACACAGAACATTATATGGGCCAAAGAAACTTCTGAACCTAGAAGTGGGGTTTAAATACTGATTGTGCCTTTTACTGGCTTTGTAACACTGGACAAGTTACATATTCTCTGTAAACCAAGTGTCACATCAAAGGCAATCATTCCTATGTGTTATCCCTCTTTCCCAGATAGCAATCTCACCTTTTCTGCTGCCTACTAGATATTCTCTTTAGGATATCTCAATAATACCTTCAAATATCTGCCTGAAACAGAACTCCCTTCTTTGAAAGTACAGGATCACATTCCTTCTGCTTCCATTGACTCACCTTCTGCATAGACACCCAGGTGCCCTGTTTAGTAAATAAGACTCTTTTTTCCCCTCCTTTTACATCTCCTTCACATTCAATGAGTGCAAAAATCATTGCCATTATTCTTCATCTTATTTCTGTGTTAACTTTCCTTTTCTCCATTTCTATGGCCATTACTCTGGTTGAGATTATTATGACTATGTGCCTGAAATAATGTAATAGATCACTTACAGGCATCAATGCCTTCCATAGCTTTCATTTCCACCCCCTTCATTTTGTATCCTACCTTCTGCTGCCAGTTTAATCTCCTCGAGGCACAGTTTTCATCCTGTCATTTTTCTTTTGTAAAGTCTTTAAATGGATCTCTTTGTGAACTGAATGAAGGCCAAACTGAAAGTGCCTCTAACACATATGAGTGTACGTACGTTGGTGTGTCTCTTATACTAGGTTGATGAGGCTCTGACAGTCAATGCACTTTCTCTGATGTTTTCTCATATTTAAATTCAGTTTTGCATTTTTGGCAAGGATACCAAAAAGTGAGGTTGTGACCTTCTCAACATATCTTATCCGAAGACTCTTGATGTCAATTTATTCCATTACTGAAAATGTTAACTTTGATCACTTGGGGAGGGTGGTGTTTGCCAGATTTCTTCACTACAAAGGCACTGTATTTCTTTGTACTCTATAAGTATCTCATGGGAAAATAATTTGAGAGAATTTAAATATCCTGTAATTTATCACACCTTTGCCACTAATTTTAGTATCCGTTAATGATTCTTGATTCTTGCCTGAAACAACTATTACTGTGGTGTTTGCCAAATGGTAATTTTCTGGTTCAATAATTCCTTAACTTAGAAACAAGTTGTAGTTTTATAGTAAGGAAAAGTTTTCTCTTCTCCTTTACTTATTCATTCATTCATTTGTTCACTCACTTATTTATGTTAGTACAGACACATGAACCCTTACGTTATTCCACGGGTTATAATCCATTATGATCAAGATTTATTTTGTTATTCAGTGTCTCTGTATTTGACCTTTAGGATCACCAATCAAGTTGGCTACTTTGTCTTTTTGAAATGTGCCTATTCTTTCTTTCTTTCTTTCTTTTTAACTCTTTGGTATTTTCTAGCACAAAATATTTCAGGCTCATCTTATTTTTTCTCCTTCAGCCCTGGATTCAGCTGTTTCTCCAAGGAGCCATAGTTTTCTTATATTGGAGAGTGGTATTTAGAAACCAAAGTCTGGGAATCAGCTGGGCTCATTGGTGCAAGGGCATCCAGAATACCTGGCCAGTACTCATGAAAATCATCAAGGTCATAAAACAGAAAGAAAGACTGAGGAACTGTTTCATATTAAAGAACACTAAGGAAACATGACAACTAAATGTGAAGTGTGTGTTTGGATTGGATCCTGATCCAAAAAAGAGCATTGGTGGAACAACTGGAGAAATTTGAATATGTTCTATAGACTAAGTAATATTCCATATTATATTATAACCTTATATATTTTGTCCATACCAGAGACTGATTTAAGAAAAATCAGTCTTAAATACTGACCTGAAAATAATATGAGAGTGCCTGAGTTACTCCATTTTTTTAAACCACTACTGGACTCCTCCCATTTCCTACAGTAATATTTTTCAAAGTGTGGTCCATGAACAACCTGCATCAGATACTCCAACATTCCATATTAAAAATGTAAAATTTAAAAATTTAAAGCCCAAAGTCTGGGCTTCATCAAAAACTTGCTGAATCTTAATTTATGGGTAAGAGAGTCCTCAGAAGTTCTATTCAGATCATTTTCATGTACCCTACTGTTTGAGGACTACTCACCTAAGCCTTTATCAATATACTTCAATCCAAGATATTTATGGGAGCCTCCAGTCTTCCATGGTCTGGTTCTTATTAACTTCTGAGTTTCTTTTTTTTCTTTCTTTCTTTTTTTTTTTTTTTGCCATTCCTTAAGACACTACATTTTTCTACTATAAATTCCTGTACCTCCCTGCTTATGCCTTGCTATTTTACTTCTTTATACCTTTATCATTTCCTCTGCCTGACATAACTGTCCCACCTTACTTCACTTGATCCACTCATCAATCTATTTTAAGCCCTCACTGAGGTGTTCTCTGCTCCAAGCCTTCCTGGCTTCCCCAGGTAAACTGCAAGCCTCACATTACACACCAGGGAGTTCTGTTTCCCCAAAGGACTATGAATAAGCTTTGTTAGCGTGCTTGCACATAGTTCCTATTCAGTAAAGTTTTAGCAAAATGGGTCAATAACTAACTGACTTGCAGTAAGTTTCTATATGGATTCTATCTACTATCTTTTGTTGTGTGAGAAATCATTACTAAACTTAGGGTCTTGAAATAACAACTGCTTGTTTGGCTCATAAATCCGTGGGTTGGAAATTTGGTCTAGGATCAGCTGGGTAGTTCTTCTGTTGATACAATTGGACTAACCCATGTGTCTGTGGGCAGCTGCTGGTCAATGAAAAGGCTCTGCTTCGGGGGATTAGCTGACTGTTGGGTAGAGCCATAGCCATAGCTGTGCCATGGCTCATCCACTGGAAGGCTAGACTGGACTTGGGCTTGTGCAAATGGAGGTGGCGGGTTCTCAGAAAGAGAGATAGAGAGGGAGAAGTGAGAAAGAAACTGCAAGTTATTTTCACGCTTATGCTCAGAGCTAGACAATATCATTTCTGCCACTTTCTATTAGCCAAAGCAAGTCCCAACACCACCCCAAATTCAAGAATGGGCAAATAGACTCAAGTTCTTGATTGGAGATACTCAAATGTATTATGGCCATTTTTGCAATCAACTCCATGGCTCTAATGTATATGAATTGATGATTGTAATTTACAGTGTAACTATAAACTGGATTCTAATTTTCTATTTCTATCACTGCTATTGCCTTATAGATAGGCCTCATTTCATTTTAATCTTCAAACCATTCTGTTACAAAATGTTGCTGCTGCTTTTCCAGCCCTGTCACCTTATTCCTCTTCAATTTGCCTATTCTGGAGAACCCTTTGCATCTATTTTGGGAAACACAGATAAGGATGTACCATTCCATTAAATACTTGGATTTAGTTACATCTTAAAATGAAGCCAACACTCTCAAACACAGCAAACTGTGGACTGTAAGTACAACAGTGGACATGTTGCCAATAAGAAAACACATCATTTTTGTAACCTTGATTTTTTCCTTTCATTGTCAGTTTTTCTGCCTTAAAAAAATTGACAAAATCCTGCTTTCATTCTGTCATATCAGTTGACCTATTTTCTTTGTAAAAGCAGTGTTCATCTTTCTGCCTAGCAGAGGTGCTCTTCACTGCTAAACACAGCTGTCTTTAAAGGCACAGCCATCTTAGGGGCATGTCCGTTGGCCTCTTTACTGGTAGGGTGAGAGGTGCTTTGACTTAAGTTTGTGTGTTGAACCCTAGCATTTATTATTGACGTCTGTACCTTTGTATCCCAATTTCCACAGTCATTCTGGGAAATTCAACTACAATGGCATTTAGTTTGATTTTCTTATCCACCTTAGAAAAAAAAATAGCAATATCTAACATTTTGCAAGTAACATGAGAAGAGAGAATGGTGTGGAAATTATTAAGAAGACCTTTTGGTTTTCTATCCTAGGGACTTTATTTTCTCTTTATTTCTCTTTATTTTATTATCTCTCTATTTTTTTTTCTTATGGATTCTAAATAATACTCTTAGAAATCCTTTGTTTTCTTTAACACAAAATGGGTTTTGTGCAACCTGTTGGGAACTGGACAATTTTGTTTTCAAAAAGCAATAGGATGTCTTTCTTATTTTTCAAGGACACCTTGGCCACAAGTACTTTCCTGCTCTTGGTCTCCTTGAAGCTTGGCATCCAATCCTGGTATTCATTGAGGGGAAAAAGTCCTAGAATTTGCTTTGTGACCTGGGCTATATGGGATGTAAGCATATGTTACAAAACTTAATGCATAAATCTGCTACTTTTGATACAGTCTGGCTCATGGAGAGATGGGATTTAGCTTCTCATAAGGAGAATTTGATGTGACTGGAAATTGAACAGAAGCATCTTTTTATTGAAGGTACTGAGGCTTATAACAATCATTCAGTGGCAGAAGTTATTGTTTTTCACATTACTTTTCAACTAGAAAACCTTTCAAAGCTTCATGAGAAAATACCTATCTTTGTTCAAGCAAGAAAACACTTGGTAACTTTTCCTTTACATCCACTTAAAGCAAAATGATGTAGTGAGAACCTCCTACTCTACTTTAAAGATATACCTCAGCTTTCCTCTATGTTAAAACCTTCTTTCCTCTTCCTAGGTCAGAACTGCCCTTTTATAAAATCTCACTTTTCCTCTTTTTCCCCCTGTGAGAAGTGAGGATCTTAATCAAAAGAAAAAAGGAAAAAAGAAAAAGAAAAAGAGAACAAAAAAATAATTCTAGATATAATACTGCCAAAGGTTTGAAATGAACATAGAAACTCTTTGCAAAAAAAAATTATTTTTCAGGCTTTAGACAGAACCTTTTTTACAGTGCGCACATAAACATTTCAGTCTTACAGATCTTAAAAGAAGATGAGCACCAAAAAAAAAATTGAATTCGATATTGAATTGACATTGCAAGAAAGACATTCTATTTCTTTCTCCATTCACAAATCAACTTTAGAAACTTTAACAAGTCAGCCAGGCATGGTGGCTCATGCCTGTAATCCCAGCACTTTGGGAGGCCGAGGCGGGAGGATCATGAGTTCAGGAGTTCGAGACCAGCCTGGCCAATATGGTGAAACCCCGTCTCTACTAAAAATACAAAAATATTAGCCAGGTGTGGTGGCTCACATTTGTAGTCCCAGCTACTCCAGAGGCTGAGGCAGAAGAATCGATTGAACCTGGGAGGCAGAGGTTGCAGTGAGCTGAGATCGCGCCACTACACTCCAACCTGGGCAACAGAGCAAGACTCCGTCTCAAAAAACAAACAAACAAACAAAAAAAACAAAGAAACTTTAACAAGTCATGTAACCTTTCTCCTTCAATGTTTCCATTTATAAAATGCATATCTAGACAAGTGAAATAATTTTGTGAATTAATTTCTTCCTCAAAAGTTTTTTTTAATCTCAAGTATCTTTTAAAACAGTATTATATTTTATTCTTCCATAACAGAGGCTACATCCAGAAAAATCAGTGAGTAGAGAATTTTATAATTATTAATTTGGTCTTCTACCACATTGAATAAAAAAATTAAATTATGATCTTTTGCAGAAGTGTAAATTATACTATTAGTGAGTTTAGCTCTAACATATATTTTCTGTTATATTTAAGTGCTGTCTTATTAAATACTTTTTTGGGGAATTCATGATATGGATTTGGCAGTAATTCCCTGTGGAAAAAACAAATGATAATAAAAAGGTCTTTTAATTTTCACCAAAATGACAGTCAAGATTTTATCAACCTATGTGAGACTGTTTTTTTAAAAATTAGTAGTTGCCATGGTTAATATTGAGTGTCAACTTGACTGCATTGAAGGATGCAAAGTATTGTTCCTGGGTGTGTCTGTGGGAGTGTTGCCAAAAGAGATACATTTGAGTCGGTGGACTGGGAGGGGCAAACACACCTTCAATCTGGGTAGGCACCGTCTAATCAGCTGTCAGCGCAGCTAGGATAAAGCAGGCAGAAGATGTTGGAAAGAGCAGACTTGCTGAGTCTTCTGAACTTCATCTTTCTCCTGTGCTGGATGTTTCCTGCCCTCGAACATCAGAATCCATGTTTTTCAGCTTTTGGGCTCTTGGACTTACACCAGTGGTTTGCCAGGGCCTCTTGGGCCTTCAACCACAGATTGAAGGCTACACTGTTGGCCCCCCTACTTTTGAGGTTTTGGAACTTGGACTGGCTTCCTTGCTCCTCAGTTTGCAGACAGCCTATTGTGGAACTTCACCTTGTGATCGTGTGAGTCAATTCTCCTAATAAACTCCCCTTCATATGTACATCTATCCTATTAGTTCTGTCCCTCTAGAGAACCCTGACTAATACAGTAGTAGTAGTATTTGTGAGCTTTCAGAATTAAGAAGTATCTTAAATTCCACAGAGGAGCCTGATTGTCTTGTGCCCATGCAGTGTCACAGCTTTAGAAAAGAGGGCCATGTCTAGGCTGACCCTTTTCTGGCTCAGCATGCTTAGGAGAGGCACATGGCTGAGGCGGGGAAGGAAAGCACAGGCTGTTAGCATTAAGGATTAGATCTCACTATAGCGCCTCACTTCCATAGCAATCTCAATAGAGAAAACATGTCTTGATAAACCCCCTTCTGTGAAATTGGAGAGGAACTATTTGTTTATGTTTATTTCCTGCTGCTTATCTGATGTGATGTCCTGAGATGTGATGAGGCTTTTAGAGATACCAGTCCTCATATACCACTTAGATGCCTCTAGGCAAGTGAGAGGGACAGAATGGCATTAGCTCTATTCTTATTGTAGATTTTTAAAGTGTATAAAAACTATGTTCATGAGTGAAATGTAAATAAGTAACTGAAACTTTTTTCAACATAATAATAGGAAGAAGATCAAGCAAGAATAAAGGGAAATTCAATGGCTTTCTCTTATTATTTTTAGTATACTCTTGGCAGAATGTTCAATTTATACATTGACAGTTTAAAGTATTTTAATGACATGTCTAGTTAAACTAGTGACATAAATAATATATATAGTTATCATAGGTTTGTGTTTAAAGGGCTATGATTACAAGATAAATATGTGTAGAAGTGTGGGTGACACTCTAAAATTAAATCACAATATTGATAAAAACTTATGCATATGATTTTGCTGTTTGCAAACCTGCTGTCATGTTGAAATAATAAAAATAGCAAGACATCCTTGCTATTTGATGCTTTTGAATGTTATATGCTATTACATGTAAAAATGAGAGGTAAGTGCCCCATTTTGCCTCTCATTTTTTAAATGAATTTCAAGTGAGTCTCAAATGAATCTCGTTTCATTTTTTAATGAATCTTGATTCATTAAATACAAGGTACATATTAAGAATTAAATTCGAATAATTCTCAAGCCACAAAGATAAAAGAAACAAAAGCATAATAGTGAAAAAAACTTGCAACAGCACCACCACTCTCTGACATCTTAGGTTCTCTCAGCTTTTGATGAATGCACTGCCATTTTATGACCCTATTAGTCCATATTCATTCCTTTTTATCACATTTATTGCATATCACTTTGTTTACCACCAACTAAAAATGAGAACCACCAACTAAAAATGAGAGGCACTATAACAACTGAGAGTGCATTAATCCTTTAACTGACACAGTTGCAAAAATTCCAGAGTTGTGTCGACTGAAATCATTGTGCACCAGACATTTTCAGCATTCCTGACCTATAGTTCTCCACTTTTGGCTGCATGGAGAAGTTGGGCTTCGCAGCGTTCTAACAGATGGGTGGGACTCTGTGTCTACTTCTAGTTAATGAGCTGAGACAGAAGGGGATATATATCAGTTCCAGGCTGAGGCAGTAAAAACCCCATGTGATTGTTCAGTCTTCACCTGACAGGCGATCAAGGACACATACTCCTGATGAAGCTTCAAAAAATTGAGCTTCTTTTTTTTTTTTTTTTTTTTTTTTAGAGGGAGTCTTGCTCTGTCGCCCAGGCTGTAGTGCAATGGCGTGATCTCTGCTCACTGCAAGCTCTGAATTGAGGCTTCCTTTAACCCAGGCCTCCAGTTTCTACACATAGTAGATTTTTCCCCACACTGCCCCCCAACACCCACTGAATTATACCAAGAAGGAGAAATAAATGTATCTTGTGTTAACCCACTGAGGTTTCCAGATGAATTTGTTAACAGTGGCACACCATAGCCTGAATAATACCTATGGATTGTAGAATTTCTTCACTTTTAGGCTTTATATTTAGATATATTAGTAATAACCTTTTCTAAAAGAAGATCTATTTCCTTCCTAACTTTTGGTTTTTGTCTTTCTTTTTTCCTTTTTTTTTGCTGCCAAAACCAAATTGTCAAAGTCTTATTTGGGGCAGTCAGGATGATTAAATTTGGAAGTCAATGGGAATGTAAGGAATTGGGTGCAGGACAAATAAGTGCTATGAATCCAGAGAACAGAGCAAGATAAGACTGGATATCTGTCAAGCCACAATAGACAAAATGGACAATAAGTGACCTGAGTACACAGACTGAGCTCAAAATCTAGCGGTCAAGGTTTTGAAAAGAGCTTGGACTGAGGAATGATACCATGATGAGAACTTGTGGGCTCTTCCAGAAGTTTGAGATGATAGGTACAGTACAGAATTTAAAATGAAAGAATGGGACCCGTGTCTTAGGATGGAAATGGGCAAATAGGATTACCATGGTTGGCACCAGAGATGCAGGTCAATAGCTGCAAAGGAAGTAAAGCCTTAGATATAGAACTAGGAGTGAGGTCAAAACAGAGTTTAGAAACAGGATTGACTTTGTCGTTGAACAGTTAGTTTTGTGGCAGCCTTATGGCCCTCAGGGGCAGGACCAGAACGTAGAAGGGGTAATCGGTGAATGACCCCATAGATAGAACTAGAAACTCTGCAAGAACAGACATTAGAGCTCATTAGAGTGGGGAACCCTACCCTTTCTGATAGACCTATTTTAGGGGGCTCAATTCCTTTTTATATAGAATATAAATTATTTTAGTTGCATCTTATATTTCATCACTGGTATTACTTATTGTTACCTCTAATATTTTTTCTATTTTTTAGATATCTATAACAACTTCCGACATGTTGGGGTTAATGTTTACCAAGGCTGTATCTTAAACAGGTTTTGCACTGTAGTGTGAAACTGTGCCTGGACATCAGGAGCATGTGTCTGCAATCCTGAGTGTATTCCCAGATTCTGCCACTAACTCTTGCCCATGGACTGCCAGCTGGGCAGGTGGCCTCTCTGGCCTCAGTTTCTTCTTTGTGGAGGCTGTGTGTCTGTGTGTGAGTGGGAGGTGGGAGATGGTAGACTAGGTGAACTTCAAGGTCTGTGTGTCTCTCCAGGTCTTTGAAGTAATTCTTTACAGTGAGTCTGACTTTCATAGAAGTTTCATTTCTGGGAACTAAAGGAGCTTTTACATACTCTTCTTGTTCTCCTCTTATTCATGTTTCTCTTAACATCCGAATCTAAATTTAGTTCAATTTTTATCCATTCTTTATGTTCTCCTCTCTACAACTGTTTCCCTGAATTTCCCATCAGCTGCCCTACCCTGGAGAACTGCCGGCCTTCCTTCTCCAGCATTGTCAGCAGTTGTGAGTGCTTAAAAGACGCTCACTCCTGCACCAGCAAACCTCTCCAGGCAGCCTATTTGAAAGCATCTCTTAGGTGCAGCTGTGTGAAAAGTTGGCTAGGGATATAATATTGGAGGTTGGCTACTGGTCCTCCGGTGGTCACGACAGGGCAGCTTTGAGGAGCAGCTTTGTGCTGTATCGGTTTTGATGTATCTAATAAAGAGAAGATAAAGCCTCTTCCAGCCCTCTGTCTTCTATTCTCCTGACTGAATATATGAGGAGATAGCGAGGTTTCCTAGGTATCAGCTTAGATGATAAAAACTGCAATCGATACTTTCCCCTGCGATTTGCGTGCTTCTTTTAGGCCCCTATCCCTGCTACTGCAACTGCTAACCTTGTCTTTCTGACTCAAATTGGAAATAAAACTGTCTTAGGTGATTTAAAACATTTTTCTTCCTAAATAACACATCAGCAGGAAATCATCACATGCAAACCTCCCCCTCTCCTCAAAGTTAACATCCAAGGCTGGACTAATGGTCTTTTTCTCTCTGACCTGAGCTGACTCTCCTTCCCAGGGGACCCCATTTTGGTCATTGGTACCCACTTTCATCCCAGCCTCCAAGCCTCAGATTCTTTCTTTATGCCTCTTTCTCCTTTATTCCCAAAACTACCCAAGTATTAAACTATCTTTTTCTTTCCCCAAACTTCCTTTTCTTCTATTTAAATTACCATAATTCTAACCCATGTCCTCATTTTAAAAATAACAGTTTTTCTTCACTTACATATAATTAGAACTCCTGTCTGGAGTCAGGGACCCAGTAATGACTTACCTTCGTTACCAAGGAGTGATGTGGTGTTGTTCCCACACAGTTGGTGACAGTGGGAACACAGTGTACTTGCACCAAAGAAGTTTCTTGGTCTTGCTAGTATAAAAAGAAGAGACTCATATGCCTCATGCTCAGGAGCCACACCTTTGACCAACCATAGAAGATAGGACAGAGTCTTCCTCTACCTGGCTAAAGATCTGGGTTCTGATTGCAGCTTTGGCTCTTAGTTTGTAACACAATGAAGTTCTGAGCCTCAGTTTCTTACCTGTCAATTAAAAGGTTGAAATTTATCCCATCTTTACAATCTTGTGTCTGTATCCTCATAAGTTACCCACAGCTAAGAACTCTCCTCGCTTGCTGAAAAGATACATATAAATCTATATCTGTATACACACACACACACACACACACACACACACACAGCATGCACTTTCTGCTAGTAAACAGAAACATAGAAATGCTTTTTAATTTTTTTTTTCTTTTGAGGCAGAGTCTTGCTCTGTTGCCCAGGCTGGAGTGCAGTGGCATGATCTTGGCTCACTGCAAGCTCTGCCTCCCGGGTTCATGCCATTCTCCTGCCTCAGCCTCCTGAGTAGCTGGGACTACAGGTGCCCACTACCACGCCTGGCTAATTTTTTTTTGTATTTTTAGTAGAGACTGGGTTTCACCATGTTAGCCAGGATGATCTCAATCTCCTGACCTCGTGATCCACCCGCCTCGGCCTCCCAAAGTGCTGGGATTACAGGCGTGAGCCACCGTGCCTGGCTGAAATGCTTTTTAAATTTTTTTAACCAGCTTCAAAGTCCTCACCCTATGAAAGTTAGCTCTGGAGTCTGTATAAATCAACTGTAAAATACCCATTTACAACTATTCAGTGTCTAATAAATACATGAGATAGACTGCATTGTAGCCAAATCTTATAGATTCTCCCTCCTTAACATCTTTCATGTTTGCCTCTTTTCTCCAATGCTATAGCTGCTCTCCTTACAAATAAATATGCTTACACCTCTGACCAGGGCTGCTGAACTAGCTTTCTAAATATGGTATCTTTGCCAAAGCTTTTTCAGTCTACAATTTGCCCTTCACAGTGTGCCCGAGTGACCTGTAGAAGTCCCAATGGCTACACTCTGATGGCTTGAAGCACATCTGCAGGTTCTATTTCCCACTGTGTCTCATAACCCATCTCTTTTGGGTTGCTATGGTTCACAGCCATCCTGCAGGCTGATATTTGGATTCTTCATGGCTTTTAGTTTTAACTTTCTCCAATTGGATGTGTTGGATTCTCCTCAGCTACATGTGGTGCTTCCTGGGGGCCAGTCTTTTAAATCCTGATCGCTTGCCATCCCCCAGGCCCTTAGGACCCCAGCATGGATGCAGTTGATGTTAAGAGAGTATATAGGAATTTGTAGGCAAAGAGTTTGGGGCACAGCTTTTCCCACAGAGGGAATAGCATCCGCTGAAGCTCATTGGTGGGAAAAACATGGTATGTTTAATGCATCATTTTTCAAACTCTTTTTGGATGTGGTCTTTGATTACAAATATGTTGTTCATCATGAATGCAGTACACAAACATTTGAAAGAAAAGTTCTAACAAATAACACTCTTTTTTCTCCCATTACCTTAAAATGAAATTCTGACTTTGACAAACTAAATTGCTTTCACACCTTACTAAAATCCATTAGTGAGGTTGAAAACACAAAGACACTAGTTTAAGGTTCAGAGTGGGTAGAGCCCAGGGTATGAGGGGTAGTTTGATGTAAGGTGAAGCCAGAAAGGGAAGCGAAAACAAATCTCACAGTACCTTGTCCAGTAGTTAAGCTTGCCTTTCATTAGCCTGAAATCCACTAAAAGGTTTAAATAGGGGGCACTTGGAGGGTGTGACATGAGCAGAGTTGCTTTATATTCCTACTGATTTGAGGAGATCAAGAGTAGGTATGGGAGACCAATTAGAGGAATTTCTTTTTTTTCCTTTTTTTTTTTTTTTTTTTTTACTATTGCAAGTGAGAAAATAATAGTACTGGACTATGGAGTTGGTGGAGGAGATGGAAAGGTGGGCAATTTGAAGCTCTTTAATAGAAAACATTTGTCATTCTGGGTGATGGTGGATCTGGAGTGGAAGGAAGTGGATGACTCTGGCTTTTTTCTTTTTCTTTTTTTTTTTTTTTTTGAGATGGAGTTTCACCCTTGTTGCCCAGGCTGCAGTGCAGTGGGCAATATCGGCTCACTGCAACCTCCTCCTTCAGGATTCAAACAATTCTCCTGCCTCACCCTCCAGAGTAGCTGGGATTACAGGCGCTGGCCACCATGCTCAGCTAATTTTTATATTTTTAGTAGAGACAGAGTTTCAGCATGTTGGCCAGGCTGGTCTCAATCTCCTGACCTCGTGATCTGCCCACCTCGGCCTCCCAAAGTGCTGGGATTACAGGTGTGAGCCACCGCTCCCAGCCAACCCGGCTGTTTAGCTAGTGGAATAAGACTGACAGTGCAGCCATTCATTGAGAAATGAACACATAAGAAAATCAAGGGGAAGGTATGTCTTGACCTGGTCTTTTTCCAGAAGCAGACCCCAAGACAGGTTTAAGGGCAAATGTTTTATTTGGGGGTTGGGACCAGGAAATACCAATGGGGAGTAAGGAAGTAGGACTGAGAAGGGAAGACCAGCAATAAAAGTTACATTATCAAGGTATTTACCACTGTGGAGTACAGTAGCTCATGCCTGTTGGGGAACCCTAGAAGCCAGCATGGACTATGTCTCAGCATATCCCATCTGAAGGAAAAGAGAACTGGGGTATTTATTCCACAGCTCCTCTCCTGTCAACTATGAGTTGACTAGCAGGCAACAATTCTCTAGCCCTTTGGCTTGTCATGTGGGGTAATCACAAAATCATAAAGCCAAGGGAATATGAAAGGGCATAGAAAGCAATCTTTTCTACAAGCTGCTTTGTGGAAGGTGAAGATGGAGCCAGCATCTTGAACTTAGTTTTAGATTTATTGCACTTGACCTAACTTTTCAGACATATAAATAGAGACATCAAGTTGGATACATAAGTCTAGGTTTCAAAAGAGAGTGAGAATGTGGAGTCTTCTGTGTAGAGGTGATAATGAAAGCAGTGGTTAATATTGTTTATTGGAAGAAACTACAGGGTGAGGAAATGAGAGCTTCTGACTCTGCTCTGAGAAATCTGGGCATTGAAAGGCCAAGTAAGGGAATATAGTACTAAAAAAAAGCTGAGAGGAGTTTTAGAAAAACAGAACAGAAACCAGAAAAATTCAAACCTTAAAAACCAAGGGAAGATAATAGGGTAATACTTAGAGAAGGAAGGAGAGGTCTTCAGCATACAGTGTTGTTCAGAGGACCAAAAATGTCTATTGGGTCTTGCATAATGGAAATTTATTGATCTCCAAAACAAAAGCTATTTTGGTGGTGCAATGAAGGTAGGAGATATAGAGAGCATAATGATTATGACTGGACTATAGAGCAGGACTGCCTGTGTTCAAATGTCTGTCCAAAGCTGTACGACTTTGGGCAAGTAACTTGCCCTCTCTGAGTTTTAGTTTTCTCATCTCTAAAATTGGGATGACAATTATTCCTACCTGTGGAGCTGCTGTAATATTAAGACATAATGTAATAAAATACTTACAGCAGTGTCTGGCAGATGGTAAATATTAAATGGTAGCAATTGTTAACTTTATTCTTTATATTCTCAGAGATCAATGTTGCCTCTTTCTCCAAATTCTCTCTGATCCTTGGTATTGCATTTTCCAAGAATATTCTTAGGTTTTGGTGATATGAGACACCTACAAAAGACTCAAAAACCTACCTAATCACCAATCTGATGTAGGAATTCATTTCTCTAAGCCTGTGCTCAGATAGGCAGTGCGGGGTCCCAGTAAGTAACTTCTTCTTTTTGTTTTTTTTTTAAGACTTCAAGTTTTAAGGAATTCTCTATATAATTAGGTTAGTTTACTTAATAAACTTCAAGGTTCTATATTATGAGGATCCCAGATTAGCAGCCTCAGCATCATTGGGAAGCCAGTTAGAAATGCATAATCTCAGGTTCTACCCAGACCTACTAATCAGAATCTTCCCTTCAGCAAGAATTCTAGTTGATTCACACGCACATCAAAATTTAAAAAGCATTGCTTTTGAGAGCTCATTTAGCATTTCTTACACTTGGTTTTCTGCCAAAAGCATTCAATTTCAAAGAGCCTCCTTACTCAAATTCTGTAAGAGTGATTTCAGAATACTTTCCACAGCTTTCCTGTGACTTTGTGGTAGAAATCCCAGGACTCTGGTTGATGCCGAGTCAATTGCTACTTCTCTGAAATAGGTCCCCCACCACTTGACATTTATATGCGTCTAGTTCAGAACTAGAGCAGGGATTTAAACAAGGTGCGACTGTCTATTGCATCAGAGTTCAAATGAACCACAACAGGACTAAAATATAGCCTTAGTGTCAGCTAGAGTATTTCTAACCTCAAAAATAGATAAAATTGGCTCAAATTACTATTCCATACCCTAGGGAAGTCTTATGCCTTCTTGCCATCCAATTTTTTAAAGTTTTCTATATGTAATTGACATTCTGTTGGCCATATGTCACTCTGAGCTTCTGCTTCCACTGAGTTGGTTTAGTTTATGTATCAGTTTGCCAGTCTAGCATCCTGCTACAGTTCTACTGCATGATAACACAGAACAGAACTCAACACTTATCTCACTTTCCAGAAAAACAAATAAACAGAAACACTCACACGAGACCTTTGTGTATATCACAAATTATAATAAGTTTGAGGAGATGGAAGGGATTTACATCACTGAAATGTAAACAGTTTAATAGTAAAACATTTAGGCAATCATTGTTTTAAAATGTGCTTTTGGACATTTTTACACCTTGAGACCCAGGTTCCTGCCTTGTCTCTTTACCCTCCCGCTCTCCTCCCTTTTATTTCTGTGCAGTCCTAGAAAGGAAATCACAAAAGGAAAATGGCCCCACAAGTTCTTTCCATCTTTCAGTTCACTTTAATTTAGTATTTAGCCTCCCTTTGTAAGCCCAGACTCTTCTGAAGCTTTGAAAAGGCTACTTGCCATGCCATGTAACCAAAAATGGAGTCAACTCCCTCAGAAACACATGGATTGAGTATGGGGACAAGGGCCTCGTCCAAGGAAATTGGATGCTGTTGCCAGAGAAAGAATGTGTGCTTGCTGGGCAGCCATAAAACAACAAATGGCCACTTCATAAAACCACAAATGGTCGCTTCTTCTGGGCAGAGTCGCCTCCTCTTTCCTTTGTTTCCATGACTCTTTACGATTCCTTGGTTAGAATATCTACTAGTTTGTGTTATCGCTTCCTATTTTGTATCAAGTTATTTCATATGTGCCAAGCAAATTACTTATGATTTATGTACTTTAATTCTTTCATACTCACAACACCATCAGCAAGGTAAGTATTATTTTTGTCATTTTATACTTGAGGAGACTGGAATTATGGAATTTAAGTTTTACCCATAGCGACACAGCCAGATAATTACCCAGATAATTTATTTGCATATCTCTCTCCCTAACTAGACTGGGCTTTTGTGGAAATAAGAACCATATTTTAATATGTGGCTTTGAAGTACTTGGTCCCCTAGTACTTTGCAGGGCCTCAGTAATTGTTTGAATTGAATGAACACTTCAAAGGTACAAGGGATGAGAGAAAAATCCAGTTTCTTGCCAGTAAAGTAAAAAAATATATATATATGTGTGTGTGTGTGTGTGTGTATATAATGATGAAAGTGAGAGATCAAGAGATAGGAGAGAAAAAACTTGAAAAGAATTTATATTCTGGATAAGTTCCCTTATCTCAGAGAAGTTGAACTCTCCTACCTCAAAGAGATTAAAATAAAGAATAAGGTATGCCTGCCCTCTTGAGCCACTTCTCTACCAAGATTACTAACATCCTGGTTTGCTCATTTTGAGTTCACAGACCTTAATTATGTACCACACAGCATGAATCATCCTGTCTGTTCCTATGGAGAATATCAATTTGTCTTCCAGACTATGCAGCAGAGCAAAGCTTCCTTCTGGCACTACAGGAAAGAATGAGGAAGAAAGCACAATAGAATCTCCTGTGCCCACCACATAGTGAGCATTTTCCACCCTGAGATGATAATAACCTGACCTATGACCACCACTTGGAGCACTGGGCTCTAATACTTGACTGTTTTAATCAGAGGCAATATCCTTGTTGTTGTGGCACCCTAGACAGGTCATTTACCCCCTGGGAGCCTCACTCATCATTTTAAACAAAAGGACAGTTGTTCCTGACAGTGAAAATTCACCAACCTGCTAGAACAGGCTCAAATGCACCTGGCTTTTAAAATGCCATTTCCCCCTCCTCCTAATACACGGGGCTATTGCCTTATCTAATTATTCACATGGAAACCAAAGCATAAAGTAACATCTCACCTACCTGGAATTTAATTGTTCTGAAACCTCAGAGAGCTCTGGAACAAAGCGAGGAAGAGATATTTACCAGGAAGTAAGCAAAGATTTCTGAACTGCCATAGGCCCCTGCCTCATAACCCATGCCTATTACCTGAATGTAAGCCCATCAGGTTACTTACCAGATCTCAATGACACCCCTGTGTAACCATACAAGGAATGAGTTCTTTTCCAAGCCAGAATTAAAATAGGATAGTTGAGGGGCCATAAAAAAGTCACACAGTCTCTGCCCCTTTCGTTGTACTTATTTTCAATATATGATCACCCTGGAGAAGGTAAAGACATCTTAGTCATTGGAATTCACCCAGATCACTTCCCATGGCTTGCTCCTTCCAGCAACTCATACCTGGTGTTTTGGTTTCTGCACCTACCCCTCACTTTGGCTCTGTACCTTCAACTCCAGCATTTGGTTAGACTCCTTGACTGGGGAGCCAGGTTAGATCACTCTCCTAAATCTTCTCTGGACATGCTCCAGAAACTGACATCTAGTCATTACCGTCTGATGGTCATGGGCTCCCGTGCCCTCCCACATTCCAGAACTGCCCCACCTATCATTACAGTGCACAGTATGGGAGGATGAGATTTCATCACCAACAACAGTGATGGGGGTGAACATAGACCCTAACCAGGGAGAAGAGAAAAAAACTATAAAAGGCAGCAGAAGAACAAATGAAAGCATAGGTGATGATGCTGTGCAGTGTGGGTTAAGTGAAAGGACTCTGGATAAGAAGTTGGGAGACCTGGGGTAGATAACTGTTGTGTCCACTTAATTAAATCACATCACTCTTCTCTTGACGTTAGTGTCCCATCTGTAATTGGGAATGCTGGACAAGCTCTCAGGTCCCATTTCATTCTGACATTGTGTAATTCTAGAGGCAATAGAGCATACCCATTTTTGAGGGCCTCACAGACATAATTTTATTATAACACAGTATAATAATTAATATTCACAATGATGACTTTGGGCCATCAAAGAAAATTGAATTATGTTTAATGTGCTTTTAAGGAAGCCTTATAAAATTTAATACATTTTAGAATGATTTTCTGTCAAAACGTTAAATTAATATATATGTATATGTATACACACACACACACACACACACACAGACACATCTGTATGCACTATATTTGGTACTTAAATAGGTAACCCCTCTGTTATTCTGAAGACATGTCATCTTTAATGACTCACATTTCAAGGATTCTGTAGAGTGAAGCTCTATTGTATCTAAAAACAATTGAGCAAAATGACTGTTTCATACTGAGGTGTTTACCAGTACCAGAAAAAAATGTTCCAAATTAAATAATTTAGGTGAGTTGTTATGGAGGCAATTAAGTTTTAATATGTTAACTTCATGTCATATTTCTTCCCTCTATATGACAAGAGCACTCGAATTAGCTAGCCTCTTCTAGGAATTCATATATTGATCTTTTCATTTGTATTTCAGAAAGTAGACTTTTCCTTTGATGACCTTTTTTGTGTCTCTGTTTGGATGTTTATATTCTTTGAAATACTTTCATTGTTGTTCCATTACTAACAGAAGGGCTTAAAACTCTCAGGTCACTACTTGCAGTTTCTACACATTAGCCATTGAGTCTGTGACTCTCTCAACATTCTCTCATGCTGGAAACATTGCTCTGTCATGACTAGTACTTGGCAACTTGGTTCTTCCACCATTTAAGCTTTCCAAAGAGATGTCTGCCTCTATTGTACAGAAGTTTGAGAGATTGTCTACTTTCAAAGCTGTTCATTTGGGCTTCTCTCCAAGCTTAACGTTGGCCCGAGTCACAGCCTATTTTCCCGCCTCAAGTGTAACCTCTATTAATAACAAGCCTTAGCTTGTAGCTGTCTTGAAGAAAAATGTTTTAGCTTTTCTCTCAATCTTTAAGAGTTCAAGTTCTCAAATAAAACATGGTGGCAATAAATTCATAAGCTTGCATTGTTTTTGCCTGAATATTCCAGGGCCAATGATTCCTTATGAATTCCCATAATATTTTAGTCTTAAGAAGAGACCAAGGTATAATACGTGAGGTTCTAAAGTGGTCCCTAAATTTGTTTTCCACAGATAAGAAAATAGAATACAATAAAAAGTGAGGAGTCATTTTTTCAATGTAAATTATTAGAGATGACATTTTCCTTTCAGGAAATATAAAAGCAGTATTTTTCTACTAGCCAGTGTTTGAGCCTCATTCAACACACTGTCACTTCAGCCAAGTCACTTAACCTTCATGGTCTTCAGTTTTCCTGAGACATAAAATGGGGCATAAACTCTCTGACCTCCCATGGTCCATTTGGCTCTTTTACTGTCTGATTTGCTAGTGATCCACAAGGTGAAGGACACTTTTCTCTTGCCAAATTTTGCTAATTGGGTTGCAGAAAATTAGTGCAGGGTTTTGGAGCCACTCATAAGTATTTATGTCTAGGTATTGCTCAGGCAGTATTTCAAGACTTGAGGGGTCAGAAGCTGAAGGATCCTTCATTAAATCTGTGAGATCCCCAGAGCTTGGTGAGAGGGTCAGGGCATGCTCTGTTTTGTCAGGATGTTTTATTCTTAAAAAAATAAAATCTCAGTAGCATACTTAGAGACCTCAGACTCCAGAAATACTACTTGCATACAAAACACTTATTTGGGGATATGCTGTATGAATTTGTAGGATGTAATTGTCTAGCTTTTTGCAACCTTATTTACCATCCTCATTGCCATGGAAAAGTAAAAAAAAAAAAGCACTGGGATCAGGAAGAGGGGAATAAACAACATATGTATTGCTATACAGTAGGAAATATGCAGAGAATCAAAAGTATGATTTCAAAGAATCTTGAATGAAACAAATGGTCAAAATATTAAGTTAACTGAAATAATCTAGGTAAAATAATTTATATTATGATCATAATTTTGAAGAAAAGCATAAAATATTGCTTACATCTGGATGGTAAAGCTATAGATACTTTCTATAGTCTTTATGTTTATCTGTAGTTTCTTAATATTACTCAGCAAGCATGTTTTACTTTTATAAATGGGAAAGTTAGTTGTATTAGGAATTCAGCATCCCTCTCAACCACTTCTACTACATCCTCAAATATGTATTTTGTCCAAGTTGCGTTAATGTTGAATGGTGGGACTTTTTAAATTAACCGATAATATGAAGACTCTACTTTGAAATATTGCTTTGGTATTCCCATATTTCAAATTAACAATATTACTAAACAACATTTAAGCACTGGCACTTTCACTATCAGGCTTGACTCTTAGAATATCTCCGTGTTGACATGTAATCATAATTCTCCTAACTTATTAGTGGCATATCAAGACAAAGAACCTGGGATTCTGACATCTGTTCTTCATGATGCTATCTAAGGCTCCAGGTTTCTCAATTTTGGACATGTACTATGGTTGAAAGTCATTCCTTAGTGGTATCTTCCTCTATCAAATATACAATTTCTAGATAAGGCACATGCATGCTATGTTCATTGTGTATTATTCACAATAACAAAGACATGAAATAATCCTAAATGCCCATCAATGATAGACTGAATAAAGTAAATGTGGTACATATACACAATGGAATACTATGCAGCCATAAAAAACAATGAGATCATGTTCTTTGCAGGGAGTTAGATAGAGCTGGAGGCCATTATCCTTAGCAAACTTACACAGGAACAGAAAAACAAATACTACATGTTCTCATTTACAAGTGGGAACTAAATGATGAGAACACATGGACAAATAGAGAGGAACGACACACACATTGGGTCCTTTCAAAGGTTGGAGAGTGGGAGGAGGAAGGGGATAAGGAAAAATCACTAATCGGTACTAGGCTTAATACCTAGGTGATAAAATAATCTATACAAAAAACACCCATGACACAAGTTTACCTGTGTAACAAATCTGAGCTTGTACTGCTGAACTAAAAATAAAAATTAAAAAAATGTATAAAAAAGAAACTGATTCTTGAAAGATGAATGTCCCAGTCATGTTTTTCTGAAATTTGCATCCTCAATTATTTGAACAACAGACCATTTTATATATATATATACACATATATATGTGTATATATATCTACACATATATACACATATATATGTGTATATATATCTACACATATATACACATATATATGTGTATATATACACACATATACACATATATATGTGTGTATATATACACACATATACACACATATATATGTGTGTATTTAATATCTCTTGTTCTTTGCACAGGCTAGATAAAATAGTATGTGAAAATTGAACATATTTGCATACAAAGGAGGCTTTCTGAGAACTAGAGGATGGATAAGTAATTGTTGGCATAAGAACTTACCTTTTAGGTAAAAATTTAAAAAAGAGCTCTATGATGGACTTAGCCTCGTTTTCTATTTGGTTATCATAGATATTGGTTGAGTTTCATCTCTGAATCTATCTGTCACATAGTACTAGCTCAGTGACCCTCAGTGAGTCACTCAGTTACCTTTTCTGTGTTATAGTTACCTTCTCTGTACAATGGGGATGATAGCATTACCTACCTCATAGGGTTAATTGCAGCATTATGAAAATTCTCAATATAAAGTACTCACAATAGTCAGTGTTTGGCACAAAATAAATGTATAGCACATGTTAAATATTATTAAGTTTAAAACTGCTGTACAGTAACTACATTAAATCTTTGCCTCATTGTGTCTTGAACTAATATAAGTGCCATTTTCCTTGATATATTTTATTATAATACTGTATACCAATTACTCTTGGAACATTAACACAGATACATTTAAATAAAACAATTATTTCTGTTTTTTTCTTACACACATGTAATCAGCATCCCTCCAATTTAAAATGTAGATTTGTATGAACAATGTAAGTAACTGAACATGTACAACTCTTAGAATGTAACCATAAAATTTACATGGTTTTGTTTCTCAGTGTCTATATAAAATATATTTTCATAAGAGAAATTTTTTCCCCATTACTGGTTGAAAACTTCAACAGGTTTATTACTCTTGAGTAATAGGAAGTTCTAAGGTCACTTTCTACACAAAATACAGTAACAATTCAGAAAATAGGTTGTCTGGTCCAATTTATTAGTCAACACTCAATCTTCCTTTAGTCCCCTCCTCTGGCAGGCACAGTCTCAATCGACCACCTGTCTGTGGGGAATCAAGTATGGTCAGCCTGCCCTGTCTCATACAGGCCTCTCCCTCCCTCTCTGGAGTTGCTGCTTCCAACCCTCCAGAGTCACAATATGATGGTAGGAAGGAATATAAAGCACGAAGGTTGTTCTTTCTTGAGTGTAACATCATAATCTGCTTTATTCTTTCTGTTCTAGAAAATATTTTTAAAATATTTTTTCTCTCATGTATGCTTCTGATGGTTCTTTGGAAGGTCTCATGTGATGGCAACCCCGTGACTTGGGAAATGCACTGCATCCTCCAGCTGCAGCAACCAGCTCAGGTGTCTGTAGGCCCTTCAGGGTGGTCTCTTTCCATGCTCTTTCCTGTGTTTTTCCACTGAGAAGAAGCACCTCTAGAACAGCTTTCTCTCATGGGTTTTCACATCTTATCCACAATCAAACACTCATGAATTTGTTCCAATGCACTTTGAGAGCCAGATTGATTCTAACACAATAGTAACGCTTCTGGTTATTCTGCTTCTTAGTCATGGCATCTCTCATCCTGTAGACTTTACAGGAAGAAGTCAGATCTCAGTCCACTATGTTCCTACACACACACACACACACACACACACACACACCATGCAGTATTTGTGCATTATACTTCCTGAGTAGGCCCCAGAGTCTCTAACTAGGTTTTAGTTGTGTAGCTCAGCTTTCTCCAAAGAAAACTTCCACACATATTCCTCTCCATAAAAATCCACTTCTTCTGCCTTTTTAAACCTACATGTAGGATGAAGGCTATATCAGCCAAGCAGCAAGCTTTTGGGATCTTGTTCTGAGACTTACTTCTGGGTGGACATTCCTGTACTTACTTTGATATCTCTTTTCATTAGTATCTTGGTATCTTAATTTAAAATCAGATGTAAAATGTATTTATAAGGAACAGCTAGGACTTTTTAATACAATTTTAAAATATTTCAGAAACATTTCACTAACTATATACAATATATATTCTGTTGAGATTCCAGGTTAAAAATTACCGGGGCCACAATAAGTCTTATGGAATTCAAACTTTGGGTAATAGTTAAAATTTAAAAAGGAAAAATGCTGTGCAATGAAGAACAGCAAACATTACTGAACGTCATTAGAAGGATTTTTTTAAATGCTGACTCTGCAATTGAATTTTAAGATTAAGAAAAAACCACTTATATTACAATGAAGTAAAATGACCTTTTAGCTACACAGTTTGAAATTTTACTAATGGATTTAGCTCCGTCAGAAAGTAAAGTTTCGTTTCATTTTCTGCCTATTATCCACAAATATAATAGATAATTATGCTAAAGGGGAATTAATCCTGTGACAGTGGAAATGCTTTTGCATAAAGTTCATTTACTTGGAAACAGAAGCACTCATATTTACCAAATGTGCAGTAGCTAAGAAGTAGAATGGTAACAGGACAGTTAAACCTCAGAACAAGCACACCACTAAACTTAATTGGAAACAGCATTTATTTAGTGATTAAAATAGAGAGACTGAAAATGTGAGCCACAGTAATGCAATGATTTCTCTTGGGATTAATACATTTAAATGTAAGAATATTGTGCTTTAATTTGTATGTGTAAACAAGGTGCATTCTAAATTGTGCACATACATCAATACTTTGAGAAATAGGTTCCAATTCTGTTAATGTAATTTTAAAACCTGGAAGTATGATATTTCCAGAGGGTGTTTTCCTAATAATAATAAGAAAGATACCGCTTTAAGCATACATATACATTTTTTTCTTTCTCTGAACATCTACCTTTTTTCCATTACATGATCAAACTGGTTATGTTGATTTTGAACACAGAAGATTTACAGTGTTGCCACCATAAAAAAGGCAGTTTCTTTCAGTGAATTGTCATTGGTATATGTAGCATCTTATTTAATCTTACTGAGTTATGAGTATTAGGAGATGACAATCTAGTTATTGATTTGACAAAATGGCTTTATTGCTTTATAGTATTTCTAATGTGAGAAGGAAATGAGCTTCATATGAAATTGGTTATTGAAAAAAACAAGTGTCAAAGAGCAATGGCTCTGGACATCAAGATTAATTTGCAGTCCAAGAAGGAAAAACTACTTCATATTTTATTCTTTAATATTCAACTCCATAATCCTGGAATAAATTTCAGATACTATTCTAAGCAATTGCTTCATGTGTATTAATTAAGTAAAAACAAGAAAGATTATTTAAAGATTAGCAGAAATTTAAATGTTGTATCAGACACATAAAATTTGCTAGTTTTTCTCAAATCGTTTTTATATAATGAGATGATTTATTCACTTTCTGACAAATAATGCCTTATTTTCCTATAACGGGGAAGAATGTTTTTGATTATTGTATCAATGAGTTTCTAATCAGAACATAGGAACCATGCATTGATTTGAACACAGCAAGTCTAATACAAGAACTATATCTATAAAAGGGGATCAGATTAACAAATAAAAAGGATTCTAAGAAATATAAGAATAATATTTGTAAGTATCAACCACTATTATCCAATAATAGATGTAAGGAGATAGAGCATCCAAAGGGTTTCATCTATCCCTCCTCCAGGCCTGAGATCCAGAACTTTTTGGAGAGGGACAGCCATGGTCATGGGATGACAGAGAAGTTACCATGGTGCCATGCAGGCAGAACTTGCTGGAAATGTGCACTCTGGAACTTGCAAGAAATCCACCCTCTAGGGTTCTTGGGGAAACTGTTCACAGGGAAGCAGTATCCCCAGAGGCACTCTTCTATAAAATCTCTTGAGAGTTTTGCCGGGAAAAGCTAGTGGGTGGTGGGTAGTGGTGGCCATCGTGATCTTCACGAGCTGGTCCCTGGAGAAGCAGCCAATAATGCAGGAACTGGGCACTGGAGAAGCCACATGCACTGCAGAAATAAGCTGGAGCTGAGAACGTTACATGTGCTCCAGGAACTGGGTGCTGGGGAAGCCAAGCATGATATAGGAGTTGAGTGTGTGAGAAGCCAGCATTCATGCTGCAGGAGCTGAGCAAGCACACAGGAACCAAGAAGAAAAAGTCTGCAGCGCTCTCTACCAACAAAGCCTAGCATCTTACTCACTGGCAAAGAAGAAAAATACATTTCAAGAGCTCAGCTTCATTTCTGCAAAGCAAGCATTGAAGGGTAGATTTGGAGTTGTGAGGCAATAAATTGATAAGCAGCACAAATATTTAAAGAAAAAAAGTGCCTAGTCTTTTGGCCTCAAATTGGACAGATTCTTTTAATCCCTAGGGGTTTGTGCATTGGGGCCAACCCCTGTCTTTTCTGGGCTCCAGTGTACAAAGGGATTTAGTGAAGAGTAGTAGCCAACCAGAACCCTTGTAGACATTTGCTAGTACCTAACATCTTCGTCTGGAAAGATGTTAATTTTCTACTTATTGCCAATTGCCTGGATTTAAATCTGACTTACAGCTATGTGAAGATTTCTCTACACCTCAGTTTCTTTATTCATAAAAGAGTAATAATTGTGGCACCTACTTGCTGTTTTTACTTTTTTGAGGATTACATGCGCTAGTTAATTCAAACTATTTGAGACTTTAATTCTCTTTAAATATCATCTGTTTAAGATAATCTCAATATTAGTTATTGATACTGGTTATGACAAAATCAAATCAGCTTTTGTCCTGAAGGGAAGCTGTCTTTAGGAAGTCTCTGCTAATAGTTCCATAGGATGTGGAGTGGTAGCATCCCAAACAATGTGACGACCATGTCTTGCTGTCTAACATAGTGGTAAATCATCTTTCTTACTTTAAATATATGCAAGAAGTGAAAAAAGCACAATAAAAAAATATTTTTTTGTTCTGGCCAGAACATCTGGTTTTCAATCTGTAACTATTATTGGTGTGATTGATCTTTGTTTAACTATTTAACCCCAATGTTTTCTTCTATAAAGTGAAATAGTGTGTGTGTGTGTGTTTATGTGTGTGTGCATGTAGAATATTCCTTCTCTCTCTCTCTCTCTCTCACACACACACCTTACGGTGCATAAAATAAAATGATGTATTTAAAGCACTATGCATGATTCCTAGAATATTCGTAGCACAACAAAGATGTTCAATCCATATTAGTTACTTTTAGTATAAAGTAAAACCTTCTGTAGACACACAGACTGCCTCAGGACTTCATCTGGATTGCAGATGAGTATTTCTATTCCCAAGTTACTGTTACACTCTAGAATAGTTGGAGAAAACAGAGAAATGAGGGTAAGCTCAATGTGGAAGAAATAAAAACTAGAAGTAGGATTGCTAGATATTTTAACTCAGGTTCAGCATCTTCACACACAGAATCTTCAGATGTGATAGCTCCTGAGAGTTACCATTTTCAGTATCACCCTATGAAGCCTCCACAGGAAGGTTTCATTGAGCCTGGGTGAAAAAAAAAAAACCCAAAAAACTTCCTCCTTTTCATACAAATGTGATCATACTATTTGGAGATTAAATAGTTTGGCCTCAGTAAATGAAAGAAAATTTTCCTTTTTGGTCTGGATTTTATTATTCAAGGTCTCCACTTTAATCTCTGTGACATTCAGGGTGATATGATAAGGTAGTGTTTTTTTCTGATCTTCAAATGATAAAATGGTTTTGGAGTTCTTTTTATTTCATTCCACTTGTATTAAAATAATAACTGAAGCTTGTCTGGTATTTAATAGAGGAACTGTGTAAAAAAGTATTTCTCCCTAAAAAAGTGATTTGGAGTTAAAAAGGACAGAAAAAGAGGAACTTCAAGTTGAAATGTTGAAAAAGATATGTGTTTCCAGTAACTAGCATGAACATTTTATTTTCATATTCAATTTCTTCCTGCAATTGTTCGTTTCACTAAAAACTTAGTAATTTTTTCCCTACATATTGATAGTACTTCTAAAAGTCATCTAAAGTACGCTAATTCATTTTATCATAATTACATAGCCCATCTCTTGCTGTCAGTTCCTGTTTGTCCCAAGGAACTCTTTAATTGAATAATATATTAAATAAAATAATAAAATATAGAACAGATTCAAAACAACAAAATATGTAACATCAGAGCTGGTGAATGATGTTTATTCGGTTTAACCAATGTCCTACTCAACAGTTTTTCACAGGCTTCCGTGGAGAACCACAGAAGAAACTTTGAACATTGGTGAAGGTTTTGTTCTCACAACAGCAAGATTCAGTATAAGAAATAATAAACTAAGGCAAAAGGAAGGGAGCGGCAAAGGGAAGAGCACCTTAAATTGTGTTCTTTGCTAAGACCATTGATGAAATATTTAGATTGAACCATGTGGTCAGTTCAATAAGTCAATGCAGTTGAGCTCAAGTAATGTGACTTCCATGGAATTGATGAGCTATTAGAATTAACCTAATTGATGGGTTGGTTGACTAAACACAGATAAATCTTTAATGATGAATAGTTCTTCCTAGCAAAATTCCTCAGTCAAATATACCTTGAAGCATATTCTGCTTCACTAAGGAACATTTTTGTTGTTGTTATATTGTCATGTTGATATGCAAAATAAATGCCATCTGACTGTTTTTGACTTTCTCAGACACTCAGGTATCTGGCAGTATATATATATATATATTTTATTATCTCAAAGAAAAAAATTTGCTACTTAGAGGGAAATAAAATCCTAAATTGTTTATATATATATATAAAATAACAATTTTGTAATTATATATAATCACAAAAAAAGGCCTGAAAAGGGCCAGGATCAAGTCTAAACAATTTTTTTCATTGTCTTGTACAAATATTTGAGGTTTGATTTTATCTTTTTTGAGGTATAATTGATAAAATTTCCAGCCTCACCATTGTCACTAATTTTCTCTCTCTCTTTCTTTTTTTAAATGGATTCTCTCTTTTTTACTGCATTGGCAAGAAAATGCATGGTTCATAATTATAAGTTGAGGGAAGTCTTATTTCAATAGGACACATGTTTTGTTAAAACAATTTTGGGAAAAATATTTTTACTTTCCTTAACCTTCACATCCATGCCTGCAATATGAACATGTAAATACCCACTACTTATATTCAAAATAGAATTTCAAAGTGGTTTCTTCACCAGGGTGCAATTTCTGTACTTCTCAGTGTTCATAAGAGAACACTTCAAATTACTTTAAGATAATATTTAGCATGAGTTATATTTTCTTCAACTGGCATAGACAACGAAGGTATCATTTTATGATATCACAAAGAATATCATATCTAGTGTTATTGGCATTTAGCATAAATGTGAGTTTGCTTAAAATATTATGGTTGAAGTATAAAGGTTCATGGTTGTTTTAATTCCCATTACTACATCTGTGTTTTAGTATATATATACTCACATGCATATAATTCTGATGAATTTACTATATCATAGTTACAATATCAGCATTATTTTGATACATTTCTGCCCTGTCACAGAATTTGCAAGAAATTATTGTCAATGTCTTACCACTTTTGCCACACTCCAGATTGTTGGCTGCCCTTCTTGCCATGTGGATTTAACCAATTTAGCAATCAGTGTTGAATATGTTCTGTGTTTAAAAATAATGCTTACAAAGAAGGAGTATGGGAAACCACTTACATGAGGATTTAGGTGGATAATTAGCAATCAAAACCATGCTGTGCTATTTAGTGCCTGTTCTATAAAGGTCATGCATAATGAGCATGATTGTTTTCCAAAATCCTCAGGTCTAGGTAAGGGTTTTGTTGTTGTTATTTTTTAAGGTATAAAAGTTCTCCAACACTTTTTAAAGTTAAGGTATTAAAAATGATATTCTTGAAAAAGGGTTTTTACATCCTGAACTCCAGCTTACTTCAGTTTTCCATTGCTTACTCTAGCTTACTTCGGTTTTCCATTGCTTCCTCTTTGAAACCCAGATTTGAAAAATTCAAAGTAAGTTTTGCAATAATTATTAAATATTTCTGGGGTTCCTGTGGTAAGATGCTTTTTATATTTTCCCCCTCCATAAATGCAGTCACACACACACACACACACACACACTCATATACACATACATACTCACAGACACACATATATAAGCAAAGTGTTTAATGAAACCAATTTTTTATCTCTCACCGTTAAAATGAAATGAGGCTGCAAAAAACATTATTCAAGGACCTGTTGTCCATCATTTTGCTTAAAGTTGCAACTTCTGAAAACCTATAACCTGTCAACAACATTAGGTGAGGACTTACTTTACGTGTGTGTATGTGATTGTGTGTGTTGTGAGGACTCACTTTATGTGTTTGTGTATGTATGTGTATGTGTATCTCTCTCTCTCTCTCTCTCTCTCTCTCTATATATATATATATATATATACTGTACGTAAAATCTCTGGTCTCTGATAACTGGGTTTTTTTCTGTTTTGTTCATTTCAGTAACATCTTAGACACAGGTACTCAGCCTCCATCTAAGGTATACACTTTGATCTCCCTTTAAGAGCCCTGTCCATCCACTCTCACATTCTACCCAGGTCCTACTTCTCCCACTTCCAGTACCATCTCTAGAAGCCTATATTTACTGGCCACTCAGGACTCTGAAGCTTTCAGTTTGAATATATATCACCAAAGTTTTCTCTTGCTACCTATGAATCACACTTGCTGTCCTGTTAAGAACAGTTGTCCTGGCTGGGGGCAGTGACTCATGCCTGTAATCCCAGCACTTTGGGAGGCTGAGGTGGGTGGATCACAAGGTCAAGAGATCAAGACCATCCTGGCCAACATGGTGAAACCCTGTCTCTACTAAAAATACAAAACTTAGCTGGGCATGCTAGCACGTGCCTGTAGCCCCAGCTACTTGGGAGGCTGAGGCAGGAGAATCGCTTGAACCCGGGAGGCAGAGGTTGCAGTGAGCCGAGCCAAGATCACACCACTGCACTCCAGCCTGGCGACAGAGTAAGACTCCGTCTCGAAAAAGAAAAAAAGAACGGTTGTCCTGATCATTCCCCTGGTGATTCTGCCCGTTTAGAGTCAAGTTCATTGATAATCAAAGGGGCAGGCTACCAGGGAAATTTCAAGCCTTCTGGGTACTGAGATGGCCCCTTCCCATCTTTAGTGTCATTGCCTAGATTCCTTAAGTTCTGATAGGAACTGTTTGATGAAGTGCAGGAAGAGACAACTTCAGCTCTAAAAATGCCAGGGCACACCACTCTACGTGCAGCTGCCACTTCTTTTTCTTTGAGAAAATAACAATTTTGCTACTTAGTGGGAAATAAAATCCTAAATTGTAGAAAGACAGAAAATGATGATGATATAGCCTTTTGTTGATTTTCAGGTGGTTAATTATCAGCTGAATTAATGGTCATTTATCTTTTCCCTGCTTAGAAATGTTTCGGTTTCAATTTTTAGAAGTTAAAATCAGAAATGCTTTCTGAAGCAGAGAATGGAGAAATGGAGAGCAGCTAATTATCAAGGCACACAGAGAAAAGAGAGATTAAGCAAATCAGTCAGCATTGTTTATAGAAATATTAAATATAAGACTTTGTTCAATTTCATGAACCAAGTATTGAATGTTAATTTTAATTCTTATACAGATAATTGGGAAATTTATTTCTATGCTATTAATCTATCAACAATCTTACTTACCCCCTAAAAATTGGGCAATTGTGCTATGATTATATAGTGATGAGACCTCTTGGTCCTGCAGAGTCTTGCTCTGTGGGGAGAAATGCAGTCAAATTAAGGATAGAGCAGAACCCTCTAAATAGGTCCCTAATGCAAAGGCCCTCCTTGCCTAAGTCTAAGGCCAGTACTGGGCTGGGGATATAATGCATGATGTAGACATAAGGAGTCTGAGAAAAGGATGGGACATCCAGTTGGAAATGTTCTAGAGGGAACTGAAGATATCAGCCTGGAAATTAGAGGTACATATGTAAATTTGGGAAACTTATTTTAGACTTGATAACTGAAGACTGAAGATTGGATGAGATTTCTATGGAAAAGAGTATGGAGTGGAAAAAAAAAGAGAATGATGATTGAATTTAGGAAATATGCACACACATATTATTAATTGATTTAAATAGTCATTATCATAACAATAATTATAATGTATTGAGCCCCTACCATGCACCAAACAGTTTGTGTGGATTAGAACATCCCATCCTCACAATCCCTTGAAGTAAGTGATATTATAAGCTATTTATTACATGTGAGAGATTCGCTATAGCTCAATTAGTGTTCTTGCATTTATTTTTGATAAATCAGGAATAGCAACCGTGGCCAAGCAAACTGCTCACTTTTGCTACACTGCCATAGAGTTAGTTCTTACTTATGTGCAGATCCTCCCAAGGAAAGTCTAAGGATCTGCCATGGGCACAGAAATAGGTAGTGAATTGCCCAAAGTACAGGAAGTATTAAATCTCTGCTAGGAATTTTGTTTTTGTGAAAAGGACATAAAAATTGTTGACATTTATCTGCAAGCAAGAAAAACAGATGTACCCAGCTCTGTGTAGGAGGATAAACTAAACTCTCAGCTTTTCTATCTCTGACTTGTTACTTAACTCAAGGGACAACATCAGACAAAAGATGTGTCTGTAGATGCTCAGGGACTTTTGTTGAATCATCAACTGACTCATGAAGTGCCTAATGTTTGGCATTGCTGAACAAATTATACATAAATATAGTCATTTATATAGTCCCTCAAGATAATGTGTACTTCCTTTTGATAATGTATGATAATTGATGTTATTTCAGATATTGTTAATATAAGCATGAGACTGGAACATGCTATAGAATAAACTCTTACTTCCCCAGGGAACATATTTTAATAACAAATTGTATTATTTTCAGTAACAAGTAAATTGTGCTATACCTGTAATAAAGAGTAAAACAAATGTTTTACTTACTCTTAGATAATTATAGAAATACATGCAGATTTTCTTCTTAGGTCATAAAAACGTAAAAAGGAAATTTAAGAGCAAGGAAATTAAAGAATTTTGAGTACAGAGAGTACAGAAAGGAATTCTAATGAATTGAAATCTGATGACACTCTCCAAACTTTGCATCATTAGTCTCTTTTATTCTATTTATTTAAATATTTATTATAATTATATAATTTATTAATAATATATCCTATTTGTACCATAAGTAATTATACTTATAAATATATAGGCATTTGTCATAGTCCATTTATGCTGCTGTAAGAGAATACCATGGACTGGGTAATTTAGAAAGAACAGAAATTTATTTCTCACAGTTCTGGAGGGTGAGAAGTTCAAGATCAAGTCATCAGGCTCTCTGCTTCCAAGATGGCCAGTGTTTCTGTGTCCTTACATGGCAGAAGGTGGAAAGTAAGAGAATGCTCCTTCCAACCTTGAGCCCTTTGATAAGGGTGCTAATCTCATTCACAAGGGCAGCACCTTCATGACTTAGTCACATCCCAAAGGCAACATCTCTTAATACTGTTGCACTGGGGATTAAGTTTCAACATAAATTTTGAAGGTGTCACCATCATCCAAACCATAACACCACCATAGCACAGCAATTGAAATTATTTTTCATGACTTGAGGTTCCATATATATATATAAATTCAGGATGGGCTAGGTTATCCTAGAGAAATGAACCCCTTCAACTTTAAAGGGCATAAAACACTAAAGGCATTAATTGTCAATCAAGATACATATCCACAATGGGTTGGCTGGGGCTCTGATCCATGTCTCTAAAATTAGATACCCGGGATCAATGAGTTTCTGCCATCTGCAGCAATGCCAGTGCAATGGCAATGAGAACAGAACTTGGCAAATTGTCCACTGGCTGTTAAAGCTTCTATCTAAAAATGACACCCATAAATTCTACTAACATTTCATTGGCCAAAGCAAGTTTATGACCATGGCATCCTAATCAATGCAGTCCCACCATGTTCCCAGAACTTGCACTGATGACTACCACATTAGTTGTCGTAACTGTATATTCAAAGACACAGATGTGGGATTTTGGATTTGGGTGTTCATGAATTGCCTTCACAACTTTTCAGAGTGGGTCATATTCTTATAAACATGTTTCTTTATTTGCTTAAGAATTTTGCTAATGCAGTCAAGGTAAAATTTTTATTACATTTTTGCCCTGATTCACTAACTTTGTTCCTGAATCTCGAACTGTTTTTAGTCTAATCTTTTATAAAGTGTGATACAGTAATTATGATGAGTAATTGAGAATAGATTTACTCCTTAAAAATGTCAACAGCAGTTCCTACTATGTTCTAGGGGTGTTGTTGAGTCATCCTGTATTATAAAGCTCAGCATTATTTTTTTTAAAAAAATATTTTTTATACATTTTAGAATCCAGGGTAACAGTAATTCCTCTTTCTTAAAAATCAAAAGAAATGGTTGAGAGCTTATTGAGTTGAATCTTTATACCAAGCAAAGATCAGATGAAGACTCACCATACAATCTTCCTAAAAGGAAGTACCTTTTTTCCTCACACTGATGTCAGAGTAGACTCTGTCTTTTAAGTAGAGCTTTGCGATTGCTACAGAGCAGTGGAAACATTTGTCTTTTGTATAATGCATACAACTGAGATTGAGCTCTTTCACATTGTGAGACTGATGATATATTTATAGTATATTTTGAACTTTGACCTCCGAAGATAAAATGAATGCCATAATCACATTTCAGACCTATAATTTTGGGCACTATAGTACTGGAATGTTTTTCTGATTCACTTATTTTAACTGAGACCGTATTTTTGACATGCCTTTCATTTGCTTTCTAATGCATTAATTAGTGGCATCTGAATCTCTCTCAGCATTAATATTTAAAAACTCTAATTCTTGTCGTCGTGATTTACAAGTGCTAACATAAAGCAAAACAAAATTGTAAGGTTTTCTAAAAGTCCACAAGGCAGTAGGTGAGCAGATGAATGAACTTTGAATAAGATTTAAAAAATCTGAATTTACCCAGCCTGTCTTTTTACAAGTATCCATTTCATAATTACAGTTTATAATTTAAATATATACATGTTGAGCATAGTTTTTACTTTAAGTATTTTGTCATATTCCATTTTTACACTCATTCTTCTTTTGATAGATGTTTTACTTATTCTGTTTTTGAATAATTTACATATATATTTGTTATTCATCAAGTAGTTACTGAAGTCCTATCTTAATCTGGCGGGCTATTGTGGTTCCTTCTCTTTTGAAGCTTGAAGGCCAGTAGTGAGGGAGGCAGCCATTACTCAAATAATCACACAGATTGGTTGAAAGTTGCTATCTTGATGAGTGCTATGAACAAGGGAAGCCAGGGATGATCAGAGCATGTAATGGAAAGATTTCACCTCCTTGGATGGAGGTTAGGAAAATGTTCCCTGAAAAAGTAAAGCAGAACGACCAGAGACTTGAAGGATAAAGATGAGGGGATGAGAGTTAAAAGGTGTCCCGGCAGGGAAACAGCCCCTGCAAAGATCTTCGACTGGGAGGGAGCAGGGCTATTCCTGGAAAGGCCAAGGTGAAGAATAATGAGAGCAGGGGGTGCTGCTGCTGAAGTGGATGGAGAGGCCAACTGCAGGCATATGCAGGCCCTCAAGTGGTTTTTTCATTATCTTAGGAACAACTGGAATCCTTTGAAAGTGTTTAAGCGGAGGGAAATGTTACCTGATTTGCGTTTCTAAGAGGATCCTTCCTACTACTTTGTTGAGAAAAAGCAGAGCAGGATAAAAGTGAATGCAGAAATCAATTTGAAAAATATTGCAGCAGCCTGGGCTACAGATGATTATATGAACCAGGATGGTGGTGGCAAAGAACAGGACAAGTCAATAGGTCTTAATAATAATTAGAAAATAAAATTAACATGGTGAAATTGGATATTAAAAAGTAAATCAATAATGCTTATATTTATCAGTTATATTCAGCTTAGTCAATATTTTAAAATTAGTATTTTGAGAAGCAACTAAGAACTGGCCTTTGTAAATGTCATTAACAAATTCTGGCTCCTTTGTTGAGAAATAGTCTACCACTGACTCGTATCTTACTATATTTGGTAGGGTCTTTCCCCTTAGTCTGAGACTGTGGAATTGACAGCAAATATGACCTTCACGCAGGCTTGTTAAAAAAAAAATCTACTCAAAAGAAATTTTATTCCATTCAGAGAATAACTGTCATTTTACTAAAGTGTGGATTATATAATAAATCATGTTATAATAATGTCGAAAGCTACATCATCAACATAGACTCAGAAAAGAGAAATTATTTCTCATAGACGACACAAATGTCCACAGGCAGCTACATGTGGCAGCTTTTCCCAACACCATTTCAAGTTTTTGATGCTAGATAAGCATGTTTTGATTACATATGATTCATCGTTCTACTGACTGATATCTAACACTTCCCTAAATCACAGAATTAATTTTCCAGTAAAACCTATTCATTCTGGTACAAACATATTTCAACTGAAAAGTCAAGCAGAGACTTCCCCTCCCTGTCTCCCCTCCCTTCTTTCCTTTCTTTCTTCCTTCTTTTTTTTTTAAAATCATCTCTTCTTCTCTTCCTGTTAAGAGTGACCCCTTTTAAGTCATGACTATTAGTAATGACTTTCACACCCACATCAATCTATTAGTATATCTATTGACTTTATTTTCAAACTGTATCCAGAATCTAGACAATTCTCCCTCCCCCCACCTTAAAGCTCTAGTCCAAACCAACATCTGCTCCTTCCTTTGTTATTATAGTTACCTTCCAACTACTCTTCTGGCTTCTACCCTTGCCCCCAGGGTTATATTCTTCCCACAGCAGTCAGTGACCTTTAAACATATAACCTGTGTCATAATACTTCTTTTGGTTAATGACTTTGTGGCTGCCCATCTCAGAGTAAAGGCCATGTCCTTATTGTCATCCTGATAGCTCAATCTCTGACCTGTTCTCCTCATCCCCTGCTCCCTAGCCCACACTGGCCTTCTTGCTCGCTCAGACATTTCAAACATTCTCCCACTTTAAGGCCTCTTCAGTTGCTGTTTTCAATGCCTGAATGTACTTCCTCCAGATATTTTGATTTGTTCCTTCACTTTATTCAGGCATCTACTCGGTCATAGTCTGATCAGAGAGACCTATGATGAACACCCTATCTAAAACAGCAGCCATCAAATTGTTCTCAATTATTTTTTTCTGCCTTAATTTTCTTCCTTATGTGTATGTATGTGCATGTGTGTGTGTGTATATATACATGCACACACATATATATGTATATCACTCTCCTAATATATGCATGTATATTTGTTTACTAGTTTATTCCATTTTTCCTTCCACTGAAATGTAAGCTCTATGACAATTGGGACTTCAACTTTTCATTCAGCTCAGTATCCACAGTGGTTAGAATAGTGTCTCATACCTCACAGATGCTCAATTAATGTTGGTTAAAAAATGAATGTTATAAGAATTGATGTTTTCTAGAAGCTGGAAAAAACAGAGAATTGATTCTCTCCTAGGGCCTGCAGAAGGAATAAAGCCATGCTGACACCCTGAGTTTAGGATACCTGACCTTCAGAATTGTAAGATCAAATATTTGGGTTTTTAAAAGACAGGACATTTCTGACAATTTGCTTCAGCAGCAACAAAAACTAATGTACTTTCAGACCTCAGAATACTTTTCAACTCAGTGCTTCAGCCATCTATCCATTGGAGTTGATATATGTAGTAGTCAGTAGTAGTATTCACTAAACATTTACGGTTTTCCTTTATTGCATGTTCCTGCCCCCTGCATGTTCCTATGTAGCTCTCAGAAGACTATGACCAGTGATGGAAGTAGCATACGTAACTTCTAGATATAGCTTTATAGCCTTTGCAAATTTTAACATACCTCTGTTTCTCTTTTTTATTTTTTTGTGAGTGCAGAACCTTGGTGAGATGTAGTCTCCATGATTCTGGCTTCCTGAACAAATATTCTCTCACCCATTACCAGTTAATATGAAATGTGAATGAGAAGTAAATCTATCTGCTCAAGCTGCTAAGATTCTGGGGTTATCTGGTCAAAAAAATCAAAATTTAAACCAGTAGTTCTCAAATATTTTTGTCTGAGGACCCCTTTTTTACACTCTTAATATTTGTTGAAGACCCCCAAAAAGCTTTTGTTTATGGATATTATATTCATCAATATTTATCATGCTAGGAATTAAAATACATATTTTAAAGTAATTTATTTAAAAATAATAAATCCATTTTATGTTCACATAAAATATATTTTTATGAAAATAGCTACATTTTTAAAAGCATTCTTCATGGGAGGAATCATGATTAGATACATGCCCCTAAGTATCTTTAATGTTTGACTTAATAGAAGATACCTGAATTATCTTATCTGCTTCTACTACATTCAAACAGTTGCAATTTGTTGTGGTTAAAGTATAAGTAAAAGATCTAGCTTCGTATAGTTGAAAATAAAAAAGTATTTTAATATCATTTTCTGATAATCATGAATATTATCCTTTGATACTACACAAGAATTCTGTAAGTGATAGTTTCCCAAAGGTTAATAGCAACATAGAATCTGAAACCATATCAACAAACTTTTCATATTGTTACATCAGATCCATTGATCTTGTGCTTTAAATGGATACATGCATGATTCCATAAAAGCATCCGTTGGTCATTTTTAAAACATTGGCTCACTGTGGTTTCATGAATAGGAGAAATGCCAACACATTTCATTTTGCAACATCGAAAACCCACATTCTTTAATATTGCTATCAATTTCCTTAGAAAAAATTTTTCTTTTGAAAAATTGTTTAGACACTGCTGCCAGTTACAGGTTTTCCAAAATTCTAATATTCATTCAAATATTCAAATTCTGTAATTGGCAACAAACACAGTCCATTATTTTCCTTGAAGTGACAAAACTCACTTTTTTCATTTTCAAGAAATACTCAATTCTGCACATATCTGCAAATACCCAAGCCTGAATAACTATAGCTTGTCTATTAATAATGTTTTCAGGTAAAAACAGGTTTAAATAAGAAGAGCAGCTAGTTCAGCTTGCAACACAGTCACACAAGTGCTTTGCTTAGAGATGACTATTGTGGGAGGGGAATTCTGACTTGGTCTCACTGATCCTGGTTCATGATCTTGTGTAATTTCCTCTCCTTCAGTATGGGCTGGGCCTAGTGACTTGCTGCTAACAAATAGAATATGACAAAAGTAAGAAGGTGTCACTTCTACGATTAGATTATAAAAGACTGTGATTTCTGTCCTGCTGGACTTCTCCCTCTAGCTCTTCCTCATTCTTGCCTGGATAGAGGGCAATTTGCAAGGAATAGAGAGTGGTCTCCAGCCAATAGGCAGCAAGGAACTGAGGTCCTCGGACCTAAAACCTGCAAGGAACTGGATCCTACAACAACTACATGAGTAGATTGGAAGTGTGTTCCTCTCTATTTAGGCCTTAAGATGACTCTCGCCCCAATTAACACCTTGATTACAGCCTTGTAAGCACTTGAGCCAGATAAGAAGTGTATGAATTCCTGATCCACAGAAACTGAGATAATAAATGTATGTTGTTTTAAGCTGCTGTGTTTTGGGGTAATTTGTTACACAGCAATAGATAACTAATACAGTTCTCTACTTCACCATGTAATAGAAGTACTTTATATACTTTATACATACTTTCAACTCTTGTCATATAAAATAGTAAAATGCGTGTTTAAGGGCCAAGACCATAAAAGTAATAATTTTATTGTTTCATCAAAGATAGTCTTAAGTGAAACTAGCATTTTAGTGCATGATAGTAAATTATGCAAGGTCTACTAGTACATCTTGGTTATATTGCCTTGATTTATTCTAAGGCAATTTTACCCACCATTTTATTTGTAGCACCAGTGCAAATGCATATCAACAAAGTGAAAAAGAACACGTTAACACAGTAAAAAAAAAGGAAAAGAAAAAAATTTTAAGACAAATAATGAAAAAAACAGTCAATGTAGTAAGAATTGCCTTGACTTCACAGACCTCCTGAAAAAAATTCTAGGACCCCTACAGATCTGAGTATTACACTTTCAGAACTGCTAATCTAGATGATCTCAATTATTACATCAGATGAATTGTTAATTTCCTATCCCTAGTCTATATGTTACAACATAGTAAAATTACCCTAGGGAAAGGCAATTAATGCTCAATTTTCTTCATTTTAAAAAAGAAAACTGGATTTTATAATGTTTTGAAATTCTCTCTATAATTGACTTTGCTTATCAATTCATGACTGTTGAAACGTTGCTTCACCTCAGTGTTCACTGTCCACTAGTCCAAGATCAAACATATCGAAGAACAGTTTTGACTCTCACTGTTACTTCCTGCTAATGCTTTCTGCATCGTATTAACTATCAAGAAATATATTGTAAATATGTTTTTGGTATATGCATATATGTGTGTGTGTATGTATACGTGTTTGATTTTTATTTTGTATAAATTCTATAAAAAGGTTCTGGTACAAATTTGAATATGATTTAAATATACTTACAAATACATATTTTATTTATATTTTATTATTAATATTGGTATAATTAATAATATTACTTATGATGGGGAATTTAGAAAATAACTATGTTTAAATGAAAATATTATATATTATCTTTTCACCAAGATAAAATCATTGCTAGCTGTTTTGTCTTTCATGCAGTCGAATTTCGTATTGGGCATATTTTAAATTTTCTATTAAAAAATTAATAGGCAGTTTCAACTTTAGAACTTGTTTCAAAACTTCTAGCTGTGGTTGTAGATGAATTAAATAATACAAGTAAATTGATTTTATTGTGAAGAATCATAATTTCACATCACAGACAGCATTATCTGTCTAAAATATTTGAAATTTTAAAGCTTTTTCATTGCAGATTAATTTTGTCTATATCATTAAACATGTTACATAAATTGAGAATTTTAAAATAGGTTTTATTGGCCTACTTTTTACATGACATCATATATTTTATAGATTTTGTTTCACATGTATGCATGCATGCAATACAGAAATTATAAAGCAAAAGGAAAAGCATATGAGAAACACTAAAGAACTATCTCATATTTATAAATAGTAGGAGTGACATGTTTCAAACCTCTGAAGATTGATTTTGTTTTATTAAACATGGATTTACGGATGTTACAAAGAAGTTCACACTAGTTTAAAATCCAGGTGATATCTCCGTGTGCATCCTGCTCCAGAGCATGCCATGGTCGATTAACTTATCTCTGATGTCTATACAATTGATCCTGTAGCCACGGCTCAACTGATCCTTTACAGCTGGAATTGATGCATTATGGCCAAAATTAACTCACTGGTCTGGTCTCTGACAGGTTATTGAAGGGAGAGCTCTCATTTCGCCACCTCCACTTCCACCACAGAATCAATACAACTAAAGAAATACTGTGGAGAAATCTGAAAATAGATAGCACAAAAGGGTGACTATAGCAAGTATTTTGTGTGGCTGGCTACTGCTCTACTCTTTGTGCACTTTTACACCTATTGGATACAAGATGAAATTTGTTTTTAAGATAAAAGGGCTTTTAAATAGTATAGATACAGCATGTTCTTTGCAGACTGCTGTCTTTCTGGTGCCAGAAAGGGAAGTCACTAGATACACATGTATTGATAACTATTTTATATTTAATGGCCAGGGATTACTACTATTAAAATCTGGGTTCTAGGCTATTACTACTTTCATTTATTATTGATAAAGCACTGTAAATGCACATGGTATTTAATGTTACATGAAATCGTGCCAGACAAATTACCTTCCCTGCAGATACTTAAAGCTAAAAGCAGAAATTTTCTCCCATTTTGTAGGTTGCCTGTTCACTCTGATGGTAGTTTCTTTTGCTGTACAGAAGCTCTTTAGTTTAATTAGATCCCATTTGTCAATTTTGTCTTTTGTTGCCATTGCTTTTGGTGTTTTAGACATGAAGTCCTTGCCCATGCCTATGTCCTGAATGGTATTGCCTAGGTTTTCTTCTAGGGTTTTTATGGTTTTAGGTCTAACGTTTAAGTCTTTAATCCATCTTGAATTGATTTTTGTATAAGGTGTAAGGAAGGGATCCAGTTTCAGCTTTCTACATATGGCTAGCCAGTTTTCCCAGCACCATTTATTAAATAGGGAATCCTTTCCCCATTGCTTGTTTTTCTCAGGTTTGTCAAAGATCAGATAGTTGTAGATATGCGGCGTTATTTCTGAGGGCTCTGTTCTGTTCCATTGATCTATATCTCTGTTTTGGTACCAGTACCATGCTGTTTTGGTTACTGTAGCCTTGTAGTATATTTTGAAGTCAGGTAGCGTGATGCCTCCAGCTTTGTTCTTTTGGCTTAGGATTGACTTGGCAATGCGGGCTCTTTTTTGGTTCCATATGAATTTAAAGTAGTTTTTTCCAATTCTGTGAAGAAAGGCATTGGTAGCTTGATGGGGATGGCATTGAATCTGTAAATTACCTTGGGCAGTATGGCCATTTTCACGATATTGATTCTTCCTACCCATGAGCATGGAATGTTCTTCCATTTCTTTCTATCCTCTTTTATTTCATTGAGCAGTGGTTTGTAGTTCTCCTTGAAGAGGTCCTTCACATCCCTTGTAAGTTGGATTCCTAGGTATTTTATTCTCTTTGAAGCAATTGTGAATGGGAGTTCACTCATGATTTGGCTCTCTGTTTGTCTGTTGTTGGTGTATAAGAATGCTTGTGATTTTTGTACATTGATTTTGTATCCTGAGACTTTGCTGAAGTTGCTTATCAGCTTAAGGAGATTTTGGGCTGAGACAATGGGGTTTTGTAGATATACAATCATGTCGTCTGCAAACAGGGACAATTTGACTTCCTCTTTTCCTAATTGAATACCCTTTATTTCCTTCTCCTGCCTAATTGCCCTGGCCAGAACTTCCAACACTATGTTGAATAGGAGTGGTGAGAGAGGGCATCCCTGTCTTGTGCCAGTTTTCAAAGGCAATGCTTCCAGTTTTTGCCCATTCAGTATGATATTGGCTGTGGGTTTGTCATAGATAGCTCTTATTATTTTGAAATACGTCCCATCAATACCTAATTTATTGAGAGTTTTTAGCATGAAGAGTTGTTGAATTTTGTCAAAGGCCTTTTCTGCATCTATTGAGATAATCATGTGGTTTTTGTCTTTGGCTCTGTTTATATGCGGGATTACATTTATTGATTTGCGTATATTGAACCAGCCTTGCATCCCAGGGCTAATATCCAGAATCTACAATGAACTCAAACAAATTTTCAAGAAAAAAACAAACAACCCCATCAAAAAGTGGGCAAAGGACATGAACAGACACTTCTCAAAAGAAGACATTTATGCAGCCAAAAAACACATGAAAAAATGCTCATCATCACTGGCCATCAGAGAAATGCAAATCAAAACCACAATGAGATACCATCTCACACCAGTTAGAATGGCAATCATTAAAAAGTCAGGAAACAACAGGTGCTGGAGAGGATGTGGAGAAATAGGAACACTTTTACACTGTTGGTGGGACTGTAAACTAGTTCAACCATTGTGGAAGTCAGTGTGGTGATTCCTCAGGGATCTAGAACTAGAAATACCATTTGACCCAGCCATCCCATTACTGGGTATATACCCAAAGGACTATAAATCATGCTGCTATAAAGACACATGCACACATATGTTTATTGCAGCACTATTCACAATAGCAAAGACTTGGAACCAACCCAAATGTCCAACAATGATAGACTGGATTAAGAAAATGTGGCACATATACACCATGGAATACTATGCAGCCATAAAAAATGATGAGTTCATGTCCTTTGTAGGGACATGGATGAAATTGGAAATCATCATTCTCAGTAAACTATCGCAAGAACAAAAAACCAAACACCACATATTCTCACTCATAGGTGGGAATTGAACAATGAGATCACATGGACACAGGAAGGGGAACATCACACTCTGGGGACTGTTGTGGGGTGGGGGGAGGGGGGAGGGATAGCATTGGGAGATATACCTAATGCTAGATGACGAGTTAGTGGGTGCAGCGCACCAGCGTGGCACATGTATACATATGTAACTAACCTGCACAATGTGCACATGTACCCTAAAACTTAAAGTATAATAATAAAAGAAAAAAATACATACTTTTATTGAAAAAAAAAAGCTAAAAGCAGGAGGAGAGCAATGCAGGAGGGACATTGTGGGAAGAGTGGAGACTGATTAAGGGTTACAACCCTGGCCTTGCTTTGCCAAGTAGGTGGATTGCAAGGAGAATTTGAAAGCTGAGAAATTATTCTGAGATTGGGAAGCTTTTCAGCAAAATAAAACCTATAACTGAAAGCAAGTAAAGGCATCAGAAAAGAAGAATTTCAGCCCTTTGCATGACAAGTGTACATCTTCAGTTCTGATAATCCTCTTACATCATGTTCACCTTGTGTCTCAGCATCACCTCCCACTCATCATACTCCAAACATGCTCCATCACATTCTCAAACCTGAGTATGCATTCGAATTATCTGGGGGCTAGTTAAAACATGAATTGTTGGTCCACACGTCAGAGTCAGAGTTTCTGATTTAGTAGGTCTGTGGTTTGTATTTGCGTTTGTAATAAATTTTCAGTAATTGTTGTTGCTGTTCATGCTGGAACAACTTTGAGAACCTCTGTCCTAAACTACTACCTTCAATTTTTGTTATATCTTGTCCTCCAAACCACAGCTTGGAATTAACTCTAATTCTCATCTTTCTAGTCAAGCGATGCCCCAGTTTACCTTTGCTTTCCTTGGAATTCCATCTTTTCTTTTCAAACTCACAGCTACTAATCAGACATGACTGCTACTAGCAACAAGAAATCACATGATTTCAGTACCACTATTTTGAACACCCTTTACATGCAAGTTACTGTGGTAGCCACTTTAAAATATAGTAGCTTGTTAAATAATACTATTAGATAAGTTGTATTAGCTTCATTTATAGGTGAAGAAATTCATTTGTAGTAAGATTAATTCACTTGTAATGGGTATTACAGAAAGGATATAAATGAAGGTCAGTCTGACATGAAAACCCATGTTCTTATTGTGTCCAACCTATATTCAGATGCCACCTGAGGCCACCACTTCTTTCAGGCAGCCCTTCTTGTATGATTAAGCAGGTGATATAGTAAACCGTCTCCCTTCTCTCATCTACTAATGATATCCCCTTTATTATACAGACTTGGTATATGATGATATAGCATTGGAACTCAGTACCAAAGGGATAGATTAACCAAGAAATATCATTGGAAAGGCCAGGAGTGGTGTTGATTACCTGTAGTCCCAGCTGCTCAGGAGGTTGATGCATGAGGATGTCTTGAGGCCAATTCAAAGCTGCAGTGCTCTGTGATCATGCCTGTGAATAACCACTTCACTCCAGCCTGGGCAACATAGGGAAATCTCATGTCTCGGGGTGGGGGGCGGGGGCGGGAAAGAAGGAAAGAAATGTTCCTGGGACAAGTAAATGTCTACATGACACAATAGTAGATGGAATAAAATTCTCAATTTGAAAAATAAAACTGAAAATTTTAGAAGAAAACATGAGATACTGAAATACAAACTTTAAAAATTGATAAACATAAAAACCTTTAAAAATGCAACAAAATAAATGGTAAATAAAATCAAAGGTAAATCATAAAGAAAAAAAGTTGGCAATATTGTCATTGTTTTACATATATGCATATTGAATCCAGCAGAGGAGAAATAACTTGCCCAAAGCACACAGCCAGTCAAGTGACAGGGCAAGATTCTAATCCACTGTTGTGATATAGATATTAGGATGAAGAATGTTTTAGTTAATTCACCACTCTGTGTTTTTAAATTATTTCTCAATACCAAACAAATTAACTTGTATTTTTTGGACTCTACTTATACAAATACAATTTCTCAGTTAAAGCAGATGAACTAATTCTATATGCATTATCGTAGATTTACCACATAAATGTAAATATTGAATAAGACTAGTAAGACTAGTTAATTCACAATGTGTACGAAATGATATTTTTTAAGTTTAAAACACAGAAATCTTATGTATTATTTGTAAATACAAATATATGAATCGAAAGTATAAAATCATGGACAAGAAGAATACATACCAATTTCAGACTACTGGTAATCTCTGAAGAAGGAAGAAGGAAACAAAAGGGGTCAGGGTGGCCTTAATTGTATAAGTGATGTTTCATTATTATGTAGCTTTAAAAATCTGAACCAAATATGGCAAAGTGCTAATGCCTGTTAGATTAATGTGGCCAGTACTTGTTTTAGTTTTTTCTCTTCACTTTTCAGGATTTTTGAAATTTTTTATGGCTAAAAATAGAAAATTTAACAAAGGTTTTTCATGGGTTGAAATAAATTTTGGATATTCTTGGTTAAAACACAAGAATTTTCTTTGCTGCAAAACTTTTCCATCATTAATATGCTAATGGAAATATGAATTGCCAAGAGGATAATGTGCTATGAAATATTTCCCAATCTTATTTTACCATGGAATCCTTTTATTTTTGTCTTAATGAAACATCTATTAACAACTCATGGATATTTTGGGAAATGCTGTTATACATCACAGCACTTAATTTTCCCTAATTGTTTCATGTAATTTAACTTAATTTTCCTGATTATATTTTTCATCTCTTTGATACCAAGACCAAAGTCTTATTCCCTTTTAGGTAGACATATAATGGATATAAAAGTAATACTTTGATGGGTTTGTTTGATTTTTCTGAGAAATTATTGTGTAGGTCATCATACTTAATATAGGTTTGGGGTCAAGGGAGAGAAGTAGTAAAAATTGCCCTTGCACACAGTTTTATATGGCACTAAAAAGCAAATCTAAGGAACACAAAGATCATAAGGTCAATGGTATTTATTTTCAAACAAATGGAATATATTTATGCCAAAACTTTGCCAGACCTGTTTCTGTAGACATCTGTCCTTCATTTATTCATTCATTTATTTCAACAAATATTTTCAAATAATCTGAGGAGAAATTATACTTTAATAATATATGGGTAGTAGATAAAATTCAGTGCATCAGATTTCTCAGAATTATATCATCAATAATTTCTCAGAGTAAAATAACTTAACCCTTTTAAAACTATATTAAGCGTAAGTCCAATTTACCATTGTATTTAAATAATTGATTCATTTAAATATTTTTGAATGCTATACACATCTTAAATTCATTGGTTAGCAAGGGTACAATTTTAATACAATAATAAATAAAATAAATAGAATTGACTAAGCAAAAATTTATTGACTTGAAATTTTATTTCTTATGTATTGCCACACATATAAGGCTCCCTTAGCCAAGTTAATGTCAGAAGCAAACACCTCTCATTCCTACTCCTTCAATAATTTATAAATGTATTAATATGGGTATTAAATGAAAATATCAAATTTTTAAAGTTATGTGTAAAGATCTAGTACCTATGATGAATAGCTAACCCTTGGCTATCTTAATGTTTCAGAAGAGCAGTTTGTGATTCTCATTTCCTAATGATTACCTTTTATACCATTTTGTATTTGGTAAAATTATGCTGCTATTTGTTGAAGGATAAAACATTTAAATCTCATTTTTTATAAATTTTATTTTGCTGTAATTCATGCCACTCTAAAAGCTGTTTCATGGACTTATACAAAAGAAAACATCTGTGCTTTGCAGAAATATAATTTGTATAGAGTTAAAATCTTATTGTAATATAATTTAATATCTTTAATATTGTTTAGGTTAATTTAGAACCCAGATTTTCATAGAAGAAATTTACATCAATACTAATAAAATAATCTGTGTTTTCAAACCATTATTGTATTGGAAACTAATACTGAAAACAGTTTTTAATCAGTTCTATTACAGAGATTATTCAGGTATCCAAAAGTTTTCAAAGATGTGATCTTTCATCTGCTTTGTCGTTTTAGTCTTGGAAATATAGTGATATAAAGAGTAAATGTTTATCTTCTCAAATTTTATCATATTTTAACATTGATCTGAAATGTTAATGATAAATTAATTTTTATGTAAGACAAATGACAGACGGAATGAATAGTAGATTATGTGCTTTGAGTGCTTCTGGTAATGTTAGTACTTTAGCATTTTTATATAATGTGATCATGACTCACAGTGAAGTTACAGTTAATAATTGTGTAAAAATTTTCTGCTGCTGAACGAATTCATATTTGCTTTAAACTGTCCTGCTACAGCTTATCAGTATTTCAGGCAGATGTCCCTCTTAACTGTGTAACTCATTTATCTCACTGCCAGCTGAAATAGTATGAAACAACTCAATTCTGCCAGTTAGCAGAAGTCAATGACAAGACATTAACTCAATGCTTATAACCACCTGGGTAATAAAATTATATCAGCAGTAGTCTGCTTATGCTACTGTAAGAAAATGGAATGATGTATTGTGCTACAAATTAATTAGCATATATATATTAATGAAGATTAAACATGTGATATTTAATTTTGTGAATAATTTCTTGTATGAGGAAATTTTACAGATGGGCCTCATTATGTATGCAGGTGTAGCAATGGACACAAATAACTTAGAGTTTTAATTCCTTAAAAGTGTGTGATTATCAAAGTGTACACGCCCACCTGTTGCTCCTGGATATTTTCCTGTGCTCCTATATGGAGGACTTGCTTGAAAGATGGTTGTGTGTATGTTAGGGGGTGGCAGAAAGGATATATACACATACAACATAAACCTTGTATAGAGTAAAAACTTAGAATGAAGAATGTCTTAATTATCTATTGCTTTGTACCAAGTGGCCTCAAACCTTTGTGGCTTATAACAATGAACATTTATTATCTCACACAGACTCTGGGGATCCAGAATTCAGGAGTGGCTTGGCTGAGTGATTCTAGCTTGGCAGCTCTCATAGGGTTACAGTGGAGTTGTCAGCTGGGGTTCCAGTCATCTGAAGGCTTGACTGGAGCAAGAAGGTCTGCTACCAAGCTTGCTTAATTATGTGATGGGCAGTTGACGCTGGCTCTCAGTTTCTCATCATGTGGGCCATTCCACTGAGCTACTTGAGTGTCTTTTTTACATTGCAACAGGCTCTCCTAGAGTGAATGATATGAGAGAGTAAGGTAGAAGCAACAGTGAGTTTTATAAACCAACCTTGGAAGTCATACACTCTCATTTCTGCATATCATATTGGGTATGCAGGTTAGCTCTGATCAGTGTCGGGGAGAGTTATGTGAGTGTGTGTGTAACAGAATGTGACAATCATTAGAGGAAGTCACCTTAGAGATTGGCTACCACTGGTGGGGAGGGAAAGACATAGCATGTATATAATTTTAAAGAACTGCTGTATCTTAATTATAATTCAGGGTAATGAAAATATCAATCACTAAAAATAATTTGACTGATTTCTGCTAGGTGAAGTGTCACATGCTTTTTTATATTAATGTTTGTGCTTATAAGTCACTTGTTCATGCCAATAACTGTCAATCAGGTTATGTGGATAGAACTGTCATTTTATACTGGGAAAACTCTGGTGTCACACATCAAGATAGTGCCAGAGTTATAATTAGAGGAATGATATTTAGGGTTTCTGACTTTTAATCTTTGGTCATTGCATCCTACTAGCCCAGGAGTGCCCCTAAGAGATTATTTAAATGCTAATTGCTGAAATAGATCAATATATTATGGATTCATCTCCAGCCATTGCTCTATGAAATTGTAATTCAGGAAGATGTCAACTTATTGTATCTATTCTGCTGGTACATGTTATGTGCTCCTACATTTTAAGACCTTTGTGACACATTGTGATAATGAAACAATAAGATTTATTAGTAAAGACAGTGAGTAATTTACCTCTACATACATTTCATTATAAATATCAAGATATGGTAAAAGGAAATACATCCATCAATACCAGACCTGCTGAATTTTAGCTATGAATCTGTACTTTCAATATAGAAACCAGAAGTGGAGGTGTGAAGAGCTATTAGCACTATTAAGGTATATTAGGGGAGAGGGAGGGATTGGTGGCCATGTTTTTTAAAAATTGTGGCTCCGGGTATTGTTCTTACATCTCTTTCAATGGAAATAGACTCCATTCTCATCACTAGGTGGGCTGCTAAAGTAAATGGCAAGAGCAACTTAAGACGTTTTTAAGAGGAGATGTTAAGGTCAGTTTAGAAGCTCACTTTCTTTGTTTAAGGCTAAGACATATTCATAAGATGCACTGTTTCTGATAAATGGCTAATTTGATTGAAGGGAGTGCAAGGATGCACCTGGTATCTCTTTGCACCATAGGATTACATTTCCTGGATGTATTTTACTACCCAGTTCCGGGAAGCCAACTGTCTAGTATTGTCAGCTGCGTAACATTAGATATTTTGTATTTAATTAGGCTAAGTGTCTGATTTACAACACCTGAACCAAGGCTTCAGCATGGTCATTCAACTCAAAGAGACCAACGCCCAACATGAATAACTCTGTTACTGCCCTGCTGCTTGACACTCATGGTGCTTTAATAGACCCAATGACTATTATTAGAATAAAAATACTGTTCTACTTGCAAACCTCAATTACTGGAAAAAAATTTGAAGAATAATTTTCACATAGGCTTGTTGTGGGAGCAAGGAACTCCTTTTTGACTGCTGTAGAATTTATTTCCTGGGCCTGGTATGCAGAGGGTGGAAGGTGGGAATTGTGAAGGTTATGCTGCATTTTTTTTGTCTAGTCATATGCAAACTAGATCAAGAAATTAATGCTTTGCTCAGATTCTTGGAATGGTGAGTAGGGAAAAGTTTAATAAAACAAGTATTTACAAAGATGTGGTTAGAGTTTAGGGAAAATAATAGACCATGGTGCAATGCCTCTGTGAGTGTAACAGTAGCGAGCTGTTGCTATCTCTGGGTGATTAGGGGCAGAGGAAGGGAGAAGTACCAGAGTCCAGGGTGGACTGTGTCATTTGACAGGAGCTGTAGCTTTCAACAGAGGGATGCAGCCAACCAGTAGTAACCTGACTGGGGGAAAAAAAAACAAAACAGGAAAATGAATGCCCTGACCTCACTGTCCTTTCACCTCTAACTGATTCTGTCCACACAGGCTCCAGGGCACAGAGCAATGTGTGGATCCAAAGGGACAAAAGGAAGATACCAAGGACAAAAGCATACTTAAAATTGGCAGGATTAATATCTAAATGCCTTTGTTTGCCTTATTTCACTGAAACTAAACATTGTGTGTTGATCTCTGGAGCTGGATTGTCTGGGTTTGAATTCTAGCTCCAACACTGACTTTGGGCTGGTGACTTACTCTCTCTGTCCCACAACTGTGAAAGAAGATGATTATGGGGCTAAGCTGACAGGGTTGGAGTAATGAATAAATGAACCTATGTGTATAAATACTTGAACTAATGCCTGGCCCATAGTAAGCATTATACCTCTTTACTGTTATTATTAAATCCCGTATCCTGTAGTTGTTTGCTCCTTTTTAAGACAAATAATGTACATTGAATTAAGTTGGATTTCTGTTCATAGTGACTATTTTTCAGTATTCCTTTGGTATTGGGCTATATCCTGGGATTAAATATCCAGTTTGCAGTAATAGAATTGAGATCCTCAGAGTCCTCACTTTCAGCAAAAAAAAAGAGATCTTTTGCTGAAAACCTTCCCCTGAATATCTTCATGACAACCAAGAAATCTGGTGAATTTCTTTTCTGGAAAAGTTGACTGACTGGATTGCCCCTTTGAGAATTAAATTTTTGGATGGAAAAGTTTAGTCAACTGCTCCTGCTTTCTCCAATAAATGAATCCCTTCAGGAGCAGCATTTTAAATGTGTTTATTGCACATAACGGTAGAAAAGACAAAAATGAATCTTTGACTTAGAACAATGCCTTTTCATGAGATTTATTGTCTAATTAAGCAATTTCCAATAAAACAAGCATTTAAATTTTTTCAAGAACAAACATCCATAATAATATTAAAAAGTAGAATGAGAAAATCACACTATAGTTTAGAGGGCCTGCATTCACATCACTGGCTCTGTGGTTTTCAGACTTTGGTTTTAGCCATGGAACCCTTTGAACATCATATCCTTACACATATGAATTATATGAAAGAAGGAGCCTTCTGGCTCAAGCCCACCTGATGAGCCCTGTTTCCCACTGCTCTGAGTTAACTCCAATGGCCGGGGGCTAGGTTGCTGAGGAGGACAGTGTGAAGGCTACCTTATGAGTCTCTGAATTCCCTTACATCCTTGGGTGCAGGACTTAGTCACCGCCTTGTCTTTTGGAGTCCTTTTTCAAGTGCAGAGTTCTGGACTTCAAGACAGTCTTCTCTGAAAATATTTGTGTTAGTGTGAAAAAAAAGGCATTTAATGAGGGCTTTAAGAACAGAAGGAAACACCAGAGAGAATTTAAATAAGACGATCAGCATTTCGTTTTCATGACCCACCATGATTGCATTGGAAACTTGACAAGAAGTCTGTGACCAAGAGTTAGTGGGTTTCAGGAGTTCAGGCGCCCCACATCCCATGTTAAACAATTCATCTGAGTGAAAGTTGATGAATAGCCCTTCTTAGATGACCACACACAGTCTTCCAGGCAAGAGTTTCAGGAGGCCATTCAAAGAGTCATTTGGCATAACTAAATTAAACCTTGTTTTTGCTACTACTAAGATCTTTATATACATACAATATTTAAAACAATCTCAAGGCCAGGCATGGTGGCTCATGCCTGTAATCCCAGCACTTTGGGAGGCTGAGGCGTGCGGATTTCCTGAGGTCAGGAGTTTAAGACCAGCCTGGCCAATGTGGTGAAATCCCATCTCTACTAAAAACACAAAAATTAGCCAGGCATGGTGGTGGGTGCCTGTAGTCCCAGCTACTCAGGAGGCTGAGGCAGAAGAATCACTTGAACTTGGGAGGCAAAGGTTGAGGTGAGCCAGGATCGCGCCACTGCATTCCAGCCTGGGTGACAGAGTGAGACTTCGTCTCAAAAAAAAAAGAAATCATGGTGTGTGCAGGGGATGGCAGTGTATACCTCTCTTTCTCACTCTTACTATTAATTTATTGGAAGCTTGTTTTTGTCAGACTCTAAGCTGAGTTCTCTACATCATCTTTTATAAAACTAATAATATTATTATTGTGATAAGAAAATTGAAGCTGACCTAAGTAGCTTCAGTAAGATCTTACCATTAGCATCCATTCATAGCCCATGCTCTTAACTACAGCGCTAAATGCATTATACAAACTTGACAAACTTCAGCTCTACAAATTATCACAAAAAATAATAACAGCAATATAAATTTGAAATGTCAAGGATCATAGTAAATTTATGGTAAACATTTATGGCAGAAAACAAAAGACAACACAGATTTTATTCAGGATTATATGTTTCTACACCTTTGGTTGGAAGTTTAGGGAGGAATTTGGTCATAGCAGTTCTCATTGTGATTGGTGAATGATATAACAAAGGCATTGGCTTCTAAGTGGCTTTCAAAGAAAGGATAAATTAAAGTCGAGATGGACCTTGAGGAAGACCACATGAGGGCTGATGGGGAAGAGGCATTTGAAGGTTTGCTTATTCTTTTCCTGTACCTTCATGAAGATGTCTGTTCCAGGCAATTAGGAATTTTCAGGAAGGTAGCATTATTTCACTTTTCCCACATTTGCATATGCTTGAGAGTTTCATATGGCTGATTTCTACTTACCACTCCATTCTCATATCAAACATTGCCTACTTGGAGATGGACATTTGGCAAGCACTTCCCCCTTTCTCCTCTCTAGCCAGCCCCTCTCAAGATGTTGGAATCTCATGACTATTTTTCTTTCTCCAAAACAGGAATCACTATCTGAAATTACCTGGTTGATTTTTTAAAATTGTCTGTTTCTACAAAATAGAATATAAAATCCACAAAGCAGGCATCTTGTTGCTGTGGCCTAAGTGCTTGTGCTCCCCTAGAATTCATATGTTTAAATCCTAATCCCCAATGTGATGGTATTAGGCGTTGGGGGCCTTTGGAAGGTAATTTAATCATGAAGGCAAAGCCCTCCTGGATCGGATTAGTGCCCTTTTATAAAAGAGACCCCCAGGCCAGGTGCAGTGGCTCATGCCTGTAATCCCAGCACTTGGGAGGCCGAGGCAAGTGGATCACCTGAGGTCAGGAGTTCTAGACTAGCCTGGCCAACATGGTGAAACCCCGTCTCTACCAAAAATACAAAAACTAGCTGGGAATGGTGGCAGGCGCCTGTAATCCCAGCTACTCAGGAGGCTGAGCCAGGAGAATCACTTGAACCCAGGAGGTGGAGGTTGCAGTGAGCCGAGATTGTGCCATCACACTCCAGCCTGGGGGACAAGAGGGAGAGTTCGTCTCAAAAAAAAAAAAAAAAAAAAGAAAGAGAGAGACCCCAGAGAGCGGCCTTGCCCCTCCTACCATGTGAGGACACAGCCACAGTTTACCAGACACCAAATCTCCTGGCACTTTGATTATGTACTTCCCAGCTTTCCCCCTAACACCCCCCAGAACTGTGAGAAGTAAATTTGTTTTTTCATAAGCCACCCAGTATATGGTATTCTGGTAAAGCAGCCTGAATGGGCTAAGACACTTGCCTTTGTTTCTTTCAGTGTCCGCAGAATCTAGAATAGTGTCCAGTACATAGAAGGCAGCGCATACATATTTGCTCATTAAATTAATATTCTGAAGCTCTTGAAGTGCCCTGTCATATTATGAATTTCAGCCACATACCATTTTAAATGAAGTTTATAAAGAGTTCTTAATGACATTTTAAAATTCTTAATATATGATGTGAAAAAATTAAAAAGCTATATGTCAAATTTTTAATTCAGCATGATTTTGTGTACATATTTGATAGAGAAAAGCTTAGAGTAATATCAAAAAATATAGTTGCCGTGGTGGTGGGTTTTGGGTAGTTTTCTCTTGTGCTTTTACTACAGTATAATGAGCACAAATTACTTTTACAAGGAAAATGTAAAATAATCAGGAACTAAAAAAAGTTTGAAATAGATCAACAATTTTCCAATGCCACAGTTTTTGCTTTCAGATACCTTTTTGAGTTGCACATTAGAGGCTCTGCTTAGGTAGTTGTGACAATTACAATAATGGTATGATGATGATGATGACGATGACTAAAGTGAGACATAATAAAAGACAGCAAAGAAAGGAACAGAAAATTTTGGGGAGGTGGGGATATAAGAATCGTCTGCTACATTTTTTTCCTCATAAACTTGCCCAAGCTCAAGTAGTAATGTTTACATTATCAGTCTTTTCTTGGTCTTTTAGAAGATGGGATATAGAAAAAGGTATAGAAAAATCAACCAAGACAATCTGAAAATGTTATATTATTTGGACAAATGGTGATTCACTTGGAACTTGATGTATTACTAATGTTTTAGTAATATCGGGTTTATAGTGAGTATATAGATGAGATCATAATCTTTGACCTGACTTACAAAATCAGCTAGCTGGACTGTAAGTTGATGAGGGTAGGAACTGTGATTTTTTCAGTTACAACTGTATCCTCAGGGTCTAGCATGGTGCCGTGTACCTAAAAGGTACTTAGCTATTTTTTAATGAGTAATAAACTGGTCATGGGATTTTATTTCAAGATATGAAGACCGAAGTTATTTTCCTGCTGTATTACGATATTCTTATACTAAATTTTATACTACTATCCTGCTTTTGAGGAACTAAGATTGAGCAATGACTGATTTCTTTATTTCACCTAGAGTCAATTGAATTGGGTTAGCAAAGTTTACCTTCATATTTTAGTGTCTTATAAATGGCTATGGCAGATCAAATTGCCCCAACTTAGATATATAAATGTATCAAACAAATCTCAAAGTTTTGCTGGAGTATTGCAAGAAAAGTACAAAAATTTAAAAATCAATTTTAGAAGTAACTTTAAAGCTCATCTTAAATGTTATATTAAGGGTGTAGAGGAAATTGTTTTATTCTAGCCATCAATTATGGAAATATATGCAAATATTCTTTTAACTCTATCCTATAGTGGTAATTGTTATGAAGACTTCTATTTTTTAAAGCATTGGTTCTCAAAATGGTTGCATATTGGAATCACGTGGGAGAGCAATAAACAATACTAACGCCTGAGTCCCAGCCTAAGTATTCTGATTTAGTTGATCTGGGGGGCAGTCTGGGGATTGGAGTGTTTCAAAGCTCCATAGGTGATTCTAATGCCCAACCAAAGGTAAGAACCACTGATTTAAACTCTTAACACACTATCTACTTATACTATAGTAGTTTTCCAAAAAAATACTGACTTTTGTTAGCTCACGACCTGTAATGTGTTCTGATTTACAGGGAGTGTCCTTCCAAACAATGTCTACAGAGGATTTCTAGATGATAAAAAATTTCTCTTTTAGATAGAATGACAAGCAGATTATTTGCCTTCCTGTTAGGATTACTGTCAAGGGTAATTCTGTAGCTTCTGTAGCTATGCTGCTCTTTATAATAATTTTTTTTTTAGTTCTTCTTAGCATTATGTCCTGATCTGTACCTCACTGAAGTTACACCTAATGTCCTCCTTTTCAAAAGTACATTAGTGAGGACTGGCACATTAGAGATTTTATTCTTTGACTTGAAATTTTAGAATAAAATTGAAAAAAATGAATGTATGAGAAAGTTAAAATAGGAATAGTATATTGAACAAACCAAAATGTGCCCTGTGGAACTCATAAAGAGAAAAAGAAATTTGAAAATTTTAATACAACTCTGCTTTATGGAGGAATAAAAAATGAGGTGAAACATCCTTCATTTCCCAGGAATTCAGAAACTTAAGTCACATTCAATTTGGAACTGACAAGTCTATCTGAAGAAACAATTAGTTTAGAAAATTTGGAAGTAAAAAATCCATTGTATTTGATCTTTAGGTTTATTTTAGTTTGGTGATTTAAAAACATTCTTTGCCTATTGTTTTAAAAATTAATTGTTGAGTGAAAACTAATGGGATTTCATAATTTTACTTCTCATACACTAATGCATTTTAAAGTTTCAACTATAGTTCTTGAGGAAACTCAGGTAATCTTGAACACACTGAAAATAAGGAGTAAGACAAATACAAGTAATAGAAGCTCTAAATGTGGGACAAATAAAAACATAAGGCATGATATTTAAGGTCTATTACTCAATATGTAGGTGATGAAAATGCAATAGAACTCTACATTACATAATAAGCCAAATTAATTTGCATCTGAGCTACCTACAAATATTTTGAGCCAGCTTATCTTGATACAGGTTTTCAAGCTACGTGCAAAAGAGGCGTTTAATTATTTTATTGTGTATTTGCCAAATAAAATGAGATCAATGTGCCACAAGTGAATTAAATTTATGTTTGTTCTTTATTATTGCTATAATAACTGCTTTTTTAGTAAATGAAAATGAAATCAGGTAACCTGCTAAAGTTTTCTTGCCAGCTGCTGAAAGAGCATCTGCAAATTTAGTAATTCCTCTAGGGAGAGTATAGGCTAACTGAAGAGCTATTCCTTTGTCAGTGATATATGATAGCTGGTGGCATTCTGTGTTGGATTAATCAGTTATTATTGTGTAAGTAAATGAACTGATATGAACCTCTAAAGCAGATAATGGCAAAGTGGCAGTCAATTATTCTATATAGAAAAATTAAACATCTAAGTAGATTCTTCCTAGGAAATACCTTCATGTTGATTATGAATCCAAAGTGACTCAGCATGTCTACAAACTGGATTATCTGGATCTAAAGTTATCATAAAAATAATGGTGTTGGAAGAGTTAGTTTGCTCTCAAAATATTAAATGATAGGCCTAGACTTAATTAGATGCCATTTATTTCCTCATTATTTATTAAGTAGTAAATTCTTAGGTTTCCCATTTTCGCCTCTTAATGTTGCTTTGTATGATCATATATTGAGTGCTTACTGTAAGTCAGATACTGGGTTAAGCAGTGAGCATGCATCATATTATTGAATCTTTACAAACATGCTAAGAGGCAGGGGCCATGATTCCTCCTTTATACTCATGAGAAAACTGAGCCTGAGAGTTAAATAACTGGTCCATGGTTTTAGGCCTTACATTTAAGTCTTTAATCCATCATATTTAAGTCTTTAATCCATCTTTAGTTAACTTTTGTATAAGGTGTAAGGAAGGGGCTCAGTTTCAGTTTTCTGCATATGGCTAGCCAGTTTTCCCAAAATGTGGCACATATACACCATGGAGTACTATGCAGCCCTAAAAAAGGATGAGTTCATGTCGTTTGCAGGGACATGGATGAAGCTGGAAACCGTCATTCTCAGCAAACTAACACAGGAACAGAAAACCAAACACTGCATGTTCTCACTCACAAGTGGGGGTTGAACAATGAGAACACATGGACACAGAGAGGGGAACATCACACACTGGGGCCTGTCGGGGGATGGGGGGCAAGGGGAGGGATAGCATTAGGAGAAATACCTATGTAGATGACGGGTTGATGGGTGCAGCAAACCACCATAGCACATGTATACCTATGTAACAAACCTGCACGTTTGGCACATTTATCCCAGAACTTAAATTTAAAAAATAAAAATTAAAAATAACTGGTCCACGTTGCTACTGTCAGGAAGTGACAGAACCTGCACGGTGTCAGCAAGTGGAACACATTCTAAATCATGCAAGACATGGACTTGTTTGGTGTTAACATCATTCGATACTCTGTAAATTGTATTGGTTCCACTCATGTTTCTCAATGGTATTCTCTTCAAAAGTTATTTATCAGTTGCTGGCTTTTGTTGTGTTTTGGTGTGGGCTTTTTGGCACAACCTCATTTCCTTGACCAGGATGAAGCCTAGGAAGAGTGCTCTTAGGAGTCTAATTATTTATAGCCGAGTTTCCCAACCATGGCTTTAACATTTGGATTAAATTATTCTTCATAGTGAGGGGCTGCCCTGTGCATTTTAAAATGTTTAACAGCATCCCTAGACTTTACCCACTAGGTGCCAAACTTCCTCCTTTTTTTGGGAAAACCAAGAATGTCTTCAGAGAGTTTGCCAGATGTCCTGTAAGGGCCAAAATTGGCCTTGGTTGAGAACCACTGGTTTATATAATCAAGAAAGGCTATTGGATAATTTTGCCTAATCACAACTATCACACCACTATGCCATGGTTGAAACACTATAAAGTGTTGTCAAAGAAAACTTGCACTGTGTGGAGTTAAACAGGCAGCAAAACTTTTTACAAGATTATTGTAAGCCGGGCGCGGTGGTTCATGCCCGTAAACCCAGCACTTTGGGAGGCCGAGGGGGCAGACCACTCAAGGTCAGGGGTTCGAGACCAGCCTGGCCAACATGGTGAAAACCCATCTGTACTAAAAATACAAAAATTAGCCAGGCATGGTAGCATGCACCTGTAGTCCCAGCTACCTCGGGAGGCTGAGGCAGGAGAATCACTTGAATCTGGGAGCAGAGGTTACAGGGAGCCAATTGCGCCACTGCACTCTAGCCTTGGAGAGTGATTAAATTCAACTCTGCTGAAACAAGAGGCAGAGGAGTTTTTAAACACTGGACTAGCTAGTGGAAATGTGCTAGAGGATTGTAGGGGCAAGGCTGGTCAAAGTGATTAGGCCATCTGTGTTTATTACTAATTGGAGCTCGTGGAAGTTAGGCTCCTACCCTCATTTCTTGATGCTTCCATGCCAAAAAGATGGCCCCTAGATCCTTGAGGACGTTCCTTGGTTGTAAAACTGGCAACCGACTGAAAGAAGATCTATATCTCAAAGTGGTAGCAAAAGAATTTACAACCTTAAGTTTTCTAAGGTTGTAATGCTTTAAGAAAAGGGGTGTCAGGGGCCTATAATCTGTAAAAACCTGTCTGAAATTTAGTCTAGCTGAAGGGAATATTAAGGCCATTTTGGGTTATGATAATACTTACATAATTAGAATGAATCTGGATATGTCATTAAGTCAATAGTCAGGTTGGGACTTATGGAATCATCATGTGCTCTCAGCAAAGAAAGTCTATGGAGGGGTCTGGTGTTGAAGCCAAGGCCCGCTTTATTGCCCTGAGACTATTCCTACCTCAGTTTCTGTATCTTTATCTTGTAGAGCTGGCAACTCACATCCAGAGTTCTGCTAACTCCAAGTTCAAGCTGCTGATACTCTCAGCAAATGATGATCATGCATTTCCCAAACTGAGATTCATTTTAAACAATTGCAAATTGTTTAAAGGAATAGGGTAGATGCTGTGTCTTTTTTTATCTTTCATTTCCAAGGCCTGACACGTAGTAGGAACTTTATCTAGTTGCTTGCTTCATGCACAGATGATACCTAGGTCTCAAATTTCCTGAATATTTATCTATATTAATCTTGCCTCTTACCTGTTAAATCACAAGAAAGCAGAAATAGTAGTCCCCTGCCCAGGAGACGTTTTCTGGATTTATCCACCAGAGGCATTGGAGCACAGCAGATACAACAAAGTTCTGGAGTCTCTGACTGATTTCAACAATCAATTTATTCCATGGCAATTTAATGAGCTAGTACTGAGTATTTAGCTTGAGCAAAATACTGTGCTAAATTCTGGAAATAAAACACAAATAAGACACCATGCCCATCCTGAAGGATCTCACTGTTTCAGAGGAGTCTGACTATCCTCGTGGCTATAATACTGTGTGATCAATGGGCTTTAAGGGCTATAGGAGCACAGAAGAAAATACGAATTCATCTGGAGACATTATCAAAGACATTATGGTAGCAGGATCATGGAAGTTGAGACTAGAATGCTGGGAAGAATTTCAAAAGAGAACAATGTACATGAACAATGTCAGCCACAGCAGATGGGAGAAGTACTGTTTCTTAAGTTACCAGTCAATAAGGGATAATTATGAAATAGGCTCATCTTTTCTCCAACCACTGTCCTCCAACAGGCTTTGTTGGATCTCCCTTCTCTGCCCCTGGAGAATATCTCAGAAAGATCACAGAGCTTTTTCAGAAATAATAATAGAGCAATCATTGGATATTAGGACTGTCATTTTCAAATATTAAAAGTATAGTATAATCATATATCATAACTTTCACCTCTAATCCTATTTAAGGTATCTCTCCATCTTTCTAGCTCAATTCTGACACAAGAATTCCCCTGACCCACAGTAAGAAAGGAGGGGCCTTGTCTTTTTTCACTCTTCCTCCACTTCGCTCTTGTGTTCCTTTTCCCTCATACTCCAGGATGGAACTAGGAAACAGAAGTAATGAGACAATGTCTCCCTGTCTGGTGCTCTTGTAAGCCGGCACGGTGCCGTGTGCTTCAGATGCCCAATTGCTTGGATTTTCTATAACAGGCTGCTGCTTGAGCATGATCTGAAAGTGAGGAGGTGAAAAGCCCAACCCTTCTTTCTTCTAGGCTATTAAGTTTTCTAGAAAACTCCATTACCTAATCAACTTTATATTCATTATATAGTTGGTGATAGGTGAGGAAGAAAGGAGGAAAGGACATGTTTAGATTTATCTCAACAGGTCTGGGTGGGAGTGTCTGGCACCTCTCTATAGAATGTTTGAACATTTATCACTTGTTGTCCTCAATTTTAGGACCTCTGCCAAGACTCTTACGGCAATGGAAATTTCCCATTAAATATCCTGCTACATTTAAATTTGTAGAATATTTATTGTTTGTGGGACACTTGTATACATTGATGGCAGCCAGCTTTATTAGACAAAGTCTAGGGTTTGGAACTAGCCATACCTAACATTAAAACTAACTTCGACACTCATTAAACTATGATAATATTAATTTCTTTATCTTCAAAATGGGGAAAATAGAACATACATTTTAGTGTTAATGCACATAACACAGAGCCTGGCATGTGGTGGGTGAAAAAAAGAAATGCCTCAACCTCTTCACTAATAGCAACTCTTTGAGTAGGCATTGCAGGAATTGTTTGGAAAATAAATACAATATCTGGGTATAGGAGAATTGTTGAAATTAGATGAAAGACAGATTTTGAAGATCTTGAATGCCATGCTAAAGATTTTAACTTTCTTGGATACCAAAACAAAACCTAAGAAGGAGGATTTAAACATAGTAGCATGGTTTCCAATCACTTATGCCTGAACCTCAAAATCATCTTGCTCTCCACCTTTCCATCTCCTCTAACCAGGACCCAAATCTGGCTAATTTGCAATAACTACAATAAGAATGATAGTATTAATAAAATATGTATTGAGCTCTTACTATGTGGCAGGCAGTGTGCTAAACAGTTTAATTACATTGTTGCATTTTATTTTCACAACCTTACTTCGTGGATGAGGACATTTTGAGCCTGAAAAAGTGAAAAATGCATTGGGAGTCTTACCTGCAGTTGGTGACAGGGCTGGGATCTGAACTCCAGCTATCCAGCACCAAAGCCCGTGGGCCCACTCCCTTTCTTTTATCTCCTAAACATAGCCAGAGAAATTTTCCTAGCCACTGAGGAAAAAGCTTTTAAAACAACAGTCATCACCATTTTTATTGATAAAAATTATATTCACATATGTAATTATATTCACACACATAATTTTGCATATTTGCACAGTTTTCTTTTTTTTTTTTTAATAGACAGAGTCTCTCTGTCACCCAGGCTGGAGTTCAGTGACACAATCATGGCTCACTGCAACCTCGAATTCCTGGGCTCAAGGGATCCTCTTGCCTCAGCACCTTGAGTAGCTGGGACTACAGGCATACCACTATACCCAGCTAATTTAAAAAAGAATTATTTTTGTAGACATTGGTTCTCACTATGTTGTCCAGACTGGTCTCAAATAAAACTCGCACCTCAGACTCCTGAGTATCAGTTTTTTAATACAGTATTTTTCCTATTTCTTCTTGGCCTGATTTCTCCCTGTCCTCCATCTTCAACACGAATCTCCATACCAATCACATCACATCACGTCATGCAAGCAAGGTAATACTTGCTTGTGTTGTCCTAATGTTCATTCTTCCATGTTTCTCTTCATTTCGTATACTATTAATAATATAAATATGTTTATGTGATTTGTAATCATTTACATTGCACATATAGGTGATGTTTTACACATTTTTCTGTATCTTTCTTTTCTGATTCAACAATATAGTATGAAAATACTTCTAGATCAACTGGTAAAGCTCTCATTCATTCTCTTTAATGGCTGAATAATCTCCCATTGTGTAGTATATCATCACTCTCTCAGCCATTCTTCTATATATGAGCATTTGCTTAACAAGGTTTTGTCTTTGTGTTTATTTTTGGTCAAATGAACAGAAGAACAATAATCATCTCCTAGATAACTATTAAATCACTAGGACTTTTATTCTATAGGGCATATAGAAAAGTATATGTATTTATAATTCTAACAGATGTTGCTAGATGGCTTTCCAAAAAACAAGTCATCTTCACACTTCACACTCCTGGAAGTGTATTAGAGTTTCTTTTTTCCTACATCCCTGCCATTATTTGGTGTTAGAGCTTTTTTAATTTTTGGAAGTCTGTTAGGTATTAAGTGACATTTCACTGTGTTTTATTTGAATTTCCCTCTTGGTAAATTTAAGCATCTTTTTTTCCTCTGTGAACTGTTCTTTCATAGTCCTTTGCCCCTATTTCTATTGAGTTGTCTTCTTATTAATTTTAATAGTATTTTGCATATTGTGGATAATTAACCCTTAGTCTACCATTTGCTTGGCAAATATATTTTTCTAAATCTATCCTTTGTCTATTGACTTGTTTGCCTCAGAAAATACCATGTAATCAAATAGATATATAAGTTATGGGATTCCAATTTTGTCTAGATTTTCTTTTCTGTTTATCATAGATGCTGTCTCCTAATGTTTTTGTTTTGTTTATAATTAAGTTTATAACGAATATGGAACTTGTTTTTTGTGTATGGTGAAGGATGGGAATAAATAATTTTTAGATACCTAGTTGTGCCAGCATATTTATTTAATAATATGTTCTTTCTCTACTGATCTTATATAGCAAGATCTATTTCTAGGTATTTTCTCATTCCATTGATCTGTTTATTTCTATACCAGTGCATATTGATTTGGTAATAATACAGTGGCTGTATTATAAGTTTTAATTACCTCCTTATTGGTCTTCTATTACATGATTTTATTGGCTATGATTAGGCACCTATTCTTCTTGTAAATCCCAGATTATATTATTCCAATCTGCTTTAAATCCTGTTGGAACTCTAATTGCAATTCCATTAGATGTATGTGCTAATTTAGGGGAAAGATATTATTTTCATACTATGTCTTCCCAACTAAAGACCTTCTTATTTGATTTAGATATTGTTTAATAACTTACAATGCAATTGTATGGTTTTGTTCCATATAGCATATGTCTCATTCTGTTTTTATTAATTTCTCAGTATTTTATAATGTTTATAAGTGCTGTAATTATTATATTTTTCTCATTTTAAAGTTTATTATTGCTAAAGAAGATAAAGGCTTTTTAAAAAATATTTATCTTGCTTCAAACTGCCCTACTGTACTCTTTCATTAACTCTTACTTTTTACTGTCCCAGCATTCATGATCTGGTACATTTGACCCAACTATTTCAGCCCACTCACAAGTATTTGATTGATTCATCTTCCCTCATTTTGAGATTTCTGATTTGGTTGTTTGGTTAGAGTATTTTTACAAGCATTTTCTTTATACACAGTACATGAATGACACTCTATATATTATTGCAAATACATAAATATTGTTATTTCACTCTAGTGAGTAATGGATATCTCGGCTGGTAAAACAATTCTATTGTTGCCAGGCTTGTCTCTCAATTTATTATAAATTTTATTCCAATGTCTTATAGCTTCCAAGGCTTCATATGAGAAATCTCAGTTATTATCAAACCAAACTAGGGTTCCACTTGCCTGGCAGAGTAAAGTCAGATATCCATGCTGAGTTTTGCAGTAGGAGAAAGGGAGGTATTTATTTGCAGGGCATGGAGCAAGGAGAATTGGAGAACTGATGCTTAAGTTCTGACCTTCCTGATGGCTTGAAAGTAAGGGTTTTTAAAGGCATGGATAGCCAGGCATGGGCTCACACCTGTAATCCCAGCACTTTGGGAGAATGGGGCAGGTGGATCACCTCAGGTTGGGAGTTCAAGACCAGCCTGGCCAATATGGTGAAAACCCATCTCTACTAAAAATACAAAAATTAGCCGGACGCCCACCTGTAATCCCAGCTACTTGGGAGGTTGAGGCAGGAGAATCTCTTGAACCCAGGAGATGGAGGTTGCAGTGAGCTGAAATTACGTCATTGCATTCCAGCCTGGGTGACAAGAGCGAAACTCTATCTCAATAAATAAATAAATCATAAAGGCAGAGGTAAATTCAGGAAAACAGAAGTTGCAGACAAAATTATAAATCAATAATACATGGAGTTTACATGTTGGTTTTGGCCCAAAAGGGTGGGACATCTTGAAGCAGGAGATTACAATTCATAAGTACATTCAAAGATTTTCTGGCTTTCAAGGCTAAGGCTAAAAATTTGGGTTCAGCAGAAAAGAATGTTAGCTCTGGGTCCTGGGTGTGACCTCCTCCAGGTGCCTCAGGAAGAGGTTTAGAACAAGAAACAGTGGTCAGAGTTCAATCCTCAGTTTCTCCTTATCTGAAGCTTAGACACCAGAGGATCTGTTTGGTAGGATCTTGAGTTTCTGAAAAACAACTCGGGGACATATATTAAGATGTTATCTTTAGTTTTTATAAGGAACCAAACATCTGACAAATCTGATGTCCTTAGCTACTGTTTTTAACTGTTATTTTACCTTCTTGCTTATCAAATCACTTACTTACTTCTCAGAGCTAGCTAGGTGCCTGGAACTTCCCTTGAAGGAAATGGAGATTTTCCTTGACTTCCATGCTCGCGGGTGGAGGTGGAGGGGGACTTCGTGGGGAGCACAAAGGCTTCTAAAAGGGATTCCTACTCCATTTCATGGTCCGGTATTCTTTTTTCTTAGGTAACTTTTTCTTTGTGTTTTTAAGCTCATACAGTATTTTCTTTGTTTTCCAACTTCTGGACTTTTAATTGCACAGGCCCAGGAATATATATATATATATTTTTATCATGAAGTCTGGAACTTAGTGAACCACTTCAATTGCTTATTTAGATTTTTTCTTCACCTCAAGAAAATTCTGTTCTATTATTTAATTGTCACTTTGCCTTCATTAGTTCTTTTTTCTCTTCTTAAAATTCCTCTTATTTGGATATTAGATACATTGTATTTATTTTTCAAATCTTTTATTTTTTTCCTCATGTTTTCATCTCAATTGCTTTTTGTTCTGGATTTTATAACTCTTGATCTTGATCTTCTAAGACACTGTTTTTGTTTCTGGCAGTGATAATTCACTTCTTCACTTCATTTAATAAAGTCTTTAGTTTGGAAATCAAGTGGGATTTTATTCCAATTTCCATTTGTCTTTTCCAGAAATACTACTTCTCTGGGCAGATTGCTCTTTCTAATTTTCCTGTTACCTCTGGCTGCTAATCAGTTAAAATGGTTTGTGAGTCTTCTTTGTTGTCTCAGTTCTTGTTATTAGGATATTTCACAAAGGGTTAAGGGTGCTGGCTTCCGTATTTGTAGGCCTGTTATATATGAGCCAACAACTGGCAGTCACCTGATGACCTAGTGAACATTAGTAGAGGTTGGCAAATGTGATTAGGCAATCTGTGTTTACTAATTGATGCTTACGGAAGTTAGGCACTCACCCTTCTACAGAGACTGGGAGATTGGGGCACTATCTTTTTACTGTTAGTATTTTTTATTGTGGTAAATATATATAACATGAGATTTACTCTTTTAACAAATGTTTAATTTTACAATATAGTATTGTTAACCATTAGCAGAATGTTGTATGGCAGATCCCTAGAACTTTTTTATCTTGTATAACTGAAACTTTGTATTTATTGAACAACTCCCTATCTCTTTCTTACCCTAACCCCAGGCAACTACCATTCTACTTTCTAATTCTATGAGTTTGTCTACTTTGAGTAGATCATATAGGTGGAATCATGCAGTATTTGTCCTTCCGTGCCTGGCTTATCTAACTTAGTAAATTGTCCTCCAGATCCATCTATGTCGTTGCATATGACAGAATTTCCTTCTTTTCTAATGATCTTGAAGAGATATTAGCAGTCGCATATTCATTGCAGCGTTATTCACAATAGCCAAGGTGTGGAAACAACCTAAATGCCCTCCGTGGGTGAACAGATAAAGAAAATGTTGTATATACATGCAATGGAATGTTATTCAGCTTTTATAAAGAACACACTACTTTTCCTGATGCTTACATTTCAAAGGGATGGCTCCCAGGTTCTTGAGAAAGGCATTCCTGAGTTAATAGAATTGGCAAGAAGCTAAGAGAGACTTACATCTCAAAGGAGTAGAGAAAGAATTTACAGACTAGAATCTACAATTACTATTGCTCCTGATAAAACCTCTCAGTTTTCAAGTCTCTAGTTTTCAAGCCTCTTGTAATGTCCTGGCCTCAGGGGCAAGGAGTCTCACCCACCTGATGGAGCTACTCTATCTGACAGATGTTCAGGAGACCCAGCAGTCAGCCTTCTTAGGAATATATAGGATTTAAGTGCCAAGTTTATCCTCAAAAGCAGTTTATTGGGCTTAAGTGAAGTTCCTCAGAATTTTGCCAAGCTCTTCCCTCTAGAGAGAAAAGCTCATTAGCCTCCCTAGCTTGTGATAGTCCTAGCCATTAGTTTGACTCAGAAGTGGCCAAATGTTTAGAGCTTGTTGTGGAGGAAAAGGGAGCTCCTGGATTTATTTTGGTGTATTTTTAGAATCCTCTCTATTTCTCCTACATTTCTAAGGCTGGGACCAGGCAGGGGATTTGGCCTCAGGCTGTCATTAGTGTTTTCAGTGACGGTTGTATTATGGAGTGATAGTGATAGGGTTTTGATCAGATTGCAAGGTGGGTTAGGAACAAAGAAGTAAAGGTAGGGAGTTTATAGATTACTCTTTGTAGATGTAAGAGGTTTTAAATAATTTCTTAACAATCTGGGAGGTCTGATATTTTCTACTGGTTAAAGGGAAGGATACTTGGAGGATTATTGAATTAGTAATTGGTATCTTTCAGCAATGATGACTCCTGTGGGTTGATGGATGACAACATCCTCAGAATTACTCTAGTTTCATGTTATGTCTGAACAGTCACATATTCAGTTTCTTGATAAAACAATTCTTATTTCTGTTCAGTATGTCTTAGACAAAAAAATAGTTTGTAAATGTAATCACAAGAAAATGCAAAATTATCTCATAATTTGAGTAACACATTAAAATCGTAATCGCCTCAATGAGTCTGTCCAATAAGGCATACTGTAGTTTATATATACAAACACAATTTTAACCTATTCTAAATTGTGTTTTGAATTATTTTGTGCCTTTGTGAGTTTCTTGTTAAAATCCCTTCTAATCAAATGGGATATGCTAACAATAACTCCTTGTTTTCAGATATTTGGTTATTATCATTTTGCATGATTGAGGCCTTAATTACATATTTTTTTTTTCTCTGAGTGCTGGATTATTTGCTTCTTGATAAGTCAAGTGAACAACCAGAGCAGTTCCCCAGTGGCATTAAAATTCAGTTTCAGCTCCCTAGATAGAAAAAAATGTTTTTATGGAGTATTTTTTCTTTATCTTTGCAGATCCAAGGCAGATCACAGGAATGAAGGAGTGTTTTCTGCTTTACCCAACTACAAAGGTCCTGATAACCAGTCCCTACAGGGAAAAGTCTTTCCAAATAACTTTTTGGAATGCTTTCCACATTTTGGAAAATTGCATTCCACTCTTAAACTCTGAAAGTAAATATTTACAGAGTCACACAGATTGCATCTATATTTGACAATACTAACTCATAATTGTGTCTTCCAGTATTCAAAGAATACATTGTAAAGAGTATCTTCTAAGCTAAATCATAGTATTTCAAATTAATTCCTTTTTAATTTTTTTAATCAATTAATTATTTATTTTTAATTGCCAGTATAAGACACATTTTATTATTTATTTTCTTTTGAGACAGTATCTCCGTCTGTCACCCAGGTTGGAGCAGTGGTGCAATCTCAGCTCACTGCAACCTCCCCATCCTGGGCTCAAGCAATCTTCCAATCTCAACCTCTCGAGTAGGTGCTACTACAGGCAGATGCCACCATACCCGGCTAATTTTTTTGTGTTTTTTTCAGAGATGGGGTTTTGCCATGTTGCTTAGGCTGGTCTCGAACTCCTGGACTCAAGCAATCCTCCCACCTCCACCTCCCAAAATGCTGGGATTACAGGTGTGAGCCACCGCATCTGGCCTAAATTAGCTCCTTTTTTAATAATACTTTTTAATAGGAAGATTCTTTGTAATGACAGTTGACTGTCTCACAAAATCACAGTCATCTTCAACTTTTAAGGTAGCTCTAATTATCTCAGTTTATTTCCATCACAGTGCTTTGTGGTAAATGACTTTTACCTGTTAGAGGAATTATGGGTAGGGGTTGGTAGATCTGAGTTGTGATCATGTGTTGCTTGGGTTCGCATTTTTGACACTGACTTATTCCCCTGATGAACTCTCCCAAGAAAAGTTTATATGTATGTATATGTGTATATATATACACACACACATATGTATACATACATATATATGTATACACATATGTATATACATATATATGTATACATACATATGTGTATACATATATATGTATATACATATGTGTATATATATATATACATATGTGTATATACATATATATGTATACATATATATGTATATACATATGTGTATACATATATATGTATACATACATATGTGTATACATATATATGTATGTATACGTGTGTGTGTGTATATATACACACACACACACAAAATACATTGCAAGATTGAAATAAGGTAGTTGTGCTATAATTTCAAGTTCCTTTAAAGGCTCATAAAAACAAATTATATATGCATAACATATGCTTTGACTGCAGTTTTTTCTTTTCATTCACAAATACCTTTCTCATTTTCTGGGCCAAATGAGGCACAGACCACACAATTCCAGGTAGTTATCTACTTCAGCTTTTTTCGAAATGATTTTTTTCATGTTCTCTACTTGTTTCAGATGTGTAGAGGGTGGACTCCTTAATGGAGGTTAAGCCATGGCATTTTGCAGGTGGCAGTATGCCAAGAATGCTACAGGCTTTCTATGCAATGACTGAAGCTAGTGACAATATACTGGTAGGAGAAAATTAGGACTACTACTGGGAAATATTGTTGTTTTAGGATAATTTTGAAAAAGTCAATGAAATTAAAATCAAACCAATAATTTAGACATAGTTTTACTTATGTTTAAGTGTACTGCTGTTTATTGATTTAATTATTTATAACTTTGATGCTTTTAGCCTGTGTTTCCCCAATAAAGCATTTGCTTAAATTTTAGGTGAGGAAAAGATTAAACACTATGAAACATCTTGTGGATTTATGAACCTACTTGGAAGTATTGGAGATCATAATCGCCTCTGTATAAATTTGAGGTTTTCATTATTAACAGATGTAGCTTTGATTCTGTATTATACTTTTTGGGAAAATGATTTGGTTATGGGAACATATTAGACTAAAAATTGGTTTTAATGAATGTCAAGATAACTATAATTTATCATATTGCATTGCTGGTTGGCTTGCCTTTGTTATTCTAATAATTTTCGTGAGGCTAGGAGAGCTGGGGCTCAGCATCATTTCTCACCTCACATTAGTTACAACCAGAGTAATGGGATGTGACGTGGCTAATAAAGTGTCAGGTAAAAAGGCCTATTTTATGTGGGCATGCTAGAGAAACAGGGTGGCCACAAACATTCAGATGTGGCTTTTTATGAGAGCCAATGTGATGCAGAAAATCACAACTCTAACGAATCCCCTAAAACAAACAAAAAGCCTCATCATCCTACTAATGATAGATTCATCTTATTCTGATTATACAGCATGAAACAGCATTTATACAGATATCCTTTTTTTCTTCCCCCCCCTTTTTTTTTAGCTATTTGCCAGTTTATAATTCTATCTTCTCAAAGAGTGTGAGTGAATCTACATTAGTCCTACTTTGCTTCATAAATCCCAGTCTTAAAGTATATCTTTTGATAAACCATTCACTGTTGTGATGAAGTTAAGACGATTATTTACTCTAATGAACTGAAGCAGAGATGTGAATAATTGAAAGTATGAGTAATCCAAAGTCATTTCACATTATGTTTCCTATAGCTGGAGTTAAAACACAAATAACCAAATATATAGGAATACATTTGCTGCAAGTATGGCAGAATTAATACCTTTATTACATAAATAATTTATCTAAAGCAATAGGAAACAATACTCTCACAAAGAAAGGAAAGAGGTCTGAGAGAAAATACAGCCAATGGAATACATACAAATGGAAAGTCTCATATGCTAATGGTAGAAATGTAAATAAAAACTACCATTTTGGAATCTTGTTTGACTGTAGCTACTAAAGATAAAAATATGTGCGTGCCCCATAATCCAGAAATTTTACTACTGTATACATTTAATAAACATGTATTTACATATTCACGAAATACATTTATGATAATGTACAAAGCAGCACTATTCCTCATAGCCACAATGTGAAAGTTTCTCAGATACTAACAGTAGAATACATAAATAAATTTTGGTGTAGTCATACAATGGACTAATTACAGTAATGAATATGAACATGCAAAAGATAGATGAATATATAAAAAGAACAATATTGAGCAAAATTAACCAGGAAGAAAAAAGTACATACTTTGTAATTCTACTTATAAAAAATTAAAAACAGGCAAAACTAAACTTCTGCTTCAAAGTAGACTGTAGTAAGTAATGTGAGGCCAAGAAAACTGCTGATTAAACTACAAAAACTGAATAAATTACAAAAATCATATTGTTAAAGATAACAGAAAACTGAGGAATCAAGCAGTACTAGATGCACTAAAAGTTCAGACAGGCGAAAACATTTCAGAAGTTGCTGAGGATCAGCAGCTTTTGTTTCCCTGGGGCATTTGCCTATATGGGCTGAAGCATGAAGATTCGGTATTCACCTAAGCAAAGCATCACTCCTGGGAGAAAGAGATCAGCAATGTTTTGGTGCCCACTCAGCAAAGAAGTAACAAAATCAGAGAACACATAGCTGGTTTATAATTCAATACATTCTGAGGTTTTGAATGAAACTAAAGTGCTAAAGCAAAAGCCTCTGAAAGTCACAGTAAAATTATTCTCACCTTTATCATGATTAAAAGTCTGAAAATCCTGGTGGTAAAATCGGTAATGGTGAAATGACAATGCAGAGTGCTGGCACCTTTTTCTTAAGGATGCTTAAGGATTTGGGAGTCAGCTGGAGGATAAGAATCCAAGGTAACCACAGGCAGAAGGTGGCTACCAGAGGACAGAGAAACCAGAAGAATATATATATATATATTTGCCATTTATCAACTCACTATTTTACTATTTATATGATTAACACATTGTCATAATGTTTACCATAACATTGATATAACTGTTGTGGAAACAGTTTGGATATATATTTATCTAAAGATATATATGTGTTTGTGTGTGCATGTATATGTGTATGTGTGCGTGCGTTTCATATGTGTATATCTAGAGAGAATTATTTTTTCTCAAAACCGATTAGATTTGAGAAGAGTCATTTTTTGGTATTTTTAAGAATCAGAAATATTGTCCTATTTATTAATTTTTCTGGGAATCAATCCCAAGGAAGTGTTACTAAAGTTTTTAAGAACTAATTTTATAGTTTCACGTATAATAGATAAAGATGCTTAACTAACATATGTATTAATTAATACAAAAAGCTTAATGAAAGTACTACATTGGAACTTTGTAGAATATTAGTCATTAAGATGCCTGTAGAAGATTTCTTCGATCCTTAAAAAAATAACAGCTTTCCAAGCTATCCTTCCACTGTACAAAACTACAAAACTGGACAAAATATAGTGACTGCCTACAGTTGTTGGGCAACAGACATTGCACGAATTTATGCTGTTAAATGGGGAAAAAGTGGGGCTCATCTCACATTGTTTTAAGTTCTCTGACTTGGAGCAAATGAAGAGATATTAAGCAGAGAGTGGAGATCTAATTGAGGAGGTAGAGCAAAGACTGAATTTGGGACTGAGGTGTCCTATGCAAAGATAGAATGAGATTTATGTGGGACTAACAATAAAATTTTTAAAAGATGAAGAAAAAATATTGAGAGCAGCTAGGGAAAAATGCATATTACCTAGAGGACAGTTATTGTCCAAAGATAATAACAGCCAGGAAACAATAGAACCATATCTTTAAAGTTTTGGAAAGAAAACAAAAGCTATCAATCAGAGTTCTATATTTAATGAATGTATGCAAGAAAACTGAGAGTAAAATAGAAACATTTTCCAATTTGAGGGAATTCTTTGTCTGCAGAATTGCACACAAGGAAAGCTAAAGTAGGTTCTGCTAGCTGAAGAGAATAATAGTTGTATTGATGGGAAAGAATGAAGAACACAAGAAATGATAAATCTCTCTTGGTAAATTTAAAAGCCTGTATTTTATGGTTTTATTATTTTTCAACTGAAAACTGTTTAGAATAAAAATAATATTATCCATAGTGTTTATAACATATGGCAAGAACAGCACATTAATAACAATTAGAAGTAGACAATTCTAAATTAAGGGTGCAAATTGCCATCTTCAGAGTCATGTATTAGTCCGTTTTCATGCTGCTAATAAAGATATGAGAGACTGGGCAATTTATAAATGAAAGAAGTTTAATTGACTCACAGTTCAGCATGACTGGGGAGGCCTCAGGAAACTTACAATCATGGTGGAAGGGGAAGCAAACATGTTCTTCTTCACATGGCAGCAGTAAGAAGAAGTTTTGAGCAAAGGCAGAAAAGCTCCATATAAAACCATCAGACCTTGTGAAAACTCACTGTCCCAAGAACAGCATGGAAGTAACCACCCCTATGATTCGATTATCTCTCACCAGTTCCCTCCCATGACACATGGGGATTGTGGGAACTACAATTCAGGATAAGATTTGGGTGGGAACACAGCCAAACCATATCATTCCAACCCCCTGGTCCCTCCCAGATCTCATTTCCTTACATTTCAAAACACAATCATGACTTACCAACAGTCCCCCAAAGTCTTAGCTCATTCAAGCATTAACCCAAAGGTACAAGTCCAAAGTCTCATCTGAGACAAAGTAAGTCCCTTCCACCTGAGCCTGTAAAATCAAAGCAACTTAGTTACTTCCTATAAAATGGAGTTACAAGCATTGAGTAAATACAGACCTTTCAAAGGGGAGATTGGCTAAAACAAAGGGGCTACAGGCTTCATGCAAGTCTGAAATCCAATAGAGTAGTCATTAAACTTTAAAGTTCCAAAATGATCTCCTTTGATTCTGTGTCTCACATCCAGGTCACACTGATGCAAGAGATAGGCTCCCACAGCCTTGGGCAGCTCTGCCCCTGTAGGTACAGCTCCCCTACTGGCTGCTTTCACAGGCTAGTATTGAGTGTCTGTGGCTTTTCTAGGTGCATAGTGCAAGGTGGCGATGGATCTACCATTCTGGGGTCTGGAGGATAATGGCCCATTTCTCACAGCTCCACCAAGCAGTGCTCCAGTGGGGACTGTATGTGTGGGCTCCAACCCCACATTTCCCTTCCACAGGGGTTCTCCATGCCCTAGCAGAAGTTCTCCATGAGGGTTCCACCCCTGCAGCAGACTTCTGCCTGGACATTCAGGCATTTCCATACACCCTCTGAAATCTAGGTAGAGGTTCCCAAATCTCAATTCTTGACTTCTGTGCACCCACAGGTCCAACACCCTATGTAAGCCACCAAGTCTTGGGGCTTGCATCCTCTGAAGCAATGCCCTGAGCTGTACATTGGCATCTTTTAGCCACAGCTGAAGCTGAAGCAGCTGGGATATAGGGCACCATGTGCCAAGGCTGCATAGAGCAGGGGTGCCCTGGGACTAGCCCAAGAAACCATTTTTTCCCTCCTAGGTCTCCAGGGCTGTGATGGGACAGGCTGCTGTGAAGGTCTCTGACATACCCTTGAGACATTTTCCTCATTGTCTTGGTGATTAACATTTGGCTTCTCATTACTTATGCAAATTTCTGCAGCAAGCTTGGATTTCTCCCCAGAAAATGTGGTTTTCTTTTCTATTGCATCCTGAGGCTGCAAATTTTCCGAACTTTTATGCTTTTCCTCCTTTTCTATGCTTTGCCTCTTAGAAATTTCTTCCTTAGATACCCTAAATGATCTCTCTCAAGTTCAAAGTTCCACAGATCTCTAGGGCAGGGGCAAAATGCCACCAGTCTCTTTGCATAGCAAGAGTGACCTTTACTCCAGTTCCTAACAAGTTCCTTCTCTCCATCTGAGACCACCTCAGCCTGAACTTCTTTGTCCATATCACTATTAGCATTTTGGTCAAAGCCATTCAACAAGTCTCTAGGAAGTTCCAAATTTTCTGACATCTTCCAGTCTTCTGAACCCTCCAAGTCTCTAGGAAGTTCCTAACTTTCCCACATTTTTCTATCTTCTTCTGAGCCCTGCAAAAGGTTTCAACCTCTGCCTGTTACCCAGTTCCAAAGTCACTTCCACATTTTTGGGTGTCTTTAGAGCAGTGCCCCTCTCTCTGTGGTACCAATCTCACACTGCTCATAAAGACATACTCAAGAATGGGTAGTTTATAAAGGAAAGAGGTTTAGTTGACTCACAATTCAACATGTCTGGAGAGGCCTCAGGAAACTGACAATCATGGCAGAAGTGGAAGCAAACACATCCTTCTACTCATGGCGGCAGCAAAGAGAAGTGCCAAGCAAAGGGTGAAAAGCCCTTTATAAAACCATCAGATGTCATGAGAACTCACATGAACAGCATGGGATTAACTGCTCCCATGATTCAGTTACCTCCCACCAGGTCCCTCCCAAGACACATGGGGATTATGGGAACTACAATTCAAGATGAGATTTGGGTGGGGACGCAGCCAAACCATGTCAAGGTACTATTTTTAAAATTGTATAAAAAGGTATAAAAATAATTTAAAAGCAACAAAAGAAATAGAATATATGCTGGTCTGTCCTCCAGTACTTGTTACCTTTTGCCTTTTTGGCAATAGCCATCCTAATGTGAAGTGATATCTTACTGTGTTTTTAATTTGCATTGCCCTAGCAACTAGTGATGGTGAGCATTTTTTTCATATACCTGTTGTTCATTTGTATGTCTTCTTTTGAAAAATATATATTCACACTCTTGGCCCATTTTGTTTTTCTTTGACATGAAGTCTCACTCTGTTGCCCAGGCTGGAGTGCAATGGCACAATCTTGGCTCACTGCAACCTCCACCTCCCGGGTTCAAGCAATTCTCCTGTCTCAGGATCCCAAGTAGCTGGGATTGCCACTGTGTGCCAACATGTCCGGCTAATTTTTTTTGTCTTTTTAATAGAGACGGGATTTCACCATGTTGGTCAGGCTGGTCTTGAACTCCTGACCTCAGATGATCCACCTGCCTTGGCCTCTTAAAGTGCTGTGGCCCATTTTTCAATGAGGCTTTAGTTGCCTGTGTTTTGGGCTCACGTATAAAAAACGTTTGTCCAGATTAATGTCAATAAGCATTTTCCCTATGTTTTCTTCTAGTAGTTTTATAGTTTCAGATCTTATATTTAAGGTTTTAATCCATTTTGAGTTGATTTTTATATAAAAGGTGAGATAAAGATACAATTTTATTCTTTTGCCTTGTACAGTGTTGATGGCAATGTAAATTATTATAACACAGCCATTGTAGAGAACAGTGTGGGGGCCCCCCAAAAATTAAAAATAGAACTACCTTATGATCCAGAAATTCACTTCTGAGTATATATCTAAAGTGTTTGAAATGAGTATGTTGAAGAGATATTTGCACTGCCATGTTCATTGCAGTATTATTCACAATACTCAAGATATGAAAGCAACCTAAGTGATCATCAATGAATGAATGGTAAAGAAAATGTATATATACACAATGAAGTATTATACTATTCAGCCTTAAAAAGTAGGAAATCCTGTCATTTGCAATAGCATGGATGAACCTGGAGGATAATATGCTAAGTGAAATAAGTCAGACACAGAAAGACAAATATTGCATGCATGATCTCTTTTATATGTGAAATCTAAAAAAGTTATAAACTCATAAAAGCAGAGAGTAGAATGGTGGTTACCAGGGGTTTGGGTGGTAGGCTGGAGTAGAGGAATTGTGGAAATGTTGGTCCAAGGATACAAAATTTCATTTAGACAGCAGGAATAAATTCAAGAGGTGTATTGTATAATATTGTGACTATAGTTAATAACAATATATTATATTCTTGAAAATTGCTAAAATTATAAATGTTTTCACCACAAAAAATGATAATTATGAGGTAATGGATAGGTTAATTAGCTTGGTTTAGCTATTGCACAATGTATACATATATCAAAACATCATATTTTACACCATAAATGTATATAATTTTTATGTGTCAGTTAGAAAGAATAAAGAAAATAAATACAATAGACCAGGCATACAGGTGGTTATTACAGGTGGTTCAGGCCTGTAATCCCAGCACATTGGGAGGCCAATGCTGGAGGATCACTTGAGACCAGGAGTTTGAGACCAGCCCCAGCAACACATCAAGACCCTGTCTCTACAAAATATATATATATAAATTAGCTTAGGGTAGTGGCACGCATTTGTGGTCCAAGCTACTCAGGAGGCTGAGGTGGGAGCATCAATTGAGCCTGGGAGGTTGAGACTGCAGTGAGCCATGTTTGCTGTTTGTGCTCCTGCATACCAGCCTGAGTAGCAGAGCAAGACCCTGTCTGAACAAAAAAAAAAGGAAAGAAAATAATTATAATAAAACCATAAAACCAAGACCCTCCTTTCCCCCCTCCAAAAAAAATGCTGTCTATAATACAAAGAGATCTATATACCTTGAAGTAAAATGATGGGAAAATACATAACATGCAAACATAATCATTAGAAAGTTGATTTAGCTATTTTACTATCAGACAAAGTGAACTTTGAGATAAGGATTATTACCTGAGAAGGAAGATAAGAAGGTCAATATATCAGATGTCATAACTATTCTACATTTGAATGTACTCTAATAACAAAGCTTAAAAATTGGCACAACCAAAGAAAGAATACACAAATGCCCATAGTATTTTTAACATTGACTCTCAGAAATTGGTAGGATCACTAGACAAAAAAGCCTAAACACCATCTACGCCAGGTGTGGTGGCTCACACCTGTAATCCCAGCCCTTTGGAAGGCCGAGGCAGGCAGATCACTTGAGATCAGGAGTTTGAGACCAGCCTGGCCAACAGGGTGAAACCTCGTCTCTACTAAAATACAAAAAATTAGCAGAGCGTAGTGGCACATACCTGTAATTCCAGCTACTCAGGAGGCTGAGGCATGAGAATTGCCTGAACCAGGAGGCAGAGACTGCAGTGAGCCGAGATTGTGCCACTGCACTCCAGCCTGGGTGACAGAGGGAGACTCCATCTCAAAAAAACAAAAACAAACAAAAAACACCATCTATCAAATTGATCTAGTTTATATATGTAGAATACTATTCCCAACATCTCCAGAACACACATTTTTCTCAGGTACATATAGAGCACTCACCAAAATAGAGCACATGCTGGGCCATAAAAGAAGGTTTCAGTAATTTTTAAAAAATAGACATTTTGCAGAGCAGTTTTCTCTAGCTACTGTCCAGTAGATTTTAACTAGGAAAAATTAAAAGACATCTTAAAAATTATCAAATATTTGGAAATTAAGTAGTACATGACTAAATAATTTGTGGGTCAAAGAAGAAATCCCAGAGAAAATTAGAAAATGCTTCAATCTAAACAAAAATTAACACATAGATATTAAAATTTGTGGGGAGAAGCTAGAAAAGTGTTTGGGAACAAATGAACATTTTTAAATGCTTAAAATACAAAAGATAGCACACTTCATATTAGTTAACTAAGTTTTCACGTTAAAAGGCTTGAAAAGGGAGAGTAAATTAAAACCAAAGTAAGCTGAAGAAAGAAATAATAAATACTGTAATCAAATAGAAAAAGTGAAAAAAAATAAAAGACTGGAAGTTGTGTTTTTCAAAAGATCAATCAGAAGGATGCACCTCAGCAAGGCAGATTAAGAAAGAAAAGTACACAATACCAATACTGGGTTTGACAGAGAAGACAAATATGCTAAAGATATTAAGAGGAATATAGGGAGTATTATGAACAGTGACCAACTTTAGGCCAATAAATTCTATAATTTTAGATGAAATGAAGAATTCTCTTAAAAAATCACAACTTAACAAAATTGACATAAGTAAAAAACAAAATATATGAGCAGTCCTGTAACTGGTAAACAAATTACATTTGGAATTCAAAACATTCTCATAGAGAAAACTCCAGGTCAACAGGGCTTCACTGGTAAATTATAGGAAACATTTAAGGAAGAAAAAATTACAATCTTATATAAACTTTAATAAAGTATAAGCGGAATGAGCACTACACACCTGATTTTACAAAGACATCATGATTCTGTAATCAAAGATATTCGAAGAAAGTACATTCCATTATCCCTCATCAAAAGAGATAAAAAGCTCTTAACAAAATATTGGAAATCAATTTAATTATATATAAAGAGGATACTATATTATGAGCATTTGGAGTTTTTCCCAGGAATTCAAGATTGGTTCAACATTTAAAAATTAATCATGTATTGTATAACATTAGCAGAAGAAAGGAGGAAGTTCTATGATCACCTCAATGAAGGTAGAAAAAGCACCTGAAAAATTCAACATTCATTCATAATAAAAGCTCTCAGAAGTCTAGGAATGAAAAGAATTTAATCTTATGTGCACATCTATTATATAAAAACTCTACAGCAAACATTTTTAATGGTGAAATTTTGAATATTTTCCAGCTAAGATCAGAAACAGGTTGTGTCTGCTTTCTATTCAACATTGTACTGAAATCCTAATCAATGCAAAAAGATGAGAAAAAGAAGTAAAAGGCATCACAATTCCAAAGGAATAAGTAAAACTGTCTTTATTCACAGAATATATGTGTTTGCAGAAAATCTTGACAAATCAAAAAGGCAACTAAAAGTAATATGTGCATATAGAAAGACCATAGGATGCAAGGCCAATTTTATACAAATGTATTTCTGTATTCATGCAGAAACAATCTGCAAATAAATTTTAGATTAATTGTTTATAATAACATCCCCCAAACGTAAAATACTCTGGGAAATTAATAAACATGTGCAAGATTTCTACAGTGAAAACTATAAAATGTTGCTTAGAGAATTTAAGATTTTTATTTCATGTTTAATCCATGGTCTAAGAAACTCAATTTTATTAGTTCTCCAAAAATTGATATATAAATTTAATGTAATTTCAATCAAAATACTGACAGATTTTGGGGGGCTAGGGTAGAAATTGACAAGCTAATACTAAATTTATATAGAAATCCACAGGATCAAGAATAGACAAACGTTTTGAAGAAGAACAAAGTCAGGGAATTTGTATTCTCTACTTTCAAATTTTACTATAATGCTTCTGTAATCCAGACATTGTGATACTGGCATAATGTATTAGTCCATTTTTACACTGCTCATAAACACATACCTGAGACTGGGCAATTTACAAAAGAAAGAGGTTTATTGGACTTACAGTTCCATATGGCTGGGGAGGCCTCACAATCGTGGCAGAAAGCAAGGAGGAGCAAGTCACATCCTTGCTGCCTGGATGGCAGCAGGCAAAGAGAGAGCTTGTGCAGAGAAACTCCCGTTTTTAAAACCATCAGATCTCATGAGACTTATTCACTATCATGAGAATATCACAGGAAAGACCCACCCCCGTGATTCAATCTTCTTTCACCGGGTCCCACCCAAAACACGTGGGAATTATGGGAGCTACAAGATGAGATTTGGGAGGGGACACAGAGCCAAACCATACCACGTAAGTATAGACAAATCAGTCAGTAGTCCAAAATACAATGTCCAAAAGAGACCTGTATATAGTGGTCAGTTGATTTTTGCATAGGCATCAAGGCATTTACTGAGGAAATTCTTAGCAATAAATATTTTTAGAACAACTGGATAAACCTATGCAACAAAATGAACATCAGCTTTTATTCTCACTAGATAAATTATTTTCCAAATTGCAAGAGCTAAAATATAAAACTTTAAAAAAGAAAACAAAATAGACTATTTTTCTAATGCTGTACAGCAAATAGTTTCTAACATATGACTTAAAAAGCACAAACCGTAAGTGGATAACTGATAAATTAGAGTTTCTATATATAAAAAACTTCTGATTTTTGAAAGACACCATTAAGAAAATTAAATGGCAAGCCACAGATTAGGAGAAAATATTTCTGACAAAAATATATATTTGACAAAAGATTGTATCCAGAATATAATAGTAACTCCTATCCCACAATAATAGAAAATAAACTTCCTAGTTAAAAAAAGATTTGAATAGTTCTCAAATAAAGATGTAACAAATGGGTGATAAGCATAATGAAAATGCTTAAAACTAAAAGTCACAAGAAAAAACAAATTAAAGCCACAGTTACAACTACATATGGATGGAATATCTAAGATTAAGAAGTCTAAATGTTGGTGAGAATGTGGAACAAATGGAATTCTTATACTTTGCTAGTGGGAGTAGAAAATGGTACACCACTTTGGAAATTCCTAAATCTTGGTAGTTAGTTTATTGGAATATAAGTTTATTTCTTTTCATATAAATTCCAATCTGGCTATTGCTGGTAGCTAGAAGGCTTTCTATATAGTCACGCAGGGATCTAGGATCCTTTCCTCTTGTGAATCGGCACTTCTTGTCTTCCTCATTCAGCTAATGGAGAGGGAAGGAGAACATGGAGGATAGTATAGAGGGGTTTTGTAGGCCAGACCCAGAATAAATGTATGTAACATCTACCTGCACTCTGTCAGCCAGATCTCAGTCACCTAATTGCACAGAAAGCTGGGAAGCATTGTTTACATGTGTGTAAAGGAGCAAAGGGGAAAGGATTTGGTGACTGGCCAATCGTAGCCTTATTCGTAGTGCTATTTAATAATGGGTGTATGTGGGAGGTAATTTGTATAATGAGAACACTAGTTTATGCGTGTAATTACCAGTTCTAGTAGTAAATTCATGTTACCTTGGACAAGAAATTTTTTAAATGGTAGATTAAGAGCATAGCTTAGAGTCACATTTGTTCAGTTCCCTATTTCTTAACCTGAGCCTTTAATTAAACCAGTTTGTGCAATGGATCTTACAAAACAGGGAGCTATTTAAGTTCTTAGAGATTAAACTTTTACTTCCGTAAAGTAGAAGTCATAATATTTGCCCGTATTCATACCAGTTTTGTCCTGAAGATCAAAGTAGATAGAGTCTCTGAACTATCAAAACTACATTATGAAAAATGAATTATTTTCCTTCTTAGCTGACAAAGGAGTATTGATCTATGTAATGCTGACATAAATTCAGATCTTGGAAAACAGAGCCCTTGTAGAATGAATATCATTATTTGTTGCTTTTTGTGGCTCAGAGATGAAGACTATTAGCCTAAAAGCTAAATACTTAAGGTTGGTTGGTTGGTCTTTTTTATGAGAAAATTTTCACTCCAAAGAAGTGTTCCTAAAAAGGTTTAAATGAAGATTGAGACTATGCTGGATTCTGATTGCTTTGTTCTCTTCTCTCAGCTTTCTGACCTAAGATCAAAGTCTCTTCTTTCAAAGCAACTTTGTATCTCCCTTAATGTCAGGTTAAAAAATTTATTGGTGTATGTTTTCTCTGGAGGCTACTTCTATTCCCTAGAAAGAAGCAAACTAATCTCCTAAAATCCCATGCAGAACAGGGATTCTCTGATGAGTGGTCAGATATTTCTGCTTTTGTGCACCCAAGGACAAATTAAAATTCTGAAAACTTCAGTTTCCTTTTGCTTATACAGATATTTTAAAAATATAGAGCATTATTAGTCAAAAACGAAATACAGGACCCCTATTTGCAATTGTTTTTATAACATCTAAACAAAGTAGACCTTTTTCTGAGGATTTCCTTAATAAATGATGAGAAAACATGGACACATAGAGGGGAATAACACACACAGGGACCTGTCGAAGGGTGGAGAGTGGGAGGAGGGAGAGATTTAGGAAAAATAACTAATGGATACTAGGCTTAATACCTAGGTGATGAAATAATCTGTACAACAAACTCCCATGACACACGTTTACCTATGTAACAAACATGCACATCCCGTACATGTACCCATGTACTTAAAAGTAAAAAGAAAATAATAATAAGTAAAAGTGTTCTGTTTCAGAAAATTAGTTATCAGCTATTGTTTAAATTGCTTTTTAAAAATATTTTGGAATATTTTGATGAATTGATGATGTATCAAGGCCCTTCTAATTCTAGTGTTTCATTGCCAATGGAAGCCTTACAGGATGGTTTCTGGAGGTTGTGGCTTTCAACCCTAAAGATAGGCTATATACAAGCTTTTCTTTAATAACTGTGTATGACTTAATTTTTCATAAATTTCACACATTTTTATATGCATGTATATTTCCAGAATATTCTTAATTGGTGTTAAAAAATACTAACAATTTTATTTTTTCAAAGCATATTCCTTTGCCCTGATACTTTGAGATTTGTTGAGCAAATCTGTATTAATTGGTAAGTTATCTTAATTTTCAAGTTGCTCATTTTTATTTTGTTGTTCTTCTACAGCTTTCGTTTCCAAGTTAGCAAAGTCATACCATTTTAAGCTGGCTGCAGATGATAGCTCTCACACTTCATTTGCCTGTTTTAGGTGTTCTTTTCTGCATATTCTTTAATTGTAAATATTCTTCTTAAGTTATAGTGATATGAAGTGTACATGATATCCCAGGACAGGAAAAGTTTTTTTTTATTTTTGCATTAATCCTCTCATGATGCATAACAGTCTCTAGCTCTTACCAACTTCTCTCTCACCAACATCCACCAGGACCCATGCAGCCATCTAAGGATCCCAGATTCCATCCACCTCTTTCTAATTAATTCAGAGCCCTGGATCCTGTGGATATATTTTCTTTCCATTATCACATTTTCCTTTAATATCCAAGTAACAATAACTTTCAGTACTCACTCAACACGATAGCAAGAAATTCAGGTCCCTTTGTAAGAATTTCTGATAATCTCCACTGAGTATTTTTGAATCCAATAAATCTATTCTGGTTGCTGCTCATCACTTCAGATAAGGAATCTTCCCAGCTTCCTCTAATCATATCATTTCTTTCATCCTGTCTTAGCTCTCTGCCTCCCAGTTTGATCTAAAATATGTACACAGGCTCTACATGCATCCATAAAGCACACAATTTCAAGTTTACACAATTGACTAAGACCTAGAGAAACTATGATGCAAAAATGAAAACCTGAAACTGAATATCAGATATCACTGCCCCTTTCGTCCATTAGTAATATCCACTCACAGAGAGTTCGGGGGAGCTATCATGGCAAAGTGGTAAAGATCTTAGCTAAATAAACTGGTTGCCACTATTACTTTTTTGAGAATGTTCAGCACAATGTCTGAACAGAATTACACTCAATAAATGGAGGTTGCTGCTGTGATGTTAGCACCATGATTGTGTGCTTTGAATATCTAACTAACGCCATTGTGAGACCCTTGGCATTGACCTATTGAATGCAAAAAAAAAAAAAAAAAAAAAAAAAAGCATAGCCTGACTCCAGTCATTATTACTCATTCCTATTATTATGGACATTTTTATTTTTGTATCACTGGGGACAATTACATACCTCCAAACAATTCTTTTGCAGACTCCTTATTTTGGGGGGACTATGCATAAAGAAGAAGCCAAAAACTAACTTCATATTATAATCTTTGTCCATACTAAAGAAATTTTTATGTCATTAAATGAAATATTGCATTATGTATTCATAGATAATCTTATATATGACAGTCATTATTTCAAACTCTGGAAATAAAATTATTTTAAAATTCACATGATCTCTTCTCCTTATAGAATTTACAACCCAATGGGAATTGTAAACTCTTCATTAATGAATCACACAAATAAATATATGCTATGAGACAAAGGAGAAGTACTAGATGCTGTGGAAGCAAATAATGGAGAATTAGACCAAGTCAAAAAGGTCAGGAAAGGCTTTAATCTCAGTACAAAGCATTGGCCTATGACTTACTCCTCTGGTTTATGGCTGCCATAATAGAAACTGATACATACAGAGCCTGTTTTATGTGCTTCAAAGTACTAATCAGTGTCTCTTAGAGAAAAGAGAGTCCACCACAAATACAAATTCTTTTACTTTGGAGTTATTAAATAATCAGAAATATTTAGCGTTGAAGTTCTAAGGAGGGATGGTGATCAATACATTTTGTTTTATTTTCCCTGCATGTTTTGGAAGCAACTGATTAGTAGGCATGGGAATCAGGCAAATGAAGTTCTGCATAACAGCTTTATTAAGGTTAAAAGCTTAATTGGATAACATGATATACTTGATGCTTTCTAATATTTCATTCTGGAATTAACTTATCTACCCAGACAGATAGGCTTCCTGTGTGGAGCAGAGTTCACTGTTATGGGCTCACCATACATAGGAAGCAATAAAGGAAGGTAGTTTCTTGAGAGTAAAACAGAGAAGCCCAAATGAGTAAGGAGGGAAGAGAAGGACAAGAGTGTTCTCTAGTGGAGTTCTATTAGCAATATATATAAAATTCCTAAGGAATGGAAGACTCCCACCCCCAGCCATGTTCTCTTTCTTTCCTTCATGCATTTAGACATAACAGTCAAACCCTATGGCTCACCAGTGTTAAATGTGGCCCTTATGGGAAAGAGACTGTTGGTTCCCAGGAAGTCCTGCTCTCTATTCATGAAATTGAGAATAGCACAGCTACTTTGTGTATCTGGCGGGGAGTTTGGCTTTTAATTCTATAGCTGCATTGTCCAATAAATTAGCCACCAGCCACTTATGGCTATGTAAACTCAAATTACATAGAAGTCCAGTTCCTTATTAACACTAGGTACATTTTGGTGGGAAATAGCCAGTTCTCAATAGCTAGTTAATACTAGAACGGAACAGATTATAACATATTTGCACTATCACAGAACCATCTATTGGCTAGCACTATTCTAGAGGGCACTGAAAAAGTGAGCTCCAGGACCTTGCTGTACCTTATGCCAAAGCCCATTTACTTTATTTTTTATCCCAAATTATACCTAGCCACATGCCAATATGTTTCAAGAGAGTTAATACAACTATAACACATAACAAATATGCTTCAATAATACAAATTCAATAAATAATTTATAAAAATATTATAAAATCTCTAACAAAGGAGAAATTATATCCAAAGATAAAGCTAAAATAAATAATTAAATAAATAAACTTCTAAATGTTCCTTCCCTCAATTTCTCACTCTGTGCAGTCTCATTAGAGGGATTCCTCTCAGAAGCATGGATAGAGTTAGGTGCTTTTAGTGGTTGTAGGGGTTTGTAATAGTGTAGTTAGGACCCTATGTTCTACCTGGTGATTTTTTCTGTTTTCCTTTTTCACCCTTTTCAGGCCTTAAATAAATGTTGTGTCTTTAGGGGTACCGGAAATATTTTCTTCTACCTCTCCCTTTTTCTAAAGGAGAAAGATCAGCTTCTAGTGTTCATTCTTCCACTGTTCTCTCACTCATTTGTGGTAGGTTCAGAAGAGGATTAAACAGTTTAATCTACTTTTTTTTTTTTTTTTTTTGAGACAGTCTCGCTCTGTTGCCAGGCTGGAGTGCAGTGGTGCGATCTTGGTTCACTGAAACCTCCGCCTCCAGAGTTCAAGTGATTCTCCTGCCTCAGCCTCCCGAGTAGCTGGGACTATAGGTTCGTGCCACCACGCCCAGCTAATTTTTGTATTTTTAGTAGAGACGGGGTTTCACCATCATTTCTGATGAGGATTTTCACCTTTTATTATGTGACTATAAAAATAACACCCTTAGACATTCCCTTTTCTATATGACTTTTGTGCCAAAGATATTTCTGCTACTTTTCATCCAAAACTACTTTCATCTTGGATCCCTATTGTCTAGTTTCCCTGAAGTGCCTGCTGCTTATAATCACCACACTCTTCTGATTATCCTCTTGTCTTCAGCTATTTTAGATGCCAATTTCACTAAAGACCTTATTTATCATCAACTCATTCGCTTTACCCACTTCATTATTTAGATATCTAGAATTTGTGTGGACAAATGCATGCTACCTGCGTTGGACCCATTGAGCCTCATAAAAATTTAACTATAGTGGACTACGGTGGAGATGGCCAGATGGCCAGCAGAGATCCTTGTTTTTTTCCAAGTTGTATAATTGACTTCTCAGACTACCTTGCACCCAGTTGAGTAATGAGACACTTACAGACATGGCCTGTAAAGTACTCATTTTCCCTCATTCCTAGTCTCCTGGCTGGATGCCCATATTGAGTGTGACTAAGTGACCTGTCTGCAGTGTGGTGGGGTCTCTCTCAGGCTGAGTTTCTGAAAAACTTCATAAAGCTGAAAGGATCCTCCCCACCCTCCTGCCTCTGTCAGGCAAAAATTGGATCTATGAATTAATAACATAAACCTAAGTGACTGAGATTGTGTGGTTAGCTATTACTAAAACTAGAATTTACCATAACATATACAAACTAAAAAAAATTTGAACAACTCAATTAGGAGAAAGGATTTCCAATTAGTGTAAGTATAGGTTTTGCAGTCATTTATGTCTTTGCAATCTTTCTATATTTGGCACATGTAGATCTGTTGCTTTCCAAAAGCAGAAAAAAAATGACTATCTGGAGTGACAATCAGAAGGATAACTAGTGATAGTCTATTTTGATTTCAACTGCAATTAATACTTTCCCTGTACATTAGTTAAGAAGGAAATATTCTTTCTTAACTTTTATTTTAGGTTCAGGGGTACATGCGCAGTGTTATATAGATAAATTACATTTCAAGGGGTTTTGGTGTACAGATTATATCATCAACCAGGTAATAAGGATAGTACCTGATAGGTAGTTTATCAATCCTCTCCCTCCTCCCACCCTCCATTCTCAAATAGGCCCCAGTATCTATTCCCTTCTTTGTGTCCACGTGTACTCAATATTTAGCTTCCACTTAAAAGTGAGAATATGTGGTATTTGGTTTTCTGTTCCTGCATTAGTTCGCTTAGGATTATGACTTTCAGCTCCATTCATTTGCAGCTTAGGACACGATCTCATTCTTTTTTGTAGCCGTATAGTATCTTATGGTATATATGTACCATATTTTCTTTATCCAGTCTACCGTTGATGGGGATTTAGGTTGATTCCTTGACTTTGCTATTGTGAATAGTGCTCCAGTGAACATTCATGTGCATGTGTGTTTATCGTAGAATAATTTATATTTATTTGGGTATATACCAAATAATTGGACTGCTGGGTCAATTGTTACTTCTGTTTCAGGTTCTTTGAGAACGACCACACTACTTTCCACAATGGTTGAACTAATTTACATTCCCACCAGCAGTGTATAAGTGTTGTCTTTTCTCTGCTAATTCACCAGCATGTTATTTTTTGACTTTTTAATAGCAATTCTGTCTGATGTGAGATGGTGTCTCGTTGTGGTTTTGATTTGCATTTTTCTAACAATTAATGATGTGGAGCATTTTTTTCATATGTTTGTTGGCCACAGGTATGACTTCTTTTGAAAAGTGTCTGTTTGTATCCTTTGCCCACTTTTTAATGAGTTTGTTTCTAGCTTGTAAATTTGTTTAAGTTCCTTATAGATACTGGATATTAGACCTTTGTCAGATATATAGTTTCCAAATATTTTCTCCCCTTCTTTAGGTTGTCTGTTTACTCTGTTGATAGTTTCTTTTCTGTGCAGAAGCTCTTTGGTTTGATTAGGTCTCATTTGTCAATTTTTGTTTTTGTTGCAATTGCTTTTGTTGTCTTCATCATGAAAACCTTGCTGGTTATCCTCCAGGGTTTTTATAGTTTTAGGTTTTACATTTAAGTCTTTAATACATCTTGAATTGATTGTTGCATATGGTGTAAGGAAGAGATCCAGCTCATTCTATGAGGGCAGTATTATTCTGATATCAAGACCTGGCAGAATCACAACAGAAAAAAGAAAACTTCAGGCCAATATCCTTGATGAACATAGATGCAAAAATCTTTAACAAAATACTAGAAATTGAATCCAGCAGCACATCAAAAAGCTAATCTACCATGATCAAGTAGGCTTTATCTCTGGGATGCAAGTTTGACTTAACATATAGAAATCATTAAATTTGATTCATCACATAAACAGAACTAAAAACAAAAACCACATGATTATCTCAATAGATGCAGAAAAGGCTTTCAATAAAATTCAGCATCCATTTACATTAATAACTCTCAACCAACTAGGCATTGAAGGAATATACCTAAAAATAATAAAATAATACCTAAAAATAATAAAAGCCATTTATGACAAACTCACAGCCAACATCATATTGAATGGGCAAAAGGAGAATTCCCCCTGAGAACTGGAACAAGAAAGATTCCCGCTCTCATCACTCATTCAATATAATATGGGAAGTTCTAGTCAGAGCAATAAGTAAGAGAAAGAAATAAAAGTCATCCAAATAGGAAGAGAGGAAGTCAAACTAGCTGTTTGCAGACTTTATAAATCTACACCGAAAAAACTTCCGTCTCTGCCCAAAAGCTCCGAGATCTGATAGACAAACTTAGCTACATTTTAGAATACAAAATCAATGCACATAAATCAGTAGAATTGGCCAGGTGCAGTGGGTGCCTATAACCCCAGCACACTGGGAGGCCTAGGTGGGCGGATTGCTTGAGCTCACGAGTTCAAGACCAGCCTGGGTGACATGGCAAAACCCCATCTCTACTAAAAATACAAATATTAGCCAGGTGTGATTGTGCATACTTGTAGTTCCAGCTACTCAGGAGGCTGAGGTGGGAGGAGTCCCTTCTCTTTAATTTTTTGGAATAGTTTCAGTACAAATGGTATCAGCTCTTCTTTATATATCTGATAGAATTTGTCTGTGAATCCATCTGGTCCTGGGCTTTTTATGTTTGGTAGGATTTGTATTACTGATGCAATTTCAGAACTCGTTATTGGTCTATTAAGAGATTAAATTTCTTCCTGGTTCAATCTTGGAAGCTGTATGTTTCCAGGAATTTAGCAATTTCTTCCAGGGTTTTAAGTTTGGGTGTATAGAGTTTTTCATAGTATTCTCTGAGAGTTTTTTGTATTTCTGTGAGGTCAAGTGGTAATGTCTCCTTTGTTGTTTCTTATTGTCTTTATTTGGATCTTCTTTCTTTTTTCTTTATTAGCGTAGTAAGTGGTCTTTTATTCTTATTTATTTTTCAAAAAGCAACTTCTGGATTTGTTTATTTTTTTTCTTCCCAGTTTCCTTCAGATCAGCCCTAATTTTGCTTATTTCTTCTCTTTTGCTAGTGTTGGGGTTGGTTTGCTCTTATTTCTCTAGTTCCTCTAGGTTTGATGTTAGGTTTTTAATTTGAAATCTAACTTTTTGATGTGGGCATTTAGCACTATCAGATTCCCTCTTAACACTGCTTTAGCTGTGTCCCAGAGATTCTGGTAGGTTGCACTTTTATTCTTATTAGTTTCAAAGAATTTCTTGATTTCTGTGCTCATTTCATTGGTTACCAAAAGGTCATTTAGGAGCATGTTGTTTAATTTCCATGTAACTGTATGGTTTTGAGCAATTCTCTTAATATTGTTTTCTATTTTTATTGTGCAGTGGTACAAGAGTGTGTTTGGGATGATTTCACTGTCTTTGAATTTGCTGAGTATTGGTTTATCACCAATTGTGTGGTTGATTTTAGAGTATGTGCCATGTTCCGATGAGAAGAATGTTTTGGGATGGAGAGTATTCTAGATGGTATTAGCCCCATTTGGTCAAATGTCAAGTTCAGGTCTTGAATATCTTTTTTACTTTCCTGCCTTGATAATCACTCTCATACTATCTGTCAGTGGGGTTTTGGAGTCTTTCACTACTATTGCGTGGTTGTCTAAGACTCTTCTTAGGTATCTAAGAACTTGCTTCATGAATCTGGGTGCTCCTGCATTGGGTGTGTATACATAGGATAGTTGGGTCTTTTTGTTGAATTTGACCCTTTACCATTTTGTAATGCCCTTATTTGTCATTTTTGATCACTGTTTGTTAATGTCTGGTTTATCTGAAATTAGAATAGCAACCTCTGCTTTTTTCTGTTTGCTTGGTAGATATTTCTCCATCCCTTTTCTTTGAGCTTATGAGTGTCACTGCATGTGAGATGGGTCTCTTGTAGACAGCACAGTTGGGTCTTGCTTTTGTATCCAACTTGCCACTCTGTGCTTTTTAATTGGAACATTCAGTCCATTTACATTTAAGGTTTGAGCCTGTCCTTGTGTTGTTAGCTGGTTATCATGCAGACTTGATTGTGTGGTTCCTTTACAGTGTCAATGGTTTATGTACTTAAGTGTGTTTTTGTGGTGGCTGGTAACAATCTTTCCTTTCAAGATTTAGCACTCTCTTAAGAACCTTTTATAAGGCAGGTCCGGTGGTAATAAATTCTCTTAGCATATACTTTTCTGAAAAGTATCTTATTTCTTCTTTGCTTATGAAACTTAGTTTGGCTAAATATGAAATTATTGGTTGGAATTTCTTTATTAATGCTGACTATTGTCCTCCAGTCTGTTCTGGCTTGTAGGTTTCAGCTGAAAGGTCTGCCGTTATCCTAATGGAGTTCTCTTTGTAGGTGACCTGTCCCTTCTCTCTAACTGCCTTCAATATTTTTCCTTTCATTTCAACATTGAAGAATCTGATAATTATGTCTTGGGGATGGTCTTCTGGTGTAGTTTTTCACAAGGATTCTCTACATTTCCTGGATTTAAATGTTTGCCTCTCTAATAAGGTTGAGGAAATTTTGTGAATGATATCCTCAAATGTTTTGCAAGTTGCTTACTTTGTGCTTCTCTCTTTCAGTGATGCCAATGAGTCATAGATATGATCTCTTTACATAATCTCATATTTCTCAGAGGTTTCGTTCATTCTTCTCTATTGGTTTTGTTTGTTTGTTTTTTGTCTGAGTTAATTTAGAGAAACTGTCTTTGAGGTCTGAGATTCTTTCCTCCTCTTGGTTGATTTTGCTGTTAATACTTGCAATTGTACTATAAAATCATTGAAGTGGATTTTTGACTTCTATCAGCTCAGTTTGGTTCTTTCTTAAAATGGCCATTTTACCTTCTAGTTTCTGTACCATTTTATTATATTTCTTAGATTCATTGAATTGGGTTTCTTCTTTCTTTTGAATGTCGATAATCTTCATTCCAATCCATATTCTGAACTCTATTTCTGACATTTCAGCCATTTCAGCCCAGGTAAGAACCATTTCTGGGTAAGTAGTGTGGTTGTTTAGAGGTAAGAAGGACACTCTGCCTTTTTGAGTTGCCAGAATTTTGCACTGTTTTTTTTTCTCATCTGTGTGAGCTGATATTCCTTCAGTCCTTGAAGTTACTGTCCTTTATATGTTTTTTTGTTTGTTTGTTTTGTTTTGGGTTTTTTTGTTTGCTTATTTGCTTTTATATTCTGTGATGCCCTTGCAAATTTGCTTGTGGTATAAGATGAGTTCAGTCGACTAGTTTTGATTCTATTCTACTCCTGGGTCTTGGAGGTGTCCCCTCCAGTTATTGTCTCTATGCCCAAATTCCTTTTGTTAAGTGTTCTGATCCATGGGGCTCTCTCAGGCAGGGGCCACAGTTGGCAGACAGGCCATATCTTTTCTGGGTCAGTTCTAATCTGCTGTAGTTGTGCTTCCTGGGAGATCACAAGGTTGTACCTGCCCACAGAGTGCAGACAGAAGCAAAACTGCTGGTCTAGAAGCTCTAGCAGGTGTGGCCTATCTGGCTATGAGAGGTGGGTGTGAGTGGAGTTTCTTACCTTACCATCCAGGTGGTTTCTGGCGCAATAGGAGGCTGTGGTCTTTGGCAAATTTAGGTAAAAGTAAAACCACTGGGCTGGAAGATCTAGCAGGTGTGGCTTGCCTAGCTAAGAGAGGTAGGGGTAGGTGGAGTCACTTATCCAGCCATCTGGATGTTTCTCCAGACAACAGGTGGCTGTGCTCTCCGGCTGAGTTCACATAGAAGTGGGACTGCTGGGCTGGAAGCTCTAGTAGGCGTTGCCTGCCTGGCTACCAGCAGCAGGAGTCAGTGAGGTAGTCTGCCCTACTGTCTGGGTGTTTTTCTGGACAACAAGAGGTTGTGCCCTCCAGCTAGGTTCACACAGAAATAGGACTGATGGGCTAGAAGCTCTAGTTGGTGTTGCCTGCCTGGATACCAGCAATGGGAGTGGGTGGGGTCACTCACCCTGTGGTTACTCACCCTGTGGTCACCTACCCTGCTCTACAGGATTTTCTCAGGACAACAGGAGGCTGTGCCTGCCTTCTGAGCTCAGACAGCAGAAGGATTACTGGGCTGGAAGCTCTAACAGGCATTGCCAGCCTAGCTACCAGCAGTTTGAGGCAAGGGCAGGGTCACTTACCCTGCTGTCTGAATGTCTCCTGGGACAACAGGAGGCTGCACTCACTGGCTGAGTTCAGACAGAAGAGGGATCATCGGACTGGAAGCTCTGGCAGGTATGGCTAGCCTGGCTACCCGTAGTGAGAATGGAGAGGGTCACCTGCCCAGCTACCCAGATGTTTCCCAGGACAACAGGAGGCTGTGTCCACTGACAGTTCAGATAGAAGTGGAACCACTGGACTGGAAGCTCTAGCAAGTGTTGCCCACCTGGCTACTAGTGGTAAGGGTGGGTGGGGTCTCCTGCCCTGCAACTCGGATGTTTCCTGGGACAACAGGAAGCTATGCCTTAAGGCTGAGTACACACAGAAGCAGGAGCACTAGACCAGAAACTAGCAAGCATTGCCCACCTGGCTATCCGTGGCAAGGGTGGGTGGGGTCACCTGCCTTGTCATCTGGGTGCTTCCCGGGATAACAGGAAGCTGCACTTTCCAGCTGAGTTCACAGGGAAATGAGTCTGCTGGGCTGGAAGTTCTAGCAGGTGTTTCCCATCTGGCTATCTGTGGGGGTCATAGAGTCACCAGCCCTGCTGTCTGGGTACTTCCAAGGACAACAGGAGGTGGTGGCTGCCAGCCAAGTTAAGGCAGAAGTGGCAGCACTGGACTAGAACCTAACACGGGACCTTGTCCAGTGAGCTGGGTGGAGCAATCTTACTGCTCTCAGGCACCACAGCTACGACCTCTGTTGGGGCTATTGTGCTGGTGATGGTCTGCTCTGGGGCCAAAGTCTTTTAGAGTTCCCCTTGCACTTTGAGAGTTGCCTCCAGAAAACATCTGCCTCAGTCTAGAAGCATGGTGGGGGACCGTGGAGTGGGCCAAAGGGATGCTCTCATTCCCAGTCTTGCATTTGTCCCTGTAGGTAGTGTGTATCCCCAAGAGGGGTCTTACTCATCCTTTTCCATTTTGGAGAGGTTCTGCTGACTCTACATTAAGCCCAGACAGGCTGGTGTCCTGCTTTGCTCCTTTCTGCTCTCTGTGTTCCTCTGCTGCCTTGATGGATTCTGATGTGGTTGCTCAGATGATCAGCCTGCAGGGTCAGTGTTCACTAGCCCTTTTGTTTCCTCTAGAAGTAGCACTAATGAGCTGCTTCTAGTCTGCCATTTTGGCCTTTCCCCCAAAAAGGAAATATCAACTACAAATCGAATGACACTGATCAGTTTTATTAATTTTACTTAGTCATGTAGCTAATGTCCTAAGGGATCTAATCTTTATTAGAAATCAAGTCATCAAATGTTGAGAGTCTAAATTGTCTTTATTATTTAATTTATCTGAGAGACCTTGATTTTGTTGGTAATAGGATTTAGGAGCAGTACCAAGACTGATAATTGGTATTCCCAGAGTTCTAGTTTTGTGTAGTTTTTACTATTTTGTTTTGGGTAGCTACTTCAAGAAAAATTCATAAAGTAGAAAAGTTTTTCTTTTCAAAATACAAATGTCTGCATTTTGTATTGGATTCCAAATTTCCTTTTAAACTATGACCTCATGCAAGTTTGTATTCTTCTGATGGGGGTCAAAGAAATAATGATCTGAAGAGATACAGTGCCTCTGATTTAGTAATTCACATCTTTGCTTTGGAGAAACCGGTGGCCTACGGAAATCATAGATTGATACAGACTCAAAGGAAAAAATTTGTGCAAGTAGGTATAAGAATCTTTTGAGGTGGGGAGCTATGTAATAATTCTGAGGCACTGGTATTGGGGATCTAAAATGGGAACATAAAGAATATTCATATATTGGAGATACATTTGGGGGAAAATATTTCAGAAATATATTTTCTTTTTCAGTATTAAAGAGGAACTTTTAACAGTCATATACTCAAGAGACAGAATGTCTGATTTTCTTCCAGAGATAGTACTTACTGGGTTCAGTATCACTGACAATGACAACTTGGTCAGGGTATGGGGTAAAGGTAATTGAAATGGCAGATGGGTAATTGAACACAATGACTTTTTTTTTTTTTTCCTACAATGATCTTTACAGTACTTTTGTAGCTTTAGATTCTGAGATATGCATTTTTTTCATTTGATGCTATAAGCTACTGAAGATAAATTAATTGTTCAGATTTTCTTTTTTTCTTCATAAATGTATTATTTTCTCTTTACTAAGTAAGACATACTTTTCCAAAGAATTTAAGAATTCCTAGAAATGTTCAACAAAGTGAAAATTTCACTGTAGTTTTGCCACCTGTACAGTCAGGTATACTCTAGCTAGTTTAAAGGAAAAAGGAATTCCTTTGAAAACATTAAGCAGGGTGAACTTACTCAATAAGCGTACTGCTAAGGCCCACAGTGCTTTCAAAATCTGAAAAAAAATAATTTGTAGGTTGAAACATTTTTATTCCATATTAATATATCTTTATACCAATGCAGTCATAAAATATTATTATATAACATATACGTGTGTGTGTGTGTGTGTATGTATACTATGGAGGAAGGGGCTGGTGAAGGCAAAAGTGCCTAGGATCCACTAAAATCCTAAAGAACAGAGGCTCAGGCTTGGATTGCGGGTGCTTAGGCTTGGATTGCGGGTGCTCAGGAGCTCCAACCCCAGCTAAATACACACGAGCACTGCTCCAAAGAAATCTCACTGTGACTGCTGCTAGCACAGGTATCTCTGCCTACACTGCTGATGCTGGGCCTCAGGGCAGAACCTCTGCCCCCACTGTCTTGACAGCTGGCAAAGGCGTCATTTCTCAGAATGGGTTGCCAGATGGATTCTTTTTCTGAGCTGAAGTCTTGAACAATGGTATCAGAAAAGCCTAGGCCATATATTTGTTCTGTATGTATAAGGAAGACTAAGAAGTGGATTTCTAGCATCCGTCTTGGTGATGTGTGAACTTGTAAGGTGGGATGTTTCCTTGACGTAGGAGAGATGTTCCAAATGTTTTGGACAGCCAAATCCACCAAACAAAAATAACTACTGCCAACACATTGACGTATTCACATTTAGACTTTCTGGTATGCTAGGTTTTGTTTTCATTTAATGCTTTAAAAAAAAAGCTATAGCTGTAGAAACATGAACACTTACTGTGAGATAGGTATAGCTAACATTGTTTGAATTATCTATTTTGATCATTAATTAAAAATAACAGCATTTGGTGATAGCCAGTATTGTTATTTTCCCATTTTATAGATGAAAAAAGCAGACTTAAAAAAGGTAACTTCTTCATGGAGATAAAGTTAAAGAATAGTAAGATGGAATTTTACACGGAGTTTTACCTGCTACACAAACCATAGTCATAAATGAGATATACAACTTTTAATACAGCTTTTTACATTTAACATTTTGGTATAAGCCATTTTAAACTCTTCATTAACGTCTTTTTAATAGTGACCTAACATTCCATCAAATTAGTTAATGCAATTTATTCAAAGATTCCTCTATTGTTGAATATTTAGGATGTTCTATTTCTTTCCTACTTTAGTCATATTGTGGTAACTTGTGTATATAACTTTTTTATACATTTAGGATTATTTCTCTAGAATGGAAACCCAAAATTAGAATTACTGGATCAAAGAATATGAAAACATATTTTGAGAAGCCAATGTCACACTTATTTAATGATGAAGAAACAAGCTCATTAATTTATTCAACATTCGACATATTTATTGCATGCCTCCCACATGCTGGCTGTGGTACTTGTAATGTCATGATAAATATTTGACAGTCGTTTGTCTAAACAGCATTATTGTATAGTGGGTATTAAAATAGGATGTGCCTGAAATGAGCATCTTGTGCCAACCACATATGGTGAGAATGCTTCCTAGATTTTCTGGGACAGGGTAGGAACACTTTTAGAGTTCTTAGAAAATACTCTTGGGAATGTAGGAAAGTAGCATTCAAAGCAATCTCAAAATAGCATCAAGTATGAACTTTTTCTTCTTTGCCAATTTGTTAGATGAAATACTGTTGATCATTGTTTATAATGGTTATTTCCTTGAGTATTGATGAAGTTGAACATTTTTCATATGTTTATTCATGAATTGTTTCTTCATTGTGAAGCATCTTTTAAATATTTCTCATTTGATATTTAGTATTTGTACAAAATAGATTTTGGTATATTGCCTTTGTTGCAAATAATTTTATATCTGCTCCTATTTTTTTTAACTAGGGAAGTTTTTATGTAGCCCAATCTGCTACGCGTTTTCTTTATAATTTCTTCTAGCACTTATAAGCTTCAGAAGTAGAATTGACCCCTCCAAAAAAGTGTGAAAATAATCAATTCCATTTTTCTTTACTTTTTATGTTGTATTTTATTTGTATTTACTTCTATAATACATCTGGAATTTATATCCCTGTCTAATGGAACATAATTTATTTTATTCTAAAAAGATAGGCAACTGTCTCAACAATCATTAAATACTTCATTTCTTTTTTATAAATTTGTGGTGCTCACTTTATTATACATTGGGTTTAGGTTCGCTATCTATATGCAACCTTGGAGTCCTATGCCCATTTATATCAATTTCAATTGTAATAAAAATAATTGTTAATTTTTCCCCACCAGACATCTGAAGGAATTATATTGTCCCTTTAATAATTAGTGCAGTGCTTGGCATATGACAGGCATTATATATTTGTTGAATGAGCAAATGCATAAAATTGAATGTTTCTGGGATACCCATGTTTTCCCACTAATCTGTAAATCACTTTCTCAGCCATTTCTTCACTGTGTTACATGTTATGTCACAAAATATATTTTATCATTAGAGCAAAACATTTTATTAATATTCAGAATATTCTTTATGATCTAGAATACTTTCTTCAAATGAACTTTGGAAAATTTTAAGAGCTTCTAAAATTACTTTCATTAGAATTTTCATTGGAATTATACTAAAAATATGAATTAATTTGGAAGGAATTGATATTTATGCTGTAAATATTTCCCCACTTACACGTGTTACAGTTCTTTACTTCTCTTTATAGCTTCTTATAATTTTCCTTACAAAGTTATTCATAATTTCTTTATTGATTTTGTTGTTACTGCTGTAGTAATTTGGATTATTATTGCTGCTATTGGGAGCTGCATTCTTTTGGAAATTTTGTTTTCTATTTTTTGCTATTATATAGAAAACTTATTGCTGCAAATTTACCTTGCATCCTTGAACTTTGAGTTATTTTATTAATTCTAACAGAATTTTTTTTTTTTTTTACAGTTTTTCTGTTGACCTGAAGGCTATGTTGAGAATGCCATTGTCAGCTTAATTCTACTTTGCCTTTACAATTAGGGATGGAAACTGAGCAACAACTATACGATTTTTAAAACCTTTGGGAAATTAGATTTAATTTTAACATTTATCTTAAAAATAGTTTAATCTAGATTCTAGTAGCTATATGTGAATAATTTCCAAGACACATATTTTAATGCTGGACCTATTAGGGAACAAAGGTATGGGTTCTCAGAACCCATGAAAACCTGTTGTCTTAGTTCATTTATATTGCCATAAAGGAACACCTGAGGCTGGATTATTTATAAAGAAGAGAGGTTTATTTGGCTTATGGTTCTGTAGGCTTTGCAAAAAGCATGGAATGAACACCTGCATCTGATGAGGGCTTCAGGCTACTTCTATTCATGGTGGAAGGGGAAGGGGAGCCAGTGTGTGCAGAAATTACAGGGCAAGAGAGGAAGCAAGAGAGAGCAAGAGGGGAGGTTCCAGGTTCTTTTTAAGAATCAGCTGTTGTGGAAACTAACAAAGTGAGGACTCACTTACTCTCCCCGGAGAGGGGCATTAATCTATTCATGAGGAATCCACCCCCATGACTAAGGCACCTCCCATTAGGCTTCATCTCCATCATTTGGGATCAAATTTCAACATGAGGTTTGGAGGAGCTAACGTCCGAATCATAGCAGCCATATTGCAAAATTTGCCGACTTACATGGCATGATCTCTCCTTGATCTCTTCTAAATTCTATCTCACTCAGCTTCTGCCTTTGCTATAATATCCCAAAACCTCTCACTGATGTGGGCTCTTAACCTGGAGTTATTCAGGCTGTTTGGGGTCAGCACAAGGCCCAGGTTTCTTCCATGGGGTAAGATGGAAAAGACAAATAGTCAGCTCTGACTTTAGCTATATCCCCATCACACCAGGATCCTGGGGTAGAAAAATAAAAAGGATGTTATGAAAACCTCATTCAGGGCTGTGTTAATTTGCTTTTGTATCATGGTAAAGAAATACTCGGAGCTGGGTAATTTATAAGCAAAAGAGGTTTAATTGGTCCATGGTTTTTCAGGCTTTACAGGAGGCATAGTACTGGAAATCTGCTCCTGATGAGGTCTCAGAAAGCTTCCACTCATGGTGGAAGGCAAAGGAAGAGCAGGCACATCACATGGTGAGAGGGGGAGCAAGAGACGGAGGGGAGGTGCCACTTTCTTTTAAATAACCAGATATTGCATGAACTCAGAGCAAGAGCTCACTTATCACCAAGAGAGTGGTGCTAAGCCATTCATGACGGATCCTCTTCCATGATCCAGTCACCTCTGATCAGGCCCCCCTTCAACATGGAGAATCACATTTCAACATGAGATTTGAAGGGGACAAACATCCAAACCATATCATTTTGCCCCTGGACCCCGAAATCTCATGTCTTTCTCACATTTCAAAATACAAATCATGCCTTTCCAGTAGTCCTCCAAAGTCTTAACTCATGCAAGCATTAATTCAGAAGTCCCAAGTCTAAAGTCTCATCTAGAAATTAGTTCCTTCCATCTATGAACCTGTGAGATTTAAAAAAACAAAAAACAAAAAACAAAAAAACAAAAAAAACTAGTTATTTACTCTCAAGATACAATGGTGGTATAAGCATTGGGTAAACATTCTCATTCCAAAAGGGGAAAAATTGGCCAAAAAGGGGGGCTATAGGCCCCACACAAGTCAGAAACCCAGCAAGGCTATCATTAAATCTTAAAGCTTCAAAACAATCTCCTTTGACCTCATGTCCCACATCCTGGTGTGAGGGCTGGACTCTCATGGCCTGAGGAAGCCCTGCCCCTGTGGCTTCTGTGGGCGCAGTCCACACGGCTGCTCTCCTAGGCTAGAATTGAGTGCTTGCAGCTTTTTCACGCTTAAGCTGCAATCTACTGGTGGCTCTACCATTCTCAGGTCTGGAGGTCAGTGACCCCCTTTCCACAGCTCTACTAGGCAGTGCCCTGGTGGGGACTCTTTGTGGGTCTCCAATCCCACATTTCCCCTCTGCATTGCCCTAGTAAAGTTTCTCTGTTAGGGTTCTGCACTGGTGATAGGCTTCTACTTGGGCAACCAAGCTTTCCTATACATCCTCTAAAATCTAGGTGGGAGTGGCCAAGCCTCCTTCACTCTTGCATTCTGTGCACCTGCAGGCTTAACACCATGTAGAAGCAACCAAGGCTTATGGCAGCTTGTGCTCTTCAAAGTGGCAGCCTGAGCTGTACCTGTACCTGAACCCCATTGAGCCATGGTTAGAGATGGAGTGGCCAGGATGTGGAAAGCAATATCCCAAGGCGGATCAGGGCAATGGGGCCCTGAACCTGGCCCCTGGAACTATTCTTTCCTCCTAGGCCTCTGGGCCTATGATGGCAGGGTCTTCCTTGAAGACTTCCAAAATGCCTTTGAGACCTTTTTCCCATTGTATTAGATATTTGCACTTGGCTCCCTTTTAGTCATGCCAGTCTCTCTAGCAAGTAGTTGCTCTGCAGCCTGCTTCAATACCTCTTCTGAAAAATGCTTTTTTTTCCCCTCTGCCACATGGTCAGGCTGCAAATTTTTCAAACTTTTACACTCTGCTTCCCTTTTAATTGTAAGTTCTAACTTTAAGTCATTTATTTGCCTTGTATCTGATTTAAGTTGTTAGAAACAACCAGATCACATATTGAATGCTTTGCTGCTTAGAAATTTCTTCTGCCAGATACCCTAAGTCATCAGTCTTAAAGTTCAAATTTCCACAGATTCCTAGGACATGGACAGAATGCAGCTAAGTTCTTTGCTAGGGATTGAGAAGGGTGACTTTTATTCTGATTCCCAATAAGTTTCCCATTTTCATGTGAGATCTCTTCAGCCTGGACATCACTGTCTGTATCTGTGTCAGCATTTTCGTCACAACCATTTAACCAGTCTCTAAGAAGTTCCAAACATTTCCTCATCTTCCTGCTTCTTCTGAGCCCTCCAAACTCTTCCAACTTCTGCCCATTATCCACTTCCAAAGCTGCTTCCATATTTTCTGGAATCTCTATAGTAACACCCCATTCCTTGGTACCAATTTTCTGTCTTAGTTTGCTCTTGTGTTGCTATAAAGGAATACCTGAGGCTAGGTAATTTATAAATAAAAGAGATTTATTTGGTTCACAGTTCTGTAGGTTCCATAGGAAGTGTGGTGACAGGATTTGCTTCTGGTGAGGCCTCAGAAAGCTTCCAATTATGGTGGAAGGCAAAGGAGAAGCAGGCACATAGATGGTGAGAGAGGGAGCAAGCTGGGGAGGAGCTGTCACACTCTTTTAAACAACCAAATATCATGTGAACTTGGAGCAAGAACTCACTTATCACCAAGGGGATGTTGCTAAGCCATTCATGAAGGATCCTCCCCCAGGATCCGGTCACCTTCCACTAGGCCTCATCTCCAATGCTGGGAATCACATTTCAATCTGAGATTTGGAGTTGACAAACATCCAAACCCCATATCAAAGGCCACAAAAGGAATGGATACAGGGACCAAAGAAGGCACTGACCTATATAGAATAAGGTGGAAGCACAATAGGAGGCCACCTCAATTTTTTTGGAATATTCTGCATTTTAATTCTAAACAATAATGTTCAATTCAGTTTAACACCCAGAAGTTGTTTAACATAGAAATTCAAATTTTCTACTGAAAGAAAACTTCTGTGTCCTAATTAAAGAAAATATCCTATTTGGTCATTTATCATGAAGATAATGATAAATGTTAAATAACGTCTTGTTTGCATTAACTCTGTGGGATATGTATTTAAGGTGACTATACACTTCAGTGGGTTTTAGTAAATATTGGTTCTTGCTACATAATGGGAGCTGACAAGTAATGAATGACCCCATAATGGGAACAAAAAAAAAAGTCTGAAAGACTCAGGCTCACATAAGACAGTTGATCTTTCTGCATCATAAACTTTTGTCCTTTGGACTTGCACAGTTATCCAGTTTATATTTGATGTATCTATTCATTGCTATATAAAGTGTTACCCATCTTGTGTATGCATTACAGGTATTTAAAAAAATTATTCAAGGGCTTGTTTGGACACTATGGACTATATGAGACTATGTTGGCCTTTGTATGATCATATTTTATTTGCAAGGTAAACTCATCACCTTTGCAGAAGTAATGTCAACTAAAACATCCAGAAGAGATGAGCAGTCTGTTCTGTTAATAAGGACAGGATACTGCCATCTACTCTGTACAACAGAGCACAATGCTTAGATTTGGGTGGATTTGAATAAGATGAAAGATAAATTATGATTTTGTTCAAGTGTTAAAATAAAACTATCTCAGACACTTAAGGACCACAAAAATTTAGACCAAAGTATCTTGTAAATTCTACCTGGTGAAAGTTTGATATAGCACACATATGACTTTTCTATATTATTTTCTGTTTTGAGTTTAGTAGTAAGCAGATGGTTTGTATTTTCTTTAGTTGCAACTAAGTGATCAGTTTCATGATTTCTCTTACTATGAAACATGTTTTTTTTTTTCTTAACACTTATCTTAAAAGCAACTCTGGGTCTACTGGGCTCAAAAAATGAGAAATCTAAAGAAAAACTGGAATTTTTTTTTCCCCAAATTAAATGAGTCCTGGTATAATTTAAAGCCTATTCTTTGTAGTTTCACCTGCTTATATTGTAAACAATACAGAATGATGAGAGACATATGATAATATGAATGAGAAAATTTTATATCTCATCTGCATTATTGACATTACTAGGGGAATGTTTCTTCCAAATGAGGTACAATGGTTAAAGAACAACTTTAATCCAGTGAGTTACTACATCTTTTGACCAAATAATATGAAATCATTTTATAAAAGATAGTAACTGATAGTAAATTTACAATTTGAAAACTATTCCTGATAATAAAATAGAGAAAAGAACCAGGTAACATTTTTATACACATATTGAATTATATATAATAGTAAACTGTTTTATAAATAGCATGATATATAGTAGTAAAATGCCCAAACTCTGGAACCAGATCAGTGGTTTTAAATTCAAATACTACTCTTTACCTGTGGGACTCTGCCTGAATTACTTCACCTGTCTTTGCCAAATTCTCTCTCTATAATAATAATGGTAACTCCTTTATAGGGTGGTTGTATTGGGGGTCCCCAAGACTTCCTTTAGGCTGAATGTTTTACTAATATATCAGTCTGTTATCATACTGCTAATAAAGACATACCTGAGACAGGGTAATTTATAAAGGAAAGAGGTTTAATTGACTCAGTTCTGCAGGGCTGGGGAGGCCTCAGGAAACTTACAAATATGATGGAAGGGGAAGCAAACATGTCCTTCTTCACATGGTGGCAGCAAGGAGAAGCACAGAGCAAAAGGGGGAAGATCTTATAAAACCATAAGATCTTGTGAGAACTCACTCACTATCACCAGAACAGCAGCACTGGGTAACCACCCCCATGATTCAATTACCTCCCTCCAGGTCCCTCTCACAACATGTGGGGATTAAGGGAACCATAATTCAAGATGAGATTTGGATGGGGATACAGCCAGACCATATCATCTAAGATACAGAAAAGCTGTATAATCATAGTCATGCTTTAGTATAGTGAAAGTATACAAATTAAGAACAGCAAAGAGAAAGGTTCATGGTGCAAAGTCTAGGAACAAACTCCCAGCTATCCTCTCCCAGTGGAGTCACATTGGAGGTGTGATTAAAGCTGCCAGCAAAATGATGTATAACCCATGAAGTGTGGTAAACCAGGGAAACTCAGCCAAGCTTTGGTTTCTAGAGTTCTATTAGATGTCACTCACATAAGCATGCGGCACTGGGTGATTCAGACACCAGAACCCCTTCCCACAAGCAAAAATAAATGTTCATCATAAATCACATTTTAGAATAAATTTATCTGATCCAACTGAAATAGCATAGCCTAAGGCCTCATGCATACAAAACACTCTTATCAGGTAGACTCTTCCAGGAGTTCAGAGGTTTTCTCCCAGAAGCTAGCTGAAGGCTAGACTTGAAGAGTCACCTTTCTTTGTGATGGGCAGAGTTTGAGGAACTCAGGCCTGCTGAGTTAACCCTTTCTTGCTGAGTAGTTATGAGGAATAAATGAGTTAATCCATGTAACTTAATATAGTGCCTGGCATAGGATAGTACTTGGCACACTTAAGCAGCAAACAAGGATCAGCTATAATTTATTCTAGAGGGGCTCTATGGGCTGAATGAAGCTGACTAATTTGGGATAGAAATAAGCAATAGCTATGTTCCGTGAATCTTGTGATGATGATAAATCCCTAAGTTTGAATGATGGGCATTATAAGCATATTAAACACTTTACCTATGGGTGCTTTAGTAAGAAAATTTCCAGTAAACACTAAATCCTGACTTCTTTCCATTTTGTTTTTTTGCAGAGCCTTGAAACCAGCGAAACAATAATCAAAGAGCAGTTCTGTCAAAGAAAACAACATAAATCAGGTACAAGAGTTATTCTTAACACGTAACATCAACACGTTGCATTCATTTAAACTGATGATTAATTCGAGCTTATTAACAAAATATTTTACAATAATGCCAGTTAGGTGTTTTAGCATATGTGTGACTGCATGTTATAGATGACTGGCCAAATTTTATAGATAAATTAATTTCTATAACTACATTAAACCAATTTTGAGGGTTTTAGTTAGGCCAGGCCTAGCCTAGGCAGAAATGTTAAGAAATTAAGAAATTAATATTATTACTTATTATTAAATTAATGCATATGCACTAAAGTTTTTTACTTGGGAAACACTCATCTGTAAGGCGATTTTATAGAATTGGACAAATCAGGCAGTACTTACAGTGCAGTAGAGGAGATTCAGTAGATATCACTATATAAGTAAAAGCTGTGATAAATGCTATGATGTAAAATAACAGAATTCTATGGGATAAAATATTGGGAGACAAAGAATCTACTGTGGATTGGGTAGACAGAGGCTATTTCTCTGGAAGATGACATTTAAACTAAGACCTAAAGTTTGAGAATGAAGAGTCCCAGGCAGATGGAACAGCATGGAATAAAGAAAATAAATGAAGAAAAAAAGAAAGAAAATAATTGAAAGAAGAATAGTGTGGCTACAGTAAAGTCACAGAAGGGAAGACAGATATAAGATGAAGCTGGGTTGAAAATAAGATGAAAAGCCCAGCCCCACAGGTCCTTAATATCCATTGTAAGATGCCTTTGGAATTGCTCTGCTTGCATTTCTGTGTGATGTCATTTGGTCTTCTCTCCTGGTCCCCTGAATATAGATGCTTTCGAATCTGTCACCTGACCTCACCTTGCCCCAACGTGTGTATGTGTGTGTACTTTTATTTAACTTAATATTTCCTGAAGTCATTTCCAGGATTACATTGGGAAATCTTTCGAAAGTTTACCTCTTGGGAATATGCATTTCTAGAGTTTCTTTTGTACCTGAGACTGACCTGCTTTTAGGGAGTTCGACTTATTTTATGGCTATGCGCATTAAACTGTTGGATAATTTTCTAGAATCTAGATAATGCAAGCCAGAAAAAATCTGTTTGCTTCATTGGTTTATTTTTTTCCAGCTAAAGATTTTTCTTGACCTTAATTATATGGTTAATTGCCTCAAATCCTGATTATACTTCACATGTGAAAATATAGCCTCAGGTATCAAGAACAACTGGAGTAAAAGCTTCCTAAATAATTTTCAACATTAGCATTAGTAATATTGGTTTTCTTAAACAGAGAAAAACTACACAAATTGCTGTTTGCATCTCAGTTAATCTGAATCATATTTTTTTCCTTTGAAAATGCTTATTCTCTTTGATTTATAAAGTTTTATAATGCAGGCTTCTGAAAAAGTCTTAAAGTAAGGCAAATGACTTGGGGTAATGCCTACTTTAGTACTTTAAAGAATGATTTGATCTTAAAGATATAGCTATGTTCCATGAATTTCACTCTGTCACTCAGGGTCTCACTGCGTCACTCAGGCTGGATTGCAGTGGCGCAGTCATAGGTCACTGCAGCTTCGACCTCCTAGGATCAGGTGATCTTCCCACCTCAACCTCTCTCAGTAGCAGGGACTACAGGCATGCACCACCATGCCTGTCTAATTTTTTGTAGAGATGGAGTTTCAGCATGTTTCCTAGGCTCGTCTTGAACCCCTGAGCTCAAATGATCTGCCCATCTTGGCCTGCCAAAGTGCTGGGATTATAGGTGTGAGCTACCATGTCGGGCCAATGATTTGATTTGATATAAAATGTGGAGATTTTGTCTTTGCAGCACTAAAAGTCTGAAAAACCCAGAGTTGACTTATGCTTATTCTGGACGAGAAGTTTTCAGCATATGTGTTGGAAAGGGCATCAACTTTTTTAGACCAATTCAGCATCTTCCAATTAAGTTGACTGTTATTAAAAACTGAGACAAACATCACAGAATTTCCTAGGATTTCATAACTTACAGACAAAACGGCTTGTTTCATTCCAGAAAGACAAGAGACAGCTGCTTTTTAATTACTACTCTTGCCATTTGCTTTCTACTAGAGATGTGTCTCAAACGTGGAATCTAATTAGAAATCTTAATTGAAAATGGATTCTTAAAAAAAGAAAAGAAAGAAAATAGACCAACATTGAAACATAAATGTAGGAAGAAAAACATCATATTCCAGCTGGATTGAATAATCACCCATCTGAAAATTAGTTGGCATCTGAGGAGCATGTTATCTGACACCAAATTGAACTTTACTGTTTCCTCTTTCAGAAGGAATTTTCCAAACCAAATCAGGAGTCTTGTAATCTGTAAATTATTGTTTTCAGTGATTATATTTTTCTCAGGATAAAAGCAATGGTTGTGAATTTTGAAGCCTGGGTTAAATCCCAGCTGCTTTACTTGTTTCTAGTGTGACTCTGGACAAATTTTGTAACTATTCTTAATCTCAGTTAACTCTTCTCTAAAATGGGATTTGCAAATCCTGTTTTTTCAACATTGTCACTGTCTTGTTGGTCTCTTGACTGACACATTGACTGGCATGTAGTAGCATATCTAGATATAGTAAGTTCTAGAAAGCAGGGGAAGGAAGTTAGAAAAAGCAAGGAGGCTAACTTTGAGAACATATATCTAAGACAATATTGCAAATACAAAACATTGAGAAAGTGCTTATTCTGTACACTGCAGGCAAAGACTTAAAGGCACATTCATTTCTCCTTTTATTAAAAGTATTTTTTCTTGTAGATGTTCTAGATTCTGCTATCCAGATTTAAACTCCAATTAGAGGCATAGTAACATATAATTTCTGAATTACAGAACTTTGCATGCTGCTAAGCTTGATAGATGCTCAATTAATATTTGATTGATTGAGTGAAGCTATGAACTAACAGTGCTAGGACGCAGATAGCCCAAATTGTCCTATTCTCTGGTTTACAAACATTGTATCTAACATCTAGAGTAAGATAAATTACGCTTCTCTGTGATTTTTTTCATTCATTGATAGTAGAGATTCTAGCCAGACTGAATAATCACCCATCTGAAAATGTGCTGCTTCTGCATGCACTGCTACCATCAGATTGGCCAGTTTGCTATTATTTGTGTATATTCCAAATTACTACCTTTTTGTCTTTATTCACATTTTTAAATCCTCCATTGTCAATATTCTCTTCCCTATTTTCTTTCCCATTCTTCTTCCTTTCTTCTTCGTTTTACTCTTACTCCTCTTCCTTCCTTTTATCTACCCTCATGTTTTTGATGCAAAAATTTATTAAATTCTTATAAAAATAATTGCCTCCATGAAACTGTCCTAGATATTTCCTGAGATAATGATCTTATCACCTTTGTTTTTTTTTTTTTCCATTTGTTTGTTTTCAGGCACTGTCCTTTGATCCATATCTGTGAAAACTGAGCCTGAAACACAGCCAGTGAAAGTCAAGCCACATAATATGTTAATGCCTCTTTCCTTCTATCCTCTACTCTACCCTGTTAACCTTTCCTAACAAACACAAACACCAAGGGAATGTCTCACTGGCAAAGCTTGCAGCTTCCTTCCACACTGCTTTCTAGGTTACTGGTGGAATGAATTTAGGCCGTGATCACCAGGCTGCAGCCATATGAGTTGTCTGAGTCAGGCTGGCTTTTTGAATGAGTCCTTAATTTTTGTTCCTGCTTTCCTGAAAGTCGGGAGCCAGGCTCTGCAGCACAGTGAGCTAGCTGTCTTAATTCCCAGGACACCTGCCTGCATCACTTTCCTTGTGGCCTTAACTTACTTTGAGTATTTCTCCCTGATTTATGACTTGGATATACACAGAATGCTGAGAACTGCTCTTCCACAGAAGCCTGTTCTACTGTTTCTCTATCAGCCACATCAAACCCAAGGGAGCCTCATTTTTATTTATGTGTATTCAGATCAAATTGAAGTGTATCAATTAAGTCGTGGCAACTGGGACTCTTGGCTCCTTTATAGATGAGTGAATATTTCTGTGCCAGTTTTATCCTTCTTACTGCCTTGTCAAATTGGTTTGCTCCTTTTTTTATTCCTGCAATTCTTTTCATTGATTTCACATTTGTTATTATCCAAGCTTTCGAATTGTTCCTCTTAGGCTATTTCCCCCTCTCCTGGCCATATTAATATAATTAAAATAAATAATACCATAATATTTAATGACCACTTCTAAAATATTTTTTGTTTTTATTCACTGTTTAAAATTTGCATACAGTAAATTTTTCACCTTTTGGCATACAGTTCTTTGAGTTTTGACAAATGCACACATTTGCGCAGCCACCACTACAATGAAGGCACAGAACACTTAACATTATCCCACAAAACTTCCCTCTTCCTGTCCATTTATGGTCAAACTCTTCTGCTTACTTACTGGACTTTTTCTATACCTATAATTCTGCCTATTTTATTTATGCCATTAAAATAGAATTATACAGTACACAGCCTTTTGAGCTGGCCACCTTTTACTTACCATATTGTGCTTGACGTTTGCCCATTTGTCTCTTTATTCCTTTTTAACTTTATTTTACAGGTTTATCACTGTAAAATTGTCCTTTTACTATTTGAAGATCTTTAGGATTGTTGTGGATTTTTAGTTATTTTTTAAAAGCCACTAAAAGCATCTGTGTCCAGGTTTTTGAGTAATCAAAGATTTCATTTCTCTTGACTAAACACCTAGAAGTTAGATTGCTGAGTCATACTTAGGTGTGTATTTAATTTTATAAGAAACTACCAGACAGGGGCAGGTATGGTAGCTCACGCCTGGAATCCCAGCACTTTTGGAGGCCAAGGTGGGAGGATTGCTTGAGCTCAGGAGTTTGAGACCAGCCTGGGCAACATAGTGAAACACTGTCTTTAAAAAACAAAAACAAACAAACAAACAAAACTACCAGATATTTTCCCAAAGTAACTATACTATTTTGCATTCCCACTTGCAGTGTATGAGAGATCCATACATTGGAAGGTTGGTTAACATCCTTACCAGAGATTGGTTTTGTCAGTCTTCTAGAATGATTGATAGTTGTTCTAATATGTATGTAGTGATAGTTCTCTGTGGTTTTAATTTATATATTCTTAATGACTAATGACACAACATTTTTTCCATGTGCTTATTTAGCATCAATATATCTTATATGTTTTCTTTGGTGTAGTGTCTATTTAAATTATTTGTCCTTTTTTTTAGTGAATATTTTTGTTTTCTTATAGAGTTTCAAAAGGTCATTAAATATTCCATATTGAAATTCCTGATCACATATAAGTTTTGCAGATATTTTTTCCAATGTGTAGCTTGTCTTTTCATTTTCTCAACAGTGTCTTTCACAGAGTGGAAGTTTTCAACTTCAATAAAGTCAATTTTACAAATGGTTTTCTTTTATGGACTGTACTATGTTTTGTGTCATATTAACAAATCTTTACCAAGGTCTATAGAATTTTCTTCTATATTTTCCTGTATAAGCTTTATAGTTTTAGGTTTTACAATTAGATTATTAATAGTGAGTTGATTGTATAAGGTCTGAAATGTGTTTTTTTTTGTTCTTTTGCACATGGATATTCAATTGTTACACTATTTATTTAAATAATTATTTTTTCTATCCATTGTATTGCCTTTGAATCTGTAAAAAAAATAATTGATTATGTATGCATGTATTGTCTCTGTCTTATTATTCGGTAACTATTCTTCTTCCAAGGGCTTGTTATTTTTTAAATTAAGTAGTTGAGTTCTCTGATTTTGTTCTGCTTTCTCAAAACTGTTTTTGCTATCCTTTCTTTGCCTTTCCATATATGGTATAGAATTAGCTTTTTCTTGATATCTACTAAAATTCTTGCTTGGATTTTGATTTATTTATATTCAATCATCTATAGATCAGTTTGGACAAAGTTGACCTTTTACCAATAATGAGTCTTCTAATCCATGAGCGCAGTCTCTCTATTTAAATAGATCTTATTTTATTTCTTTCATCAATGTTTATAGATTATAGCACATAGATTCTATATAAAGAACAAAACTGAATGAAATTTTATGTTCTTTATATTTTATATTCTATATGAAGAACATAAAGAGCAAAACTGTAGGAATCACATTACCTGACTTCAAATAATATTACAGAACTATAGTAACAAAAACAGCATGGTACTGGCATAAAAACAGACACATAGACCAATGAAACAGAATAGAGAGCCCAAGAACAAAGCCACACATGTACAGTGAACTCAGTTTTGACAAAATTGTCAAGAACATACACTGTGGAAATGAGGCTGGAAAAACTGGATATTCATAAGCAGAAAAATGAAGCTAGATCCCTATCTCTCACCATATACAAATAAAAATGAATTAAAGATTTATATCTAAGACCTCAAACTATAAAACTACTACAAGAAAACATTGGGAAAACTCTCCAGGACATTGTTCTGGGCAATATTTCTTGAGGAGTACCCCGCAAGCATAGACAACCAAAGCAAAAATGGACAAATTGGATCACATCAAGTTAAAAAGTTTCTGTGCAGTGATGGAAACAGTCTACAATATGAAGAGACAATTCACAGAATGGGAGAAAATATTTGCATACTGCCCATCAGACAAGGGGTTAATAATCAGAATATATAAGGATCTGAAACTACTCTATAGAAAAAAATCTAATAATCCTATCAAAAATGGGCAAAATATTTGAATAGACATTTCTCAAAAGAAGACACACAAATAGCAAACAAGTGTATGAAAAGGTACTCAACATCACTTATCATAAGACAAATGCAAATCAAAACTGCAATGATATATCATTTCACCCCAGTTAAATGCTTTTTATCCAAAAGACAGGAAATAACAAATGCTGGCAAGAATGTGCAGAAAGGGAACCCCCATACACTGCTGGAGGAAACGTAAATTAGTACAATCACTATGAAAAACAGTTTGGTGTTTCCTCAAAAGACTAAAAAGAGCTACCATATGATCCAGCAATCTCACTGCTGGATATATACTCACAAGAAAGAAAAACAGTATATAGAAGAGATATCTGCATTCCCATGTTTGTTATAGCACTGCTCACAATAGTTGGAAGCAGCCTAAGTGTCCATAAACAGATGAATGGATAAAGAAAATGTGGTACATATACACAATGGAGTACTCTTCAGCCATAAAAAAAGAATGAGATCCACTCATTCACAACATGGATGGAACTGGAGATCATTATGTTAAGTGAAATCAGGCAACCTCAGAAAGACAAATATCATATGTTCTCACTTATTTGTGTGATCTAAAAATCAAAACAATTGAACTCTTGGACTTAGAGGGTAGAAGGATGGTTACCAGTAAGCTAGGAAGAGTATCTTTAGGGGCAGGTGGGGATGGTTAACGTGTACGAAAATAATTAGAAAGGATGAATTAAGACCTAATATTTGATAGCATAATAGAGTGACTATGGTTGATAATAACTTAATCGTATATATTAAAATAACTAAAATAGTGTAATTGAATTATTTGTAACACAAAGGATAATTGCTTGAGGGAATGGATGCCACATTTTCCATGATGTCATTATTTCACATCATGAAATAATGAGGTTTTGATACCTCATAAATACATACACCTACTATGTACTCACAAAAATTTAAAATATAAAAATTGTTTAAACTGTATACCCACAGAATTGTATGTGCAACCGTCACTGCAACCAATATGGGAACATTTTCATTTTTTCAAAAAGAAACCTTACACCCCTAAAGCCATCACCTCAATTTTGCTCCAACTTCCTCAGCTCTAGGCAGCCACTAATCTACCTTTTGTCTCTATAGATTTGTCTTCTCTGAACATTTTCCATGAATAGAATTATACAATATGTGGTTCTTTCACATAGCGTAACGTTTTCAAATTTCATCCATGTTTGCAGGATATATCAGTACTTCATTCTCCCCCTCCTACCTTTATTTTGGTATAATTGAAAATAAAAATGGTATATAATAAACTGACTTATTTCTAACTTTCTTTTCTAGAAAATTTTGGAATTTCTATGTAAACAGTTATGTTGTCTGCAAACAGCAATGGCTTTATTTTTCGCTTTTCAATATGTATGTCTTTTTTTTTCTTTTCCTAGCTTTATTGCTTAGGTACCGTACCTCCAATGTACAGAGGAGAGATTAAAGTGAACATCCTTGTCTTATTCTCATTTTTATGGGCAAAGAATCAAGGATTTTATCATTCACTATGCCCATTATCAGATTAAGGATCTGGCTGCCAGTTTTCTTTGTAGCTTTTAACTACGAATTCAATTTCTATGAAAGGCATAGAATTATTCAGGTTATCTATTTCTTCTTGAGTGAAATTTGGTTGTGTCATTTAAGTAATTGGTCAATTTTATCTGTTTTTTGTTTACCTTCATAATATCAGAATATTTCCTTATCATATTAATGTTTATGGTCTATAGTGATATCCTCTCTTCCATTCCTGATACTGGTAATTTATATATTTTCTGCTTTCTTTGTCAGTCCAGGTAGAGGTTTATCAATTATATTAACCTTTGCAAACAATTAATTGTTGATTTCATAGATTTTCTCTATTTTAAATTTTCAAAGCATAGCTCATTTATTTGAAACTTCTTTTCTAATGTAAGCACTCTATATTTTCCTATGAGCAGCATGTTAGCTGCATCCAACAAATCTGATAAGGGAGTGTGTTTCCTAGTTTCCAAATGTTTGTATCTTCCAGATATTTTTTGTTATTGAATTCTAGTTTAATACCATTGTGGTTTAAAAACATTATATGATTTCAATTTTTTTAATTTTTCATTATTTTATGGTTCATGTCAAAGAATGGGCACTATTCTTTGATCAAAACCATGAGAAAACAAAGGAGGAAAATGAAAACTTCATTGTATTAAGGTTAACTTCTCCAAATTTTGACTCCTTTCAACAATTTTCCTGTTTAGCTTATTTTTTTAGAGTCCTTAGGTAGCTTGCTTATTGTATTTACTCCTAATCAGTGTGAAGTATAACCTTTAGCTGCCCTGATGCGTCTTGGCTAGAAATAAAACAATTAACAACTTTGCATGTATGAATTCAATTCTCTCCAAAATTAGATATTACCATTTTCCCAATTTATTATAAGGGGGAATAAGGAACGGTATGGCTAAGTAAATTGCCCAAGGTCCCAGAGCAAATGAAAAGGCCTAGGCTGTTTGGATCCATAATTGGTCCCAACCACTTTGCTGTACCTCTCTCATGTTGAATTACTATAATGATAAATGCCGTATGACATGACAGGGATCCAGATGAGCACTGCAGACTAACATAGTGTTAATGAATACAGGAAAGACTCCAAAACAATAAAAAACAGCCATTCAAAAACAAACATATTAACTTGCCTAGAGAAGGGAATAAAAGCTTGTCAAGAAATTATCAGAATAGTTCATGAAGTGGGAAAGAATCAGTGGGTTTTAAGTAGTAAACACGTTCAGGGGTTGGGAGGGTGCATAAGGAGGTGTGCAGAAATGAGTTTTATGTTGGTTATGCTAACTAATTACAGATTGAAAGCCAGTACTCTGGCAAGGGCAGAATGTGAAAGGAAACTTTTCTACTTACAACAATAAACTCGATATAGTAGGTGCTCAATAAATTCATATGACATGAATTAATCATGATATTTACTCACTTCTGACACGTAGGGTCAAAACAATCCTAAAAGCTAGTGATCTTTTACTTGAGATTAAGAAGATGGGAAAGGAAGAAGGAAAGTCTACACATGTTGTTTTTTTCAGTGTTCAGTGACATAAATCATATCAAACTTTTCCACAAAATTTGAGCTCCTATCCTTCTACTACCTCAGCGGCAAGCTGAGGGTATATAAAGATATACCCCAGTTCATCACAGAGAATTAACCCGTGTTTCACAAGGCATTTGTTAAATCAGTCCATGATTTCCTCTAGTCCCATGAGTTGCTCAGAGAAATGCTGAATGAATTTGCAGGTGGAACAATGGCCTGGAGCTTCATTGTTTACTCTATTTCTTCTTGTAGATATTCCACCCAGTTCGAGTTTAGGAGTTAAATTTTTATTTTTCATTTTTTGCTCTTATTCTCACTGTAGAGCAGTATTATTGAATAAATATTTTAAGGTAGACTGCGTGATTGTGTATATATTGAAGAGTAAGGAAACTGCTTGTGGTAAAAAGAATTAAGATGCATTATGTGTATGCAGTAGACAATAGGGAAAGAGAAAAGTTAGTTATGTCATATTATATTCTTTGCAGATAACCTCAGGCACTCTATGAACTTCTCTGGAGAGCTAAAGTGAAATTACAATAATCACGTCTATATATTTTTTCTTGCCTGCCATAATAAAAAGCAGAAGATAAAATTTTAATTAAATTCATTATCTGTCTTACTTTGAAATGTTAAACTTCAAAATAAAATGAGTAATCCATCATCAGAAACTATAGACAATTTAGTCAATACTAATTTGAACCTGAAGTATCATCATAAGGAATTCAGTCAGCTCTAGGAATTAATAATTTGTGATGATGTGTGTATTAGAAATGTCCTCAGGATACAATCAAAGCTTCAATTTTAGTTTTGCTTTAGCACATGTATTTAACTGATCTTGGGTACATGTGTATGGCTGTGTGCATAAGGATTTTGAAACGTCTGACAGTGCTGAGGCCACACTTCTTTAGAGTCCTCTACTTTGGTGCATGCGAAAAAAGAATCTCCAGCCAAATTCTAATTTTCTTTATGTATTTCTGCTTCCTGAGATAGGATGCTAGAAGTCACTGTATTTGGAATTTTCAGTTTGTTTGAAGAAAAGTACCAGAAAAAAACCTGTCACCTTAGGTGTGGACAATATATTATTTTCCTTTACTTAGATTTCCAGAAGATGTCAGAGAAAGGCACTGAAAAGTCTTTATCCATCCAGCAAACTTATATAACGCTCGGGTTCCATTTTTTTTTAAACCATTGTTGTGTGATAGCAATTTTATATTTTCAAGTATATTTGGGGCTCAAGGCTTCACAATATTTTGTTAAGTAGGCAAAATCCAATGTGTCAGGTGAAGTATTTATAGAAGAAAAAGTTTCCATGAAGTTTGTCTTTTCGAGAACATCCAATGAAAGTTTCTATCCTTTGGATGACATGTGAGAAGCAACCAAAAGTGTCACACACTGAAGAGCAGAGTAAAAAGCTCACATCAAAACAAAAGGCCTCTTTAATCCCCATGTGGCTACTGGTCAGCTGGATACATGAAAAACTCTTCACATTTGTCTCTGAGCCTTGGTGTTCCCATCCTTAAAGGAGATGACTACCAGTTTCTTTATACCTCTTCAATTCTACGTTCTTTTGAAACATTTTACCCCCGTATTTTAAAGATTTAGCTAAGCCCTTTCAAAGAACAGATGGAGATTCCATCAAGCATGTGTTCCCATCTTCACTTTGTAATTCTTCAGGATGCTTTCCTTTTTGCTGAATGACACAGAACAAAATCTAACGAGTCAGATGGCTGACTCACTGCATTCCCAAAGTGGGTCCATGTGCTTCCCTTCAGGACATCGGGTCACTGTTGGAAACTCTTCAAATTCTGGTTCAGATCTGATACCATTTGAGTTATCACAATTAAGTGTGCCTCGTCGATGAGTTCTTGTCCTTTGCAGGGACATGGACAAAGCTGGAAACCATCATTCTGAGCAAACTATCACGAGGACAGAAAACCAAACACCACATGTTCTCACTCATTCGTGGGAACTGAACAATGAGATCACTTGGACACAGGGTGGGGAAAATCACACACAGAGGCCTGTTGGCAGGTGGGGGGCTAGGGGAGTCATAGCATTAGGAGAAATACCTAATGTAAATGATGAGTTGATGGGTGCAGCAAACCAACATGGCACATGTATACCTATGTATCAGACCTGCACGTTGTGCACATGTACCCTAGAACTTAAAGTATAATTTTAAAAAGGGTGCCTTGTCACAGAGATAGACAGAGCACCCCCTTCCCTTCATATACATTACTCTTATCTTAATTTGAAATGAGTGAATAACAGAACTGATCTCTGATTTACAATGAACCAAAAGCTCAGTGCTTCTGTTTGTTCAGCTGAGGTCTCTGCCTTGCTGCTTTGTGTGTTGTCCTTTTAACTGTAAATATTTTGCCAGTTCCAATGATCATGGATTACTCATTGTGATTTGGAATCGTTTCTTGACTGGGATTGTGATCTCCAAAAGTCCATCCTATAATTTAAAGAAGCAATAAAAGAAACTATTATCTCTTTGTTAAGTAACCAGAATGCTGGGTCTGGAGAACTGGATGTATCCAATCATTAGAAACTATTTTGAGGCTGGGAGCAGTGGCTCAAGCCTGCAACCTTAGCATTTTGGGAGGCTGAGGCAGGCAGATCTCTTGAAGTCAGGAGTTTGAGACCAGCCTGGCCAACATGTTGAAACCCCATCTCTACCAAAAATACAAAAAATTAGCCAGGCGTGGTGGTGCGTGCCTGTAATCCAGCTACTCAGGAGGCTGAGGCAGGAGAATTGCTTGAATCCAGGAGGCAGAGATTGCAGTGAGCCGTGATCGTGCCACTGCACTACAGCCTGGGCGACAGAGTGAGACTCCATCTCAAAAACAACAACAACAACAACAACAACAAAAAAGGGAAACTATGTTCAAACACCAATGATTTTGAATCTTTATTCTTGATGTTTTTGTTCCGGCTTGTCCACAGAAAGTATATTTGCATCAAGAACCAGTAAAAGAACCAGAGATGAGTATGTCACAAACACACAGGATACTATAAATAAGATCATAAATACACCTATCGTGTTTTGATTTTCACTTTTCTGTCTATGGGTTGTAGTACTTAGATATTAAATGCTACATTGATAGGTTATACTTTTTTTGGGGGGAGAGTTAATTTTAAGAATTAAGAATAATATAAATAAAAACAGCAAATATAAGATAAATGTCTTCTAGTCCTCCTTCTTTTTTTCTATCCCTCTGCCCTAATTTCTTTCTCAAGGAATAATAGAAGTTTGAAAATTTTTGTGTGTGAAAAGCAGGTGACATATAGAAAGAGAAAGGGCTCTAGAATTGGAGACTCCAGTACACATCTGTGTTTCTCCAGTTAGTAAGTGGATCCTGGAAGAAATTACTTTGTAATCTTTAGTTTTTTATCTGGAAAGCTGAAGTTACTGAATACATTTGTTACAAAGATTAATTTAATGCATATAGAATGATAACATAGAGCATGGCACATAAACGTCCTCAGAAAATTGTGGCTACTGTTGACTAAAATTAATTTCACAAACAGCAGTAAAAATAGAACTCTGTGGAAATTATGGATGGATATTAGTAGCACCTCTCCTGATTTGGTATTTCCAAGGAAGAAAGGGAAGTGTGATGTTCTAGTCAATGGTATTTTATAGAATTGATTCTATCTCTGGTCTCCCTCTCTCTCCCTCTGCATGTTTCTATGTGACACACTAGTTTGAACTGCAGCGTGTCCTAAAACCCACGTTGCTTTTAGTGAATTGTTAAATTCTGGATGATCCCACTTTGATGACATTAAGACACTAGTTATTATTGTGAGTTGTGCTCTAACTGTCCTTGCCAACCTCCAACACATTCCTAAGTTTGGCATGCCATGAACTGGCTCTGTTTAGCCCCAGAGGTACTTTGGTCTGTCCTTGCCAGGGGCTGAGTGGGGTGCCAAGAGTTGGGCAGCAGAGCTGAGGCTGGGGAGAGCAAAGATGAAAGGGAGTGAGAGCTGGGGACAGAATCTAGGCTGGGTCGGGGCTGCTCTATGGCAAGTGTCCATCACAAAGAGGTCAACTTCTTACAGAGGATGAGAGGGAATGTGAGTGTCCAGCACTAGGGAGAGAGAACTGAGATTATGAGACCCTGGGCAGCCCGGGAAGTGTTGATGGTATGACATGAACCAATTGCTGGAGAGACTGAAGCCTAGGCTAGAATCCAGGACAGCTCCAGCCAATAGTCTAGAAAGTCTGGTTAAGTAAATGTGGGTCTGTAGCCCACATTGGCTTTTTATCTGGCAGAATTCCTTATTCATCTCTTTTGATTTATGAGCCTAGAATCCGAGCGGTCTTCTATGCCTTAATGTGATGCTTGTCAAGATTAAGTGTGCATAAGAATCACCTTTGCTAAAATGTACTTTCTTTTTTTTTTTTTTTTTGAGACAGAGTCTTGCTTTGTCACCAGGCTGGAGTGCAGTGGCGCGATCTCGACTCACTGCAACCTGCTTCCCAGGTTCAAGCAATTCTCCTGTCTCAGCCTCCCAAGTAGCTGGGATTACAGGCATGCGCCACCATACCCAGCTAATTTTTGTATTTTTAGTAGAAACAGGGTTTCACCATGTTGGCCAGGATGGTCTCAATCTCTTGACCTCATGATCCACCCGCCTCAACCTCCCAAAGTGCTGGGATTACAGGCGTGAGCCACCACACCTGGCCTAAAATGTACATTCTAATGTGGTAAGTCTAGAGTGTGGCTCAAGGTTCTGCATTTCTAATAAGCTTCTGGGTAATACAGATGCTGCTTGTCCAGGGACCATATTTTAAGTGTCAATACGCTTACAAACTGTTACTGTTTGGTCTTGCTAGATCCATGGGTCTTCTCTGTCTGTTTGCTGTCAGTGTTGCTTCCTCGCGGTAAAGAGAACATCACTAACTAGTTGCAGTGTTAGTCTGCAGCTGGACTGGTTGCCTTCAGGATATTTTGTCATACTGGAGCCCTGACAACTCTCATCTTTATTTTTATTGTGACAAAGCAGGTCCTCACTGAATTTAATATTGCTAGCAAAACCATACTGACATCCTGGAGAATTCAATTGTCTCATGCGATTGGTTTTCCTGGGCAGAAACATTTCCCCATCCATGCATGTACATCCATTGCCCTGACGGGAATTATCTTCTGCCTGGTCAGGGGTCTCCGTGAGAAGCCAGCATGCCTTTAACCTTTAAATACATGCTTATTTTTTCAGGTAAAATACAGAATTTGCCAATTTATGCCATTTTCCACAAAGAGAACCTTTCTCCTAGAACTTTATTTATTTATTTATGTTACTTTTGTATGATGTTAAATTAGGATACATTCCTGTTATTGGGCACAGGGACCTGGTTGCAAAATTCTGAATATAGTTGTCCTACAATGATGGTAGCCTTCAAAGTAGTTTTCCTTGTTCCCAGTGAGAGGAAAGGAACAGAAAAGACAAAGGCAAATCCCCATCTGGATCGTATTTCTGGTTTTACCTTTTCTTGACATTATTTAGCATTTGTCTGATCCTTACTTAACCAGATTTTCTAGGTGTGATCCTATCCATTCACACTCTTATCTTGCAAATTCCAGGTGTGTAGAAGGTTTTTAAGTGATTTGACATTGTGAAATATATCTAGTTTACTAGAATGAAGTCCTGGCTTCAGAAATATTGTGACATTGTTGTGACGTGAACAAGTTTAATGCTTCACTATTGAAAGTTTACATCATCAGCGTAACTGAGACTTGCTTGGTGTTTTGGTTTTTTTTTGTTGTTTTTTTTTTGGAGATGGATAGGAAATAATAATTGATTCAGCACTTTATATCTAAGCACTGTTTGGAAACCAAAACAAGGGCCATAGGTGTGTAGCATCATCAAGCATCCAGCACTCCATGCCTGGACATCAGCCTGCACAGGCCAGGAAACCAATTTAACCAGAGGTCCATTCAGCACCCAAGAATATAGCTAATCATGTGATGCCTCACATCCCTGTCATCCTGAGATACCACCTACACCGCAGGCACTTTCTGTCATTTATCTTTCCCTATTGTATTATCCTGTTTTGCTATGGACTTAGTTGGCCATGACTATCTTCTCCCAATCATCTCACTTTTAAAATATAACATAATGTTCATGAAGTCTTCTGTTTCTATGAAAAACAGTCTCTTTCACCTTCCACTTCTTTGGGGAATGTTTTCTTTGTTTCTTTGTCTTAATAGAAACCTGGCTTTATTCTCATAAGGGCTACCTCCTTGCTGCCTCCTCTCATGTAGGCAGGCCACACATCAGAGAGCCCAGAGGCAGGGTTACCATTTGCCTAGTGCCACAAGATGCCCTTTAAGTTGTAATAATCTCATTTACGATTACAAATGCCTAGCTATACATATCTTCACTCCTATTTATTATGCTTATTGTTCAAACTCCTGGTCCTCCAGACTTTTCTACTAGGCACGGAGTCTTTCCCTAGTCCTCAGGCCGTGACTGTGATCCTTCAGGGTGATTTCAATTTTCATGCAAGTTACTCATCTAACACCATTGATGCATAGTTTCTTTGTCTTGCTGGCTCTAGAGACTAACAACACCACTCCATTTCAGCCACTTATTTACTCTGTGCCTGTACCCTGAACTTCTCACTTCTCATCACTTAGACCTGAATACTTCTCTCATCTCCCAATAGATTAAATATATTACATCTTTCTTCTTTAATGATTTCCCAATCCAGCCTAGAGACCCTTTGGTCACATTGTGAATGCTACATTCTGTGCTTCACTCTTTTCTCACTGCACTAGCAGGCAAAATCCCAACGCTGTGTCCACTATACTGTCCTTCTTCTCCAGGCTGCCGAGCACTGCTGGAGAAAGCCTCACAGCCAGTCAGACTGAGGCCCCCACAAATCTGTGGTCTCCACGCCCCGCCAGATCCATACAACTTCCTTGACACATGCTTGCTTGTTTCCTCACCCAGTGCTCATAGAAACCAGCTCAAAACTCTGCTCCTACCGCACTGCTTCAGAATTTCCTCTCAACACATGACTCTGCCTCTTTTTAGTTCAATTCATAATGACTATTTCAAACATAACAGATATAAAGAAAAACTTTTTTTCCTATTACCCATTTTAAGAAATAAAACTTTCCTGATACAGTTGAAGAATACTTGTTCCCCTCCCTGATCACATTTATCATGCCCCTCCTTAATTTCTCTGTAATGTACATCTTGTGTATGTAGCCTTAAGCAATATATGAAGTTATTTTTAGTGGCAAAATTAGCAATTACTTTTGCACCAAGCTATAGAACCAAAGAGTATTGTTTTACAGTGTTTAACAATGTCTGTAACTGCCATCCTCTCTCTCTCTCTCTGTCTGCCTTCCTGCCACTCACTCCTCTTTTCTCAGTACTTTGTGAAGTTTATCTATGTTGCTTAATAAAATGAAGAGCTCCTCATTTTCTCTACTATAAAGAATGAATAAATCACAATATTATCTACCTTCTTGTTGATGAACACTTAGCCTGTTTTCAATATTTTATTAGAACTTGATTTGCTATGAACATTCTCCTAATTATCTTTTGATATGCATTTGTAAGAGTTTATCTACATTATATGCTTAGAAGTGAAATTACTTTTTAACTTTACTGGATATCACCAAATTATTTTTCATTGTGGTTGGAGTACCTGCAGTTTATAAAAGTTTATGTTACTCTAAATCTTCATCAATATTTGAGGTTTTGAAACTAAAATATTTACTTATTGATGGTTATATTTTATATATAATTTGGTTTTAGTTTACATTTCCCTGATACTAGTGAAGTTGATAATCATTTAATATGTTTCTGGGTAATTTGTGTTTAATATATTTGAATTACTTGTTTTTATATATTGATAGTTTTTTTCCCATTGTTTTTACTTTATATTGATTTGCTCACATGATTAATATATTCTGGAAAATAAATCTTCATCAGCTATGTTTATGACACTTTTTTTAATCCTGCTTGTTTTAGATTTAATTTGCCCTTTTTCTAGTTATGAAGTAAAAGCTTAGATAATTGATTTGAGACCTTCTTTTCTGACATAAACATTTAATACAACAAATTTTCCTCCAAGCATATTTTGATATATAGTTTAGTGATTTTATTTTGGTTCAAATAAATATAAATGTTCTTTGTGACTTTCTTTTTGCTTTATCAATTACTTGAAAGTATATTGTTTAATTTTCAAATATTTTGAAATATTCTAGATATGTTTGTTAGTAATTTCTAGTTCAATCTCCTTGTGGTCAGAAAATGCACTTGTTATGATTTCATTTATTTTAAATTTGTTAAGGTTTCTTTTATGAGTCAGCATAGAAGCTGTCTTAGTGAATATTCCATAAGCACTTTGAAAAAATATGTACTCTATTGTTAGGCAGAGCATTTTATAAGTGTCAGTTAGGTCAAGTTGTTGGTAGTGTTGTCTAAGTATTTTATATCCTCACTGATTTTCTGTTTACTCTGACAATTAGAGGAATGTTTGTGTCCTCAAGTATTGTGGATTTGTCTATTTCACTTCTGTTAGTTTTTGCTTCATCTGTTATGAAATTTTTAGGTACATTCATATTTAAGATCGTAATGTTTTCTTGATGAATTAACCATTTTATAATTATATAATGTGCATGTTAGTATTCCTTAATGCGAAATCTATTTTGTCTGACATTGATGTGGCCACACCAGTTTTCTTGATGTTTTGTTCTTGTATTTGATGTTTTTCAGTATTTTTGCAAATTCAGTCATTATCTGTTCAAATAATTATTCTTTTCTATTTTTTCTTCTAAGATTCAAATAGCATATGTACTAGACTGCTTGAATTGTCACAGTCTACTGTGGATCTCTTTTATGCTTTTTTGCTTATCGTGCTTTTTCACTCTTTGTGTTTAAGTCTGGATAATTTCTTTTTTTCTTTTTTTTTTATTATAATTTAAGTTCTGGGATATATGTGCAGAACGTGTAGGTTTGTTACATAGGTATACATGTGCCATGGTGGTTTGCTGCACCCATCAAGCAGTCATCCAGGTTTTAAGCCCCGTATGCATTAGCTATTTATCCTAATGCTCTCCCTCCCCTTGCCCTCCACACCCTGACAGGCCCTGGTGTGTGATGTTCCCCTCTCTGTGTCCGTTTGTTCTCATTGTTCAACTCCCACTTATGAGTAAGAACATGTGGTGTTTGGTTTTTCGTGGCTGTGTGTTTGCTGAGAATGATGGTTTCCAGCTTCATCCATGTCACTGCAAAGGAAATAAACTCATTCTTTTTTGTGCGTGTGGCTGCATAGTGTTCCATGGTGTTTATGTGCCACATTTTCTTTATCCAGTTTATCATTGATGGGCATTTGGGTTGGATCCAAGTCTTTGCTATTGTGAATAGTGCTGCAGTAAACATACATGTGCATGTGTCTTTATAGTAGAATAAATATAATCCTTTGGATATATACCCAGTAATGGAATTGCTGGGTCAAATGGTATTTCTGGTTCTAGATCCTTGAGGAATCGCCACACTGTCTTCCACAATGGTTGAACTAATTTACACTCCCACCAACAGTGTGGTGGGAGTGTAAATTTTTCTTCATCCTGTCCAGCATCTGTTGTTTCCTGACTTTTTAATGATCCACACTCTAACTGGTGTGAGATGGTATCTCATTGTGGTTTTGATTTGAATTTCTCTAATGACCAGTAAAGATGAGGTTTTTTTCATGTTTGTTGGCCACATAAATGTCTTATTTTGAGAAGTCTCTGTTCATATCCTATGCCCACACTTTTTGATGGGGTTGTTTGTTGGCAACCTACAGAATGGGAGAAAATTTTTGCAATCTATCCATTTGACGAAGGTCTACTGTCAAAAATCTACAAGGAACTTAAATGTATAAGTCTGGATAATTTCTATTAGCCTATCTTCAAGTTCACTGATTATTTCCTTGCCTGTGTCAAACCTACTGGTTAGCCTGTCAAAGGCATTCTGCATCTCTGTTATTATGTTTTATTTACATTTCTAGTATTTTGGTTTTATTCTTTCTTATAGCTTCTATCTCTGCTAAAATTCCCCATCTGGTCATGCAACTTCTCCACTTTTTCCACTACAGTTTTTAGCATATTCCCTTTCTGTTAGTTCTAATACCTGGGTAATATCTGAGTCTCGGTCTCTTGGTATATATGTACATATTATTTTTTTGCTTTTGCTTTTGACACTTTTTCATCCTTCTCCTCTTCTGCCCCACTTTTCCTTCTCTTCCTCTTCTTTCTCCCTCTCCTTTATCTTCTTCTCTTCTTCCTCCTCTCTTTATTCTACTTTAATATTAAATTGTGCTTAGAGTGCGGTTTAGATGGCTGGAGACTGCTCTCCACTCTCCACTCTCTACTTTAAGCTTTCTTGGAAGTTTCTACCTGAGAGAGGTTCATTATTTGTGCTCGCATGCCCCCTCTGGTGGGAGGTAGCCTTCTGTCACTTGTTTCTTGGTGTCTCAGCCTGGTGGCGGGGGCAGAGGCATTCTCTATCGTCATCTTTCATGCTTGGTTGTAGACAGGCCCTATGTTCTTGGGTCTTGGGGTGGAACTTTCTCAGTGATCCGATCACTCTATAGTAATAAAGGATCAGAGGATCTCTAGTGGTGTCATCCCAGGAAGATTTACTGCTCCTCCCTTTCTAATTTCCATGAGTCTTCACCTAAGTTCAGCAGGGTCTGTCATTTTTGTTCTATAGGAAAGAGGATCCAAGTGGGTCTTTGTACTTTTCCTGCAATTACTGCTGTTCCCCTTCAGCAGGCATGTACCTCAAAGGGACACTTTCTCCACGCACCCACTCTGCTTCCAATCATTCTCATGGGCATTTGGGTGAGGTCCATGAAGAAGACCCTTTAGTCAGTGCAGAATACTCTTGAGTAAAGGCTCTCAGGAGTGTTATATTCTCATGCTAGCCCACAGATGACATTATATATTTTGGCTGAATTCTTATTACCAGCTTTTTTGAGGTCTGATATGGTTTGGTTGTATCCCTACCCAAATCTTACCTTGAATTGTAATAATCCCTATGTGTCAAGGGCAGAGCCATGTGGAGATAATTGAATCATGGGGTCAGTTTCCCCCATACTGTTCCCATGGCAGTGAATAAGTCTCACGAGATCTGATGGTTTTATAAATGGGAGTTCCCCTGCACAAGCTCTCCCTTGCCTGCTGCCATGTAAGATGTGCCTTTGTTTCTTCTTTGCCTTCCACCATGATTGTGAAGCCTCCCCAGCCATATGGAACTTTGAGTCCATTACACCTCTTTTCTTTATAAATTACCCAGTCTCAGGTATGTCTTTATTATCAGTGTGAGAACAGACTAATACAGGGCCTGACATCTCTTCCTACCATGCCCTGCTCCATGGAGATATGTAAATTTCCTTAGGTATCCAACTAGTTGGTTGCCCTGAGACCTCATCTGTTTTACTAGTTAAGGAAAACTTATGATTTCATGCTTCATTTAAGTTTTCCTTGAAGTTAGCGTGGGAGTCATTCTTTATATCTTTGTACATCCTAAATGGAAACTGGAACCTTCTATGTTACAAATATATTTTCCTAGTCCGTGGTTTGTTTCTTCACTTTTTATGACATCTTTTGCCCACAGAACATTTTAATTTTAAAGTAGTCAGATTTATTCATCTTTTTATTTTTTTCTTCTCTCTCTTTTTTTTTTTTTTTTTGAGATGGAGTCTTGCTCTGTCGCCCAGGCTGGAGTGCAGTGGCATGATCTTGGCTCACTGCAACCTCCGCCTCCCGGGTTCAAGCAATTCTCCTGCCTCAGCCACCCATATAGCTGGGATTACAGGCACATGCCACTACATCCAGCTAATTTCCGTATTTTTTGGTGGAGACGGCATTTCACCATGTTGGCCAGGCTGGTCTCAAACTCCTGACATCATGATCCACCCACCTCAGCCTCCCAAAGTGCTGGGATTACAGGTAGGTGTGAGCCACCATGCCCGGCCCATGTTTTTCTTATGGTCTATGCTTTTGAAGTTGGGTTGAAAAATCTTTTTCTACATTGAGTTCATAAATATGCTTTTTTATTTAAGAAAAAAAATAAAGCCATTGGTAAGAGCATCATCAATTTCAGATCATGCTTCATTTTCTACTCACCTTCCTTTCTTTAATTATAGTGGATTGTACCACCTGGATTTTGCCTTGCTTGTATCTCCTTAATGTTCAATTCTATTTCTCTCTCTCTTTTCTGGCCATGTTACTTCAGCATTTAAATGTGCTTATGTATCCCAATTATTAAAAAAAAAGCTATTTCTTAACTTAACTCAGTGGCCTTATCTGCTTGAGAAATATCAGCTAAGTAGAGTGATGACACTGTTCCCTCTGTTCTTCCTAGCTACTGCTCCTCCCATCACTGACCATGCCTTTTCCAACTAACTTCTTTTCTTGTCCCCTTAAATATTTTTGCACCTTAAGATTAATTCCTCAGCCCTCTCTTCTTCTCACTATATGCATTTTTTTAGTGACTTCATGAATTATTTGGTTTTAACCATTAGCCAAATACACTTAACCAAAGATGCTTCTCTAGACTTAATATTTCTCCAGAAAATTGAGACCCATGTGTGTTTCTAAGGCACCTCAGAACAACATGAGTAAAACTAAATTAACTATCCTTGACTAAAATTCCTTTTCTTTTATTCTCTCCTGATAGGTTAGTGGCTTGTAATTTACTAGGTAGCACGATCTTTCTCTTTTGCATGAATTCACCTCTGATATCACATCTAATTCTATCACCAACATCAGGTAATTCTATTTAATAACTTAGAATCTAGATTCTGTTCTCTAATCATATACTTCTATCTTGGCTTAACCCTCATTATTATTTTATTTTCCTTGAATATTAACCTCTAAATAGGTTGCTTTTCTTATCAAGCTACCACCTTTCAGTACAGTCTTTACTTTGACACGGTAGTGGATTTTCTAAAATTCACGTATGATCATGTCACTCTCTTGCTTAAGTATATCTAATGTGGCTTCTTTCTGCTCTCATAATTAAACTTATTCTCTCTAGCCTGGCCTTCAAGCTTTTTCTCTGATCTCCGCTTATCTTGCTAGTTTTTCTCTGGAAGCAATTCTCATTTCAGATAAGGAATAACCACCACCATACACACAAAAATCTAATGGACAACATGAGGACAGTGCTTAATAATAGTATTTTATTCAGCATTTTTGCTAAATGAGTAGATTATAGCTGCTCTTGCCACAGGGGCCAAAATAGGTAAATGAATAAGATGATGAATATGTTAATTTGTTCCACCATAGTAACTATTTTGCCATATATGTGTATCTTATAACGTCATGTGCATATCTTAAATATACACAATAAAATGTATTTATTTTAAAAAAGAAGGAGACTCAAAGTTTTCAAATTGAGTTCTAAGAATGTATTTTTAAAGCTCCAGAGAAAAAGCGAGGGCAAGGAGTGAATGACGGGCAGGGGGTTAATAGGGCTTGTATTTCCCAGCCCACCCCAAACAGATCAGCTCTGCTTTTATCTGTTTTACATATAAGCCGTTATATTTCATTATGAAAAAATTTCATTGACAGGATAAAAAACATTAGGAAAACCAACATCTTGGATTTAGCCAAACTGAACTATTTGCAGTTCTCTGACTTGTCATATTCTTATTTTCCCACATCTTTCATTCCTGCTGCTCCATTGGCCTAGAATTGCCAGGACTCTCCCCTTCATGTAGTTCACTTCCTGGAGCCTCTTCCATGCAGTCATCCTGGATTTATTTGAGCCCTTATTTGGTGCTCTTTCCTTCTGCCCTATACTCTGATAATATCCCTTTCATGGCAGTTATCACATTCCACTGTAACTATTCATTTGATTTCCTCCTACTAAGACTGAATTCTTTTAAAGGCCAATCCTAAGTTATTTATTTCTGTGTGCTCAGTGCCTTGCACGTGGTGACTTCTTAATAAATGTTTGTTTATACAATAAATGGATGAATAGATTTATCTAGTGTTTATTGGAATCAATCTTGTTGCTATGGGGAAATAAAGAAGAGAATCAAATTTACGTTCTGACAGAGTTATTTAATTAAAAAGCAGAGGAAAAAATGTATATCTATAAAGTAGAAAATAAACAGTAATAAATTATGTGAGATAAGTTACTAGGGGAACTTAGGAGAGCATGGTATTGCTTTCAGCTGAAGAAAGAGAAGTCATCATGGACGAGGTGGCACTTAAACCTGGCCCATAGAATTTGAAGGTATGTCAATTAGGAATGCATTTGAGGATGATAGAATGGAATGTAGAAAGCCATTGGGTGTAATGTGACCCGTTTCTTCTGCATATTTGATATCATAGGTTGTCATCAACTCAACTCCATAATTGGCTCAGAGAGAGTTTTAAATTTTGGCTAGAAGCCGATAGGGAATACCAACATTAGAGAGTTTCTTTCTTACTTGTATGCTGCTTCATAGGAGGAAAAATTGATTAAACTCTTGAGTTTGTGCATTCTTTTGTTCATGTCTCAGAATTTCTGTTCTGTCAAGAATCAGCCCAAATAAATACACACACATATAGATAGGTACATAAATTAATAAAATGTGAAAGAATCCATGAAGGAGGGAATATATTCCCATAGTAGTGTTTACTAAGTGTTTGTGTCAGTTTGGGTCTTTCAGAAACAGATGCCAAGATGAAATGAGACATGCAAAAGATTTATTGGGAGGACACTTGAGAAGGATAAAAGTGAGAGAGCAGGGTGGGAGAATCTTCAGACTGTAATACACCTGTATGACACTTCCACACAGAGACGGAAGGGGGAGAATTACACAGGAACAGCCTCAGACTATAGTACAGCTTTAAGAAAGTCTTGGCCAAGCTGATGGGGAGCCCCAGAACAAAGATTGCTTGTTAGCAAAATCCCGCAGCAGGCAGAAATGGCCTGACTATAATACTTCTGCCATGTGTAGGCACTTGGAGCGATCTAGGAGGCACCTGGCTTCCCTGAGGACCTTGGAGTACTCTGCAGACATGGAGGCTCGAGGCTCAGACACCCGTATTTCTCACAGCAGGTCTCTTGATGAGACATCTGAGTGGTGCACCCCATGGTCCCACAGTGTGCATTCCCGAAAGGTTTAACTCATCTATAGATTTTATGTCTGTGATTTAGTCACAAGAAATTTATAAATAATTGTTTTAGGCTACCAAACATCTTTACATGTAGAAGGCATTTAATGTCTTGCTGGGGTTCTTTGTTTATTTCTTGTAAATTTGTCTAAGTTCCTTGTAAATTCTGAAAATTAGGCCTTTGTCCGATGGGTAGATTGCAAAAGTTTTCTCCCATTCTGTAGGTTGCCTATTCTCTCTGATTATAGTTTTGTTGTTTTGCTGTGCAGAAGCTCTTTAATTAGATTTTATTTGTCAATTTTGCTTTTGTTGCAGTTGTTTTGGCAATTTCATCATAAAATCTTTGCCCATGCCTATGTCCTGAATGGTATTTCCTAGGTTTTCTTCTAGGGTTCTTATGGTTTCAGGTTTTACATTTAACTCTTTAAACCATCTTGAGTTAATTTTTGTATAAAGTGTAAGGAAGGGGTCCAGTTTCAGTTTTCTGCATATGGCTAGCCAGTTTTTCCAGCACCATTTATTAAATAAGGAATCTTTTCCCCATTGCTTGTTTCTGTCAGGGTAGTCAAAGATCAGATGTTTGTAGATGTGTGGTCTTATTTCTGAGGTCTCTATTATATTCCATTGGTATATTTGTCAGTTTTGGTAACAGTACCATGCTGTTTTGGTTACTATAGCCTTGTAGTATAGTTTGAAGTCAGGTAACGTGATGCCTCCAGCTATGTTCTTTTGCTTAGGATTATATTTGTTATACAGGCTCTTTTTTGGTTCCATATGAATTTTAAAGTAGTTTTTTTCTAATTCTGTGAAGAATGTCAATGGTAGTTTGATGGGAATAGCATTGAATCTACAAATTACTTTGCACAATATGGACATTTTCACAATATTGATTCTTCCTATCCATGAGCATGGAATGTTTTTCCATTTATTTGTGTCCCCTTGTATTACCTTGAGCAGTGGTTTATAGTTCTCCTTAAAGAGATCCTTCTTTTTTCAATTGTTTAAAATAGCTTGAGAAGGAATGGTACCAGCTCCTCTTTGTACCTCTGGTAGAATTCAGCTGTGAATCTGTCTGATCCTGGGCTTTTTTTGGTTGCTAGGCTATTTATTACTGCCTCAATTTCAGAACTTGTTATTGATATATTCGGGGATTTGACTTCTTCCTAGTTTAATCTTGGGAGGGTGTATGTGTCCAGAAATCTAACCATTTCTTCCAGATTTTCCAGTTTATTTGCATAGAGGTGTTTATAGTATTTTCTGATGGTAGTTTGTATTTCTGTGGGATCAGTGGTGATATCCCCTTTATCATTAAACTAAGCTTGTGAAGCTTAGTTTGGCCAGACATGAAATTCTGGGTTGAAAATTCTTTTCTTTAAGAATGTTGAATATTGGCCCCCAGTCTCTTCTGGATTGTAGGGTTTCTTCTGAGAGATCAGCTGTTAGTCTGTGGGCTTCCTTTTGTAGGTGATCTGGCCTTTCTTTTTGGCTGCCCTTAATATTTTTTCCTTCATGTTGACCTTGGAGAATATGGTGATTATGTGTCTTGGGGCTGATCTTCTAATGGAGTATCTTAGTGCGGTTCTTTGTATTTCTTGAATTTGAATGTTGGCCTGTCTTTCTAGGTTGGGGAAGTTTTCCAACTTGGTTCCACTCTCCTTGTCTCTTTCAAGTACTCCAACCAGTTGTAGGTTCAGTCTCTTTACATAGTCTCATATTTCTTGAAGATTTTGTTCCATATTTCTTGAAGGTTGTGTTGGTTCCTTTTCATTCTTTTTTTCTCTAGTCTTGTCTGCCTACCTTATTTCAGCAAGATAGTCTTCAATCTCTGAAATTATTTCTTCTGCTTGATTTATTTGGCTATGGATACTTGTGTATGCTTCACAAAGTTCTTGTGCTGTGTTTTTCAGCTCTAGGTCATTTATGTTCCTCTTTAAACTGTTTATTCTAGTTAGCAGCTCCTGTAACATTTGATCATGGTTCTTAGCTTCTTTGCCTTGGGTTAGAACATTCTTCTTTACCTCAGCAAAATTTGTTGTTACCCACCTTCTGAAGCCTACTTCTGTCAATTTATCCATCTCATCCTCCATCCAGTTCTGTGCCCTTGTTGGAGACGTGTTGCTATCATTTGGAGGAGAAGAGGCACTCTGGCCTTTGGGGTTTTCATCTTTTTTTTTTTTTATTGATTCTTTCTCATCTTCATGAGTTTGTCTAGTTTCAATCTTTGAGGCTGCTGACCCTTGGATGAGGTTTCTGTGGGGACATTTTTGTTGATGCTCTTGTTGTTGCTTTGTTTGTTTGTTTTTCACTAGTCAGGTCCCTCTTCTGTAGGGCTGCTGTGGTTTGCTGGAGGTTCACTTCAGGCCCTATTCATCTGGTTTGCTCCCGCAACTGGAGATGTCACTTGAGGAGGCTGGAGAACAGAAAAGATGGGTGCCTGCTCCTTCCTCTGGTATCTCTGACCTCAAGAGGCACCGATCTGATGCTAGTAGGAATGCTCCTGTATAGGGTGTCTGATGACCCTTGTGGGGGGTCTCACCCAGTTGGGTGGCATGGGAAGCAGGACCCATTTAACAAAGCACTTTTGCTGTCCCGTGGTGGAGGGGATGTGCTGCGCTGGAGGGAAACCTGCTCTTCTGGGCTGCCTGGATTCTACAGAGCTAGCAGGAGGAAAGACTAAGTCTGCTGGTTCACAGAGACGATTGCCACCCCTTTCTCTAGGGGCTCAGGCCCAGGGAGATCAGAGTTCTGTCCCTGAGCACCTGGCTGGAGTTGTTGGAGTTCCTGTAGGGAGGCCTCGCCCAGTGAGGAGGGATGGGTCAGTGTCTGGTTTGAAGAGGCAATCTGGCCGTAGTCTGCCACAGCCGGTGTGCTGGGCTGTGGAGAATACCTCTCGGGACCCAGTCGTCCAGCCTCCCTGGCTTCAGCAGGGGTAAGGTGTGGCCTGGAGCTTTAGTGATAGCTGCCGCCCTTCCCCACTGGGAGCTTAGTGTATTAAGTAGCTAGCAGCTGCAATGTTGGCTCCTGCCCCTCCCGCAAGGAGCTCATAAGGTTTAGACAGCAAGCAACAGCAGCAGTGGTGATGCCGCCCCTCCCCCCAGAAACTTGGCTGACTTAGGCAGATTCCAGCCAAGTGGCTGTTGAGAATCTGCATGGCTCTGTGGTTGGGACCCTAGGCCCCAGTGGCATGGGTTCATGAGTGGGATCTTCCGATCTATGGGTTGCACAGTTCCTTGGAAAAAGCAAGTTTCCCCAGGCTGAATAGCACACTTACTTCCTGCCTCCCTTGTCTGGGTATGGGGGCTCCCCTCCCCTGTATGGCTCTCAGGTGGGCAGCCACACCACACTGCTCTTCCTTTTACTCTCTGGGTCATGCCAGCCACCTATCAGTCCTGATGACAGAACTGGATACCTCAGTTGCTGGTGCAGGATTTGTATGCTCTTTTGCTTCTTTTAGATGAGAGCCTCTGATCACCACTGCTTCTAGTTGGCCATCTCGGCCCACCCCCGCTCCCCCAAATAAATTCCTGTACTTTTTTTTATCTTAAAAGGATAACTATGTAGGGATTTTTTAAACATTTCATTAAAAATGATTTTAACTAGAAAAAAATTAAATTTGTGGTAGGAATGGCAAGTTTCATTCTTATTGAAAGGACTTTTTTTTCCTCCATATTTTGGTCATGATAAGCACTCACTAAGTGAGAGCACAAAACAAAACTAAATGAATAAAAGTTTTTAACTTTCTATCCACTACTGTTGAAAACACTTGTGTTTAAGTATCTTTATGCTAACTCCCCTTTTCCCTGCTTCTTTTCCTAAGATAGTGCCACTTGTGTGAGGAAAAGGGTCTCATGGAACTCATTGGTCTCATGTGTTAGTGGGTGGATATTTGCTTTTGTCCATTGAGACACAGCAATCCTGGCCCAGTCACTGCTCCCCCATCTGGCTGGAGTAACCTGTAGCCTAAGCTTGTCCAACCTGCGGCCCCAGGATTGCTTTGAATGTGGCCCAACACAAATTTGTAAACTTTCTTAAAACATTATGCTTTTTTTTGGTGATTTTTTTTTCTAGTTTATCAGCTATCTGGTAGTGCATTTTATGTGTGGCCCAAGACAATTCTTTTTCTTCCAATGTGGCCCAGAGAAGCCAAAAGATTGGACACCCTTGCTGCATAGATTGTCCTCTCTCATGCTTTCTGACTAACTAGGCCTCATCTTGTCTCTAGATGGCAGAGAAAACCTACTGAGTTTTGGCCATATCCTCTATCTGCTTCTTGGCCTAGAAAGCCAACACTATAACCTCTGCTGCAGGGTCACCGTATCCCTTTTATCAGAGACATGTGCTAGGTCTCAGCTCAGCTTCCTTTTTATCCACACTTTGAGAGCCAGTAGTCTTTTCTCAGGCTCATCCATGAGTGAGAGGAGCAGAGGGAAATGCTGGGTTTAAACTGATGCCCTGTCCCTCTGCCCATCTACTTGATGGGCTGTCTTCCACTCCCAGTAGAAAGTTCAATGTTTCCACAGGGACAACCTGAAAGATGGTTCCTCCTATATTTGCAATGGAGACAGGACATCCACTTGCCATCTACCAGTGAGTTCTCCTCCCTTCTGGGATTTAAAGTCCTAGAGAGGAGCACCACTCCCTGAACCCTGACTTGGTCTCCCTCACCTGTCTTTGTCTACCTCTGATTCCAACTTCATGGATTTCAGGAGTGTCTTCAGCTCATTATGTAAAAATTTTGGAATTTGACCATCCAGGTACATCCCATAGTTCACTAAATGAGAGGTAAAGGATTTAGCACATCTTGTTTCCTCAAACTTGTTTTGCCATTTTTTACACTGGACTAAAAAATATCACATCTCGGTCTCTATAGATGATTGTGAGGTAAAGACTATTGTAAATAAGTTGCATTATTTAATATTTGCAAAGTGATTGCCCTCATTACAATTTTTTACATGTAATCACTAAGAAATCTGACACCTCTTTTTGCTCCTTTCATCTTCTGTACTTTTTATTTTAATCCCTTTATCTTATTTCTTTTAATCTCCATTTCCTTTTTTAAAAAAATCTCAAATCTGATGAGAACTCTGGTATATGACACTGTCCCTGAAATATGCTATTACACAGGAACCATAACAGCTAAGGGCATTCTCCTTAACACCAATCTCCTGTACGTGCAATTTGCCAGCAGAACACTATCTTGACACGAAGATGCTATTTGATTTACCTATCACTGGTGAGTGAACAGCGCTGTACTAATGTTGAGCGCATCACATTTGCCCCTTCATTATGTAATGTCTCCAATTTTTCGATGTGTGTTGTTAGTCTTGTCTTCCTAATTAATAATAACCTTCTTGTATGATTTTATGTGTCTGTCAGATTGCCCTTTATAATGTGAGTGTACAAAATATTAACAAATATCTGTTATTGTAGTGGTCAGTGGGAAATATTGTTCAATTAAATATAACTGAACTATAACTACCAATCATCTTTTGTCCCTGGGGGAGGGTGGGAGAACCAAGAGTATTTTCTGAGTATGATGACCATTCAGCTTGTACCTCTTCTGAGTAAGATAAAAGATGTGAGAACTGGCCTGAGTAGAAATATGCTTAAAAGCTATCTCTTTTAAGTATGCTTGTGGTATACAGCAACCACAATCTATTATTGTGAAAAAATTTTGCAAGTAGGCACAGAAAATAAACTGCTATATGTTATCATAACCATAGGTAAATGCTCTACTTAACAGCTAAAAATGCAGTTACTTTCTTGAGCTTTGTGACTAATTCCTTCTGAAGTGTGTGCTTGGATAACAAGTACCAAATCTTCAGTTTGTCCTCAGTGAAAATAAACAGAATATCAAGAGGTTATCTCATAATTCTTGTTTTGTATATTTAACTTCATTCTCTCTAAAATTGAATTTATTTTCACTTAGCGAATTAGTTTTGCATGGATAGTATGCTTAAAATGGGACCACATTAATGAGACTTTGTAGACATCTTACGTCAGTCTTCTCCTCCCATCCTCAAATTATACAAGTGCGCATATACCGATAAACAGAGTTAGATATTTATTTCATTAATTATTCACCGATAGTGTGCTGAGGTGTTATTTTGCTAGGATTCATCATACTGCCTCCTTTTCACATTTGAAGATGATTGATCAGGATTGTGGGTTGAGTCTTTGGTCAAGAAATATAGAGAAGTTAACAAATTATATAGTCCTCATGTCTAAGTCACACATGCCTTGCAGTCTGCTACAGATATTATCTCACTATTAGCATTTGTCATAGGTCTTTGGGAGAACGTGGTGCTATGAATGTGTGTGTTCTCATCAGAAAAGACTTCTAAATTTAATGGTAAAAAAAATTAGGAAGCATGATCGCTGTTCAAGCTTTATTATTAATTCAAAACCTAATGTTCAAATTGATGGATTTGGTCTAATTGATGGTGCAATAGCCTTCTACCCCCAGAAATATTCTTGATTGTATCCTTAGAAGCCAATATGTATTTATCTATAATTTTATTATACTATTTTCTAAAAATTCAAGAAGCTTTTTGAATTTAATTTCTGCCAGATTTTTTTAAACTAGAGCTGAATTATAAATGAAGCCACTTTACCAAGAACTGCAAAGAGTGAGGCTGTTGGTTTGGGAAGTTTGAGACATTATTAGTATTCTAAACCAAACTTGATTACTGCTATCTCATTAAACGGCATTGGGCAGACATTTAAATATTTTTATACATTTTAATTCAGCTGGTAACTTGATTTAAAACAACATTGATTTTTTAAAAAATTTATTCTTGGTCATATATATCATGTTAAATATAAAAATGAATTTGTAAGTATTTGAGGCTGTCTATATGACAGGGTATTAAATTCTTGGAGAGTCTTTCTTTCCCCATGCTAATTTTCATCAATTTTCTATTGCTTTAATTTCCCCTTGAGCTTTAGCTTTTTAGAAGAATGATTCATTCTTTTCAGCATATACCATGATCATTAAACAATTACACCTTTATCAAGTAGAGCAGCAAAAGACTCCATGGATAATAATGAGGTTGGAAACTCTCCTGTACAACCTGTTGGCTCATCTGGGAAGAAGAATGTCATGCCAAATTATTTTTTATGTGGTCAGTAATAATGTTCTAACAAGGGTGGATGGAGAGATGAGCATAAAGGGCAATTCTAATGGAAAGAACGATAGTAATATTCACCTTGCCAGAACATGGTAATGTCTTGACAAGATGCTACATGCTCTTGCTGCTAAATTAGGTTTTATACTTAGTTAGCAGCCCCTATAGCTATCCACTATCTTACAGACTGAACTAGAAGATAAATAATATACCTTTCATGTTTTAGAAGTCTTTCATATGACTATGTAATAAATGCTTTGAGAATACCTATTAAACCTAGACTTTATGATGCATTAACTGTGTGGAATGGTTCTGAAAGTATGAGTGGAGTAGGCAGGAAGAAAGTTCATTTGAATGTAGTTGCAGTCTCTACCTACCTTTACTCTTTAGCTTTATACTGAACTCCAATATGACTGAAAATTTAACTTTTGATGTTTCCTAGGTACAGAATTTCAGAGTGGGATATCAGATCTTTAGTGTGAAGATACATCTACATTAAGCCACGAATCACTAGAACTGACATTTGGACAAGAAAATTTGGAACATTTTAAAACTGTGAAGGTTGATCATGGAAATTAAAGAGGAAGGGGCATCAGAAGAAGGGCAGCACTTTCTTCCTACAGCCCAGGCCAATGATCCCGGGGACTGTCAGTTCACAAGTAAGTATGTGTGTATCCCTCCCTGTTTTTGCATCTAAAGATGCAAATTGGGCCGATGAAACATACACATACATACATGCATTCATAGATTCATAGGAACTTCGGTTCTAATAAATGGCATGAAATTACCAAAGTATTTTTCCTTTGCACTATTTACCTTGGTGGCATGAGTGTATGATATGCCTCTCATCTTTTATCTTGGGTAAGATAGATGATAGTCCATGAAATGGTTAAATATCAAATAACGAGATTAAATATCTTGAATATATATTAAGAGCCTAATGAATACTTTTTAAGTATACCTTCTAGACACTTAATACTTTCTAAGAATAACTGGTATTTATATAATCTTATATGGGAATTTTTTTATACTGTAGAAATTCTCTCTTTAAACCCAAAAGGTACTTAAGTTGAAAGCATTAAGAAAAAAATTGTTACACTAGAAATTTAGACTGTCACTGCCATACCAGAGAGCACTAGGCCACAAATATAGAGCCAGTGGAGATTTGGCCAAGTTTGCATGTGAACATTAAAATTGGTTTTGTATTACTTAAGTAAATAAAATCATTGGAAGAATTGTATGTTTTCTTTTGTATTTAAAATTCTAGGGTTTCGGTTTTATTGTTTAGCATGAATTATGCCTTTTATGCCTTTTTCCTTTCTTTTCAGAAGATTCCTGTAGTCCAGTTATTTAACACTGGCAAATATATGTCTAACCTTCTCTTTTAATTTACATTATAAAGCTAATCTTTAGAAAATTGTATTGGTTGGATGCGTTTTTGAGAAATCTGATTGTCAATGTTTAAAGCAGAGTTAATTGTTAATGACCTTTTAAAAAAACCCAGACATTTCAAGTTCACAAAAACCTACCTAATGATTGTCACTTTAACCTCTCTTGAAAAATCTAAAATTGTTAACCAAAGCAATTGCTAAATGTCAGCAGGAGAAAAAATATACAGTTACTGTGCAAAAATAAATAATAAATAACTGTGAATAAAAAGCAGTTAATTTTTATACAAAAAGGTGATTCTTAAAATATATTAGTGACCAAATGCCAGTAAATTTAAATAGTATCTGATGAATGCACCAGCAAAAATAAGCAAGGAAAGGATTTGTATAATATTCTTTCATTTATTGCCAAATAGTTTACTTTTTCATACATGTTAGTTTTGCTTCTTTGGCCACCCTTGAGTTGTAACAAATGGCCTCCCGTTCATACATCCAGTCATCCACTCTTGTTTAGGAAGCTGCTACACTGTGTGTGGATTTTAGGCATCTACCCATATCACTTCCCACAATGTGATCACTCTACCTTCTAGCTGTTAGATGGTTCCATTTCTGTACCTTTGTCCCCAGACTCACTTTCATTCCTAGCTCATCTTAAATTATTTAGCCATCTTGCTATATTTTTTAAACATTGCTGACCAAAGGAATGGAAACATTTTACAAAATGTTGGTTTGAGCTATTAATAAATTAGCAGAATAACCAGCACTACAATGTCCATCATAACCTAGCTGAAGATACCTCTTTTGTTACTGATTTACTGTTTACAGCAGGTTAGAGTGGCTTGGAAAAAAAAATCCATTTAAGAGAGTATTTTGGTAAGGGGGTTCTTTATGAAGGATCCACTTCTGTCTACATTGCATCCAAAAGAGATAAACACAGTTGTAAAATATGTTTTATGTTTGCCATGGCTTACAAAAACATTTCTTGGTTTCTTTATAACCATACAGATAAAATGACCAATCAAATCTTAAGTCACATCTAGTTCTGCAACAAATATTATGCCCTGCCCTGAGAACTGATTATTTATAACCCTGATAAACCAAGTTTATTCATTCTGCCAAATACTGTCTTTATTCATTCTGGTCACAATGAAGCATAGTAATATATATTGACGTATTCTTGATAATTCAATTTTTAAAAAATGTGAATTTGCTCCTGTTATTTATAGGTATCCAGAAGACTCCAAATGAACCGCAGTTGGAATTCATCCTTGGTAAGAAATTCCATCTTATTTATATCAATAAATATAAGAATTTGTGTAGTAGTTTGCAAAGTATATGTAGATTGCTTACATCAGTCCATATTTGACAAATTTTTATGAACATTGTTCTATTTTTAAAATTGTTCTATAAGGTAGGTGTTATTTTCTCCAAATTTATAGGAATTAACTTGCTGCCCAAGGATACAGGGTTCAGTGATGATAGTTTTGCCTCTCAGCCAGGTCTGCTGATCTCACATTCCATGCCCAGCACTCATTCTAACATAGTGACTGCATTTTGTTGCTAACCAGCATTCCTGCAACTCTGTTTGTCTAATTTTCTATACCTGGGCTGGAGACTGGCCACCTATAATTTCTCTTTGTGTTCTTTATGGCATTTCCAGGATTGTTGCCCATTTCTCTCGTATTCAAGAACATTCCCTGACTCTTCCATATTGATTTTTGTGAAAATGCCAGTGACATTTGAGAATTTAACTTTCAATGAAGTTTTGACTTGTTTAAGCAACTCTAAATATCTGTCACATGTAAAAATTTGTAACTTTGTCCAAGGATGAATTAAAAGTGTGCATTCTGAGACCAGTCCACTACTTAACTAATGAGTGGAAACTACTTTATATGTGAATTAAGTATGACTGCAAAAATACCGTTAGGAAATTAGCTACAAAGAGGTACTTAAGGTAAAAATGTGGTTCATATGAACTATATAGACTGGTCTTTTTTTTTTTCCTGTCATGGTTCTGAAATATTTCAGAAAGACAGTAGTATTTTTACATTTTATTTTAAACTAAGTTTTATAGACTAATACATGCACACATTCAATTTCATATACAGAGACCACATATAGTATTATAGTATCAAAATCTTTACATATTAATATATATATTTTCTAAAGTTTTGGGAGCAAATTGAGATATATATATACTCTATACTGGGTTTTAGTGGTTGGAATTTCTAAGTATTTTAGGAACGTGCATTTTTATTATGTTTTAAATTTATATTTTTTGCTAAAAATATTTTATTTTAAAATATGACTTATTGAGACCATAATTGGTATGTAATTCATTTTTTGAACATTATTTTTTAAAAATATAGCTAAAAATGTGCTATAAATTAAATATTAAAGATTTTTAAATTTTTCCAGGTATTCAGAAACAGGCAGAAATGTGAAAAACTCAAGAAAATTTTATAGTATAAACAATGAGGCTATTATTTTTTTCTCCCTCTCTCTCTAGAGAGTTTTCAGATTGTATCAGATATAAAAAGAATGTGTTTTAGGAAATGGAGCTGAAGAGCAAAAGAAAGGCTAGGCACTCTTCACTCGTACAACTTGAGCTTTCATCTGTCCATCTTTCATTTTTAAGAGAAGAAACTCACTTTTTACCTTTTTGACAGCACTTCTGAAAAGTGAAGTTTCATTAGAGTGATTTGATATATTTCCAAGCACAAATAAAGCTTTCTTGTTTGCCTGCTGGAGAAAGAGGGAATCTGAAGCAGCAGAAGCAATTAGGGTGGCAATTGTCAGGCAAATGTGGTGGCCAGCCTTCAAGAAATGGCATACTTGAACCAAATACCTGTCTTCTAGTGCAATTAAGAGAATCTATCTTGTTCAAAGACCTAACTATGCTGTTTGTTTAGAAAGCCAAGTAAATTTCAGTAACAACACCATCATCACTTATATTTCCGGATTTGAATCAAGAATTAAGACATTAGCAGCTGCAAGAATTTATTCATAATGTTCTTCCAGTATAAAAAACTTCAATTTCTTTCTTTATATTTATTTTTAAAATATACTAAGAAACGACAACAGATAATTTTATCTTGTCAAATGGCAAGAAATGCTTTATGAGCGAACACAAGTTTACTAAAAAAATACTATTTCAAGTCATCATGGAACTGTGTTGTTGATCCTAGAAGACACAGTCCCCAAACTGTTAGGTTCCTTAGCACTTTAAGATCTTCAACTACACCATTTCTTGAAGAATTTTTTAAAAACTACTCTTTCAAGGGTATTACAGATAAACCCGTGGATGATTTACTGTCCATTTTTGTCATTTTTTTCTTTGAGACTTTTTAATTCCACAAATCCTCCAACGTCACCTATTATTGTATGAGTAACTTCTATTCATTTCCCAATGAAAGAATAATAGCTTCTTAAATATTTTTATCATGTTTAAGGGTGTGCATATTTATTTAATCAGAAGTAAAACAAGAACAAATTCTAGGAAAAAGAAATTCAGTAAGGAAGAGGGCTTTTTCATCTAATTTTAACTAAATCTTTGATATTTGATTCTCTACTCTTAACCAAAGTATTCAAATTATTTAGGAATTTCAATGACCTTGCTTTCTAAATTAGGAAAACAGCCACACCAATCAATTTGCTAGGTGCCATATTGCTTTGTATAAGTTATTTTCCATCAAGGATTTGTGTCTGCTTTGTGTGCTGCTATATAATAATTATGTCTTGCTGAAGTTCTTCTGCTTATTGAATTCCTCTGCTGAAGTTCCTTACTTATTCAAATAAGTAAGGTAGGAGGTACTTAGTCAGTTGAGCAGCTAATTGGCTAAAAGTGTCTTGAGCACAAGATAAGCATGTACTGAAAAACTGAGTATCTCTTGTCCATTGTTAACTGTATTTCTAATGGTTGACTGCATTTAAATTAAATAATTCACCCCTACAACTGCGATTCTGTTTCCTCATATTTTGTTTCTTTGTGTTAATACTCTTTTTATTTTCATAAAGAAAGAAATAATTAAAAACCTAAGAGAACACTGAGTTTGTTTATGGTTTAATAAAATTGTTTTGATTTCAATAAAGCTGACATTTACGAAGAGGGATCATTTCTTAAAAACTAAGAACATTTCTTTATGGAAACAATTGTGGAAAATGTATAAAGGAGACTAATCTTGACAAGTATATAAAATACATTTCTATGAACTACTTTAAGGTTTTTCTCCTGTTAATTATTCGCCTCCACTTATTATGTCTAGAGTCAACAGAATGCTTATGAGAATATGTCTTCATATTTTTGTATGTACACCACATATACTATAAATCCAAAACAATAGATACTAGTACCTATTAAATACATAGGAAAGAATGGCATGCATATGTTTGCATATGTGTTCCTTATGTTCTTTCCTTGACGCTCTGAAGTAATGTTCTTGAAATTAATTCCTTGATGGCTAATACTCAATGCAAGCCAAATGACCAGATATGGGGTACAATAAAATATACATTTTGTACATGTCAACAAGCTTTGGGGTTGATTATGATAGGAATGGGGGCTGCTTGGAAGCTAGAGTGAAAGCAGTAATAAGCACAGGTCATTTATTCATCTAAATTATATTGGGAGAGGCATAGAAAGCCTGCATATAAAATCATTTCAGATAGTGTTAAGTTCTATGTAGACAGAAAGACGAGGCCACTGGGTAGAACATATCTGGGGGAGAGGCACTTGACTTGGGCGAAAGAGAGACTACTTTAGATATAGTTTTCAAAGAAGACCTCTATGTGCTTATGCAGGGTATAGATACTAATTTGGATATTGTTCATATTGAGCCTAAGAATTGGGTGACTTTCCAAGTAGGAGGGGACAAGCTATACTAGACATTGAAATGACACATAATAGGGTTCTTATAATGGGAATACTGGGATCGAAGGGTAGTAAATTAGGTTAGTGATTTGACCAGGAATGAAACCAAGTTATACGTTGTTCTGGTTTCAAGGTAAGAAAAAAAAAAAAAAAGCCACAGTGAAAATGGCAAGATAGTGGAGGACCATTTGCTGGGCTACTGGAATCCCAAGATCAGAATAGGACAATTACAGGATAGACTAGATGCTGAGCTAGTGAGATCTCATTCTCATACTTCTTGTATTGTCCCCTCACTTTCACCCTTACCTAAGCTGCAGCTATCTGAATAATGGGATCAGGCCTGGTGATTGGATGCTGCTGAACATCTAGTGAGTAAAGGATGGAGAGACATGGGATTTGAAGCCAACCAATTGTTAGATCTTTTGCCTTTTGTGGAGCTGTTTTATTTTAAGAATCCATGTATTATGTATAGAATAATTTTCTTTGGAAAAGTTTTTTCCTCTTAAATTTAAAATGTGCTGACTCCTTCACCATAGGTTTCACTAGCACATAAAATAGTAGTAACCTGTGATTCAAATTGTTTAACAGAGCCTTTATTTCTTGGTTTTCTCTAAAATGGGTAAATCTACATTAGCTGTTATAATTTTATATTAATATAGCAAAAATTATCACAAAAACAAATAATAGGCAATGTAGAAACACATCACAATTATATCTAGAATGTGGCCATCCATCATACATTTTTAGACATATTTAACCCTCTTTTTCCTGTTTCACCATCTCATTCCCTGGCTTTTCTTCTATGTCAAGTTCAGGAGGGATGAAAGAAAGTAAAAGCCACTGTATTTCATCCCCAACTCAGAGTTGATGAATATAAGTTATTATTTAATTTTTAGAGTGAAACATACATTCATAAGATATGATATTAATCAGTCATTAAAAATCATTTATCAGAAGGATATTTCATCACACAAAAGAATATGAAAGTTTTAAAAGCAGGATAATATGCACAATATGGCCTTTATTTAACTATCTGTGTCTGTGTGTGCAAGATAACAAGATTGGAAGGTGTGTGTATCTTCAGTCATGGTTCTCACCAGTTGGTAGAATTTTTATTTCCTTTGTTATGCTCTTCTATACCTTGTAAGGTCTTTGCAATGTACACATGTAAATTTCATAATCAAGTGTTGTTGTTTTTAATAAATAACCTGAATGCACTGAAGAAGAAAAATGGCATATCTTAAGTAAAATTCTACTTCTTGCCTTTAATTAACTCTAAATACAATTAGAGAAATTAAACTACTACTCTTGAAATCATTAAAAAAACAGTTAACAGCTAAACTATTTCCTAGGGTATCTAAGAATATTAGGGATTGCATAAAAATTTTATGAGAAAGAGTAGTCACTGAGGCTAACTAAGGAAGACTGACTAAAGCCAATTTTTGAAGCAAGGAAACAGGATTAGAATAATTAGAGGAAAGGGGAAATTACATTCTAGAGTAGGAGAGCTCTATGAGCAGATGGTTTGTGTTTGGAACAAGATGAAAGCTCCAAATTCAGAACATACAAAAAAGACACACAATAAATAATTATTTATTATACAAGCTACATATAGAAAGGCCCGCCATCTTGTATTTCTAGAAGGAAAATGAAAACAGTATTCTCCTCAAATAGGATTCCTGATTAATCTACATCCTGATCCTTTGGGAAGAGTGGTAAGTACATAAAAAAATACATAAAGGTTTTTTTTTTATAGGAAATTAACTTCATATTCACTCTGTAAGCCACCACTTGTAGAAGGTCTGTTTTTTTTTTCTATGGAAGCAGATGATTGTAAAAAGTGTCATGTGGATATGCAATTCAGTATACATCTGTACCAGGTAAATGATGTGTACCGTCGTAGAGTTTAATGATTAAAATTCAGTTTTTTTCACAACAATATGTCCTGGTACAATGACAAGAGGTCCTTAGGTAGGTTAATTCAAATATTATAGTGGCTATAATTAAGGAGTGCTTATCCTCTTTGGTGGTTAAGGCTTTGTCCAGGAGAGAGCTGATTCTAAATACTTTGTCTGTTAGGTCATGTATTAAATAATGTGAACTGATTTTGGATTTTATATATGCAGGTACTGTATTTTAGTAGCCCATTTAGGGGAAAAAAAAGATAAAATCATGTGATCAGTTTTCTGTGCTCGGTATTTAAAAACGTATAGAAATGTGCCCCAACTGACAATCTGCACCAGAAAATGTCTCATTGCTTTACAGACACAGCATTTACAACTTGCAAGGGCCTTCATTAACCTGAATGTCAGGTCCATTCATACTTTATGAATTGCTATAAATCAGGCATTGTTTTATATGTTTTTCTAAAAGGAAAAATCATAAGAGGCCCAACTTATGAATTATCTTCTATGTTCACAATCCTACTCTCTTGCTGGTCTGTGTTCTATAAATGATTATAGAGCTCTGACTTTTTTAAAACTCCAGTGGGAGAATGGAGGGTTTTGGGATATCTTCTTTAGTATTTTTGCCTTCTACATGGCATGCTAGCTGAAGGGAATACCAAGCACAGAGGTATATTTTTGCATTTATTCTATTGATAAAACTCTTACTTCACCACATAGGATGCAATAAGAGAACCAACGGCTAAGAATTAAACAAGGCCTGTGCTTGCCTTATTTTATATTTTGCTGCCTCATTATAAGTTGATTGCCATCCGTTCTCTTGATTCTGTTTTTTGTTTTTTGTTTGTTTCTTTCTTTTTAGATAAGGTTTCACTCGGTCACCCAGACTAGAGCACAGCGGCATAATCATAGCTCACTGCAGCCTCCAACTCCTGGGCTGAAGCAATCCTTCCACCAGCAGCCTCCCAAGTAGCTAGGACCACAGGTGCACATGACCATGCCTGGCTAGTTTTTTCATTTTTATTTTTTGTAGAGAGGGGGTTCTAACTATGTTGCCCAGGTTGGTCTTGAACTCTTGGGCTCCAGTGAATCTACCACCTCAGCCTTCCAAAGTGCTGGGAGTACAGGCATGAGCCACCACACCTAGCCTTCTTGCTTCTTATAGTGTAACACATCCCTTATAAAACATTGAATTTCCCTGAACTACCATTTTCTGGGCACCTTCTAATGACAAGTCATTGTTCAAAGCCCTAGGAGGACACAGCAACAACTACCATTTTTTCAGCATCTATTATGGGCTTAACTTTACAAACAGCATGTCATGAATTTCTCACCACAACTCTACAGGATAATAATATTAAAAGTAACTAACATTTATTGATTGCTTACTTGTTTGCCATATGCTGTTCTAAATAATTTACATATATTAATTACTTCTTATCATTTCATTATGAGTAATTGCTCTTTTATCATCCCTGATTTCTATGTAAGAAAACTTAGAATTAAACTGGTAAAGTAGTGAGCCTAAGATTTGAACCCAGGAGTCTGAGTTCATACTATAATATCTCTCCCATATTATCATTACTGGACAGATTAAGAATCCTAGATTCTCAAAGGTCTACGTTCTAAAGATCTTACAGAAGTTGAATGATGGAGTCAGGATCTAAGCTGAGTTTTGTCTGATTTGGAGGCTCCTGCTTTTAACCATCAGGCAATATCCCCCTCCTCACTGATTTGTACTTGCTAGGAGTTTTCAGGAGGTGATGAGGATAAACAACTTTAATAATGTCAGGCAGATTGTGGTAAGGGCAAAATAAAGGCATAAACCAAAAACTATGGAAGCGCTGAGCAAGTGTAATTCATTGTAACAATGGCATCAAAAACAGCATCTCAGAGGAAGAGGCATTTGGACCAAGTCTTAAAAGAATGAGCAGGATTTCAGTTGGTTTAGGAGGAACATGAGAGAATTCAGAAAAAAGAAATAGAAAAATACATGAAATCCTAGAGCTCATTTTCCAAGGTGATGCATTTAATGCTCATTTACATTTCTCTCTTTATTGCTTATAATTCCACTGTAAAATAAATTAAAGCTCTAGAAATTCTCTTGCAATATTCTATAATTGTTGCATGTATATCAGAGACTCATTTTAAAATTCTAAATGAACACAAGTCTTTAAACATCTTTATTGCCACCAAATTATATGTAGGTATCATGAAGTATTGAGTCTTACTGCCTCTGGGGCTGTGCTAGATGAAACTCAGAGGAGGCTCAGGCCATGCTGAGCTGGACAGGGAGGATTTTTTAGGCAGGCTGTGCCTCTAATTGCCTACTTATATAGACAATAATTTTCCCATTGAGCCTTTCTTTGAGCTATGTCAATTTTGAGAGCATCGGATAACTAGCAGTACTTTTGAGGAGATATTTTTCAGAACAGGCATTCATCAACAACTCAACAACAAAAATAAAGACAACAAATAGAAATGGATTTGCATTCCAGGCTGAAACTGAGCCTAAGTAGGGAGGCAATATAGCTTCCAACTAAGAACTATAGGAGTATGATGCCAACTTGCTAGTGTTTGAATCCTATCTTTGCTACTCTATAGCTATAAGGTGTTAGAAAAATAGCCCAATGTTTCTGAATCTCTATTTCCTATCTGGAAAATGGGAAGGATATTACTATTTACCTTATAAAGTTCTTGTGATGATTAAATGAATTAGCGTAAGTGGTTGGTTAACTTATGATGAATACTTCCTTGAATAAATCACTTTATCACACTCAAAACTTCCTTGAGCAGGGAGTCTAGCCACTGCACTTTTGTGCATAGTAATTGCCATCACTTGCTGAACACCTTCTAAGCACAAGGCATTAAACACTTTTGACATTTTCTCCTTTGTTCCTATTACAGGCTCAACAGTTGCTTCCCATTACCTATGTTTCACAGACGAGTTCATTCACTTGTGTGAAGGCCTATATCTAGAATGTAGAGCAATCTGGATTTTAATTCCAAAGGCCATGTTCTTTGTGGTCTATGATTAAAAGTACAGGAATGGGAAAGAGAACAGCAATAAAAGGTTATCTAAGGCCTACATGAGGTTTTTGTACTTCTGATATAGTTATTTAATTGAAAGAAGAGAAAATGAACCAATTAGAGCTTCTTTACACATCTGTCGGGTGGGTAGTGGTTTTCTGGTGACCAAGATTTAGCATGTTCTGCAGTTGGATTGTAGCCTGTTTTTAGTGACACTGGTTTAAATTCACATTTGGTGCACCCCGCAGATATGAGATATGATACATCAATTAATAAATGAGAAGTATATAAGACCTCAAACTTTTCTCTCCCACTTCTCCTTGCCAGGACTATATCATTTAACTGAACTGTTGTTGACATAAAATAGATCTATTCTTCTTGTCATGTTTCTTTCTAAGTAATACATTGTAGGAACTTTTTAATTAAGGAATATCTTTAATCAGGTTTAACTTCACAGGCTTAAATTGATTATTCAACATGGATTAAGCAAATTATTTATTAGTTATTTTTCCTAGATGTTTCCTTTATACTTTTTTTTAATTTGTCTTTCATCCATGACCAACATATCCCATACAGTTTATTTCTACTTCTGTGTGGTTTACCTAATTACTTTCTCCCTCCATTGTCTAATTACTGAGAGCATTGGTCACTGAAGCAAGTCCCTCTGTGCAGCATCTGTTGCTACTTAGGGGTAATTGAGGAATCAGGACTACCTCAGGGCTTTGTTTATCAGATGCTTTTGCTTTCTGTAAAATCAAAAGCCACCAGGGTTGGGAGAGAGAGAGGTCCCCTGATGTTGCTGTCTGTGTGCTTGAAATTTGTCAGTCAGTCTTCTTGTTGAGCAGATGGCATCCAAATGTATCTTAAGTCACTTGGGGACCACACCATGGGGACATGAAGAGACCTAATGGAGTGCAATTAAATATTAAAGACAAGTTCTTTTACATTTCTATTGTACAAAACAGTCTTTCCCCCAAATGCTTCTTATTTGAGCTTTTGTAGTTGGCAAAGGCAATGTTATTCCTGTTTTGTAGTGGAAGAAACTAAATCTTTGAGTGGTTAAGTGACTTGCCTGCAGTGGCATTTCTGGTAGAAGAAAGCCCAAAGCTTAAGTTCTCTGTCCCTTACTCCTCCATCACCTCTACCAGTGACAAAGAGATTATTCTCAGCTGTTATCCACAGTGATAAGGTGGCAGAAGTCCGTTTGAGCATATGGGTATTCCCAGGTCAAAATTTGCTCAAATTTAGAATGTCAGTTTTATCCCAGTGCAAATTACTTTTCCCTCTAAGCAATTCCAAGGCCCACAACTTTAGGTAATATTTATAAGCCTTTGTTTTCAAAATGTGTAACTCTTGCTCTCACTTTTCCACAGAGCTTTCTACTTCCATATTCAACTGGCTACCAGATAACACCACTCGCTTGTTTAGGAGGTTATCTTAAAAATTTTAAGATGGCTAGAACCTGAGTTTTTAAATCTTTACTTTTGTCCCCCCAAATATTTTATTCCCCCATGATATCTATCTCCATAAAGCACACCACCATCCACTTAGTTACTCAAATCCCCAAACCATAATGCCTTCTTGATTCTTCTTTTTCTCTAACCTTACATTAAATCCATCATCAAGTCCTGTAAGTTGTAGGTTGAAAATATATTCTGAATTTCACCACCTCTTTCCATCCCCACCACTGTCCTTCAATTCCAAGCCACTGTGAACTCTCACCTGCGCCAGCAGGCAAGTCCTCGTGAGTCTGTTTCTATTCTTGTCCCTGCTCAGTCTCTACCTGATGGAACAGCCAGTCTTCTAAAAATGGAAATGTAATTTCTTTACTCCCCTAGTTAAGATCTTCCAATGGCTTCAATTTTACTTACAGTAAAATCAGAATGGGTCTTAAGGAGGAGGCCATTCTCACCTTACCTTGTGTCAATTTTCTAGCTCACTCTCTATCAACCCATGGGGCTTCTTTGTGCTTCTCAAATAGGTCAGATGTTTGGGTCTTCATACTTATTGTCCCCCCTTAGCTGGTTCCTTGGTATGTTTTAGGTCACAGCTCAAATTCCACCTCATCAGAGAACATTTGCCTGATCTACCAGTCCCTAACACTCTCAAGTTTATTACACTGTTTAGAATTCTCATTGTTTTTTAAAAAAATTTCTTGTCATACTAGACTATAAGCACCATAAAATGGGGAATTTATTTTCTTGTTCAATGCTGTGAAACTGTCACCTAGAATCATATTGGGCACATTTGGACGTTCAATAAATATCTATGGGCTGATATGCATGAATTCCATTGCTTTATCCTCACATATTTATTCATAAAATAAATCAATATATTTATATATTCCCTTGAAATGTTTCATAATTATTGCCAACACAATTATTTGTAAAAAGTAATCCATTTTAAAATTTCAAATGAATATAATTATTTAACCTTTAAAATTTCATTGTTTGCAAATGAATATATTATATTTTAGAGAAATAGAGTCTTTTGGCCTTGGGGTTCTTTTAGAGAAAATTGACAAGAAGAATCAGCTTATAGGCTGAAGGTGAACAAGTTGAGTTCTATGATTAGACTGCATATCTGTTGACTGCATACCTGTGTAGAATTGGGGAGCCAAAATTATTGCAATGTAACCTGAAGATTCCTATGTTATGACAGCATCAAAGAAGCAATGAATCTTCTTGCAGAAATGTTCTTAAGAACAGACATATACAAATAACAACAAGAACAGACAACTGAAATAATAGAAATAGACTGACATAAGGAGATTTGAGCTTAAATTTTAGCTTACAACATGTGCCCGTGAGGGGAGTCAGGGCCAGGCTGGTATTTGGGCTGCCAGCCTGAGAGAGCCTTTGGATCCTGACACTGCCTCAAAAATCCTGAAAAATTCATCATTCCTGGGTTGTTTTGCAAACTCAATCAGACAGCATTCCTAAAGCACTAAGAATAGTGCTAGATGTATAAGTGATTCTCCAATGGTATTATTCTAATTATTATCTTGGGTTAATCCCTTTCTGTCCCTGAAACTCTGATTCCTTATCTGTGAATTGCAGATAATAATTCCTACTTTGCAAGTTGTTTGAGCTAATATAGATGAAATTGAGAAGTATATTACTAATACATTGTTAGGAATTTAATACATTTTTTCACACATTTTATTTAATTGGATCCACACAAGCACTAAGTGAGAATAAACATAATTATCATCCCCATTTCCAGATGAAGATACTAAGACTCCGTAACAAACCCAAAATCACACAGTCAGGACTGAATCTATGGCCCTCAACTTTTGGCAATTTGGAAGGTAGAGCAAGTAAGAACTGCCAAGAAGACCTTAAACAGAAGGGAAGGTGCATCATATTCTCATCTTGCCTAGGCTACAGTGCATCCCGGAAGAGGTTCTTTTTAATTTAATTTGAGTAGTGTAAACTACTCTTCTGTTCTGAAACTTCCTGTATGCCTAGGGCTCTGAAGCTTTCTACTTTGAGCTAGCAGCCACTCTGCTGAGCTTTCATTTGAACTGCTCTCCCTGGAGATCCCAAATATTCTGAGAAGTATGCTCTTTTTTCCTTCAAACACTGATCCTCTTAGAACTACTCTTTCCCACGAAGTTGTCTGATCTAGGTTGCTTTCACAAACTGTTGAATTGGTGGATTTTGCTCCAAGTAATTAGACCCTCTGCTTTCCAGCCAGCCCAGATTTGCTTTCTCACTTATAAACTCCTCCTTCTCTTATGTCCTGGATCACTAGTCATTTCTAGCTTTAGCTTATCTGTATGAAGCTTGTTTTATTTCCTGTGAGTCAACTATCTTATGACAGAAGAATCGACACCCTCAAAGCCCTAGTTAGTCAAATGAATATTGAGATTGTCTTTTGCCTACACAGAATCACACATGATTGATGACTGAAGCGAAACTGGAGTTATCTTCTTTAAGCACTTCAAAACTGGTTCTTGCCCAAAGGATGATCTAGATGGAGACAATAAAATGAGAAGCTCATTATGCCCCTAGAACCATCCAATTTTCTCATTCTTCCCTATTCCTCTTACTTCCTAATCTGTCTTTTTATGTGTCTTCAATTTAATAATTTAATTCTACTGGTAAAATATTTGGCATTTCAGCAATAGCACATAGCCATTAAGCCCAAACAAATTTTCAGGAAAAAAAAATTACTTAAATAATTTTTAACCTTAATTTAGACATCATTTCCTAAAATTCAAGCCCTTAACCAACCACCATCTGCACAATGCAATTCTCCTGAAATATTTTGGTTTGGGAAAGCATGCTCAGGATTTGGTAAAACCCAGACCATGAGTCAATGTGTTGTATGGGAAGGCATCTGGATTGAACAGCTGCCTCCCTGTCGGCTTGCTACCTCCTGCCCAAACAAATTCCCTCAGGAGACTGTCAACTCCTCAAGACAACATTCCAGGCCCCTATTTTCTTTATTCTCCCTCAAACTCCTAAATACCTGCCTGGCACTATTTTTTTTATTATACTTTAAGTTTTAGGGTACATGTGCACAACGTGCAGGTTAGTTACATATGTATACATGTGTCATGTTGGTGTGCTGCACCCATTAACTCGTCATTTAACATTAGGTATATCTCCGAATGCTATCCCTCCGCCCTCACCCCACCCCACAACAGGCCTGGGTGTGTGATGTTCCCCTTCCTGTGTCCATGTGTTCTCATTGTTCAATTCCCACCTATGAGTGAGAACATGCAGTGTTCGGTTTTTTGTCCTTGTGATAGTTTGCTGAGAATGATGGTTTCCAGCTTCATCCATGTCCCTACAAAGGACATGAACTCATCATTTTTTATGGCTGCATAGTATTCCATGGTGTATATGTGCCACATTTTCTTAATCCAGTCTATCATTGTTGGACATTTGGGTTGGTTCCAAGTCTTTGCTATTGTGAATAGTGCCGTAATAAACATACGTGTGCACGTGTCTTTATAGCAGCATGATTTATAATCCTTTGGGTATATATCCAGTAATGGGATTGCTGGGTCAAATGGTATTTCTAGTTCTAGATCCCTGAGGAATCGCCACACTGACTTCCACAATGGTTGAACTAGTTTACAGTCCCACCAACAGTGTAAAAGTGTTCCTATTTCTCCACATCCTCTCCAGCACCTGTTGTTTCCTGACTTTTTAATGATCGCCATTCTAACTGGTGTGAGATGGTATCATTGTGGTTTTGATTTGCATTTCTCTGATGGCCAGTGTTGATGAGCATTTTTTCATGTGTCTTTTCTGCCTGACACCATTTTGTGCATTCACTCGGAGTCCAGCCATCTTGAGTCCACTCCTCTTAGCCATCCACCTTTGGTAACTGAAGCCCTGACTTTCCTGCCACCCTTCCTGTAACCTTTCTCCACCAGCTACCCTGGCCTCATCTTTTGGTTCAGAGGTAGGTCAGGGAAGCAGCCCCTCCCCAATAACCTATGTGCACTGCTGAATCCACTCATGGGCCATATGCTTGTACTGGACAGAAATCCTATTGGCTCCCATATCAGTGGTAGTTGTTCAAAAAAATGTTGCCACCTCGGCTCCTGGAGAAAGGGTGGTAAAAGGCTTAATTAAGGTGGTTCCTTGCATTTCTTTTTCCGCTTACTTCTTCAGCCTAATTCTAACACTACAGGTTTCCATGAACCGACTCACAATATTGCTTTTAGTATTCAGGGGGACCTGCTTTCCTTCTTGGAATAACATTTTCATCCTTTCTTAAGCAGCACATATGTTCCCACTGAAAAGAGCAGCAGAAAGCTGCAAACACTTGTTGTTTCCAAAGTGGAACTTGGATTTGGAGCATGCACAAAAAGAGCCAAGTCTGAATGCAACGACAGGCGGTGCTAGGCCAGCTTAGAATTTATGGCATGAAGTGTGGGATATCACAACCAGAAAAGATGCGGGCACAGACTTGTTTTTATTTCAATTGCTTGAGGATGGAGTCTCAGCCACCTAGGTAATATTCATGAAAGCAAGACAAAATAGGATTTTCTGAGGACTGACCTGAGAAGCTAAGGGAGCAGGGCATAAGCTTGAGAATGGGAGTCTTCTGGTACTGACAACAATTATTTGAACCAAATTTGTTCTTTTCATATGCAAATAAGCTGTCTGCTGTACAGCTGGTATCTTCATTTTTCCCAGCACAGACAATCCAAGAGCATTTCCCAAGAGCACCATTGTTCCAGGCAGAGGTTGTGTTTTTTTTCTTTCCCTCTTGATTCTTCAGTGACACTTAAATTGAGAATTGGTACTGGGTGTGAAGTTTATTTTAGTATCAATAATATTCCCAGCTAAAGAAGTGAATTTTATCTTCTCAGCCATTTTTTTTTTATTTAAAAGCCCAGCACATTTCTATTTAACACACACACAGACACATAAAATAATGGTGACATGTTTTAATATTGTTGTGTTATAGGATGGTAAAAAAAATAACAAACTTTATTTCAGGGCTTATTTCCCAACAATCTGAATCTAATATTTTACTTCAAGGAAATCAGTTTAATTTACAAGTGAATCAGTTGTAAAGAAATTTAGGAGCAATGATGCTCAAATCTCAATGTGGCAAGAATTCTAAAGCAATATTTCTACAATAAAATCTCTTAAATTCTCTCTTGCAAATTATTACCTATATTCCTCAATAACTCTGTCATCTGTTTTCTCCCCATGGTATTAGATTCATCCTTTCCTCAAGTTTTATTTGGATTCTATTATCAGAGGGTTGAGAGTCTTAAAATTCTTGTTGCAAAGCTAAATCACCATTGAATATGCAGACAACCAGACTAAGCAGAATGACATTATTGAAAACAAATTAACTCAGATTGCTGAATGCTAAGCTATTGGTTAAATAAAAAGATAGTATTTATCCTTCAGCCAGACACTGTAACCACAAATATTGACTGGCTGGTTAGTTAAAAATATGAATGTGGAACTAGTGGAACTATGAGACAGCAATAGGCATGTTGTTCTAGATGTGAGCTAACACAAGGAAAGGGTCTAAGGCCAATACTTCCTGGTACATATTAAGCATTTAGCAAATTATGCTTCCTGCCACTCCTCACCTTCTTTGCATGTTTTATGTATTATCTTTAATAATAAAAACTCTAAAATATGGAAAATATTAGCATTTTATGATTGCAAGATAGGAATACTAGTATCTAGCATTATTTCAATATGCCTAAGAGATTCTTGCATTAGGATGGCTTTATTTATTTGTCTGTGTGTTTATTCACTCATTTAGTTTATGTGTATGTATGAGCTGATTCCTTAGGTTGATTTCTTTTCTTTCAGTCTTAAACATTGAATTGCTTTTATCCGCTGACCTTTTAGAAACCTAAAATTAGTACTATTATTTTCCCTTATATGCGTATTGTCTTTCTTGGAGAGAAAGACCCTGGCTTTGAATTTGGGACATTAATTTTTAGAACTTAGTGCCTTAAAAGACAGAAGAAAACAAACTAAAAAAACCCACACATTTTCTAATTTTTTTAATGCCAACTTTTATACATTTGTTCCTATTTTTCCAACAAATATCTCTTATGTTGGCAGCGATGCATGGTCCTTTAGGAAGTGTGTGCCAATTAAAATCTCCCACACAAAAGTTAAGGAGAACATAACACATTTTTGTTTTGTTTCTATAAAGACTTTAAAACCAGTGAACTGAGGGGAGAAGCTGTGGTTTGTTAAGAGCAGTGTGTGCTTGACTCCTAGAGTCCCAAGTCTTATAAAATATATGAGTGGTGACTTTGATAACCTCGTCTTTCAGAGTGATGAGAGAAACACATATGTTGGAGAGGAAACATGAGATGGCAGAGAAGAGAAGAAAAAAGAATAATGTCAAAGGAAAATTATAAAAAGCAGGCTTGCCCGATTGAAAATAAGCTAAAATGAGAGGAAGGACAAGATGAGAGCTACTCTCAATGAATTAAAGACTCAAAGATTTTACAGAGAATACAGAAGAAAGATGGGAGGATATATATTCATGGCCATAAATCAACTCAGCATGATATAGAGACATATTCTTCTAATAACCATAAACAGATAGTAGTGAAGAGAGTATTTCCAACTGCTTGTGCAATTCTCATTGTGTGGATATTAGTATAGGCAGGGACACTGTACATTCTGTCATTTTACTATATATAATTGAATTATCATGGATTGTAGTGCACTGAGCCTAGGAAGCATCCTCTTCTGAATGTACTCAGGAGATCTGAGCTGGAGAGGTTGACATCCTAGGCTTCAGAAAATTGCTGTCTTAAAATTCTTGAGGGGAAGGAAGAATAAAAAACAAAAAAAGGCAAAGGAGATTAAAAATAGAAAAGCATATTATACTAATAAAGTAATTAGAGGGGCTATTAGGCTTTTTAAGTGCTCTATATAACTTTTAATGTATGATATAAACTGATTTAATCTAGATGTAATCACTGGTATAGAATGTTAACTGTGAAACCATATAATGGAGTCCAGTAATTTATTGGACTGGAAACATAACCTAAATTGGCTTATCAGTTGATTAGTGGAATCTAATTTTCTGAAGTACAAAGAGGAAGGACATATATGTGACAGTTTTGAGAAACCTGAACAAACATTAAGAATTTCTGAATAAATAACTGCCCCCTAGGCTGCAAAAGTCTTTTGCACATCCTTAGGGAAATGATGTGAGATAAGAATGGTGCTATTGAGGGAGGTGGGAAGCCAAATGGTATTTCCCTAAAGCTCTGGGTTTTTTTGTTTTGTTTTTGAGACAGAGTCTCACTCTGTCACCCAGGCTAGAGTGCAGTGGTGCAATCTCAGCTCGGTGCAATCTCAGCTCACTGCAATCTCTGCCTCCCTGGTTCAAGTGATCCTCGTGCCTCAGCCTCCCGAGTAGCTGGGATTACAAACGCGCATCACCATGCCCAGCTAATTTTTGTATTTTTTGTAGAGAGGTGCGATGTTGGCCAGGCTGGTCTCAAACTTCTGACCTCAAGTGATCCGCCTGCCTGGGCCTCCCAAAGTACTGGGATTACAGGCATTAGCCACTGTGCCTGGCCCCTGTTTGTATTAAGGCCACTTTTCTATTCTAGGATGCCAATGTCCTCTGTACTCTGGCCCTTTTTGCTCTTAACAGGCATGGATTTATCTCTCCCATTTCTCCTATGCAGTGTCTGTAGAGGGCATAAGAGGTGAGCTTTCATTAGATTCGAAGGTATGCTTCTATCAGACTATATTGTGCTCTAGCTGTAACATTTAGTTTTAATTGCAAGAAAAAGAAGCTTTATTAGCATCCACAGTCTTCCTTTTTGATGAAGGAAATGTACAGAGCAGAGAAGCAACTCTTTCCCTGACCCTTTGGGACATCTCAGTAGTTAAGCAAATGCTCCCCTGTGGGCCATCATCCACTGAGTAATGGAACCCTAACCTCCTAGTTAAACCCCTGCTTAAAGGGTGAGTTGACCATTTACATGTAGCACATATGCTGGGAGAGAGAAAGTCAAGTTTGCTTTCTCCATGTAAGTTTCTCATTTGGAAGTACCTCATTAGAGGTGAAAATTACAAGTGCAAGTGTACACATCTGATTTCACAGAAAGAAGCATATTAATGATGCCTCTGATTTTCACAATTAACACATGATCTAGTAAAGAGCTTTTAAAAATGTATATTTAGCTATCTGAAAATAAGGTGAAAAAATCACAGGTATATATTTAACAAATGCTTTTATTGAAAAAAGAATAACTTTATATAAAATTAGGACCAATCTGGAACATCTTGAGCATATGATTAGTATAAAAATATAGGATAGATAAAATCCATTTTTTGTGTTAATGCACAGTATAACTATATATTAATGTCAATAATAATTTAAAGGGACTCATATATTAGCATTCTATATACATTACCTTATTGTCTTTATAGCAAATTTATGAAGTGCATTCTTTTACTTCCATTTTGCAGATGCTAGAATAGAGATTCAAAGAGATTGAGTAATTCATCCAAAGTCATACATAGCTCTCTCAAATAAGGTTTTATCTTAAGTTAAAAAAAAATTTATTTATCCTCCATACACTATGGTATGTGGTTTCTCCTCTAAGTCTGAATTTCCTTTGGCTAATTTTGAGTACAGAATTGTAGAGATGTGGAAATTCTTGTCATATCCCCCTCACTGATTCCCACGCACCTGTGGCCACTGCTTTGTTCTGGAAGAAAGAGGATAAATTTTGTTAGATTCCATTAACAATGAATGGCAAGAAGAGAGATGAAGTAAGAGTGAGGCAAGAGAAAAGACCTCACTTCACAGAAGAAAGTTTTCTTAGGGGGAAAGAGATGGTCACTTGGGGTTGACCACCAATTCACAGTGCCTCAGTGGTTCACACCACCACTCTCGTGAAAGCCTGGGGCAGGCACCTGCTTGTTGACACCCCCCTTGTCTAATGTATGCTTTACAACTACTTGAATTCGAGCAGTGTTGCTGAACTCAAAAGCACCTGAATGAACAGTTGTGTTCTACTTCAAATTGATTATTGCTGAGACTGAGCTCTCTGATGTGAATCAAGAGGTATTTTTAGGCTTCCAGCCAAAATTGGTTGGAATGATAGAAATGATCATGGACTCAATAGCCTTCACCTGATTTTGAAATAATGGCCACAGGAAACAGAAACTGATATTTTATAAAAAGCAGTATTTTGGTATAGACAGTATCTTTGATTTCACAAAAATCCTGAAGAGCCCCACCTTTTGGCTCTGGACTCTCCAGTGAGAACTACTGGAGCAGAAGAAAATCTGTGCCCTCTTCCTAAGAGGCTAGGTAGTAGCTGTAAGCGTCAAGACCAGAATTTGGCAATTTCTATTCCTCAGAAAAACTTCTGGCCAAATCTATCAAACAGATGTATTTTGTGCAGCTGTTCCAGTGTTCACCTGCACAGTGACTGGGGATTTCAAGCTTTGGAGAAATCCTAAAATCAAGGACACAGTGGGCCTTCATTTTTTCAGGCAATGACTTTGTATAGAGGTTCCATCTTATGACATAGTGTAAGCTTTCCAGTTTGTTCAGTGCCTAGCCCTCCCTGGACATATTGAGTCTTTATTTATTCATTATTTTTTGAGATAGAGTCTCACTCACCGGAGATATTGAGTGTCTTTATTTATTTATTTATTATTTTTTGAGAAGGAGTCTCGCTCTGTTGTCCAGGCTAGAGCACAATGACGCAATCTCGGCTCACTGCAACCTCCGCTTCCCGGGTTCAAGTGATTCTCCCACCTCAGCCCTCCGAGTAGCTGGGATTAAAGGCACCCAGCACCACGGCCAGCTAATTTTTGTATTTTTAGTAGAGATGGGGTTTTGCCATGTTGGCCAGGCTGGTCTCGAACTCCTGACCTCAAGCGATCTGCCCTCCTTGGCCTCCCAAAGTGCTGGGATTACAGGCGTGAGCCACCGCATGTGGCCCCCTCCATTTATTTTTATTATTATGCTTCCACTGAGGATTTCCTTCTCGTAGAGTGAAAGCTGCCTGGCTCCTGTACAAATATGAGCTGGGGATGCCTGTAGGCATCTCACTCACAGCTACTCATAGTAGAATGTGAACCCTCATGTTACTAGTTACTATAGCAAAAGTAATCAGGAAATAAAAAGTCATTTATTGCTCTTTATTTTTTTTCTGATGACAAGTCACAAATTATGGTTTAAAAATATATTCCTTCTGTATTATTATTTTCCCCCATTTCAATAAAAAATACACTGGATACAAGCACACTAGAATCCCCATCTATCAACATCCTGCATATTTAAACTCTTCTGAGGTCTAAGAACACTTTTAAACAATTCAATACTAAACAAAGCCATTAAGAAGGCAGAAATTAAAAATCTACTGATGAATGAAGGATTGCAGTAGCATTTGTTTGTTACTGACCATTAGATTGAAGTGGGTAGAATTCTTAAATAAACAAAACGAAACAGAAGCAAAATCCCAAAGCATTGCTTTCTTTTAGTCTTCTGAGCTGACGAAGGCCACAGATGCAGGCCACTCCTAGAGTAGAATTATATTTGGTTAATGAGCAGTGGTAAGTATAGCTGGAAGACAGATATAACTTTTTATTTATTTATGAGACAGAGTCTCATTCTGTCACCCAGGCTGGAGTGCAGTGGTGTGATCTCAGCTCACTGCAACCTCCGCCCCTGGGGTTCAAGCAATTCTTGTGCCTTAGCCTCCCAAGTAGCTGGCACTACAGGAGTGTGCCACCACGCCCAGCTAATTTTTGTATTTTTAATAGAGATGGGGTTTCGTCATGTTGGCCAGGCTGGTCTGGAATTCCTGATGTCAGGTCATCCTGGCCTCGGCCTCTCAAATTGCTGGGATTCCAGGCATAAGCCACCTCACCCATTCACTCTTTTTTTTTCCTGAAAACAGATTTTTCAGGATTCTTTATTGGCTGATAAATAATTCTCATACAGATTAGATTTTATAGTGATCATATGAGTAATATCTTCACAAAACAATCCAATCACTCATTATTTATCAGCCGTCTGGTGGGACTGATTCAGTATGTACAGATCCATGATGTGAATAGGTTTCACCTTATGAAATGCAATGACTCATGTACTAATTTAGTATTTATGAAGAAATATTGGACCTGGTAACAGCTTTTAAAAAGCTGAGTATGACTGAGTCAAGAAAAACAATTTTACACAATAATAAAACACCAGATATTGGTAAATGTTGATATTAATATATATTAGTATGATATTAGTAAACTTTTTTTTTTGCATAGAAAAGTCCATTTATAAAAAGGCCCAATTTCCTCACTTCCACCCTGAGAGGTAGATAGATAGATGAGGCAATTAAGTGTCAGAGTTTGTGACTTCCTCAGTGCCACAGAACTAGAAAGCAGGAAATCTGGGAGCACAGCTTAGGAATTCTGCCTGATCTCGGGTTCTCTCCAGGATATCATGCTGCATAAGACTTAGGGTACAGTAAATCCTCTGAGCTGTAGGAAGAAAAAAGTGCAGCCCAAGATGTAACTATTATTGTTTTCCTGACAAGATGTAACCGTATTGTTTTTAGATATGGAATATAATAAAAATACAAAGCATCATCATTATTTTTATCAGTATTAGGGAATGTGCAAATTGGGTTGGATAGAACATTTCAGTGTAATAGAAATTTTCTCTGTTTTTATGGGGAACGAGTGTGAGAGTCTCTCTGATAAAATGGAGAACAGCTGCTCATTTCTGGGAAATAACCACAGCCCACAATCAAGTCTGATAAGAACTCAGAAAAGAAGTGACTTATTTTGAGCAAAGGTGTCATGAGCTTACAAGGTAAAAGATGGGGCTACAAGCAGAAAGTGGGCAAGATGCCTGTATTTGAAACACAGTGGCCTCAGCTTTAAAATTCTGATAGATATATGTCAATATCAGGAAACGGAAAAAGAGCTGTTTACTGTAAGCAGAAAACCAACAGTTGAATTTTATGAGCAATAAAATTAAACACATTCATATTGCAAGTAAAGGAAATGATCAAAATAACCACCAAAGAACAGTGAAAATCTCAATCTAGCTTTTTCTTTCCTTCCGGTGATACGTTGACATTATTGAAACCTGGCATCAGTATTTTTTAAAACTCTAAGTCTCTTGGGTTGAGTAATAATCGTGGTGTGGCGGTGAGTCTTCCAAAGAGAGGTGCCATTGTGCAGGAGAGCAGGTCGGCGTGCCGAGAAGAGAAATGAAGCCAGTGGGGTAGGATGTAAGCTACCAGAGAATTCTAGTAATGTAAATGTGAGCACTTCATGTTTCCAAGCCTCTAGTTCTAGTTCTATGTAAAACTGAAATAATTCAAAGCACCATTTTAAGGAATAGAGAGATAATTAGCAAAATGCCTAAAAAATAGTAAGGGTTAAATACATTGTAGCTATTAGGTTTTTTCCATACATGCTTTCATAAGCTCTCTTCTGTTACTAGAGGCATGTGGTTTATATAAGGAAAAAAAAGTATATGACAAAACGCCATACAGAAGCAGCAGGATCTGAAAGTCTGGCAAGAAGTTAAGCAGTTAAATAATTTTCCCAGTGTTGCCTAGCTATTTGAACTGGACTAAAGCCAAGCCTGTTTCATTCCGAAGTTCCTGCTTTTTCTATCTCCTTGTACTTCTGAAAGAGATTATCTGTAAACAATTGAAAGGTGATAATTGCATCTATACTTTCCTTTGCTTTCAAGTTTCAGATTTGAGCCATATTACCTTTGTACCAATGGTAAGGACCTTGCAAGCTCTGACCACAACATACCTTAAATACCTCATCTTTCTCTCCCTTCCTGTTATGGTCTGAGAAGTGGGGTAGGGATGGTATAGAACCCTGCATGCCCTCACCATGAAATCAAGGACCCAGGGCTACTTCCCCCATCCATAGCTCCAGCCTGCAGCAAGCCACCAGCCGAATTTAACTTGAACCACCTCTAGTGAGGGCACTTTACATCTCAGCAACTCAGCTGAGGGGAGTAAAATTATTATTTCAAAGGTGGGAGGCGAGGGTGGCGGGGATAGAGAGGAAAGTCGATTCAGACTTGCTTAAAAGGAATATTTTTCTGGATTTTTCTTCCTCAAATTGGGGGAATGATATGTGAGAGGAGAAAATATTCAAGTAAATATGGTATGGTGGCGAGGGTCTGTAATATGAGCCTGGTGTCTCAAGGGAAAGTTTTTAACTTTTGTGGCCCCTGGGCAAGAATTAACCCATCTCCTCCAGGCTTAGCTTGAATTCCAGACCCAGGGCTTTAAAAATCCTACCTCTGCTTCCTCTTCCCCTGCTTGTGTGCTGTTGTGGTTGAGAAACTGCTCTCCTTGTTTCTGTTGGTGTGTATTACTGTGGGAGGCCAGTTCTGGTGAATACATAGGTAAGGACCAAGTATGAATTCAAACATTTGATCTAATCCAACCCATGTCAATAAGGAACACCAAAGTTTCCCAGATATGGCCCAAATCAACTTTCACATCCTCAAGGAGTGTGACTTAAAGCCCAGGGCTTAATGGCTAATTAAAGTCACTGAGGTTTCTGAGCCATGTGTGCATAGTCACGCATTAGAGCTGGGATCTCAGACCAGTCAAGACTTGCATGAACTGCAAATGTGGTCAGTGGAAATGAACTCTCAATTCAGCTCCACAGCACGTGACTTCCTATTTCTGTAAGGTACTTCCAAGGGACTTCCTCTGTAAAACCAGCCTGAGCCCCAGGAGATTTCCATCAGTGCTGTAGCTAAGTTTACTTTCAGCCCGGCGCAGAAGTTTTCCCTGAGATATGGTGTTAGTTTCTTTTCTTTCTGTCTCCTCTGCCGTTGCCAGCATGCAAGGATCTCGTGGCTCCTGTCCGTGATCGTAAACTGAATACACTGGTGCAGATCTCCGTAATCCACCCCGTGGAGCAGAGTCTGACAAGATACTCCAGCACCGAAATTGTGGAGGTGAGATGCTGTGTGCCTACATTAATCTCTCTCTCTTGCTCGCTCGCTCGCTCTTGCTCCCTCTCTCCCTCCCCCCCCACCCCCGCCCCATCTCTGGATTTGAATGAACAGCTGAAATAAGTTAGTTCATAGTCTGTAGCAATGCTGCATTACCATCCTCTGTCATTAAGAAGCACATACCTGAGATTATTAAGCAATGCATTGGTCATTTACTAGAACGAACAAATGACAAAATAACTTGTCTTTTTTTTTCTTTTCGTAAAAAGAGTTTATTTTTCTCCCAAAGATAGAAAAAAAAAAGTTCCCACTTTAAATTCTCATATAGAGCATAGAATAAAGAAAAACAACATACAGACTTTAAATTGAAATAAATATTTATTTTGAGGAAAAAAAAAGAAAGTTGTACAGTACCCAGATAAATTTTAAACATGTTAAGTGTTTTTGCTTTTTTTCCCCCCGGTATTCTTTAGTCTGTGGAAACCTTATATTCTCTGCTGTTTGTCTGTCTTTCAACTTACGATGTTTTTCAGGGAAAAGTAGATGATTAATTTGACAAACTATGTTTTTAGGCAAAAAGTATAAATATTACTCATCAGATGGGAGGTTTCCTATTTACATTTATTATTACTAATATAACATTCAAAATGTCAAGAGGAAACTTGTTATTGTGTTGGATCAGATTCAAAAGAGGAAGTGTTTCCCTTTTGATTATTTTGTTCTGATCACACATTTCACAACCTTAATGAATGAGAGATACTTATTTAAACATCTGGGGCTGGAGAAAGTATAATCTAAACTTCTTAAGAGTTGCTTGTTTTTCTTAGACTTGTGAGCTGCATATGTTTTGAATGAGGAGTTTCTCTGTAAGAACCTAACTAGCCTGCCCCAGACCTGGCTAGCTCAGGGCTGACTGCCTGCTTTGATGCGGTGGTGGAATAGATGATTCAGACTGAACGGGAGTCATTTCTATAATGGGAATGACCCAGATACTGCATGTAGCCCTGAATATGCCCTTTGGAAACTTTAGGTTCCAGTGTTGGTATAATATATAGTTAATGCTATAGTTGAATTAACAAAAATAATCTTATTCATATGAAGACATCTTAACCAAAATTGTAAGTTATTCATTTTATATAAAAAAGTTAAAAATTCTGTTATTTTAAAAATATTGCCCAAATTTACTTATCACTCATTTATTTTTGATTTTTTCTTAGTTTTCATTTTATTGTGATAAAATACACATATTATAAAATTTACCATCTTAACTATAAGAAATGTCTTATTTTGGCACGTTTTAAAATATTGTACTTGAACATGTTTTGCTATTTTTGGTTGTTTTATTCACTGCCCGTTCCAAAGTGTCTGATGCAGTGCCAAGCAAAATGTATTTGTTGAATAAAAGAATAAATGAATGAATTACTAGGGCTTCCAGAAATTTCCATAGACAATTAGTTTATAGAACTCTAGCAAACATCTCCATGATATTCGGCAATATATATGTATAAAATTTAATGCTGGATGTCAGCTCTAAAAATGAATTCTGAGGCATTGAAATATCCTGTGCACTGCATCCTGAGCTAGTAATTTCATAGCCCCAAATCTATCATATTTAGAGTTTCTTTCATTCGTTTTCAAGTGATTCTGAGGGAAAAAAAAATCATAGCTGAACATCTAAAAACAAATGGACACTATCAGAGCATGACTTTCAATTGAATCATTACAGAAAGGAAATAAATGGAAGCATAAGATTACCACATGATTCTTTCGGAGAAAATAGCTTCATTTTAATTTGATGAGTCAATATCTTACATTATTTGCATAAATTACAAGTTATATTTATTAAGTGTATTTTAAATTAACTAACCCTAAAGAAGGGTTCTGTAGATAATAAAAATAAACTTTTTCAAGGCAGCTCTGACAATGATGCAGGTTCATTTACTATCAGCAGTTGTATCACTTCCTTAAGGCCCTGGGCCATGTTGTTGTCCAAGAGCAGGATTTGACAATTCAGATCTCTTCCAATAGAACTATTTCCTCGAAAAACAGACTCAGGCACACTTTCTGCATTCTCATGTGTCACTTGCGTGCTGCCAACTACAGTTGCTGCCTTATTGAATCAAAGTTGTCTGCTTGTGCTGTTACAGGGAACAAGGGACCCACTGTTTTTGACTGGTGTCACATTCCCATCTGAGTATCCCATCTATGAGGAGACCAAAATAAAACTAACAGTCTATGATGTCAAGGATAAATCTCATGACACCGTAAGTACTGGCACTTCTTTCTTTCTTTGGGAAAATGTTATGTTTTTCCACACGATTGGATTTTTTGTGTAACTGACATTTTTCAAAGAGGATATTTGCACTGTGCTCATAATTGTCTTATGTTTATCGTTTGTTGTTTTTTTCCCAAATATGTTTGTCTCGTTGTCAAATTGGCAATTGGTTAGGAGCAAAAGTTTTTGGAACAGATTTTTCTTTTTCAGGAGAGCTGACTTGATCTTTTGGTTTACATTTTGTTGTTGTTTTCAGCAGAGTGGTAATATTGTGGGTAGAAAGCAAATGGAAATTAGACAATATTTAAAACTTTCTTGATAGTGTAATTATTCTAAAATAGGGGATTGACAAAGTGCTCTACTTTTACAATGTATTGCATACCGTATAGAGAGAAACTGACTACATTTTTCTTGATGTTGTTACTGGCACCAAAGCAAACAGAAGGTAATTGGAAACAGTAGGAAGAAACTTTAACTGCTCTCTTTTCAAGAAGGCCAGGCAAAATCCCAATGGTCTTTTGTCCTAGATTCTTCAATCTTCCTAACTGGTCTGCATATTCCTCCAATTGCATCATCCTTCCTGGTTAGGCACTATAGAGGACACTCTTAAAATTCTTGGACAGGAGAAAATGCTATTGGGGAGGTAATGAAAAGGGGAAGGCAGTTCTCTCCTTTAAATTTCTTCCATTAGCATGAATTTGTATGTGTCTTCAAGGCAGGGAGCTATGAGAGACTTGAAGGTCAATATTGTAGCATGAGGCAGTAAACTCTTTAATGGCAGGTGGACCAGTGGGTTCCAGGAGAGTTCTGGTTGAAGCTAAGGGATGCTGCTGGACCTGGGGAATCCCACAGTGCCTTGTATAGGGAAAATGTCACTTTGAACTCTGCCCTCACTTCGGCATTTCTGTTTTGCTCATGACTTTCTCTTCTTTCCATTCTTTACCACAAAACTTAGTCTAATAGTGGGAACATTTAATGGAAAAAATATTTTATATTGAAGGGATTTCTATGCATCTTAGCCCCAGAAAAGTTCATTTCTTTAAAATTGCAGAACAAAGACTCAAGTAAATGTGCAGCATATGTACATGGAAACAAAACAGTTGTGGCTATCTGGTACAATTCTTAAGAAGGCAGATTCTGAGCCATATTTTCTGATTCCGTTCCATTTACTGGCTTTGGGAGAGGAAATTCTTGGTTCCCTTGTTTCATCTTTTAGAATATTTACCTAATGGGATTGTTGTAAGGATTAAATTAATTAATATACGTAAAGTGTTACTGACTGTTACAGAGTAATTAATAAGGGTAAGTTACTGCTATTATTGCTGTTATTGTTTTGGCAGCTGCCGCATGCTTTCTTATAAATAGTAAAAATCAATTAAGGGAGTATTAACCAAAATAATTTTCTATATTTACTAATTTTGTTTTTTCTCAAGTGACCCTACATTTGCTGTTTATTACTTCTTTGAACAAAAAAGGTAAAAATTTGGGTTAAAACTGGCAACTGAAAAATATTTGCCTGGGAGTTTTGTCTTTTCCTTTCCAACCTCTTTGGTTTTTGAGGTAATGTGAAAAAGGAGTAGACTGCAGCTGGGATATTTAGACCAGCTTTGATAAATTATGCCCAGAGCTCTCACCCACTGTTTTTTGTTGCTGTTTTTGTTTTCAACCTTCTGCCAGAGGAGAGAGAGAAGTGGAGGAAAAGGTGAAAGAATCATAAAGTTGGGGAGGAGGGAGATATAGTTCAAGTGGAAGGTGGGAGTGGGTGATGCAACTGTGCAGAGAAATGATCAGGACAAAAGGAAAAGCAGAGGAGAAACTATAGGATTTTATGTTCTGCAAAGCCGCTGATTAAATTTAATTCTCCAACAGTCCGAAGACATAGGGTGGGGCATGGAAAGGGCTGAGTTATAGGAACACTGTGCTACAGAAGTGAAAATGTTGCCCCTAAATTCTTGGGTTTGTGAAGTATTTAGAAGTATCAGAGTTAGAAATATTACATGCCAAATGTGTTTCTATCTCCTTCAATCTCCTTCATTTAAAATGTGCATGAATGTTAATGCTTTGGAGATAGACAACTAATGTACTCATTAATTATGCTTTTTGTTGACTTTAGTTCTGGAAACTAATTATTTGGGGTCTTTTAAAGACTTTCTTCCTTGATCAGAGGTGTTATGGCGTAAAAGTATGGAATGAACTGGAACCCCTACTGTGAAGTAAGACTTGTGCAATTTGAACATACTTAAGAAGTACAACCAGATTGCATTTATCAAGCACTGTTGATTAAGGCATAACCTCTTCCTTAACATAGCTTTGGTGATGGAAGTGTACATAGAAACACAGTAGATTAATATGCTAATAGTTCCTATGGACATGTGGTCTTTATCTTTGCCCCTTTCTTTCATTTCTTCAGTTTTTCTTTAAAGTGAATGGTGGAGGAAGGCAGCAAGTGGCTTAAAGTACAGCTTATAATTATAAGCACTTAACCTAAATATATTAAGATCATAATATTCTTAAGGCATAAGAGATGAGATGGTGAATATTGGTATGTTTTGGAAGGTTAATAAATTGTGTGCATGTGTTTTAAGGTAGTTTAAATATTTGGTCCTAGCAAACCATTGATCATACTAGACTGATTCAGGATGATCAGATCTTCTATACTGGTTGAATACTAATTAGTTGAGTCAGATGACTAAATTGCTTGTGTTTTCCTGTTGAGCTTATTACTTGGAGATAACCAGTGAAATAAACACGTTACTTTGCCATTTCATATCATTTGCATACATATTTGTACTAGATGTTTTTAAAGAGAAATGATGGCCTTTTCTCTGTGCTCTTGATGCAGATGTTACCTCACTAACTAGTTGTTCTTGTGCTCCTCTAAAAAACTAGATCTAGGATTGATTATCTTAGTAACTTCAGCAGAAATGCAATTAATCATCATAACAAATGAGAAGAGTCTAACTGTTGATTCAGAATAACTATTGTTTCCTTCTACTACATCCTTCATCCTTCCCATTCACTGCCATAAGTTGGCAGACGGATAGAGAATGCTTAGCAGGTGAGGGAGGGGTGGGGCATATGGAGTGAAGGGTCTTTATGTATTAGTATTAGAGTGATCTTTTGATTATTTTCCTCACTATAAGGAAATTATTTCCTCAGGATGAGCTGCCATAACATTCCACTGTCTGATGGCAATTTTAAAGCCTGAAATTGAAGCCCATGGCTAGGCTATGAGAACCCTAGTTCGTATAGTAAAGTTGATATCTTCTGGATGTATACTAATTTTAGGCTTTATTTTAAAACTGCTGGAAACTGAAACTTAGACAAAAGTATTTTCAGGACATCATTTACAATGTTTAGCCCTAAAGAGTCAAGCTGTGGGATTCTGAGTCTTTCATATGTTACAGCAGAAACTTAAAAGCAAGGGGAAATTGGCTGGGCACAGTGGCTCTGTAATCCCAACACTTTGGGAGGCTGAGGTGGGTGGATCATGAGGTCAAGAGATTGAGACCATCCTGGCCAACATGGTGAAACCCCATCTCTACTAAAAATACAAAAATTAGCTGGGCGTGGTGGCACATGCCTGTAATCCCAGCTAGTCAGGAGGCTGAGGCAGGAGAATATCTTGAACTTGGGAGGCAGAGGTTGCAGTGAGCCAAGATTGCATCACTGCACTCCAGCCTGGTGACAGAGCGAGACCCCGACTCAAAAAAAAAAAAAAAAAAAAGGAAATTTAGAAAGGAAAAGAACATCACCATAAAACTTTGTCTCTTTTTCCCATTCATCCCATGCAACATGGTGCTTTGGAAGATATTGATGAGTAAGCCTCTTCCAACACCCTCTGAGGACAGCCATCAAATCTGCAAACATATATTAGGTCACAAAATTATTTTTATTTTTGCCCATGGTAGAAATTTGAATTTCTACTCTGTTTTGCAGAAGTATACATTCACACCCCTCTTTTTGCTCTGAAAGTAATAAATGTTTGTGGTACCATCAGCTTGTTAAATTCTTTGCTTATAGGACAGAAACTGGTATCCAGTAGACACCGAGCGTTTCTCAGGGAAGGATGTAGTCCTAAGACATTTTTTTACTGCCAGTTACTAGCAACCCTGTATTTGAAACTTTCAGAAAAAGTTATCAAGATTGGATGTGCATGTTACATAATGTGTGTTGTGTTATATGCCCAGGGCAGTTTAGTTCTAGAGCAGTTCCCTAGACAGTAGTATCCAGTTCATTTTTTATGTTTTTCTGTGTAAGATAATGTTTTGCATTTAATTTATTTTTATTTCACTTGATTTTCTAAATTGGCTTCTTAAGAAGCTTAAGTCTAACTATACCTATTGAGATACAAATTCTGATAGTTGGCTTTCTTCTTCATCCATAATATATGGTACAGTGGGTAAGGAAAAATAAATTGAGATTGTTTACAAGTATATGCCAAGCACTATGTTTAATATGTTTTATATATATATATATATATATATATATATATATATATATTTTTTTTTTTTTTTTTTTTTTTTTTTTTTTTTTTTTAGACAGAGTCTGGCTCTGTTACCCAGGCTGGAGTGCAGTGCCACGATCTCGGCTCACTGCAAGCTCCGCCTCCCGGGTTTACGCCATTCTCCTGCCTCAGCCTCCCGAGTAGCTGGGACTACAGGCGCCCGCCACCACGCCTGGCTAATATTTTTTTGTATCTTTAGTAGAGACGGGGTTTCACCGTGTTAGCCAGGATGGTCTCGATCTCCTGACCTCGTAATCCGCCGGCCTGGGCCTCCCCAAGTGCTGGGATTACAGGCGTGAGCCACTGCGCCCAGGCTGTTATATGTTTTCTTTAATCTCCATAAAACTCCTTTGAGGAAAGTATAATGCCCATTTTAAAGATGAAAAAATTGGTATTCTAAGAATCTAAGGAGGCCGAGTCTGAAATCCTTTATTTTTTTCTAGGCTATGTTATGGTACATATATTGTCCATAGGATTTCTCTCACTTTTATTTCCCCACAGTAGTATGGCACTTTTATTTCAATTGATAGTTTCAAAGCACTTTTTTTATTTTTTATTTTTTTTGAGACGGAGTCTTGCTCTGTCACCAGGCTGGAATGCAGTGGCTCAATGTTGGCTTACTGCAACCTCCACCTCCCAGGTTCAAGTGATTCCCCTGCCTCAGCCTCCCGAGTAACTGGGACTACAGGCGCCCGCCATCACGCCCGGCTAATTTTTTTGTATTTTAGTAGAGACAGGGTTTCACCGTGTTGGCCAGGATGGTCTCATCTCCTGACCTCGTGATCCGTCCGCTTCGGCCTCCCAAAGTGCTGGGATTACAGGCACGAGTCATCACACCCGGCCGCACGTTTCTTTTGAAGCTTACAAGTTGATCAATTACGAAAACAAGGTCAGTATTCAACTAGAGGAGAAAAACCTATATCCAAAATTTTTAGGCACTTAAGCATATATAACTAATTGAAACTGTCCAAATAAATTTTATAATGAAGTGGTCAATTATTCATGGAAAAAAAAATAGCTGTTATTACCGGTTGTGAAATACGTGAGTTTATGTCTCAAACTTTTGCTTTTGTTCCATAGGCCTTGTTTTTTCCTTTTTTAAAATGTGTACTACGTGGTTCCGTCAACCTGCTCATTCATTCAGCCTCTGCCTTTTGAAATGCTTCTGTCTTCATTGTGACATAGTTTGCAAAGGGAGTTACAGATGTCTTGTAGAGGGAGCTGAGGCTTCTAAAATGTTGCTACCCTTTATAATTAAGTTCACTTTCCTTGTTGATAAGTGGGATTTATTTACAAAGGACATAATTTTTAAATTGAGATATAATTTATATGTAACAAACTGGTCAAATCTTAACTGTTCTGTTCCATGAGTTTGACAATTGCGTATGCCCATGTCACTTTCATAAGGCAAGATATAGACCATTTCCATTTTTCTAGAAAGTTCCCTTCTTTCTCCAGCCAATTACCACCCCATACAACCTGAGGCAAACACTTTCCTATAGATCTGTTTTGTTTGCTGTTGAAATTTATATGAATGAAATCTTATAGTTTTGCACTGTTACATCTAGTATCTTTTCTTCAACGTGTTTTTAGATTAATTAATTTCCTGCATGAATCATTAGCCCATTCCTTTTTATTGCAGTCTGTTGTAGTGATATATCACAATTTGTTCATTTACTTTCTTATTGATGGACATTTATGTTGCTTCCGGTTTTTGACAATGATGAATAAAACATCTATGAACATATGTTGACAAATATTGGTATGAAAATGTGCTTTTATTCTTCTGGGTAAATACTGAGGAGTATAATTTCTAGAGTATAGGACAGATTCATGTTTAAGTTTCCTAGAAACTGTCAAATTATTTTCCATATTGATTACATGACTTTTTACTCCTACTCCTAGTAATTTGAGTTCCAGTTTCTCCTCCAACACATGATATTGCCAAACTTTTCCATTTAGCTATTTTAGTGGGTATGAAGTGGTATCTCATTGTGGTTTTAATTGGCATTTTCCTGATGACTAATTATGTTGAGCACGTTTTCCTGTGCTTACTGGCCATTCATCTGACTCTTTTTGAAAAAAATGAAGTATCCAAGTCTTTTGCCTATTTATTAAAAAAAGGGTTCTTTTTCTTCTTGAGTTCTCAGAGTTCTTCATACATTGTGGATACAAGTGCTTTTGTTGTATATAAGTGTTAGAGGGTTTATTAGTCTTTGGCTTAGCCTAATAATTTCCTTAATAATACATTTTGTTGACAAATTTTTAAAATTCTGATTAAGTCCAGTTTATCAATTTTTTTTTGCATTCATGGTTAATCCCTCTTTTTAAAAATACTGTAGTAAGAACACTTAACATGAGATTTAACCTCTTAAAAAATCTTAAATATACAGTACAGTATTTTTAACTATAGGGATAATGTTGTACAGCAGCTCTCCAGAACTTATTCTTCTTGCATAATTGGGACTTTATACTAATTAATTAGCAACTCCTCATTTTTCCCTTTCCCCAGCTCCTGGCAATCACAATTTTACTCTCTGATTCTATGAGTTTGACAATTTTAGATACTTCCTCCTATAATTGGAATAATGTATGCATCCTTCTGTGACTAGCTCATTTCACTCAGCATAATATCTTCAAGTTTCATCCAGGCACATATTATGGGATTTCCTATTTTTTAAGGCTAAATAATATTCCATTTTATATGCCACATTTTCTTTATCCACTCATATACTGATGAACGTTTAGGTTGTCTCCACATCTTGGCCATTATGAATAGTGCTGCAATGAATGTTGCAGTGCTAATATCTCTTAGAAATCCTGCTCTGTTATTTTGGATAAATACCCAAAAGTGAGATTGTTGTATCCTATGGTAGTTCTATTTTTAATTTTTTGAAGAAAGGTCTGGGAAAAGTCTGTCAACTCTCGGATTTTGTTTTATTTTGGTTTATTAAACTTGGTTTCCTGATGAGTTTAACAAAAACTATTATTTTTATAGTTCGCTTGACTTCTCAGTGTTAGAACGGGGGTAACAGTCTCTAGCAACTTTTAATATTTTAAGCAGAAGCAGAACTACTACATATTTATGTTATTTCTTTTAGCATTGATGCTACTATCCATACATTTGCATTTTCATTTCTGCCTCTTTCATTTCCTTTTCTCTGGAATTTACATATCAAAGTACATTGCACTCTGCTGATGCTCTTCACATTGTTTCTCCCTTTCTGTCATATTCCTGTCCTCTCTGTTTTACTATTATCTGCACTCACACAGTAGTTGTTCTCTATCATCTCTTCAAAAACTATGTTTGCTTTTTTGTTTTGGGCTCTCACAACAGAAGAAAGGATAAGCATTGACACTTTCCACAAGGAAATAATGATGTTTGCATGGAGAAAGACTGACTTTTTGATGGTAGAAACGGAAGTAAGTTTAATTATGAATTTCTTAAAAAATAAACTTTGGTCATGAAACTAAAAGGAACTAGAAGAAAATGTGGGGGGAAAGTTCTGTCACATTGATCTGGGCAAAGATATTTTGGCTGTGACCCAAAAAAAATAGGCAACAAAAACAAAAATAAACAAATGAGATTGCATCAAAGGCTTCTACACATAAAAGGAAGCAATTAATAGCATGAAGAGACAACCCATGAATTGGAAGTATTTGCAAATCATACATCTGATAAGGGGATAATATCCAAAATATGTATGTAACTCAAACAACTCAATAATGAGAAAACAACTTATTTAGAAAATTGGCAAAGGACCTGCATAAACATTCGTCAAAAGAAAATATACGAATGGCCAACAGGTATATTAAAAAAATGCTCATCATCACAAATCATCAGGGAAATGCAAATTTAAACCATAATGAGATATTACCTCGCACTTGTTAGAATGGCTATTGTCAAAAAGACAAAAATTAATGAATGTCAGCAAGGATATAAAGAAAAGTGAACCTTTGGCCAGGTGTGGTGGCTGTAGCCTGTAATCCCAGCACTTTGGGAGGCTGAGGCGGGCAGATCACGAGGTCAGGAGATCGAGACCATCCTGGCTAACACGGTGAAACCCCGTCTCTACTAAAAATACAAAAAATCAGCCGGGCGTAGTGACAGGAGCCTGTAATCCCAGCTACTTGGGAGACTGAGGCAGGAGAATGGCATGAACTCGGGAGGCGGAGCTTGCAGTGAACTGAGATTGTGCCCCTGCACTCTACCCTGGGCGACAGAGCGAGACTCCGTCTCAAAACAAACAAACAAACAAAAAAAAACACACAAAACAGAAAAGTGAACTTTTGAACACTGTTGGTGGGAATGTAAATTGGTACAATCATTACAGAGAAAAACACTATGGCGGTTTCTCAAAAACCATATTATCTACTGCCATATGATCCAGAAATCCCACTTCTGGGTATTGTTAAAGGAAAAACTTCAGCCAAATTAAATTTAAAGGAGTTTAATTGAGCAATGAAAGATTCAGAATCAGGCAGCCCCCAGAATCGCAGCAGATTCAGAGATTCCAGTGCAGCCACGTGGTGGAAAAAGGTTTATAGACAAGAAAACGGAGGTGGCACACAGAAATCAGAAGTGAGGTACAGGAACAACTGGATTGGTTACAGATCGGCCTTTGCCTTATTTGACCACAGTTTGAACACTCAGCAGTGTATGATTGGTTGAAGTATGGCTGCTGGGATTGGCCAAGACTCAGCTATTGTTGCAGACACATACTCCTAAGTTTTCAATCTTGTGGTTGCAGTTTATCCACAAGGACGCAAATATAGGACAGAGTTCTTCTCAGGCCGTATTTAGTTTGCTTTAACAATTCCTCCTTTGTGGTCACTTTCTCAATTTTGAGAGATTGACCAAAACTTTAGTCATTAATGTCACTATTACCAGTGTAAACCCACTCAGAAACAGTAGACCAGTGAGTTTTGCAAAGGTGGGAGCAAGGACTTGAATAGAGGGTACCTCCTTATGCTGAAACATCCTGTTTACAGGAGAAAAACCAAACCTGGTCTGTTCTAGGATCTACGTGTCTCCTTAAAGTCTTAGTTTGATTATGTTATATTTAGCATAAGTGACTCCATTTTGGTTTGGTTTGGTCTGTTGGGTCCTAGTGCATGAACTCAGTCCAAAACAATGGCCTCCCATAATTTTTTTTTTAAATTTCCCCTTTTTGGTCAGGTTTTCACTTAGGTGAGAGTGTGACCAAAACTCAGGGCCTTGGCACCACTCTCAGTTACCATCATTTGGGGTTTTCAGCCTCGGCATGTCATTCATAAGTTAAATGTCTTCAGGGTCTTACATTTCTTTCAGCTCTTGTCATTCCAGTTGAAAAGATACCATTTGACATTTTAGAGATGGGTACATATAAACATTTAAAATATTTGAGAGAATACAGCACACCAGGGAGATTATTTTTACAACTATCAAGAGGATAATACTAAGTTTGGAGTATGCTCCTTACCCAGGGTCCACATAAACCAAACCACCTAAAACCAAGTAAAGAATGATGTAGATAAAGAGTCTGCTCGCTTAATTAAGTGGTCTTTTTGTTAATTCCCTGCAACTGAATTGCTATAATACCCAATGTTTTCTCCGTAGGTCATAATTGTCAGCAGCTGCCCAGATACTTTTCTGTTTAGCCAACTCTATTATTTAGCATAACTTTGACAGGAGAATTTAAAGTCTGTTGTGTAACTATAGCCTTTACAGTAGAATCTGCTATAGAGCCTATCGAGAGGGATACATTTCTAATCATTGCCTCTTTTACTCCAACCATGGAAAATAGACCTAACAAATGATGCCCTTCTAGAAGAGTGAAAGCCTCCTGGCAATGTTCTTTTTAACCCATGATGTGGGTTAAGAGGAGTGAACCAATGTTCTGTTTCTGACTGATTATGAGGCAACATATGTACCATTAAAGTTTCTCACCTATATTGGGCTTTCATCTTTATCAAAGTATAAGGTTATCCATGTATAAGGTTGGCTGCAAAATCCTTCACAAATAAAAGTATATGCCATAAGTGCACATAACAGACCCCCTTTTCATTTCTATTGTTCATAGAGGCATAAACAAGGAAAAAATATTCAAAGATAAGAGTCTTAAGATAGTAGAAGTCTTTATCCATGATCTTGGGAAAAACTGTTCGCATCAAGGATCCCATCTTTTTCTGGGAAGAAATTTTCCTGGTTAGCTTTACCTAAAGGGGTTCCAGTGGGTATACAGTTCCAACAGTGTGCAGGGACCATTCTCAGTTGTGAGATTATAAACCAAGGTTCACAGTCCTGAAGTTTTGCTGTAGTGTGGATGTCAAAGACAGTCTTTCTCTGATATTCTCAGAAGATTTGATCTTTGGGTTCTAGATTGTGAAGAGGTTGACTGTCCTCAGTGAACCATAAAAAGCTTTCTTTTTCTGCTGAAAATACACTGTAGCATAATAATTTACTTTTATAACATCAGCCCTCTTCCATGGGAAAGCTTTTATACAATCAGAAAACATGCGTTGAAAATGACAATTGAATAAAATCCCTTCATAAAATGTTTAAACGGCCCAACAGGCAACCAAATGTACCTGAAGCTTTGATTGTTTTCTCAGGAATATGGGTTGACAAACCAAACATTGGTTATAAACTATTTAGGAATTTATAAGTCACTATACCAATATATTCAATTTGGACTCTTTTATCTTTTCTATGATGAATCATGGCATGCAGAAATTTTAATAACAATAGCTTTAAGGACTCAAGAAAGATAAGGTGGCCATCCTCCTTCTCCAGGAGTACATGGTTTTTTTTGTTTGTTTTTGTTTGTTTTGTTTGTTTTGTTTTTTGTTTGTTTTGAGACACAGTCTCACTTCTTGGCCCAGGCTGGAGTGCAGTGGCACGATCTCGGCTTACTGCAACCTCCGCTTCCTGGGTTCAAGCGATTCTCCTGCCTCAGACTCCCAAGTAACTGGGATTACACATGCCGGCCACCACACCCGGCTATTTTTTTGGTGTGTTTTTTAGTAGAGTTGGGTTTTTGCCATGTTGGCCAAGCTGGTCATGAACTCCTGACCTCAGATGATCCACCCGCCTCGGCTTCCCAGAGTGCTGGGATTAGAGGCATGAGCCACCATGCCCAGCCGAGTCCATGTTTAACACTGGACTTTGTCCTCTTGAATACCAGTTGTTTCTGCAATTTAGGTGCCTAGCACTGGTAACTGATGGGTTATTATAGGTAATTTGGCTTAGACCATGGAATTTATTCAAATTGTATATCAAAACAATTTTAGTATTGGCTGATTAAGTATGAAAATCTGGCAAAGTATTTTCTTGGTATTCAAATAAATAATTTTTGTTCTACTTGGGTTAGCAGTTTTATAAACCAGTCAGTCTTTTCATTAAAGTTTCAGGAATTCTTACCAGTCCAAATGATATGAATTTAAAGTTACTAGAAACCTGTATTGAAGAGTGCTTTTCAGGGTCCTTTCCATTCTTTCATGAACCTCCTAAAAGACACCATATTCTAGGATTTTGCATGCTTGTGAAGTTTTCAGAAACTGCATCAGCATTATGCAATTAACTGTGGAAATGACTCTAAATAGTCGTAGTTAAAGACACAATTGACAAGGCAATTTGGTTATTTCTGTGGTCTACAATAACTTAACATAGTAACTATAATTATGATACCATATACTCAGACATATTGGAATTTTAGAAATCCCATTCAATTTTGGAAGATATTGATGACATACACTAAAATAGAACATTAAACATTATGTTTTATTTTGAGAATGCTTCCCATATATCTAAATACATCAAATAATCCTATTTACCTCTCTTTTGAATGTTTTAGGGGCCCTCTGTAGCATCTCAAAGTTCTAAGTCAGAAAAGATAATTTTGAAGCTGAAATTTGATTTTGGGAAGCCTATCAAATATGTTAAAGGTTTAAAACACTTGATACTATGAAGTAGAAATCCAGGTTACCATAAGTCATTCATTTAGCCAAAATGATGACTCAAAAATTTTTGAAAAGGCCAAAACCTTTACTCATTGATAGAGGGAAGACTCCGCTTTCCTGACTCTTGTCTTTCCCTTCTTTTTCTGATAGTTTATTCAAAGGGAAACAAAAACATTTTTATTATCTTCTAATATTACATGAAAATCTTGTTCAAGAGAAAAAGCCAAATTTCACCCTTGCATTAGTCTACTATTTAATGTCATCCCCAATTTTTAATAAAACCTTATAGATAAAATGTATCTATCTTAATCAGTTTGACCGTATGGTGAGATTCTCATAAACATTTTATAATTCTTTATAATTCCTGTGAAAGAGCAGATCAGTGCTCTAAGAAAGGTCTGTTTTGTTTTTATTCCAATGTTCAATTTACAGAAAAACTTAATACCCCTTTAACTTTAGCCAGTGTCCACACAGGATTTCTTTTTACAAGATTAATTTTTACAAACCTTTCACAACTTGTTCAAACTTTTAGTGTTATCTTTTCTAATTTAAAACAATCCTTTCATCCTCTAGGCAAAAATTTACATCCCTATGCCTTTTTATAATCTTTTACCAAAAACACATTTCACTCTCCTCAGACATCTTGCATGTAAAACTATGTTTTCAGTAGTCTCAATTACATGTTATCATGGTAACTCTTAGCAAATTTTAATCTTGGTAAAAAATCTCATAAGTTATTTTAATTATGTACTAGGTGCAGGTGAGGTCTGACTCTTTCCAGTATAGTTTGGGATGTGGCTCTCCACATGTCCCCATGCCTTATCTAGACTCTAAGGCTCCAAAGTAAGTAAATTGAATAATCTTCAAAAGCCAAACATGCAGTTTATGATCTTAAAGCATTCAACAAACCTAATATCTGATCTGCTTAATTTAGACCAAATGGCTTTATTTTTACTAACAATCTTAAAAACTTATTTCCCAAAGATTACTAAAGTCACGTAAACTAAAAGGCATTACAGTTTTTATTTTTCTTTCAAAATATTTGATCTAAGTGCTTATTTTTCTTTAAGCCAATTAATTAGAGCTCTTTTACGGAAACATTATACGCATGACACATATATAACTACACTGAAAGAAGAAGATCCAGTAGTTGTAAGATTTTTCATTTACCAGTTTCTAAGTTTCTTTTTTTTTTTTTTTTTTTTTTTCTGAGATGGAGTCTTGCTCTGTCACACAGGCTGGAGTGCAGTGGGGCAATCTTGGCTTACTGCAATCTCCACCTCCCGGCTTCAAGCAATTCTCCTGCCTCAGACTCCCAAGTAGATGGGATTATAGGCACCTGCCACTGTGCCTAGCTAATTTTTGTGTTTTTAGTAGAGACAGGGTTTCACCATGTTGACCAGGCTGGTCTCGAAATCCTGACCTTGTGTCCACCTGCATTAGCCTCCCAAAGTCCTGGGATAACAGGTGAGAGCTACCTCACTGGGCCTCTAAGTTTCTTAATTGGATACTGGCTTTAGGGTGGAGTCCTTGGAAACACAGGCTTAGGAAAATATGCAGTTTCTACAGCCTAATATAAGGCACAGCTGAAAGGCAAAATAGATCTGCAAAATTGAGGGCCTCATTTTTACATTGTATCCTGGACCCCCAAAAGGAGAAGATAGTGCAATTCTTTTACTGTGCATTTTATTGCATGGCAGCCCAAAGCCAATCAGCCAATTTTTTAATTAGTCCATCCCTAAAAGTATATTTTCTACCTATTTATTGTACACTAAATTAAAGCTCTCTCAAAATGCAAAGCAATCTCTAATACCTTCCCAAGTCAAAAACATCAGATAACTCAATACAAAACAGAACAGAGCCTTAGACTCTGAGTGGGATCTATTCATTTTCAATTCCTAGGGTTCCATGAGGAAAACAGGTTTTTCCCAAAATGGGTTCTGTGGCTCCTCCTCTGTTTTTTCTAAGGAGACCCGGGCTACTAGAAGTTATCTTAGGGCCTCTCATGTGTGCATTAAGAGTGGCAAGACAAATAGAGAAAAATAATTTAGTCAACTGAGAAGGAAAAAAAAAAAAACCCTTTTTCCAGAAAAATAAGATCCAAGAAGAGAAAAATATAGGCCTTTTAAATATACCTATCACTTGGATAGCCACTTCTAATTAAGCTGACTTTTAACCATAGCACTCCTTTAAAAATGCTCTTAAATTTATTGCCTAGCTTTAGCCATGCCGAGTGGCCAATATTCCTGGATTTTAAACTCACAGGTGAAACCTGCAAGCCTCAACTAAGGTTATAACTTAACCAAAAGTATACAAGGTATCTTCAAAGTGGTGGTAAGCAGTTTTTATAAAATCTAGAATCTTTAGAGGTAGCTCAGAGGAAGGAAGATTTAAGAAGAGAACTTGGAAGTTGTTTGTGGAAGGGGAAGAGAATCAGCAAATAATAAAGGTCGCACAGACATTAACCAGATAGTTTTCATTCCCTAAGCCAGGATTGAACCTGGGCTGCTGTGGTAAGAGCACAGACCAAGAGAAAGTACTGCCACGTGGTTACAATGTCATGCTCCCAAGGACATGACTGACCAGTTTGCTGGGCCATCTTGAACAGCGGGCTTATGGAGACCTAGGCTCACATTCTATCCTAAGGTACCCCTCTTTATGATAGAACAATACAGAAAGACACACAAAGCACACCAGATTCACTACAGCTCAACATTAGCCTCATGAATCCTTTTTCCCATTAATCAAAACTTAACAGAGGATATAAACCATGATTTTTACCATTCATCCAACCGATTTGCACAGAGAGAGGCTAGAAGTGTGACTGATAAGAACTTTTACCCTTTTGTTGGCATATCAGGTATCTGGGTTCCCTTCCCTGAGTGGCCCTAGTGACCTAACCCTGCTTGCCACACTATATAACCTTGGAGGCCAAACGCAACACAAAAGAAAATCTTTTTTTCTTTCTTTTTTTTTTTTTTTAATGCACTTCAGTGCATTGTTGTTCATTTGGAATGTTCCACTGTAAGTTATCTTTAGCAAGATTTTACCCTTTCTGTAAGACTTTGCTGCCTCCTGGGCCTAATGTATACGCCAGAAGGAAATGAGATTTTTAGAAATTAAGGACCTCATTTTTATCTAAAATATTAGCTTTTTCTCAGGTTCCCTTGATGACTTAGCCAATGACATTTCCTACCTAAGCATGCAAGAAAAATGAAACAAAGGGGTAGAGCACAAAAATCCCCACGAATTTTTAATGGACAAATTTTTACAACCACTGCAATATTACCATTTACTACCAGTTTCTTTCTGACCCAGTGGGATGTAAGAGGCCTCTAACTGGATCTAAGCCAGTTAATTACCGGATCAAATCACATCCTGGACCCAGTCCACTTTCTGTCACAACTGTCAAACCCAGTTTGGAACAAAAATTTGCTCAAAGAAACTCAGAGAGCTCAAAACACAAACCCGTAGAGCTCTGAAATCCGAGAGAGAACTTACCCACGATCCCCAGCTGCTCTGAGAGATCAATGGATACAAGTGGGTCCAGAAGGTATCTTGCTTGTTCACTCAGTGCTCCTGGGGGTCGTTAGAAGGTCTACTTCGGACCCCACTTCTGACACAATCTATTAAAAGAAAAACTTAAGCCGAATTAAATTTAAAGGAGTTTAATTGAGCAAGGAATGATTTACGATTCGGGCAGCACCCAGAATCACAGTAGATTTAGAGAGATGCCAGCGGAGCCACATAGTGGAAAAAGATTTATCGACATAAAAAGGGACGTGGCATACAGATATCAGAAGTGAGGTACGGAAACAGCCGTATTAGTTACAGCTCAGCATTTGCCTTATTTGAACATGGTTTGAACACTCAGCAGTGATCAAGTGGTTGAAGTATTGCTGCTGGGATTGGCCAAGACTCAGCTGTTGTTACAGGTGCATACTCCTAAGTTAGGTTTTCAGTCTTGTCTACCTATTAAGTTAGGTTGCAGTTCATCCATAAGGACTCAAATATAGAAGCATGGAGTCATTTTCAGGCCCTATTTAGTTTTCTTTAATAATATATGTACAAAGAAATTGAAATCAGTATATTGAAGAAGTATCTGTACTCCCATGCTCATTGTAGCATTATCACAATAGATTATTCACAATAGCTAAAATATGGTAGCAACCTAAGAGTTCATCAATGGATGAATGAATAAAGTAAATGTGGTATATGTACACAATGGAATAGTATTCATCCCTAAAAAATAAAATTCTGTCATCTGTGACCACAAGGATGAACCTGGAAGACATTATGTTAAATAAGGCAGGCACAGAAAGACACATCTGCATGGTCTCACTTACATGCAGAATTTTAAAAAGTTGAACTCATAGAAATAGAGAAGAAGATAGTGTTTTTCAGACACTGGAGGAAGAAAGTGCAGAGAAGGGGAGATGCTGATCAAAGAGATAAGCTTCAGTGATCTGTTGCACAGAATGGTGACTATAATTAGTAATAATGCATGGTATATTTCAAAATTGCTAAAAGAGAAGATTTTAAATATTCTCACCACAAAAAAGTAACAACTATGTGAGAAGATTATTTGTTAATTATCATGATTTAATTATTCCACAATGTGAACATATATCAAAACATCACATAGTATATAGTTGTCAATTAACAGTAAAATTTTAAAATAACATAATTTATTTTCAAAAGTCAATAAATAAAAAAATACACAAATAAGTAAAATCCCTTGGCTGTGGGAGAATGGATGCTTGACTGAGAGGTATTTCACTGTTATTTTATGAAGGCAAGCAGAATTGTAATTTTAGTACTTTCACACTTACATGTCTACAAGTGTGTAAATTACAGAAAAATTGCTTAATGTAGCTTAAAATGACAATATCCAGGATTAGTTTTCTCTTTTTCAATTAAATATAATGGTTCGGTAAGACCATTTCCTATTCTGTATTCAGAGGTGAACAAGTTATTATAATTAATCACTAGGTAGAGAAGCATACTCTACCCTGTTTTTCTGTAATGGAATGCTGGTCTAAGTTCATACTGAGCTCTACCTCCACTGAACATTCAAGAGTGGCTTTTTTTTTTAAGGCTCAATATCACTGATCATTAGAGAATACAAATCAAAATCACGATGAGATACCATCTCACACCAGTCAGAATGGCTATAATTGAAAAGTCAAAAACAACAGATGCTGGCAAGGTTGCAGAGAAAAAAGAACGCTTATACACTGTTAGTGGGAGTGTAAATTAGTTCAACCGTTGTGGAGGACAGTGTAGTGATTCCTCAAGATCTAAAGACAGAAATACCATTCGAGCCAACAATCCTGTTACTGTGTATTTACCCAAACAAATATAAATTGTTCTATCATAAGGATGCATGCATGCATGTGTTCATTGCAGCACTATTCACAATAGCAAAGACATGGAATCAACTTAAATGCCCATCAACCATAGACTGGATAAAGAAAATGTGGTACATATGCATCATGGAATATTATGCAGCCATAAAAAAGAATGAGATCATGTCCTTTGCAGGAACTCGTATGTAGTTGGAGGCCATGATCCTTAGTAAACTAACACAGGAACAGAAAACCAAATACCACATGGTTGAGAGTGGGAGGAGGGAGAGGATCAGAAAAAATAACTATTGGGTACTAGGCTTAATACCTGGGTGACAAAATAATCTGCACAACAAACCCCCATGACACGAGTTTAACTAAAACCTGCACATGTATCCCCTGAACTTAAAAGTTAAATGAAATAAAAATAAATTAAAGGGCATTATAATCAAGAGATACACAGTCATGCACTGCATAATGATGTTTTGATCAATGATGGACTGCATATGCAATGGTGATTCCATAAGATCAATGGTGATCCTGTAAGACTCTAGTACTGTAGGTGTACTGTATCTTTTCTGTGTTTAGATATGTTTAGATATACAAATACTTACCATTGTGTTACAACTGCCTGCAGTATTCAGTACAGTCACATGCTGTACAGGTTTGCAGCCAAGGGGCAATAGGTTATTTCATAAAGCCTAAGTGTGTAGTAGGCAATACTATCTAGGTTTGTGTAGGTACACTCTACAAAGTTCACACAATGACAAAATCTCCTAATGACGCATTTCTCAGAGTCTATCCCCATCATTATGCAATGCATGACTGTAATTCATTGGAATGTAATTTAGTGAAGTTGTTACTAACTAATTGAGTTAATAATTGTTTTTTCTAAGGTATTTCTTTTGTCTTAACCCACACGTACTGGAATTCTTGAACATTTTTAGAAGCTATGTCAGATCGGAAACTTACTGATCACACTTTTCTTCCCAAGATAGCTAACTCATCCAGAATTTGAGTATAAGTGGATCTTGAGGTCCTCAGAGCTGAGACAACTTGAGACAACTTGCTCAGACACCTGTTCAAATGTCTGCAGGATGGTTGGCCAAGTGCAAGACATCACATGAGCTTCTTGACAGCTGCACGATGGTAACTTAATGAGACACAGAACAGTTTTCTTGTGAAATAGCTGGACATGCAGAGAGGTCACATGAATAATAAGCTCACACCTGTGTTCCTGCCACCCGGATATTATTCAAAGCAAAAAACATCATAAATAAAGTCAAGGTCCTCTATATCCCCCTTCTCAATATCCTCTCCTTTCCCTCCTGCCTGTGCAACCACTGTTGTGAATATTAATGATTATCCTTGAAGCTTATATTTCTGAACTATTACTACACATGTCCAAAAACAATAGATTTTTTTTTCTGGTAAAAATATGACTTTTTTTTCTCTTATCAGTGTTTGAATAGTGAGCAGTTTCATTTTTAAGCATCATGGGATACTATTGAGAAGAGTGGTTAAGTTGCAAGGCAGATCTAGTTTGAGCCTATTGTGTCCACAGATTGGAATTTTGACATGTCCACATAACTCTGTTTTGATGGGTGTCTGCTCAGAAGATGTTAGGAAGCTCATCATAAGGAAGTAGAAATTTAGGCAGTTAGGTTTGACCCACAACCTCATAGCCTAGGTGGTAAGCAGTTATTCTTTCAAGCACCTTTTATGAGTATTGTAATAGAAATATTTGAAACACTGGTACATAAGCAGTATGACTGTGACTATATTGGGAAAAAAAGAAAGCTTCCAAGGTATATTTTATGAGAACTAGGTAGGTTTAATACTAAAACCTGATGAATGTTTTTTTAACAGCTATAAGTAAATTTCAATTAAAAGCATAGATGCAAAGATTATAAATGTAACAGTGTTCAGTAGGATTAATCTATGAAAAAAATTATACTTGGACCAAGTAATGTTTAATTCAGGAAAGCAAAAGTGGTTTAATATCAGTACATCTATCAACACAATCCATTTTGTTAATAACTAAAGGAGAAAACTCATTGCTAAGAGGCATTTAATAAATCTCATGGCCACACTTACTAGAAAAAGAGAAATATAAGACTATAGTAAAAATAAGTCCTTAAAAGGTAATATAAATATTCTAAACAATTAACTGCTTAAATTATTTCTGCTAGACACTAAGTTAACCACTATCATCATTATTATTCAATATTTTCTCGGACTCTGTAGGAAAGACGATGAGAAAATTATTTAAAATTTGGGAGGAGTACACAAAATTATTTCTGTTGCTATGATTGAAATATCTAGACAGCCCAAGACACCTTGGTAAACAAAGACCTAATGTGTTCATTTAATAAGTTTGTTGGTTACAGGTAAATGTATTTGTAAATCAATGACCTAATTTTATATATATATTATAAATATAATATATATAATATAAATATAATATATATAGTTATAATATATATAATATATAAATGTAAATATATATATATATGTATATGTGTATGTATGTTTTTTGTTTTTTTTGAAACGGAGTCTCACTGTCATCCAGGCTGGAGTGCAATGGCACCATCTCAGCTCACTTCAACCTCCGCCTCCTTGGTTCAAGTGATTCTCCTGCCTCAGCCTCCTGAGTAGCTGGGACTACAGGCACCTGCCACCATGCCCAGCTAGTTGTTGTATTTTCAGTAGAGATAGGATTTCACCATGTTGGCCAGGCTGTTCATGAACTCCTGGTCTCAGGTGATCCACCCGCCTTGGCCTCCCAAAGTATTGGGATTACAGGCGTAAACCACTGCACCAAGCTGAAAAATATAAAATATTATTGAACAATATACAATAAGATCTTTACAGATGGGAATACATATCTGTTGAAAGAAAAGTACAAATAGAAACTGTCCCAAATTCAATGCATAAATTTAACATAATTTTAAATAAAATCTCAAAAGTATTTTTTATGGAGAGGAATGTTGGGGATTAGATACGTTTTTTCTTTAAAATTATGGGTAAATATCAATATCCAAGAATAGCCAAGGAATTTAAAAAATAATAGTAAGACTTACCTGATCAGGCATTGAAACATAACATAAAACTACAATCAAATTTGCATAGTTTTTTTATTGTAATAGACAAAAAGAAGAGTGAGGAAAAATATTGAATCCTGAAGCAGACTGCAAGATTCATGATAATTAACTATGATTTTGATGGTTTTAGTTAATAGGTAAAGAATGGGTTATTTAAGAAAAAAAGTGCAGGTAAAATGACTATCCTTCTAGAAGAAAATAATATTACAGTTTATTATATTCTATGTGTAAAAATTTACTTCATTTGGATTATTTAGGTGTAGAAAATTTAACTACACTACAATTTCTGCAAGTTAATCTGAAAGACTGTTTGTACAATCTAGAGGCAAGGAGTAGGGAAAGTTTTCTTAAGAAGTCCAGAAAAGACATATATGGTAATTTATGACTGTATCATAATCTAAACATTTTATATTTATGGCATAAATAAGATGAAAATTAGATATGAAAAATTATTTGCAATTCAGAGGCCAGTGGGTTAATCTCTATATTATGGAGAGAGTTCGGATTTCAGAAAGGTCAAAAATTGAGCAAAGGATTTGAGGAAGCTCTCTTCAGTAAAACAAATCCAAATCAGTAAAATAAAAACAAGAAACATGAAAAAATGCTTTGTCTTTTATTAGAAACACAAAATTAAAATAGCAATGTGATTATCAATATTCACTTATAAGACTGGCAAGAATTTTAAAAACCATTGCTGGCAGGATGTGAGAAAAAGCGTACTCTCATACATTGCTGATTGAATGTAAATTTTTGCATCCTTTAAAAAAATCTGCCAGCAATTATTCAAATGAAAATAAGTGTACATTTTGATCCAGCAATGTTACTCTTAATTTTGAACCTCATAGACATAAAACACCAGGACTTAAAGATATATGGAAAATCATGGTTGAGTATTGCTTATAATGGTGAAAAATTAGAAAGAATGAAGGCTTATCAGTAGGGGAATGTGTGAATAAATTCTGATGCATCCACATGAGGTGATATAGTGAAGCCTTACAAAAAAGAAAGATGTAATAAATTGGAGCTCTAAAAGCAGACTTCGAAGAACCACAAAATATTGCATGATTGGGAAAAGCAGGATGTTTCAGAAATAGTATTTAACATAATTCCACTTTTAAAAGACTAATAATGAAAAATGTATTTAGGTATGTTTATTTTTGTTTACATTTACATGATATATATTATATGTGACTATTATGAGTTTGCAGAAAAATATGGGAGGATACATACAGTAGATGGAATAAGGAGAAGTAGATGAGGAGGTGAGAGAAAAATAAAAAAGAAAATATGAAATTATAGCATAATAAAACACTTATGTTAATAGCCTTTCTGAAAGATTTTATTATTTCTAATAAAATAAATATCATTTAAAAAGAAGAGTGCCATTCCCATTACTTCTACACAAAATACATTGTCCTGAGAGAAGTGTCTCTTTTGCATCTTGAAGATTCAATACATCAGGATTGCCACAGTTTCCTATGGGAGGGACCGTTTTGAGCAAGTGATAGCCTGGAGAAATACTGATGGGTGTGAGACAGGGCTGTCAGTGCCTAGGGATAAGTGAGGGGCCTGCTCAACGTCTGTAGAGAATGAAGCAGCAGCTGAAAATATTACCAAGGTGGGTCGGAGCAGAAGAGGAAGAAAGTGACAGCCATTTGCAATACTTGATGAAGCCCCAGGGAACTCCTTGAAATAACTAGGGGAAATTTTAAAGGGAATGCGAAGATCTGCAACAGCATATAGGAGCATGATCCTTTGCCATGTTTTAGTCAGTAAACAGGATAAGTAATTCATGCTTCACAGTGGATCTAGGAGCAATTATTTTTCTCCTGCTAACGCCAATCAAGTGATCTGATAACTGACCACTGGGATTTGTGAGTGAAACTGGGACCCTGAACTTAGAGGTTATTTCTGCCTCAAGTTATTTCCCTGGACTCTGAGATATTTACTTCATTCTTACAACTTTCAAGTACTCTGCAGTTGTCACCATTTGCCTAGTGGCTTAGGCTTCCAGCACGTGGCTGGCCAGCTCTGCCTGGTCTTGCCTACACAGTAGCATTCCTGGCACAGCTGTGAGTGCAGGTGGATGCATATGAACCCTCAATCTGATGGTTGTGATCTCTTACACAGTGCCTGACGTGGACACTGAGGACACGTGTCTTGCATGGCTTCCCATTACTGCTTGGCTTTGCCAAGCTGATATGTGATATATCGCCAAAATATTTCTTCTGACTAGAAAAGAGCAGAAACTAGTTATTTATAAGTAATATAAAATGTTAGTCTGCTTTGGCTAGGAATAGCTTTTAATTACTGTAAGGTTTTATAGGCTGCACAGCAGGAACAAAAGGAAGTTTTAAAGAAACACAGGCTTTCCTTGGAGTCATGTGAATGGAATGATCATTGCAACTAGGTTGGGGTTGGTATTTAAACTCATGTGAAAATTATTTTTAAGCTTACTGAAAAAAGTTATGTGTACCAAGGCAGAAGGTGATGTCACATGCTGAAAAATGTTAGGGGACATCTGTTTCCACATCACAAAGAATTTCTTCTTATATTGCCATGAGCCTGATTCCTTCAGTTTCATGGCATTAAGTAAAGCTGTCTTTGAAGATGTGCTCATTGAGAATGGAGCTAAATGCTGAGGTTGCAGCTGCTCACTATACCATGTCCTAAGGAATTCATAGTGTGAATTCACAAGGATATTGGTCTTTCTTACAAACTTGGGTAATGATGATAGAGACAGCAGCTTTTGGAAAGCCCTAGATAGAGTTGTATAAGAAGATATGGGGCCTATAGTGATATTTACATTTTATATAATGTACTGATTTTTTAAAATTGCCATTTTGGGTTTTTTGAAAAGGGCACTGATAGTTATATCGGCATTTTGGAATGTGAGGAAGCAGCTTACTAAGAAAATATTAATTGGATAGGATTTAAGTATAAACAAGAGCTAACTTACCACAACCCCCACCCCCTACCCCACTCAGGGAGTTTGAAACATATGTTAGCAACTACCACATTTGCTTTTCATTTTTTAATTTAAGTTGAGGCATAGTGAAATGTGCATAGCTGCTTGTTGTGGCTTCATAGCAACAAGGGTAGTGGGGCCTCATGTTGGAAACTCTAGACATGTGGTTGTGTATTCACACATACACAGTGTTTTAATTATAAGCATGTGCATTGAGTGATATTCACAAAGTTGTATGTATATGTATATTAAGTAAGGCTTTAAACTTTAAATCCTAGGCTCAAGTTCATTTGTAGCTGAGAAAAGCCAAAATAGTCCTAGGGCAATGTTAATATTCAGAGACATATTCTCCTCTCTAAGGAGAGAATCTTTTCAATTAATGTAGGCTTAAAGACAGGAACATGTCTTTCAGATTCTGTTTTATTGCCTTCCCATTCTGCCTTCCCTAGCATACATGTGGAATAAATAGTTGCTTGCCCTTGGCATTAGTTTGACTTTGAACTTGCAACCTACACAAGTGTCTGAGAAAAGATAATACCAAACTGGATATGAGCTATTACAACAGACTGTAAGAGGCACTTGAAAACCCCACCAATGGGTGCCCGAGCAAGGTTTTTAAACACTGTTATGGGAAAATCAGGCTCACATAGTGTTGGAAACAGCTGTACCTAGGAGTCAAGGCTACAACTCTGTTCACAGATTGCTTCTCAATCATAATGGCACACTGAGAGAACATAAAATTTAGAGCCAAAAGTTCTAGTCTCAGATCGGCTGCTTACTGTGTGACTTTGGACAAGTTATCTTTTTTGAGTCCCAGTTTCTCCAGCTCTAAAATGGAGACTTCAGCACCTGCTCTGTCGACTACTGGAAGGAAAATAAGACACACATGTAAAAGTACTTTGGAAACAGGAAATACAATAGTAGTGCAATTAACAGCATTATTTACTACAGATATTTTTCTTCAACTTGGATTCTTTCCTAGATATGTATTTCCAAGATAAGATTTAGCAGTTTGACGGTATCTGACTCCAAAAGGTTGCTTATGTTCACAGTGTATTGAACAGGCTGGATATGTTACATATGTTTTTGTCAGGGGACTTGTGGCTGGGTGCAGAGCTTATGCTGGTGCCCCAGGGTTGTTTGAATTTGAAATCTATGAAGAGTAATGAATAAGTACTTAGTTTTTCTGTATTTATTTTAGTATTTAATTACTCTAATACTCTGCATTCTGATAGTCCAACATTCATTTCTTGAGTATTTTTTTGAAAAGAGAGAAACTGAAAAACATGATTACTGCATATGAATGCTCATATTTTCCATCATAATAATGTCATTTTGATACCTGATTCTCATTTCTGCCTACATTACAGATGGCAATATGCCTATGGTTGTGTCTTCTTGAGCCACACATAAGAAAGAATAAGGAGAGAAAAACCCCTCTTCTTCCAGATTCACTTTTGAAATCATACTTATTTGAGCAGCATGTCACCTTGTCCCTCTTTTTCACTCTTCTGACTCTGAGTCGTCATCCAGTTTGATATTTGAGACATCATTCAAACTGCTCCAAATGAAAGGCTTTTGTAAGATTCTTTGACCTTGGACATGGCAGAAGGTAAAAGCAGCAGATAAGGATTTTTTTTTTTTTTTAACTTTCCTCACAGTCCTACTTTGCTTCCTTCTAAGACATTTGTCAGAAAAAAAAGATCAGCAAAATGTTTCTTCACTAGCCTGAAATTTACAAATTTCAGGAAAAATTCGTGAAATGTACCAATGTTTAACCAGGTTAGATTGTTTGGAGCCACCTAAAATTTGTTTAAAAAATTTTTTTTTTTCCTGTGAGAAAAAAATAATTTAACCAGTTAGACTCTTGGAAACATTAAAGATGAAATCGAATTAAGGCTTAAGTGCCATTACTTAAACATCAAATAGGAGTATAAGTGGTGTTAATGCACGAAAAATTAAAGGAAATGGTAATGTAACATTATGGCTATACATAGCACTTGCAGCAGTGTTAACTCGATTTGTGACATTACATAAAATAGAGAACAAATAAATGATTTAAAACTTCATTAATTACAAATAATTTGTACAGAGAGCACCACATTTGATCCTCAGTAGGGACCTTGTCGTATTACCATGTGGATTAGGCAACTGGAAACTGAATTTGAGTAATTTGCTCAAAATCAGATTGAAATGTGGGCCAGATTCAAAGTTTTCCACCATGAATCCACTGAACTATAGGAAGTTTCTCAGGAACAGTATTAAGGTACATAACTCCATTAATAATTTGAGTTGGGTGATGATTTCCACTTAGCTCATTGCTGATGATAACCATACTTGTAGATGTGGCTAAGAGCTGCCTTTTAAAGTTGAATTTCTTAAGGAGGGAAAGGGACTCACTTTTTGAAGTGTCCACAGGTGTCTAGAGTAACTGTGTTAGATAACGCATCAAGCTCAGAGAGTCAGTGGATCTGAGAACACATGCCAAAATGCTCTGATGACCTTTCAATTGTTCAATTTTGATAATGCTACCTTACATTGCTGTGTAATAGCTGTCATCATTACAAGAAGTCAGTATCATTTGTTGCCTGTTTTAGGTTAGCTGGGTTATATATGTGACTTCAGTGTAGAAGAACTGACATCTGAGAGGAACAAAGCCATGTTGTCAGGTTATCATGAGATCTTATCCCAGGATGCTGATAATATCAAGATGAAAATAGTCAGGTGGGAAGAAGAACTATATATCTTCATGCTATTTCCACTAATTGAAAGTTCCTAGAAATTATATTTGCTACACTAGGTTTCAGTTGTGTCACAATTTATTAATTTACTTAAATATTTCAATACTTATTCCATATAAAATACTACCATGTATTAAGAAACTATAAAGAAATGACATATGCACAGGCCTCTTTATATCAATTTGATTTTCATTATAATAAATTTGACCTGCAGATGGATATCCATGTAGAAATATCAAAGCAATAATTTGGAAATAGGTGAATGGAATGAAGATACAGTGACAAGATTTTTATTGTCTAGAGACGTCTGTCTAATAGTAGCTTAAATGATTAGGCTTTATTTTTTCCCTCGTGCAGCAAAAAGTCCAGGTGTGGGCACTTGCTGTTATTGGGTCAGATTCCTAATGATATTATCAAAGGCCCAGGATTTTTCTCTTTCCACTTTACTATGCTAATCATCTTGACCTTTAGTTCACATGCTTGTCTCTCACTGCTTGGTTGCAAGATAAATGCAAAAGTTCTAAGGCCTTATGTTTGCTTTATAAGCCAGGAAGCAAAGGGGAAAGGAGTAGTACCTCTGATTTTGTCCCTTTTATTCAAGAAAGTACACCTGTCTTAGACTTTTTTCTCTAATTTCATTCACCAAAATTGTGTCCCATGGCTACCAATAGTAGCAAGGAAAGCTGATAAAGCAAGTATCTCTACTTCCAAACTCCTTAGAGTGGGATGTGCAAAAAAGCTGGTTGGAAATGACTTTTTTATTAAGCAAACAGCCACAGGGTTTGGAATAAAGATTTGGAAGGCATCCTTACAGAAGTGATCTTTGAAAATGACTCAAGAAATAAACATTGAAGGAGAAAATGATCAAAGAACCTTGAGAAATACTGACACTGACATATGGAGAATGAAAAGATCAGCTTTCAGTTACAAGATTAAGAGTAGTAAGAAAAAAAGGCTGGGGGGAGGGAAACAAGTAGTGCAGTGTCCTGAAAAACAAATTATGGAAGAATTTTAAGACAAAGAGGAAGGTTGGTCAGTGTTGACTAGCTCCACAGAGCTGTCAAGGAAGATGAAAAAAAATGGATTTATTGATTGGGAGGTTACTGGCCTTTCAGAAAATAGGTGCTGAAAAGAGATTAGAATCTGAGAGATTAAGGAGTGAGTGATTAGACCGTATAAGATGGGTAGCAAAAAGAAGGAAGAGAAAAGGAGTGTGAATGAACACACAGAAAGGTTGTATTAGTTTAGGGTGTTTAAGTGAGGGTTCCAGAACGGAGAGCTGGAGATTTCTTGGTAATTGTTCCTACCTTTACTAGAAGTCACTGCTTTTATTTTTTAAGTTTAGATTATAAAATTTCTTCTACAGTATTATATACATTACAGTTCCTTCCTTGGATCAATTTACCAAATGAGAAATAATAAAATGCCTCTCTTAGACCTACCTCATTGAATAAAAAATGGAATTGATAATTATTTTTCATGACATATTTGGAGATTCTGGTTGGGAGTAAATTGTGTTATATGAAGATCACCAGTAATGTGACTTCCTTAAGAAGCATGAAGAAATTAGTGTTGTCTAGTCATTTCTTAACATTAATAACAATATCAATAAAAAGATGATTTTGATGAGCTTGACAAAACTGAAGGATCCAAAGTAAATGTAATTTAAAAACTCATGTAGAATAATGAAAGAATATATCCGAAGTTACATTCAATAGTGGCATATATGCTGTTTCCTATACCATCTCAAAAATTTGCAATATGGAAAGCTCTCTCCTACTTCTCCCCTTCTAAAAAATCTTCTTTATTCTACATCTTCCAAAATGTTTACCTATCTGGGTAAGCTTTGCTGAGAAATCTAGATGACTGAAAGAAAAGTTATAAGAAAAAAATTATAGCATACAAAATGCATCTTTGCTTAGAACAATGGCCTCTAACTTTGTGGTTAAGAATGTGAACTGTGGCTTACCTGAATCAGGGTTTATATCCAGACTTCAACACAATTAATTCTGTAATCATGGGCCAGTTACTTAAGCACTGAGAGTCTCACTTTATTTATCAATAAAATGGGGGATAATAAGAGTGTGTATTACGTAGGGTGGTTGTAAGGACAAAATGAGATAATTATTTTCCCATTTTATCTACAAATGTGTTCAAACACACGCTAAACTAAAACAATCTTTCTGCATGTTCATTCACACTCCTTTTCTCTTCCTTTTTTTTGCCACCTGTTTTATATGGTCTAATTACTGACTCCTTAAGCTTCTGGTAGAGTGCCTGTCATACAGTGGCTGCTCAATGCACTATAGTTTATATTGCTGCTGTTCTTAATATTATTACATGATTTTTATTTATATTCCAGTACTATAATTAACTTTGGAAAAGTTGCTTTTTGTTTGTTTGCTTTAACAATAACCACAGGAAAGCTCTCAACTGGGAATATAGCCAAAGATAATATTTCCTAAATGACTCTTTATTTATATTAAAAATGTTCTATATTTATATTTTAAATATGTACTTGTCTTCATCCTTACCACAGGAACAAACTCTTAGTAACACTGCTCTGTATCAGACACATTTCTCTAGGCCTTACATATTTGCTCATTTAATCTTCACAAGAGTACTAAGACATAGATACTATTAGTGTCATTCCCATTTTCTAGGTGAGGAAATTGAGGCACAGAGAGGTGAAGCAGCTTTCCCAAAGTCACAAATCTATGAAGTAGAACTGGATTTGAACCAGGCCATTTAGCTTCGGAGTCTGTGCTCTTCTTAATCATCATACTCTAAGATGACTAGAAATGACATAGTAAATATTATTTATTGTTCAGATACCTATTATATTTTGCAAGGAGTGTTTTTAATTATATATTTTAAGTCTCAAAGGGAGCAATTCCAACAATTTCACGAAAACACACTTTTCTCTCAATACTTGAGATTTATAATCTTAGGTTGTCAGAACCTTAAAAGGTCAAATGTTGTTACTCTATTCATCTCAAACACTTTCTGCTTTATGAAAGGGCACCAATCTATTCAATAAAGATGCAAAAATAGAATTTATGACACATACAGGACTTGGCTCTTCAATCAGAGCTCTTTCCACTATGCTGCATAACATGGAGTTGGATTTTCAAAATAGTCATTGTTAGAGCCTGCAGCTATTTGAGACTGATTTCTATTCTGGCATAGAATATAAATGATTCAGTTTAAAACCATCTGTATTTCAAGTCCAGAAGAGAAGTGCACTACATGCCCCTGTGTGTGTGTATGTATGTATTGTGTAGGCAGTTACAGAAGGTAGGTCATTGGTTCAAGGCCTAGATTGAAGTAAAATGTACTTAATCATATGAATTCCTATTTGTGAGACTAGGAAGGCAGCAGGAGTCAGTGTAGTCAAGATGCTTTAGTTTGACTTCCAGTACTAGAAGACTGAGCTAATTACTCCTTCCTAGAGAGGAGACACTTCAGCTGATGATGGAAATGGAAAGGATGCCGTCAATCTTACTTTTTGCACTTGAGAATGTGTGAAACTGCTCTGTCAGAGGCACACATTTCTACCAGCTGTCAGAAGTTGTACTGGAAATGAAATAAGACCTTGGGAAGAGAGATGTGCCCATCATTGAAATGCTTCCCAACCCTCTCTGTCTTTTCCATTGTAGAACCCAATGCATATGATATTTTCTGCTTTTATTTTTACCTTCGTCTATGCATATAATGATTGTACTTATTTATGGGATACATGTGATATTTTGATACAGGCATAGAATGTGTAATGATCAAATCAAGGTATTTACAATATTCATCACCTCAAACATTTATCATTTCTTTGGGTGGGGAGCATTTCAAATCTCTCCTAGCTACTTTGAAATAAATAGTAAATGATTGTTAACTATTGTGCTGTTGAACACTATAACTAATTCCTTCTATGTAACTGCATGTGTGTATCTATAAACCATCTCCCCTTCCCAGACTCTGGTAACCATTATTCTACTCTCTACTTCCATGAGATCTATATTTTATCACCCATATAGGAGTGAGAACACATGATATTTGTCTTTCTTGCCTGGCTTATTTCATTTAACATAATGACCTCCAGTTCCATCCATGTTTCAGCAAATGAAAGGATTTTATTATTGTTAATAGATGAATAGTATTTCATTGTGTATATACACCACATTTTCTTTATCCATTCATCCACTAATGAACACTTACATTGGTTTCATTATTTTGGCTGTGAATAGTGCTGTGATAAACACGTGGATGCAGGTATCCCTTTGATATACTGATTTTCTTTCCTTTTGATAAATACTAACAGTAGTGGACTGCTGGTATGGTAGTTCTATTTTTAGTTTTTTTTTTTGAGAGACTTCCATGCCGTTTTCCATAGTGGCTGTACTAATTTACATTCCCACCATAGTGTATAAGAGCTCCCTTTCCTCACATATTTGCCAGCATTTGTTATTTTTTGTCTTTTTGATCATATTCATTCTCACTGGGGTGAGATGATGTCTCATTGTGGTTTTGATTTGCATTTCTCTAATAATTAGGGATGTTGAGCATTTTTTCATATACCTGTTTCAATTTGTCTTCTTTTGAGAAATGTCTACTCAGATCCTTTGCCCACTTTTTAATAAAATTCTTTTCTGTTTTTTGTGTGTTTTGCTATTGAGTTGTTTGAGCTCCTTATATATTCTGGATATTAGTCCCTTATCAGATAACAGTTTGCAAATATTTTCTTCCATTCTACAGGTTGCCTCTTTAATCTGTTTATTATTTCCTTTGCTATGCAAAAACATTCTAGGTTAATATAGTCCCCTTTGTCTAATTTTCTTTCTGCTGCCTGTGCTTTTGAAGTGTTAGCCATAAAATCTTTTCCTAGACCAATGTCCAGAAGTGTTTCCCCTGTGTTTTCTTCTAATAGTTTCATAGTTTCGAGTCATATGATTAAGTTTGTAATCTACTTTGAGTTGATTTATGTATATGGTGAGAGATTGGGGTCTAGTTTCATTCTTCTGCATTTGGATATCTGGGTCTCCCAGCACTATTTATTGAAAAGGGTGTCCTTTCCCCTAGTGTACATTTTTGGTACCTTTGTTGAAAGTTAATTGGCTGTGAATTTGTTTCTTGGCTCTCTCTTCTGTTCCATTGGTCTATGTGTCTTTTATACCAATACCATGCTGTTTTGGTTGCTATAACTTTGTAGTATATTTTGAAGTCAGGTAGTGTGGTGCCTTCAGCTTTGTTCTCTTTGGTCAGTGTTGCATTGGCTATTTGGGGTCTTTTGTGGTTTCATATGAGTTTTAGGTTTTATCTTTTTCTACTTCTATGAGGAATGTCTTGGTATTTTGATAGGGATTGCATTTAATCTGTAGATTGCTTTGGGTAATATGATTATTTTAACAATATTGTTCTGATCCATGAGCATGGGTTGTTTTTCCATTTGTTTGTGTCCTCTTCCTTGTTTTTCTTTGATGTTTTGCAATTTTCATCATGAAGGCCTTTCACTACCTTGGTTAAATTTATTCCTAGGTGTTTTTTTGTTGTAGCTATTGTAAATGGGATTGCTTTCTTGATTTCTTTTTCAGTTAGTTATTTTGTATAGAAATATTACTGATTTTTGTGTATTTTGTATCCTGTAAATTTGCTGAATTCATTTATTAGTTCTAAGATTTTTTTTGGTAGAGTCTTTAGTATTTCTATATATAATATCATGTCATCTACAAAAATGGACAATTTGACTTCCTCTTTTCCAATTTGGGTGTCTTTTATTTCTTCTTAATCTTTCCATTTCTTCAATGCATAGCATTATATTATATAGACATAAATTTTGAGGAATCTAAAGTCTTAAGTACTTTTATCAAAATAATTTATTTTAAAGGAAAATCTAAAGTAGTTTTAGGACTCCAGACAATCTCCACAGAGATTTATTGTGCAATGGTTAGTGTGCTTCATGAGAGTGGGTCAGTATTCAAAACATACTGCTGGACACTGTCTCTGGCTGGTAATTGACTATTACAAAGACATTTATTTATATGTGGATGATAGACATTGGTGATGACTTGGGTTTGAGTATTTATTGGCTGTCTGTGACCTTGAGCATCTAACTTCCCTATCAAGTTTTCTGTTAAAGGATCTATAAATGAGAGAATGCATGTACATTCCAATACTGTTTAAGCAAGCAATATGTTTACTACAATTGGTCTACAATTGATATATCAGTATGTTCTATCACAAGTTCCCTAGGCATGTGACCTAAGCTAAGGCAATGAGGCACTCCCTCTACTAGGATTTTTTTTTCTTTTTTTTTTTGAGATGGAGTCTCACTTTGTCCCTCAGGCCTGGAGTGCAGTGGCACCGTGTTGGCTCACTGGAACCTCCGTCTCCTGGGTTCAAGCAATTCTTCTGCCTCAGCCTCCCAAGTAGCTGGGATTACAGGTACCCACCACCACACCTGTTATTTTTTTAAATATGTTTTTGGTACAGACGGGGTTTCACCATGTTGGCCCGGCCGGTCTCGAACTCCTGACCTCAGGTGATCCACCCACCTTGGCCTCCCAAAGTGCTGGGATTACAGACGTGAGCCACTGAGCCCAGCCTTTTTTATTTTTTTTATTTTTTAATTTTTATTTATTTATTTATTTATTTTAATTTTCGAGACAGGGTCTCATTCTGTCACCCAGGCTGAAATGCAGTGGTATGATTACAGCTCACTGTGACCTTGACCTCCTGGGCTCAAGTGATCCTCCTACCTCAGCCTCCCAAGTAGCGGGGGACTACAGGCATGCCACCACGCCTCGCTAATTTTTGTGGAGATGAGGTTTCATCATCATGTTGCCCAAGCTGGTCTTGAACTCCTTGGCTCAAGCATTCCTCCCTCCTCAACATTCCAAAGTGCTGGAATTACAGGCATGAGTTACCACACTCGGCCTAGGAATTTTTTGTTTTTATCCTGGAAATATGGGGGGATGAAGCCTCTCTTAGAAATGAGGTGAGGCTCTCAGAAGTTATTTTGATGTCTCTTGGAAAGAATCTGAGAATGTTGCCAACAAAGAGAACAATCAAAACCCCAAGAGTGCAGCAGATCTAGGTGTGCCCACACAAGTGTAACCCCTGGATACTTTAGGAGAGCTAACAAATTCTAATGTTCCCTACTTTTTCAACGTTTTTCTTCCTTTCCTCATTTCTTGAACCCTTCCTCCCAGCTCCTCTTCTTCCTCCTTCTCCTCCTCCTCTTCTTACCATCATGTGTAGAGAAATGCCCAAGCTCCTTACCCCAAAACACTAGTCTCTTCTTGAAGTGATCCAGGCTTAACTCGGCAAATGTCTCCTTTTACTCTCCCACACTCACTTGGAATCCTGTGTTTCCCCCAAGGGCTTGTTCTTCCTAGATGATTGGGCATCCTATCATGTGTCTGTTTTTTGCAGTCACTCTTTTCTCTTTCACTGATTGTCTTCTTACACTCACCTGCCCATTATTTCCTGTGCAACTCTTTGGGAAACATTCTTTGATTTTTTTTTCCTATTAATTTAGGTCATCATTTTCTCTCATCCCATAACAGTTTATACAAACATACATTTCAACACTGAGTACTGGGTAGTTTGAACATTATATTTCCTTGCCTGCCTCCTTAACTGATATGCCTTTGAATCACAGGTAGTATCTGTCACTGCTCTGTAGCTTCGGTGTGCCTGAAATTATGTGGTTTATGAAAGAGATATGCACAACTTTTGTTTTGTGAATGGTTACATGCTATTTAGATATCAGTTATTATATAGATGATGAAAAAAGACATTATTATTAATATTTAATGACTGAGGGAGTAATGATGCCATTGCCCAAAAAGTTGAATATTGGAAGAAAATGAAATTATTATTTGGTTTCAGAGACATTGAATTTTTCATTGTGATACTATTTTTTTAAAAAAATACAGAATTAAACTCAATGTTTGGAACTATAGATACAGAGAAGAATCATCACTTGATGGCAAACCATTTATTATTATAATGATAACTTTATTTTACTAGGTTAGTTTGAAGACATATAAGAAAAGAATCAGCTATTTTAATGTCAGTAGCTCGGGCAGTGGCCTTTATTTTAATGAGTTATTTTATATTTGTAAATTATTCCTATTATTTGATCTTGGAGAGCTTACACGGTTGCAAAGGCAGCATGGCTTAGTAGAAAAGTTACTTCAGGCAACAGTGAGCTTTTTGGATGTTTGTGTTTCTTAATACGGAGGGACAGGAAATACACTGGGTGACAGGCACATTTGTTCATTCAAAAGTTTGGCATGTAATAGTTCCAACTTCCTGTTTTCTATACCCATGGTTTATTGCCTTTGCGCCAAGATTAAATTCATAAGGAAAACCAGAATCCTTCCAGCCCAGGGAGCATATTAGAATCTGGCCAAATAAATAAACTGCATACAATTGCATAGCAGAGGTAGATCTCTAACCTTATTCTAGTGTCAGAACTATGAACCTGGCACAATTCTCAAACGTTGAGTTTGGCATCCCTTGTGTGACTGGGGAAGATGTATTATGGATGCATGAATTGCGGACAATAGAGCATAATGTTGAGAACACAAACCTTCGTGACTATCAAATCTAGATTTGAGTCTTGGCACTGAGATCTAGTAAACCTGTGACCCTGGGCAAATTCATTAACATTACTAAAGCTTCAGTTTCCTCTTCGTGAAATGGAGACAGGAATAGCACCCTCTAGACAGACTGATAGTAAAACATATTAATAAATAAGTATCAGCCCTTAGTAGAGTCCATGCCATACTAAGAGTTCCACATGTAATTGTTTTTATTACTACTGTACATCATCTAACAATATTTGTTAGTAACTGTGTATGAAAGCTGAGGTAGGTAATTAGGGGGAAGTCTAGGGAATTGTGTCCTAAAAAAGTTTACTGTATCATCTTTAACCTACTTCATCTAACAGGTAAAAAGAACATAACGAAGTCAAATTAGATTTTCTCTAATGACTGGCAAATAGACACACACACACACACACACACACACACAGACACACACACACACAGATTACATGTATACATACACACTATTTATAGTCCCCACCCCTGCTGAGGTCCTGGGATTGGCTGCTTTCCTCTCCTGCCACAGTTCCTGTCTGGTCCTGCAGCCCTACTTCTGGCTTCAGCTCTCAGCAAGTTTTTAGTACATATGGTTCTTCCCCTTAACCCTTCCCAGTAGGGGTGAGCAGTACTGATCACATTCTTTGGGTACATTGTTTGGTGTTTCACTAGCACTTCTTGCATCCTTTGACCTTCCTATGGCTCTATAAATGGTCCTTTCCTTTAATCCTCTTCAGCTAAACCATTTTGAGTTCACCATCTGTTTCTCTTCAGGCCCTGACTGATACAGCAAATAGGACTTGCTTTTAGCCAGTGAATATATTGGTTTGTTACATAGCATTTTGCTGACAGAGATACTGACAAACGTTCACTCTTTCTTTCTTATTGACTATGTCTTATTTATTTTTGCATTTCTGGGTCTAGAGCAATCCCCAACACATTGTATCCCTGTAAGATGCTGTAAGAAAATCTTTGTTCAGTTGAACTCAAATTCACACTGAATCCTCCTATTTTTATTCCATCAGGCACCATGCATGATGATGTTAAGCTGCACATAGATTATTGGTGACGATTTGCCTACGTAAACTAAAATAGTCATTATATAATCATGTTTCACTTTATTTCTTCTTTTTAATTTATGTGATTTACCTTAGTTATTCTTATGCTAAAACTCAATGCGTCTTTTAATTTAGAAATAGCTGCCTCTAATAATATTTTATTAGAGCCATTTATTCTTTAACATTTTATGCAAAATTTATGGTTGTCATTTTTTAATGTGAGAAAACACTTTTTTTTGTGTGAGCAACAAGGCTGTTTATTTCACCTGGGTGCAGGCCGGCTGAGTCCGAAAAAGGAGTTAGCAAAGGGTGGTGGATTATCATTAGTTCTTATAGGTTTTGGGATAGGTGGTGGAGTTAGAAGCAATGTTTTGCAGGCAGGGGGTGGATCTCACAAAGTACATTCTGAAGTGTGGGGAGAATTACAAAGAACCTTCTTAAGGGTGAGGGAGATTACAAAGTACATTGATCAGTTAGGGTGGGGCAGAAACAAATTACAATGGTGGAATGTCATCAGTTAAGGCTATTTTCACTTCTTTTGTGGATCTTCAGTTGCTTCAGGTGATCTGGACATACATGTGCAGGTCACAGGAGATATGATACCACCCCCAAAAATTGTTGCTGCCCCAACACTTTACCACCATTTCGTTTTGAGAAAACGCTTTTTAAAATTATTATTGAATTAAGGTAATTATAAGATCAATTTGTATAATCAGGATGGAAGATCAAATCAAAGTTACCCTGAGTAAGTGAGGAAAAAAAAATTGGTTATTTTGACTGGCATCAATAATTTGGAGGAAAAAAAAAACATTGTAAAAATTTAATATTTGTTAAAAATAGTGGTGTGTGATCTATAGTGATGCTTTGTAGTTTTATGCCTCGCTGAATCTTGGCTGCTTTTGCAAGGCACATGCATTCTAATGAGCTGCTGTGTGGAGTGACTAATGTTGTGAATACACATCGCATTTAATTGATGTAGCCACATGTCTGAAATAAATGTTCCTTGTAGTGTCAAGTGTAAACCTCTCTAGATTCCTCAATGTGCATTGCCCACATCTGAGTGTAAAAGAAGGAATCTAAAAGCTTAAATACTGCTGAAAGAGAGGGCTGCAAATGTTCACTTCTTTGTATTCCACCTATTACTTATGAGTTGTTTTTATTTCAGTAAATCATTTCTGTGGAGAAGCACAAATAATATTCTTCTTTCACTGCTAAAGCTCACCATTCCTTCTTCGTGATCTCAGTTGATTTTTGCATCTGCATTTATCTAGATTATTGAGAAGGCTTAGCTCAGTCGGGATCAAACATGAAATGCTTTTATTTTTTACAAGCCCTTGCTCTCCTATTGTTTATGTCAAATTCCTCCTCCCAGCTGACTAGGAGATCTCTTAACAAGATCCTAGGCATATTCCATTACTTTCAAGGCATTTTTCATTACTCAAATTCTGCCCAGTTGAAAACTCTAATTTCATGTCTTTTATAAAATTTTCCTTTCCAATGCCGTGGATCAGACTTGGGGTCCCTTGATCCATGGGGAAGTTGTATGACTTTTTGTCTACTCCTCCTATTCTTACCTCACTTGGGAGCCTAGGGTAGGACTGGTTGGCTGACCTTTAAATATGTTCTTTCTCTCCATTTTCTTGTGTGGCGAGGTGGGGAGAAAGAAAAGGGAAACGGTACAGTTAGTTGTCCCTTGCATGACTGGTGCTGTTGTAATTTTCTTTGTTGATTGCTGCTGCCTCCCGGGCTCACTAGTTGCATAGCTGATTCTCTCTTGGGGAGCACACATGAGTTTGTTGGAGGGCTCTGTTGGGGGACTTTCCTTCTGCAGTCTCCTGAATCTGATCCTGTTGGCACACATGGATTGTGTGCCTCTTACTACTTGAGGCTCCTCGCCTGGTGAGTAGTCCTTTTCTGTGGGATCCATCCATCTTTCTTCCAAGATGCCCACTTAACTTTGAGAACCAAGTACTGGAAGTACAAGTTGCAATACTGAAATCACCTTCCTTTGTCTTTTGTCTTTTTAAAATTTGCTTTCCCTTGGCTTAGATGGACACAGGGAAGATAAAAAATACCCTGCACAAATGGAAATCACTGAAATGCTAGAACCCCAATATCTATTAGGGATTCTCTTAGATCCCTCTTAATTAGCGTGTTAGACAAAGGGTAGGTTTTACTTTTCGTGAGGCCAAGAGTCTATTGCAAGTGTCTATGGCTTTTGATGACCTCTTCAAAGTCTTCTTTCTCATTTTTTTTTAAATAAACAAGTAAGGAAAGTCAGGAGGCTAGAATGACATTAATTCTACTTCAGCTGTCTTAGAAAGCTCTGAAGATGAGGGACCCTATTGTTTGCAGTTCTCTTTAGAATATGGGGTACTTTTATTCTTTCTGTTCTTAGCATTACACATTAATCACCATTTTGAAGCAAAAGGAGAAGTCCTATTGAAGATTTTGTTGCTGTTTTCTCATATTCCCAAGCACAGAAATACCAGAGAGAGATGTTAGAAAGGAAAATAATGAAGTAACAAGGCTATATTGCTTTTCTAGAATCTTCCCACCCTCACTCTCCCATCTTCTGCTACCTCTACTCACAAAATTCTGTTTCCCAAATCGATGGAACAAGCCCAAGGATGGGAGCAGCTGGCATGAATTCCAGTCTGATTGCTGCGTGAGCTCAGCAGCACACCGTGACTTCACCCTTTCTTCACTCAGATCATCCATCTTGGGGAATGCAGATGAACCTACCTTCCCCTACTTATCTTTCATGGATGTTGGAAGACAAATGAGATAATATCTGAAAACCCCTAGAAGAAATGTGATGTATAAATCTAGGGCAACATTATATATGAGACACCACCTTAATCATTCTTTTACCTGCTATAAGAGGAGATGACTTTGTGCTCTTCTAAATGTAAAAGAAGGATCACTGGACTCAATGAGTTTTGAAATTTTGGTTCTGCTTGGCTTTGGGCATCTATTTCTTTAGACAAGTGACATTATCTCTTTACATATACTTCCATATCTAAAAAATGTGCAGCAAAATAACATTTACTCCTCAGAAGCATGTGAAGCTCAAGTAACACAAGTGGTAAGAGAAGTCTTTAAGGCCTAACACATTAAGGAATGTATCTGAGCATACATATATATAAATATATACACGTAACAATAATATAGCTCTATATAATTATAATATATCCTTATACTTTTTGGCATGTGTATACACACATATATATATATTTGTTTATATGCCCCTTTTTGTGTTAATTGCATGGTACAACTGGAGGAGTAGCCCTTGAAATTTTTAAAATTGATATTTACAAATGAAATAGGCTATTCATTGCAATTTTTAAATAATTTGAAAACTTGTCATGTATGCACACATATGTGCGTATGTGTTTAATCAGACTCTCACAAGTAACTAAAACTTGATTCTTAGCTCTAACTCTGTACCTTCCCTCTACTGATGGTTCTTGAGCTAAATGGTGCCAAAGGCATTTAGAGAATAAAAGTACAGGGAGATCACAGACTGCATTCAGAGATAAATTACTTTTACCCCTCCACATTATTTTTGTTACTGTTATTTTAAATGTTTGATTTAGGGGGTACATGTGCAGGTGTCTTACAAGGATATATTGCATGAGGCTGAGATTTGGGCTTCCATTGATTCTGTCACCCAAATTGTGAACATACTAACCAATAGGAAGTTTTTCAGCCCTTGCCCTTCTCCCTCCTTCCTTCCTTTTGGAAAACTCAATGTCCATTGCTCCCATCTTTATGTCTGTGTATACCCAATGCTTAGCACCCACTTATGAGTGAGAACATGTGATATTTGGTTTTCTGGTCCTGCATTAATTCTCTTGGGATAATGGCCTCCAACTGCATCCATGTTGCTGCAGAGGACACGATTTCATTTTTTTAAGGCTGTGTAATATTCCAAGGACCCTTCACACATCTTGTAGGCTGCACTTTCTTCATTTCTCTCCTGTTTCACATTTCTATTAAACAGCCAATCATCTAAGTTCTTACCCTTATAACTAATTATTATACTTTTTATCTTTATTGATTCCCAATTTGGACATAAATAATTTTTAATAGTATTAACTTACCTAGCCCACCCTCCCTGAAAATTTTGATAGTATTTATATAAGATACCATATCCTTTTCCTTTTCTCTCTTTCTCTTTTCTCTTCACAGTGTGTTTTGTTAAATCTGCCTTGTTAAAGCACACTTACCTTTATTCCAAACTGAGTCATAATCCAACCTGAGTGCCTCAAGGTAAGGGGTTAAAGAAGTGAACAAAAGACATGATATATTTGTTCGCACCTACTCCCTGTTCTTCACACACAACCTGAATTTTTGGGGGATGCCTTCTGAGTTTCTCCAGCTGAGCTGAGTTGGCTCCTACCCATGCACCCTCATGAGAGTTTTATTGTCAACTTAGACATTAATTCTCCCATAATCTCTTCCCAGCATCCCAGTTCATAGGGATCTCTCTCTCTCCTCTAAACTTCTCTAACATCTGTGTCATACTTATGACACCTGTCATACATTACGGTTGTTTGTGTTCATGTTTTACTTTTGCACTAGAATGTGTCCTTCTTACTGGAACTAGCCATGTCATATTTACTGTTATATCTCCTACAGTGTGAAGAGTGATTGTTTAAGCAAAATAAAAGTGTGGCAAATGTTTGCTGACATAATAGATTTATTATTTATAATGTTTGATAATTACTTATAAAATTAATTATTTTCATTCTTTTGTCTACTATCATATATATAATATTGTGATAATAAGAGGTGACAATATCCACCTATAAATAAGGTAGAAATGGTCATTACAGACCTTGCAGAGGGATCAGACACTAACAAACCAATAAATACATGATATAATTACAAATTTTAATCAATGTTATGAAGAAACAGGATTTCATGAGAGAAATTAACCATAAAGAACCTAATTTTATATAGGATAATTAGAGAAAGCCTCTTTAAGCAATAATATTCAACTGGAAACTTGAAAGAAGGCCCTTAGCATATATATTCACTCACACATCATTGGGTGAAATCTGATAGCTAAATCTAACTACAAGGAAAACTGGGATAATTGCCAATCCTAACAAAATTTGGATTATTATAGTAAGGAAGAAGTGGCAAATCAACATAAAGTAGGGAAATAGCAGTGCCTCTCCCACCTACCAGTACTATTCCAGGCCCTTTTCACAGATTAGGCTAGTTTCAGATATTAGTTTTCAAAGATTAGGGATATAAGTAGGGCCAGTTCATGAAGGGTTTTGAAGATATTCTAATTTAATTTTATCTGACTTAGGAATCTACTGAGTGGCTTTAAGTAGAGAAGAAACATAAACCTATTTGTACTTCTAAATGATCACAGTAGCCATGAAGTGCAATATAGTTTAAATGGGGATGGAAGAAAACAGAACAGATGATGGTGGGTGGACTGGTGTATTGGCAGTGGAATGGAGAAAAGGGATTGGATTTAGATATACCTAGAAGGGAAAATCAAATGGACTTAGTGCACAATAGGATAAAGTAGCTGAAGTAAAGAGAAAGCATCAAGGATGACACTCAAAGAGCAAACAATAGCACGTGCACACAAACTATACAAAATAACATGTATATAGATATGTATATATAAATATTTGCCCTTGGTGAAACTCAGCTCTTACAACAAAAGTACTGATACAGGTTTTGAGTCACTTTGGTAGGTTTCTGTATTCGTATGACAATTAGAATCTACTTTTTCCACCTAACATGTTATAAATGATAATCACTATTTTTGTGAATTGACATAATTAAATGTCATTCCATCATTGTAGTCACCATAACCATCATCTTGACTATTATGTAAAAGTATGGTTTTCTTTCCTGCAGTGTATAGATCTCTGACCTGGATCCTGTGGGATTTGCAGAATTAATATAGATATTACACTCTCCCTGAAATGACCCAAATTCTTCACAGCCTAGAGAGGGATTTTAGCATTAATTATTTTCAGTGTATTAGTAACTACACTTGTCTTTGTAAAATGAAGTAGTCGTTGGAAATAAAAACGTGTGATATGTACGTTCAGGGTAACCTGTGAATTTCCCAGGTCTCAACTGTGTTTGCTTCTGCAATGATGATTTTGAACCACCTTGACTGTTGACATCTTTCTATGCAGCACAAAACCCAGATAGTTTTAGGTAACCACCCTCTTCTCTGGAACAAAACAAAGTACTAAATAATGTTAAAAGTCTTAAGTGAGCAAGTTTTGTAATTTGACCCTGGTTTTATATCTGCCAGATTGGCTACTCATTTACCCTTATAGATAGCAGTCTCTGAAATGGTTCATCATAATTACTGGTTGTGTGTGTATTATATTTATATGAACATTAGAATCAGAAATCATACAAATGTTAACAGAATCCTGATCTCAGGGTCTATAATGGGGGCCATTTTATGGTTAAAATTACCTAAATGTTAAAATTATGCTATTTCTTTTAATATTTCTTTAAAGGCCCTCTTATATATGAAATTTAACTCAAAAACATATTGTAACATTCTAGTATAATTTTTAAAGCTTTGAAGTTCTTTCTACAATCAATATCATGTAATAATAGTTTTCAGAAGTTCCATTTTTTTAAATGGGCACAGAAAACAAACCTAGAGAAAATGGGATTAAAGTTCAGCATGACCGAATAAACTTTGACATGAAAAAGAATTTCCTGATTTCCTGCCCAAAAAGGTTATTTTAACTCTATAACAAGTTATTAAAGTAAGTATGGGATACCAAAAGCTAGACATCCTTGAAATAATTGAATCTGAATAGCATAAAGCATAAAACTAGATACAGTCAATGTGTTACTATCTTCTCAACATTACTTATTGATAATTGTGGCAAAAAAGGAGAGGAAAGTACTTAATATATTTTAGAAAATATGTAGAATTTGTTATCTGATAAATAGTTAAGAATTTTGGCATTTTACTGCTTTGTTTTTCCTTTGTTACAATCAGTGAAAGTAAAGGAATAGGAATTTGGGAGGGTAAAAATGGGACGAAGTTTAGATGATAAAAATGTAAGAATACTTGAACGAGGGAAGAACTGAGAAGTGTAAATTGGTAATAGTAATACTAATAATCTTTCTTAAACACAAATTCTAGGCATTTATAATTATTTAATCTTTGTGACAACAACATGAGGGTAGGTACTGTTATTATTGTGACTATTTTTACAAGTAGGAAACCTAGGCATGGTTAGATTAATTGCATTGCCCAAGATTGCAATTAGTTGTTTAGTGGAGCCTGGATTTACCAAGGCCGTTTGGCTCCAGAGCCTGTTTGTTTTTTTTTTGTTTTTTTTTGTTTTTTTTTTTTGCCAGTGTTCTTTACAGTCTTTTAAAGAAAGGGAAGAAAGAATTCTGTGGCTAGACTCTCAAAGGTTATTTCCTGGCACAATGGACAATATGATATGTACCAGCAAACAGCTACTTTCTATACAGCTCCTCCACAGGCTGGGATCATTTCCTGATGATTTCTGAACTAATTTTTCCAATAGCAGCCAGACCCAGTATTGCAGTACCTAGGTCAGAATAGCCCTCTAAAACACGGAAAGTATCTGAAACAGCAAGATAACTTGCCACATTGATTGCTCCAACAAATAAGGACTTTCAAGTGGCTCTAAAGTAGCCCTCTCACCACTGCTCAGTTGAGACACAGCAATGTTGCATCTAGGCATATATCTGAGGCATTGTTAAGCATACAGCTTCCCAAGCCAGCTGCTGAAGGGTTTAAAGTGTGGGCATGTGCATTTGTAACAAGTATTCTAGGTGATTGTCATCATGGGAGGAATTTGAGAGATACTGCTCCACATGGCTCTCAACCTTGGCTGCATGCTGGAATCACCTGGGAGTTTGTTTTTTTTTTTTTTAAATCACTGATGTCTTGATCCTACTGTCAGATATTCTAATTTAATCATTCCGGGGTATAGCCTAGGCATAGCAGTTTTTTAAAAGCTCCTGGGAAGATTCTAATATGCAGCTAAATTTTAGAATCTCTGTTCTAGAGTAGAGCTGTTCATCCAGTGTTCCTGGAACATTGCTATGTTAGAAATTAAGAAGTTTGCAATCTTCTCAGCCCTTGGGGTGCTGGGTGTACTTGCTGAGGCAGACATGGCTGGTCCTCTTTCACAATCTATTAGTAAACTTTTCTCTTTACCCCAGTGCACCCTATAAATATTATTTTCTAGGTCTACCATGATGTAAAAACAAAATGGAATGCATACCTCTAGAATAAAGCCTATGTATTTTTAAAAAATTCCTCAGATAACTGTGATGTTTAGGCAGTATTGCCACCAGTCTCCCAGAATTTCTTTGCAATATTTTTTTCGTATTAGTATAAAATTTCAAGAAAACTAAAGGTTCATTAAGATGTAATATATAGATAAATTGTATGTTCACACTGTTAAAGCAGTTGATATGAACAAAATCTCTACATACATTGTAAGAAATATATCAAATATCCCTCTACCTACTATTAATCTAATTGTAACATTTTACCATATTCACATTAGTTTTACTTTTAAAGGAAGATGTAAAGAAACATATCAAGTCTTTTGTGTGTCCTTTCTTGATCCTATTTTTCTTACTTCAATTCAAAAAATATCAACTGTCCTCAATTTAATTTGCATTATTCTATGAATATTTTACATCTTTCACAAACATGTATATCCACAATAATGCAAATATGTTATTTTCTGTGGTTGTCTCTGTATTTGAAAATAATTACAACTAGTTAAGAGGTCAGGGATTTACTATAGACAAAATAATAAGATTTACTAGAGGCAAAAGCACAAAATCATAAAATGCTAATGCCAGAAAAGACTGTGAAAATCATCTATTTAATACCCGTCTTATTCAGTACTCATGTTGATGAATATGAGGACTTTCCTAGATAAAGATGAGGCCTCTCCCCATAATCTATAGGTTTCACTATTTCTGAGGTTTGTCTGAGGAGAAAAGGGAGGTTTGAGTGTCTGCCCTCCAATTTATCCCTACGAAAGTGGTAGAATTGCCATGTAAATATATGGGAAAAAGGTATTTTTTGTCACCATATTCACACTCACACTCAACACTTCTGTGACCAGATGTGTGGGTTTTCCACATCAAACAATTCTCCCAATCCCTGTGGACATCAACTGTGTGTTCAGCAATTTAATTCTAAGACTAACCAGTGCCGTTAGCAAAGACCCCACAGGTTAAGGGCTCAGTACCACAAGACTGCCCCTCACTTCAGATGCTAATCACAAGTAGTGGGTCCCTAGATTATTCACAATTTCTGTCTGACTTGGCTACAAATCAGAGATTCCCGCCATCCTCTTCTAGTGTTGGATAATTTCCTAAAGTGGTTCACAGAGCTCAGAAAAGCAATTCTACTTACTATTGCTAATTTATTACAAAGGGTATTTTAAAGGATACAGCTGAACAGCCCAGATGAAGAGGTACATAGGGCAAGGTCTGGCAAGATCCTGTGTGCAAGAGCTTTTGTATGTGTAAAGTTGGGGTGCGCCCCCTCTTGGCACATAGTTGTATTCACCAGCCTGGAAGCACTCTGAACTCAGTAGTTTAGGGTTCTTTATTGAGGCTTCATCAAGTAGGCATAATCAATTTTTAACTCAATGTGTAATCCCTCACCCCTTCCTGCAGGATGAGGGCTGGGGCTAAAAGCTCCAAACTTGTAACCATGCCTTGGTCTTCCTGGTGACCAGCCGCCATCCAGCATCCCACCAAGAGTCACCTCATTAGAATAAAAGACCCTCTGATCACCCAAAAAGTTCCAAGGAATTAGAAGCTCTATGTCAGGAACTGAGGCCAAAGACCAAATAAAAGGACAAAAGATGCACCTAACACTTCTATCACTCAGGAAATTACAAAGGTTTTAGGGTTCTGTGCCAGGAAGTAAGAGCAGAAACCAAATATGTTATTTGTACTACGTCACAACTGAAACCTTACTAACTCAAGAGCAACCTTTTATCCTCCCAGCTCCTCATCACTCCTGCAGGTCCTGGTCTTTGCTCTCCTGCTAACCAGGATCCCCAACCCTTGAGTTCTGGATGGAAAGCTATCCAAGCTTTCCTCACATTTCCTTCTCATATCATTTCAAACATTTATATAAGATTTAGATTTCTCCCTTACTTGACCCCTGTCTCTGAGAAAAATAGGCCACACATCTCTGTACATTCTCATTCTTACACAATTGAATTACCCTTTCTTATTTTTAAATCAACACTCACTGCTCTCCTCTCTCCCTTTTATCTAGAATGCCTTTCTCCCCTGGCAAAAGTTTTACCCCATCTTTAAAGGTATTCTGCAAATATCACCTCCTTTGTACATTTTCTAGATTAACTAATATAATCTTTCTCTTTTGAACTTGTATTGTAATTTGTACCTTCTGTCCAGCACTTTATCATTTTATACATTGTAAACCAATTGTGTCATCCTATTTTTTGCCCTTATCAATATGAAAGATTTGGGGAGGATAAAACTACATAGCTCTAATTTTTGTAGCCCCAGTAGTATCTATTGGAGTATGTGGCATTTTAAAAATATGTAATCTTATTGAATTCTGTTCATTTCTCTTGAGGTTAAGAAAAGACTCAGTAGTTGAAGAAGTGATCAAAGCTATCCTTATGTTAAAAAAAAAAAAAGGCTTCTCTCCATGAAATATATTGGCCTATCTGAGGATCAAAGCTTTGACTTCGTTCATCTCATGCTCTGATAAGCTGAATTGCTTCACAAAGTTTGCATGATTAACACTGCCTGCCTTAAGTGCTTTAGTCTTGCCAGAAACTGGTAAATTTTGAATATCCTTTGTGTTGTTATATAAAGATTCTCTGTGCAAAAGTAATTGCTTTCCTCAGCTGAGAAGGTCATGACTTTTCACAGTAGATAAGAATATGTGCTTAATAAATAAGCTGACCAAGTCTATTTTAGTTTCTATGAAACATGCCTGTGCCTACTTTTTTCTTCATTGTTGATTGTGGGTTTAGTGAGTGCCAGTTATGATGTAGAAATTGTATAAAAGCATAGCATTGGCATGGGTTTGATTTGTTAGAAGTCAAAATACTGAAATATCTGAATAAATAAATTAATGACCTGTAACATCACTTCTATCCTTAAATACATATTCTGGTGGGGGGGAAAAAAAAGAGCAAATCTGCATCTCATTCAACTTCCTGATTTCTCTCTGTTGTCCGGATATGTTAGATTAAATACGACCACAGATTCTTTGCAGCTCCTCCTATAAAGAGGTGGAGTCTATTTTCCCACTCTTTGAAACTGATCTGTCCTTGTGACTTGCTTTGATAGAATGCAACAGAAGTGATATAATGTGGCTTCTGAACTTCTATTTTAAGACGCTTTGCAGGTTTTACTTTTGCCTTCTTGGAATACTTCCAGAATCATATAACAAGTCCAGGTGAAAGTTTGCACAGAGAGAGAGCTTTGCAGTTTTCAGGGCCATGCCAGTCATCCTACTGAGGCCCTAGGCATGTGAATGAAGCCATCTTAGAGTCCCAAGCCCCACTCGAGCCATGAGCCACAAGCTATCTGAACCCCATGAGTGAGCCCAGATGAGACAAACATAATTGCCTAGTCAACTCACAGAACTGTGAGAAGTGATAAATCACCATCAAGCCATTAAGTCGTCGCTTTGTTATACAGAAATAGATAACTAGCCATATATTAGTTAGGTATATTTAGCTTGTCTCCCTAATCTCTGGAATATGCGAAGGCAGAATTTTCCATTCACCTTTCCCCATTATGGCAAAGCACATAATAACATCTAAAATAAGCTCAAAATAAAGGTCATTCCAATGAAAGATTGGACCTTGCTAAGTTTCAGTTTTCTAACTAGTGAAGTAAAGCTATTGGATTAAATACAATTTAGGATTCTCTTTGTTCTACCTCCCATAACACCAGCTCATTTTGTTAGGTGAATTCTCTGGAAGAATTGGAACTAATGATTCTATTTTATTTTTTGTCTTCCATCTGAATTGTTCTGGCCGGTTTATTCCTTAAATGCCCAAGATAGATAAAAGGTACCGAATGGAAATAGACAAGAACTCCAAGTCTGTGGGGGACACAAGAATCTTCCACTCTGCTTTTCCTGTGAAAATTCTGTTCTTCCTACATATAAATGAGCCGTACTCATCCAAACCTGTGTTTGAATTGCACATAGTTATGGGATAAAGATCTGCTGGCACATTCAGGAAGATGATCTGTGCTTCTACTGAATTTTTAGGTGTAAGAGTCAGCATACACATTTGCTGAGCCCATGTCCCAAGGCTCTGAGAAGGTTCGTGGCACAAGATACCCAATATGCTAGATAAAAGGCAGATTGTGACTTTGCTATTTAGATTTGTCTGCTTAGGTGGTTTTGGCTATTGCATTTGAGATCTTTGCAGCTGACTGGTTGTATGCATTTGACTTGAATTTTTATGTGCTTGCTAGATGTTTTAGGTTTTGCTCTGTGACCTTGAACGGCATTATGTCAATTAAATCACACAGTGGGGAAATGACTTAGACCACCAAGAGTTATTGAACAAAATTTCATTTAGCATTGGGAAAAAATTGTTGAAGATAAAAACTCATAGAATTTTGGAATCAAAAACATTTTAGAAACCATTTAGTGAGGAGAGTGGGACTCACAGAACAGGGTGATCTGCCCAAAGTCACTAAGCTAGGTAATGGCATTCTGTGCAACTTTAAAATAAACAAACTCTATACTATTTGCGAATGCTATTAGAAATTAGAGAAGGATCTTGGGTGCTGTGATATTATGGGCAGTGCACCAAAAAGCCAAATATTCCTTTGTACAATATTTATTTTCAAGGACATGGACATAAGTGGCTAAGCAAAGGTAGCAATCAGATAATCCTAGATGCAGTTGTATATGCATCTGTATGTATATATATATATATATATATATATATATATATATATATATATATATATATGCACGTATATATACAGAGAGAGAAAGAAAAAGTAGTTTGCCAGGGCAGAGATTTAGTCTGATTGCCACCTATGGAAGGCATGGAGAGTCTGAGAAGAGAAGTTATTGCTTATGCTGACCTTTTAAAAACTTCTGAAAGCTTCAGTCCCACAAAACATGGTCCAATCAATGTCCTGGAATCTGACCAGTTGGATCATTCTTTCTTAGGGGAATGGAATTTTTTCCTCTTTTCTTGACTTAGCATTTAGAAAATCTAAGGGGAAGAGCCTAGCGCTCCCCCTAGAGGCTAATATTTATGCTTGCAACTTAGAAAGCATTGCAATATAAGGATCTGTTTTCAAAGTCTTGAAACTTTCCTGAAGAATATATTATCACGCTCTCTATTCATTACCTTTAGACGTTTTAATAAGATGAAAGTAGACTATTCACAGCTGCGCCTCATTAATAAAAGGTTGAAGACATCGTTTTTTATAATGGACTTTTAAAAAGTATGCATTTAGTGGCTTTTTACCTTTTAATGCTTTTTACCTTTTACCTTTTATCCTCGGTGGTAGCACATTGGGCTTCTATGTTCCAAATTACAGATAATCTCTAAAGTCAAGTGACAGGAGTTTATTTATATGGGTAGTGAGCTGAAAAAACACCACCCTATATTTCTAAGTGACTGTATTTGTAACTGAATAGGCCGCTTGTCATCAGCTAAAGTTTCCATGGATAACGTAGCATGTGACTTTTATAGGATATTGCCTCCTACACAACAGGCTGTATTCAGTAATAAGTACAGGCAATTCGGATGCTATTATAATATTTACCATGAATTTCTCAAGGCAAATCCTGATAATATTCAGTTTATAAGAATGAGTGGTTACACTTTCATAGGCGTTTAATTAACAAAATGTAATTAGAGAGGTGGAAGGGTTTCTTTGGTTTTTCTCATTTCTTACTTTGTTCTCTGTTAGTGGTGTGCCATAAACCCCCAAAAGGGAGTTGAAGTATGATCCTATTATATTAAAGTAGCAAGTGAATTTGTTAAACTCTTGGTAAGACATGTACACATATGGGTTGGGAATATTTTTGGTGTAGAAAAGTAATATATATATTATATATATTAATTTATAATTACAAATATCATTTTCATATCATACAGAATATGATAGGTACTGCAGATATAATTGTACTTTTAATCTATGTGTGTGTGTTTCAGTCTTGAGGACCTGGAAGCAAATGAGGAGAGAAGAAGGAAAGTTGATGTATTATTTTTGTAGCCTTTGTTTTCACTTTCTTTTGTTGTCTTAATACTGCCAATTGTGGAAGAAAGCCATTTGGGAAGTATTTGTGGTGCTTTCTTCAACTTGATTAGGCTTTGCTGCCAGGGCCTCCGTTGTACTATACAGGAATTCCTGTGATTTTCAGGAACACAAAGCGGTCTTTAGAAACACATTCGCTGGGCAGACAGGAGGGAAAAACACACTATTTGGCCAACCAGAGGAAGAAAGCTCATGTCTGGAAAATTTTACTGAACACCCCATCAGGAAATTCATTACTTATATTCTAAACAGCAGCTTCCGAGATCTGTTTTTATATTTATAGAATATCTGGCAGCAAGCAAATGTAAAAGAGAGCTATATTGCATTTAGTATTTTGCTTTTGCTTTTTGAGTTCCACTTTTAAAACTATATAGGAAATAATGAGCTCACAAGTATTGTTTTGGCATTCTTCAATGTGCTCACATTTAACAGATCATGCCCATTTATTATACTACAAGAATAACAATACATTTTAACCCCAACTCGTAATACTATTAGAAATTATTGAAATTGAAGAGCCTTGATGTGAAAATTAAGCTGGGGCTTTGTACAAAAGATCTGACTTTAATAGCCATGTTCATCTTGGCCAACTTATTTATTTTCTACGTTTCTTGACTGGATATGTAGAGCATTTAGGAGAAGAATTTTATTCAGTGTCCAAATGGAAGTAGTTTCTATGGAAAAGGTGCTATAAATGGATTTGATAACTGAGTCCAAGTCCCAGGTTTTTCTCTTATCAAGTGATTAACAAAATGTTACCCTTTCTGAAATGGGGACAAAAATGCTTTCTCTAACAGCCCCTATAGGGTGATTGAATCAATCAGGGTCCATCAGGGAACAGAAACCACACCAGTTATTTGAACATAGATATTAAATGTAAGTAACTGTTAACTAGATATAAGATTGTTGTTAATAAAATCAATGAAAGGGTAAAAGAGAACTACAAATAATCACAGAAGTGGCAACTGTAGGATGCAGCTTCCAGCTCTAGAGCTAGGGAACAGAGAGAAGACTTTGGAGTTATTAAAACTTAGATCTTGGAGGAAAGGACTAGTAGAGCTGAAATTTATCCCACTAATGGTGAACTTGGACAAGACCCATAGACCTGAAATTCATTCTGCAGAGGGAACATGGGTCAGGCTAGCTCTAGTATCTCTGAAAGCCATGCAATAGTACTGCAAATGTTTGGAAGTATTGCAAAATGGTTTCAGCTGCTATTACAGGAAGGAGCAGCTGCTCCTTGGGCAAACAAAACAGCTAGGGTGATGCTGTTAGGAATAGCAGGCAGTCAGCTAGCCCATAGGAAAACCATATTTCTTCTTTCTTCACCAGGCTTTTCAGTTTCCATCTGGGCTCCCTGTTAGAAAAGCCTAACATAGAGCCATCAGAGTCAGGATAAACATGGTTTTGAGAGTCTCAGCCATAGCATCACAATGAAGTTTACAGAATGGACAAATAGATTTGGAGCTGAGAGATAATTTCTTGCACAGTTTTATGTAAAATGCTTTCCAATGTAGACAAAAGTAAAGTATAATTTTGCAGTGTAAAGGTAGAATTTTATTTTCATTAACATTTTTGCTCTTTTAAATCTTGGAAAATAACAGTGGCTTGGACATTCTTAAATGACTTCTGTGTTGTAAAATATCTTACCAATAGCAGGGTACTTGAAATTTACACCACACGAGGCCTTTTGGTTGAGGCTCAATGGTTTATGAATAATATACTTATTCTGCTATAGTAAAGTAAGGATTAGAACATTAATGCAGAATGAGGTAAACCTAGAGGAAGGGGAAACGTGGTGAGAATTTGAATTACATTAGTATTGGTGGTGTGTAAGGAAAACTGATATAGGTCTTAGTTTTTTGTTTTACCAAAGAAAATAATTGGAAGAATGGTCACCAAGAAGAGAGAGGTTGAATATTATGCATTATATATTCTGACTTATCTTTAAATTATCATATAGAAATGACAACTGCACCATGGACAGCAATTATTGAAGAGAAAATGGTACAACGATTCGATTTTTTTTTTTTTGCTCAAATAAAGCAAGGACATACAATATGTTCTTGAAGTACCATTACAAATTACATCTCTGAACACTCAGAGAAAGGCTAATAGTGCGGACTGTTCTTAATAGTGGAAAGCAACATACAATTCAAGTTCTTCAGCCTCATATCTCATGGTAATTTTCTTTCTTATGTCTTATTGCATTCTAAGCGCCGAAGAGGTAGCTTTGATTGTGGTGATAATAGTCTGTGTCCTAAAGCAAGACTATTTTTAAGGCAATAGAGTACCTTTTTAGAAAACTCTTTATCTCTGTCATACATTAAAGAGAATAAACAGATATTCAGTGGTTTGATAGTGACAGTAATGATGGATTTTTTTTTTTACAACTTATCTGACAGTATTGGTTTCAGAAAGATCTGGAATTACTTGAGCATAAAATTCTTGCTTTGTCTATTTTTAAAACTATAGCTGACAAATAAGCTTATGTGTGATTCTTTGATTCTTGGGTAGGGAAAGAATCTAAAGATGCGCCTTTTATGAGAACAGCTCTTGATATTACATTCAGATAGTGATTAACATTCTTCCTTTTCACAAAATTTCTGTTTCAAAGAGAAGAGTATTTTGTGGATATATAGGAAATCTTCATAAAATATTTTATTTTCATAAATTATTGATGTCAAAAAAGGCCTGTATTTTATATTAAACTGAAACATTCTTCACCATTGCAAGAAAACGGAAAAGCTGATCAATGAGATTCTACTTACATCTAAATCATTCTCCAGTTTCAAACTATTTGCTAAGAGAGTGGTTGGACTTTGATTCTCTTAGAGGACCACTTAGTGCTAAGCTACTATAATAAAGTAGATCTTTCTTCCTAAGCACCTAACTTACAAAGAGAGAGTACTACATGCAATACAGACAAAAAGGAAGCATCCCTTTTACATTATCTTTCTTTCCACTCATTTGGAAAGTAATTCATAATATTTCTTTTATCTCTTGTGTATCAGTTGTCCTTATTCTCTGGGGGGAAATAAAAAGAAGTATGCTTACAATGACCTATCTTCTGTGGTGTTTAAGTTCATACAGTATCTAAGTTAAGACAGATTGCTGATAATTGACTCAAGTTAATTTATTTTAGCTTAGATTGTAAATAAATGACCGTTGCCATGATGATCTTGGCTACTAAACAGACTATGTAGCAGTATCTAATAAACAGGCAAATGTGATAGAAATTTGGAAGAGAAATAAGAAATCTCTCTTTCCAAAGGAGTGTAAAAATACTGGAAAACTAACATCTGCTCCAACACTCTTCCTCATTGGTGCTGGCAAGGCTGAGCTGTAAATACCAGCTTCCCATAACATCATCCTCCAGCCCCCTGCACTGAGCTGGCTGCGAAGTGCCTGAAATCACTTTTCCCTCCAGCAGAACAGCTCCTGGGATTAGGCACTCACTGAACTTGATATCTGGGGAGTCTTATGACAGATAAGGTTTTGCTCTGATAACCTTCTGTGGCTATAGAGGGAAGGACTCTTCCTTCAAATTGTTCACTAGGGACATTTTAGACAATCATTGCTCTGAGTTGAGCCTGTTCTAGTTTGCAGCCTTGGAGCAGTGTTGCTTTAGATTAATGTGTCACCAAGCTCTTATTGAGAAAGAAGTTCTTTTATTTCCTTATAGGCTGGATTTGCACTTGTCAATTGTGTGGATGAAGAAAAGAGGTTAGAGAAGGGGCCTCCCACATACTGATGATTTTTAGTGTCTCTTCACCATCTATATCTGGGGAGAATTGGAGGGGCAGGAGGGAGAAGCTGGTGCTGGAACTCAGTAATTAACCTGATTTGAGTCAGGTTTAATGACTTCTCTGTTTAAGGTAAAATATTCTGGAAAAAAATATTTTCCTTAAACAAGACCAAATAGTAAAGTGACTGAATGGTGGATGCCTTACTTCCTCAAAATGGCAAAGGTCACTGCATTTTTATCTCCTGCCAAGCCAATCAATAGTGAAAGGGTTGATTTAGAGGCTTGTGGAGACAGGCTCGTCAATAACCTTGTTGTAGTAGCAGGGTTAGGGTAGCGATCTACCATGCGCCCTCTTCAGCTCTAATGCCATTGTCCACTTCACCCCTGTATCATAAGCAAAAGCTACAAGAAGCATATTATTTGCAAGATGGAGCTTATAGTTTATTTTTGTTGATGGTGGTGATTTTGTCAAAATGTGGTGATGTTTATGCAGTCACATAATGGCACTATGAATTTTGTTTTATAATTACATAGCAAAATTTATGGATGATCACATTTACATGTTCTATCACGTTTCTGACAATTATAGTTCATTGCTTCCTCATCTCTTTCCTTCAGGGTATCAGGAAATTATTGTGACTTAAAATGGGAATCTTTAGCTTTGAGGTGGGAGCAGTTTGACCCATTTCAACATTTTTATGAGAGTTTGTCTCCCTTCTCTGAACCACCTCTGCTGCTATAGATGCACCTAAATTCAGAAAAAAATATTTACCTAGTGCAATCTCTATCTCATGAATGCTTTCCTTTTCAGTCTTTTATGTTATCAGAGAGATGTCCATAGAAAAGTTTACATAGAAATTATTTACCCAAATATTTTAATTAATGAATTTTTAAACTATTTTTATTGAAATTTAATTTTTATTTTGATATTTCCAAGTTGGAAATTAAATGAAAATAATAGCATCTTTTCTAATTCAGTTCAGGATCAACAGATTAACTTCACTGTGAATTTTTTGACCCCTGAGGCAAGTGTTCAAACCAGTATTGACTTGGCTTCTTCCAACCTTCATTTTATGTGTCAGCTGTGATGCAATACTTCAAGTGCTTCATAAAGATAAGGGCTGCACTTTTCCCTTAGAGCACTGGCCAAATAATAATCAGGTAATTGGAATGTATGTAGCACTTTCATCTGAAAAACTCACTCCTCAGACTTTTTTTATGTTATATCCCTATTAAGAGGTTGGTTGAAGAATTTTGGGTCTGGGTGGAGGGAACATAGTAAGTATTCAATAGGTATTTAATAGGTTCACATCATCTTTTATTTAAGTCTTGCTAGGTTAATTTGAAAAAAATTACTATATGAACTTACGGTTGAATGGCATTAAATGTGATGAAATAAAATGAAACCAAAACTACATCTTTTTCTTATCATTTTAAAGATACGGTTGGTTATCTAGGCATACCCAACACAACACATTAGTTAACAGAGAGGTTGTTTCAACATTCTTATAAGGAAGGACTGGGCTATATCTACTCAAAGCAAAATGGAAAATTAAAGCAAATAGAGAATATCAGTATGCCTGGCATCTTCACCTATTAAATCTGGATCAGTCATGAAATTGAACCGGGTCAATAATAGGATGGCTGGTGCCACTAACCCCTAACTCCTGTGTCATCACGGAACTGGCTCTACCTCTTAGAATGTCATTATTCAACACTTTTATTCTACTCAATATTGTATCTTTATATAAAATGTTGAAAGATTCTGATTTATACCAAACATTTCAGTTATCTAGATAGTGTAGGCTTTAATTACTTAATATTTATCTAATTTGATCTGTTTTACTGAGTTGTTAGAGCCATAATTGCATTTAGGAAAATTTATCTTTTTTAAGTAGCTCTCAAGCCCTCTGTTTCAATTTTTTTGTAGTATTCTTTCTGTTTATTCTTGGGCATAATTTACACTTTTTGATTATCATTGTTCACCTAGATAGTACCTCTTATCTCTTATTTATTCGGATGCTGTTTTGTTTTATGAAAGAGACTTTTATCTTTTTCCACATTATCAATATGTCACTTTTTCTAGTCTAATTTCATTTCTCTTATTTCATGTTATTTCATATTTGAAAATATTTTGCCTCTTTGATTTCCTTTCTAAGCCTTCTTGTTCCCAAAGTCTCCTTAAACTATGCAGTGATAGACAGCAAGAGTCAAAAAGAAGAAAAGTGAAATGGAATAAAGCTAATGACCAGTTTATCTTAAGTTTTGATGCTTGGATTTAATTACAAGCCCATAGGGAAGATCCTCTTGGAAAGGAATCAGAATGTGTTGTTAATGTTTTAGTTCATAAATCCCTAGGCTGCAGAGACCATGTCTACTTAAATTAAGTGCCCAGCTCAGCACCACGTAAGAGGATGATAATGATGTACAATAAATTACAGCTACTTCTACCACTGTGTGTTCCTTTCTACAATGCCACTTCCTTGTTGTTGTGACTATATATGCATGTCTTAATGAGAAAGATTTGCAACTGCCTGTTTATATCAGCAAACTGAGGTGGACAGCTGGGACAAAAAAACAGTTTATCCAAAAACTGCCACAATTAATGAAAAAGAGAAGATCTAGAAGCCATTTTTTCAAAAGTTCATTTACTGGGGTAAGAGTATACTGATGAAGGCGAAATATTAGCAATTATAGGGAAATGGACAATTATCAGCCCTACATGCATGTAAGCATAAACCCTCTATTTTCTTTTATTATTCTGGTCCTTTTGATCATTGTTAAATTAAGTTAAATGTTAATTACTATAGCTCTATTTTTTTGTTTTTACTCTGAAGACTGTTGGAAAATATGGGAATTAAACCACTTAACTTGAATGAAATGAATTGATGATCTAGCTCTGCTCAGATACTACGCTCTCTAATTAATGTGCTATAATCCATGTTTTGGTTTCCCACCAAGTATGTGCTTGTGTCCATGTGTACTATTCCCACTTCAAAAAACCATGCACATTGAGTGATATAACTACACCCATTTAACCACACACATGGAATTTGAGAGCTGCCTTTCATACCTCTCTGAATGCATGGTATACGCATTTCTTTAATTTTGTCGTCACTGTCTTTCAAATGCTTTATTTTTCGACAGTATTTTCCCCGTGGTCTTAATTTTAAATTAGGGAACAATTATCTGATGGTGAATATAGATCCTTTTCATAAAAAAAAAGCCTTCTCTTTCTAGAAATCTGTCACCTTTTATGTGTCTCATCATAGAATTTGATTAGTTATAAATGTATCTGCTGCTATATAATGTCTTTTATTTACTAAAGAATAATATCATGCCCTGTAATGCATAGATTCTTCCATAAAGATATTTTTATTGTGTATATTTCCCCAAATAAGAATGAGTTAGGTGCGCTTTAAGGTTATGAAGTTGTGAATTTAAGACTGCACAGAAATAAGTAGAACCCAGCAAAGGTAGCTTAGAATAATTTGAGAAGTGCTTATGGTGCACTTCTACCCAAATCAAATGAGATGGTAGAAAACCAAGAGAACAATGTATTATTTTAAGGTATTCATTTAGAGAAAATACTGTTGTGTACTAACTACATGACACAAAATGTTTTAAAAAGTGGAAATTCAGGATCGTTTTATACCTGATATATATTAATTCTTATTTTAAGTTCAGAGGTACAAGTGCAGGCTTGTTACATAGGTAAACTTGTGTCATGAGGGCTTGCTTACAGATTATTTCATCCCCCAGGTACTAAACCTATGTCCATGCATTATTTTTCCTGATCCTCTTCCTCCTCCCACTCTCCACCCTCTGATAGGCCCCTGTGTGTGTTCTCCTCTATTTGCCCATGTGTTCTTCCATATACCTTTACATTTTAAAGAAAAACGATTAGCATTTTGAGTGATGGGCCCTTATCATATTGTCAAGTAATATCTTTAAGTTCACTGAAAAGTGTACAGCTGGAAAAAGGTTGATTTTTCTTGTTGCATCTGATAACTTTTCCCATTCATGTAAATTTACACCTTATAGGAGTATATGACTGTCAACTCGGACTTTGCTGAAATACTTGAAAACAGGCATGTTGGAAAAAGGAAAACTCACCACACATACATTTTCCATTATAATGCTGATCTCTGAGGTACTAACCCTTGTAGTTTGGCTAAAGGGCCTTTAAAAACACTTTACATTAAAATATACACATAGCATAAAATTTTATTTTAAAAATATACATATGTCCACAGCTTCCCTTGTTTAACAGCCTGCATCTGGCTACAGCACCCTGCTTCTAAGGAGACTAATGCTCTCTTCCATGTGCAAAGATATCTCTTATTTCTGTGGTTATTTCTCTTTAAATCCGTGCTCTTCTTCACAAAAGAGCAGGACTATTTTAGATGGTATGAATGGATGCAAACTAATTTATAGCTATTATTAGAAAGATAACCAAAACACATTCAATATTAAAAGTGGCTGAATGGTGACATCTTGAATGCACAGGAAATCTCACTGATAATAACTGTTATTATAGTTTAGCTTATTACTTAGCAAAAGTGATACTTAGTGAGCTATTTATGGTCCAGAAATGATAATATTAATATTTGTGCTAATTTTGTGTTGAATTTATATAGTGGCTTACTGTTTTCAATGTGCTTTCACATATATTATCACTTCTGATCCCCTAAACAAAGAAGTGGTGTAAAAAATGGTTTTTCTCTTTTACTAGAAACTAAAAAGGGTCAAAGAGATTTAGTGGTTTGACTAAAGTTACAATTAGTTAGTGGCTGAGTTACCACTAATAGCTAACTATTAAACTTCATTAGCATTCCAGTTGATGAGGAGGAAAATAAATCAGAAGGTAAATAAAAGTAATCATAAAAGGGATGATTTTGAGCTATTGGTCATTAGTCTGTTAGATCAGCTAGGATTTCTGATTATGGAATTCATGTAAAAAGAAAAAACAGGCAAAATTGCAATGCTCCATTTTGGTAAAAGACTAATTTAAATTAGTTTGATTTATTATAAACTCTCGGGGTTTTTTTTAAGCCTTCACAGGTATAGAAATTTATGTGAATTCAGAGGCAAAGAATATTCTTATGATCCATTAGATAAATGCCCTATATCTATCTACTCCTTCATCTCTAGAGAATCAATATCTTTGTCACTACAGAATACAAAATCCACCCCTTAGAATGCTTTGTGTAGTCTACTCGGTTCTTGAGACCCCTGGTAATTTACCAGTCAGAATATCAATTTCAGTGGGACCTCTTTGCTCCACAGGAATGAACTGAGACCATAAAATTGTTTTACATCAGCTCCTATGCTGGCAATATTCAAATGTCTTCTAATTAGCATGTTTGAGTTGATAGCACATAAATGAAATCCTTTATCTTCTTTTTGATGATGATTCTTATACTGAAATTGGAGGATGGATGAAATTTTAGTTTTCTCTTAATGATGTTGATTTGTACTTGATTCACTTGAAGTACTAGTCATTCTTTGCTTTGCATTTCTCCACTAATAACAGGGTTTCTATCCAAATTTCTTTATGATAGCATTCACTTATAAAAATGGTTTATAGAAACTTTGGAATGAGGCCACTAACTATTCCAGTTTTAAATGCATCCACATAAGTAATAATTTATTCAGTATTGGTACTTTCTTTTTATTGGTAATTAAAATGATCTGAAATCAAAATGAGAGTAATAAATAAAGCTCAGTTTCAGAGATTAAGGCAGTAAACAAGATAGTTCAGACTGCTATTAAGGAACATGAATGCTTTTTTGGGAAAATTTCTTTATACAAAATTTATGAAGTCTATTTTGAAATTGTTACATATTATGAAAATGCTTGCATTCTGATAGTTCTCTGTTATTTTAATTTAACTCCTTGTGAAAATATGCAACAATTCTTGTATTCTGGAACAAGAGGCAATCTTGTTTCTGGTGTGGCTGAAGCTAAGATTCTTTACCTGAAAATATATTTCTCCATCCTCAACATAAAGTGCTGCTAAGAGAAACTGAATACCTAAGAGTTGAGAGATTGGGGAAAGTAGGTGAAGAGGGCTTGCAAAGGTAAGGGGAGGGTACCCAATATTAATTTCTTTTATTTCTCAATTTTGTTTAGGACTGGGCCAAAAATTAGATGTAGTAAAATTAAATTTTGTCAAGTTTGTGGTTAACCAGTACTCTATTTGATTGTATATTAATGATTAACACTAATAAAACTCACTTTTTTCTGAGGCAATTATTTGTGTTTACTCTTCCAAGATTTAACTGTTTAATATGGTAGTGTACTGTAATACAATTACTACCAATTTCCTAGTGCTTTCCATGAACCAGGTCCTGGGCTGTATGTATGTAGCGCATTTAAATGCTCGCAACTACTCTGGGAGGCTCTATTATTTTTATTTTACCCAAAAGGAATCTGAGGATTAGAGAAATTATAACAAATTACCACAAATTTAGTAGCTTAACACAATATATATGTATTACCTCACAGCTTCTCTGGGCCAGGACTTAGTCTTAGCACAGTCCTCTGCCCAGAGTCTCACAAGGCTATAGTCAAGGTGTTGAGCGGGCTATGTTCTCATCTGGAGGCTTAACTGGGGAAGAATCTGTTTCATTGATCACTCCCCTTATTGGCAAAATTCAGCTCTTTTTGGCTGTATGACTGAAGACTCCAGATTTCTGCTGGCTTTTGACTCATCTCAGATCCTGGAGGCCACCTGCAATTTCTTGCCATATGACCCACTCCAGAATGGCTACTTACTATATCAAGTCCATAAGTACCAGTTTGCTGGCACTAGTCTGCTAAAACAGAATCTTATGTAATGGAATATAATCACAAGGTGACATCCTATCACCTTTGCCATTTAATATAAACATCATGAGAGTAACATCCTATGACCTTCGCCATAGTCTAGGTTAGAAGTAAATCACAGGTCTTGCCTACCCTCAAGGCCAGGAAATTATACAAAACGGGAACACTGGGTATGGGGTTGCTGGGGGAGTCATGAGAGCCACCCTAAGATCTCTCTGCTGTATTAAGTAAATTAACCAAAGTCACACAGCTGCTATGATTCACAGCTAAATGTTACTGACTCAAATGCCTATGTATTAACCACTGTATTTTTTCATCTCAACAGAATGCAAATATAACTTTATGTCTGTGCATACGTTGCTAGGTTTTTTTAAGTATAACTTAAGTGATATAATGTTTATATATAGAAACTTTGTTTATCCTAATTTACCCCTTAAAATATGTGCATGTTGCATCATGTCTGTTTAGAAACATAATAACCATAATGTCAATTTAGACATCAAATGGCATTTACATAAAGAGGTTCACTTTTGCTTTATATAAAATGTTGAGTGAAGTCAAAGGAGAGATGAAAGTGTCAATTCCAATCCAATAAGTATATTTTTGTATTCACTATAAGTGCATTGGAAACTGTGTTGTGTTCTTCTGTTAAAAAGTTTAACTTAATTGTTATCATTATAATGTCCAGTAGAATAATGGCAAATGCATTATGAGATGCCCTTTAAGTTCCTGGAGAATGATGTGGCTATGAAGTTTGAACTCTCTAGGTCCTTTTTCAGAACCAGATATGATAAAACAACAGAGCTGCAGTTTTTTTCTCCAGATGGTACTTAAAGACCTGTTAGAAAAAGCTCCTCTATGATTTTTTTTGCCTACTCTAGAGGCCTGCTGTAGGGGCTTTAATTTCTTCCTCTTTAGTCATGTCACTGATTACTCATAGAGGGGAAGAATAAAGCCAAGGTTCCTCCCCACTGGCAGGCTAAAGAGAAGGACCCTGGCTGGGTATCGTGGCTCATGCCTGTAATCCCAGTACTTTGGGAAGCTGAGGCAGGAGGATTGATTGAGCCCAGGAGTTCAAGACCAGCCTGGGCGACATAGTGAGAACCTGCCTCTACAAAACAATTTTTTAAAAAATTAGCTGGGCATGGTGGCACACATCTATAGTCCTGGCTACTAGGGAGGCTGAGGTGGGAGGATCCCTTGAGCCCCGGAGTTGGAGGCAAAAATGAGCCATGATTGTGCCACTATACTCCAGCCTGGGTGACAGAAGGAGACACTGTCTCTAAAAATTTTAAAGAGAGAGAGAAAAAAAAGAAAGAAGTACGTTATATGGCATCATGTTTTTTTAAAAAGGGGAACGTTGTTACACAGTGAAGAAAAATGGCTGGCTCTCATCTCCACAATTGCCTCTGCTACCTGCTACAGCATCTAGTAAGCTGGGGAGCAAGAGATCCTAAAACTAAGCATTTCTGACTTTTTCATGTGGAAATTAGGCCACCTTTTCTATCAATGAACAGATGGAGAGGCCTCCATGGTTATTTCCCTCCCAAGAGACACCTTATGTATTTCTAGTGAATAATTTCAGTTAGTAATCGCTCTCCATGCGATGTGCTTTTAGTGGTATTAAATATACCCCAGTTTGGAGAGACTTTCATTTCTGTAATATGAAAACAACACAGCTTTTCCTTTAGAAGACAGTCTTGTAGCTTAGAAATAAAAAAAATATTTCTTTGTAGCCCCCTGAGGTATATCTATTCATGTTGCTAACTATAATTTGTTCCTTTTTTCAGTTTAATAATTGCTTTTTAGTTTTGTGTGAGCTACAAATAAGAGGAGATACTTATTATTTTTAATACTACATCAAAGCATGAGAAAATAAGAGATCTATACAATGAGGAATAGATGAATAAGCATCAAAACTGCCTTTTTTTCTTAGGGAGAGAGAAAAAAATGGTAAGGGAGAAAAATTCTGAATGAAGTTCACAGTCAAGCATTCATTGGGTCACTTGAGACATAATTCACTTTTCTGTAAAAATAATGTCTCCTTTCAGATTTAAAATGTGGTAGTGAAAATGAATGAACAAGAGGGTGCTAAAAATTATTGTGTGAGGGACGTGCTTTCCACCAGACCCCTGAATTCTATTCAGCTGGCAGACAATGATTGGGGTCTACAACCTAATCCTGGTAAAAAGAACCTATCCTTTTAAAGGGAAGAATAATTGTGTTCTTTATTACTTTTCATATTTCCAGGGCCCAACATAATTTTTATACTTCCTGATTATATTCTCTGAGCTCTATAGAAAAAGAGTACTTGTGCTTCTATGTGCTTTGTATATGAGCCTAGGAAAGCAGCACTTACAATAATCTACCTTAATGCTTTGTTTTGCTTCTCCTTTTGCACACAAGCATGGCTATTAAGTCTGTATCAGTCAGAGTCCCAGCAGCAAACAGATGGCACTTGCAAATTAGGATAATTCCAGGAGGGTTTATTTACAAAGGGACTGTTTGCAAAGTAGAACCACAAAGAATAGTGCAGTAACCTGGTTTAATATTGGTAGAGGTATTATCACTCCTAGGTCTAAAAGGAAAGGGAGGGAAGAGTTTCCAGAAAACTGAGAGAACTGAGTAGAGAAGGCCAGCTTGGTCAAGAGACATAGGTTCTTGACACAACTAGTCAGAAGCTACCCAGCAGGAAGAGAGCAAAGAGCAGGTATGTTCCGACCTCCTTCTCCCCTCCTGGACCCTCCGTTCTCCCCTCCTGGACCCTCCGTTCTCCTGCCGGGACCTACACTATGGAAACTCAACTGAAAGTCAGAGGACAGGGAAGCCCGCTGAGGTAGTTCACAGAGCCCACGCTCCAGTGGCAGAAGGCAAGATGGAAAAGGGTGGAGTGTGGGATCTGAAGGAACAAGTAGAAGAGCGCTTGGCTCATTTGGCACCAATTCCAATATGTGAAAATTAGAATCAGGAAATGAAAGTCTTTAATGGCTTGTGGTAATCATAAGAGATAAAAATATATAGATAGCATATTTAGTTCACATGAGGAGTTTAGGCTTTGAGAACCTTGCTTTATTGAATCTGAAAGGCAGGAAAAACAAAAGCCAACTCACACATTAGTTGGGCTTATGTCAAGGTAGATGAGCAGATTTCCATATAGCAGCAATATTATTGTTTTTAAAAGTTGCCTGGTGGCTCATGCCTGTAATCCCAGCACTTTGGGAGGCCGAGGCGGGCAGATCACGAGGTCAGGAGATCGAGACCATCCTAGCTAACAAGGTGAAACCCCGTCTCTACTAAAAATACAAAAAAAAATTAGCTGGGTGTGGTGGCGGGCACCTGTAGTCCCAGCCACTCGGGAGGCTGAGGCAGGAGAATGGTGTGAACCCACGAGGCGGAGCTTGCAGTGAGCCTAGATGGCACCACTGAACTCCAGCCTGGGCCACAGAGCAAGACTCCATCTCAAAAATAAAATAAAATAAAGTTGCCAAGTACACTTGGATAGGCTAGTCTCTCATATGGCACTTAATCACATAATTTTTTAAAGTCAATTTGTTAGATATACGTCAGTACTAGGTGTAGGGGTTCTGTGGAAGGGAAAGTTTCAGACACATACCAAGAGTATTAAAAGCATTTGCAAAGCAATACAGGAAATTCTGGGTTGATATAGTTGAAATCAGATATGTAAGTGCTGACAAATCACTTCTAGAGTGCAAAATTGGTATAATGATATTAGGTACATTTTCAAGAAGTAGTCTCTTAAAGGTATACAATTATATACTCCTTTTTCCCCTCACTTTGTCATACTGCTTTCAAATAAGAATGTCTAAGAGACGTGAAAAAGACACCATAAAAAGAGACAAGTTGTAGAGAGAGGAAGAAATATGCAACACATATAAATTGCAAAGAACTAAGATTCATTATATATATAAAATATATAAAATAATATATAATATATATAAAATATATAAAATATATAAATATATAATATATATAAAATATATAAAATATATTATATATAATATATAAAATATATAATATATATAATATATAATATATAATATATATGTTATATATAATATATAAAATATATATTATATAATATATATAAAATATATTATATATAATATATATAAAATATATTATATATAATATATATAAAATATATTATATATATAATATATATAATGAATAAAGGATGCCTACAAATTAAGATGAGATAAATAACTATAGAAAAAAAAAAGAACAGAAGATTTGAACCAGCACTTTGCCAAAGAGAAAAATCAAATGGCCAGTAAACATTTGGGAATCGACCTCATTAATAATCAGATAATTATTAATTAATAATACAGTGAGATATAATTACATATCAATGGTTGGTAAAAACTCAACATCTAACAATTTCAAGTATAGATAAGGATGTAAAACTTTCATATAGTTCAAGGGTAAATAATATAACCATTTTGAAAAACAGTTTTGCATTCCAGCCCAGTTATAGATGTAATCTCTAAAGATGCAGCAATTATTCTCTAGGGTCTGCACCCTAGAAAGTGATTTACACATGGTATCCAGATACACACACAAGAATTTCATAGCAGCAGTTCACTGCAGCTAATAAATGAAAATAACCTAAATAACCATCAAGAGGAATAGGGATAAATTGTAGTACAGTCAGGCAATGAATTACTATCTGACAATGAAAATAAATGTACTTTAGCTATATGCAACAACATGGATAAATCTAAAAGAAATTGAGTTAACAAAGAAAGACAAAGGAATATATACAGTATTTATGTATTTTACATAAAGTAGAAATGTAGAGAAAAAGAAAACCCACACTGTTGTGTTTAGGGGTGCATTATTTGGTGGTAATACTCTAAGGAAAAGAAAAATTATTACAAAAGGACAATGATTGTCTCTAGTGGAGAATACTGGGGTTGTATTAGTAGAAAGTCTCAGAAAAGAGGTTTTCTAGTTTGCCAGTCAAGTTGCATTTTTTTCTACAGGAAATGTTGACACAGGATCCTTTGAGTGCCACTTGGCCAACCAGAAATCTCTGTGGCTGGCCAGTGGCACCTCTGCCTGGGGCCTCGTTCAGCTCTGTGCTCACTGCTGGGCTTTCTCTGCCCACTTGGCCTGGCGCAGCCTGTGACCGGGCCCAACGTGCTACAACTGGCTTCCACCTTGGGCACCAGCATCTGGAAGAGGAGGGGAATCACAGCCATGCCCAAAACTCAAGAGATTCCAGCAACTGTGAAGCCCCAGGGGGTGTTATTTCTCTCTCTTCTTCCCCCAGCCCCTGGTGTGGCAAACAGTGGGGGCATATTACAGCTTGTTCATGTTACAGCTCACGTTTGTTCCTGCCTCCTGCAGGGCAGTGAACAGAAACGTGTTCGGTCCCGCCACCGTGGCTTGGAGGATAGGGGCATGTTACAGCTCTGGTTCAAGGAGTCCTAAGGTCTGGGCCTCCAGAAGTGTGACTGCTCTTTTTGCTCCCTCTGCCTGCAGCACAGTGAACAGAGGTGTGTGGCTCCCAGCGGTATTTTCTCCCCCACTACCCCTCAAGTGGGAGGGAGGGTTACAGTATTACAGCTCCTTTTGTTCCTGCCATGTGGCAGGTTCCAGGCTCTTGTCTCATATCCAAGAGGAACGAGGAACATGGACAACAGAGAGTGAGCAAGGCAGAGAAGAATTTTATTAAGCAACAGAAGAAAAGCTGTCAGTGGGGAGGGGACCCGAGAGTGGGTAGCCCTCTGTGTGAGAGGGGGCCCAAAAGCAGATAGTCCAATGGGTAGCTGATTCTGGGGTTTTTATGAGATCAGAATGGAGGAATGCATGCTGATTGGTCCATGGGCGGGCCTGGAAAAAGCACCATTTAATTGTCTAAGAGACACCACGGAAGTTCTCACTAGGTCGTGGACTGTACCAGAACCTCAGCCTGGTTTTCAGGCTTCAGGCTGTCTTTTTGCTTGAAGTTTGGGTTTCACTGGTGACCTGCCCTTGTCTGGCGAGGAATTTGTCTGTCTCCTGCCACTATCAGTGGTTACACATTGGTGTTACTTTGTGTTTATTCATTAAACTCTACCTATGTGAGTATGCAGGTTTCTTTCTGATAAAAATTAATCAACCATTTTTAAAAGTCAACTGACTAAAAATTAACTGACTTTCCTCTATGTTCCGCCCTTTGATGATTGACTCTGCCTATCTTCTAAGGGTGCTTAGTGTCACTGTTTTTAAATTTCAGATTGCATTTTATTATTTGAGAATCTAGCTATAAGTAGTTTAACAGGAAATGCGAATATATGTAAATATCCATTAGACTTGCACCAGTATTTCTTCCCCTCTGGTACTTAGGAAGCAAAGACATCCTTAAGGTATACATGGGAGATTTGGGGTTATGAGAAGTAAAATAAATGCTGGTATTAATGGCTAAATTCTAAAAGATAAGATAATTGAGGGAGTATGATAAAAAGTAAACCCAAGGTATTTTGGACTAGAAAAATAACAGGACCAGAACTGACGTTAGAGAAGAAAAGCATCCTCCACCCCAAGTAAATATTAGGAATCAGTTAACTAGATTTTTTTTTGTTTTTGTTATTGCAAGTTTTAATCTGAGTCACTATTAATAAAGAAAATGGGAGAAGTGAAGAAGCTCTCATGGAAATGGTGAAATTCCTTTCTTTTTATAACTCCTCCAGCTGCTTTGGGAATTTGTGGATACTCAGACTTTTTTTTTTTTTTTTCATTTTTCCCAGGAAGTAGCAGACAGAGCATTAAGCAGCCTGCTGAGTTATAGGCTTTATTCTTAGGAGGTCTTAGAAGGCCAGAATTCTAGCTGGCTTTCAGGGGAGTGTTTGCCCCAGATGTAGATGCTCCCTAATAGATTTATCCTTTCACTATTTAAAAGTAGCTCACCATCAACACATGAAAAGGCAACCTATAGAATTGGAAAAATATTTGCAAACCATGTATCTGATAAGTGGCTAATATATAAAATATGTAAAGAACTCAACAACTCAATAGCAAAAGAATAAAAAATAAAAAACAACAACAACAAATAATTCAATTCAAGAAAGGGCAAAGGACCCGAACAGACATTTATCCAAAGAAGACATAGAAATGGCCAAAGGTATAGAAAAAATTGCCTAGCTTCACTCACAACAGGGAAATGCAAATTAAATCCACAGTGAGATATTACCTCACACCTGTTAAATTGGCTATTATCAAAAAGACATGAGATAACAAGTGTTGGCAAGGGTGTGGAGAATAGGGAACCCTTGTGTACTCTTACTGGGAATATAAATTGGCACAGCCAATATGGAAAACAGTATGGGGGTTCCTCAAAAATTTAAAAATAGAACTACCATATGACCCAGCAATTCCACTTCTGGGTATATATCCAAAGGGAACAAAGTCAGTATCTCAAGGAGATCTCTTAATGCCCATGTTCATTGCAGCATTATTCACAATACCCAAAACCCAAGACAGGGAAATAACCCAAGTATCCTCTGATGGATGAATTAATAAGGAAATTGTGAGAGAGCTATATACACATATGTACACATACATACAAGTATATGTATTTGTGTGTATCATACAAGTATATGTATGTGTGTATATATGTGTGTATACATATATATGGTGAAATATTATTCAGGCAAAGAAAAGTAAGAAATTCTATCATTTGCAACAAAATGGATGAACCTTGAGGGCATTACGCTAAGTCAGACAGAGAAAGACAAATACTTTATGTTCTCACATGCGGAATCTAAAAAAGTCAAACTCATAGAAACAGAACAGAATTAGAATGGTATTTGCCAGGGGCTGAGGGGAGGAGGAAATGGGAAGATGATGATCAAAGGGTACAGACTTTCAGTTATAAATAAGTTCTGGGGATCAAATGTGCAGCATAGTGAAAATAGGTAACAATACTATATTGTATAATTAAATGTTATTAGGAGAGTAGATCTTGAATGCTCTCATCGCACACACAAAAAGGTAACTAAGGTGATGGACAGGTTAAATAGCTGGTTCGTGGTAATCATTGCACAGTGTATACATACATCAAAACCTCAAGTTGTACACAGTAACTGTATTTAATTTTTATTGTCAATTATACCTCAATAAAGCTGGAAAAAAAATGAACTCATTGGACCAACTGAGTTAATGTAGTCCAATACAAAAAAAACAAAAATAAAAAATAGTTGAATTCAGTACCTGTAATAAAGACAAGACCATCCAGTTAACTTACACTGTTGAATTATATGATATTTATCTACAAGTCTTTCTTTCCTTGTATGTTTGAGAACCCTATTTTGCTATAACATCATAACATATAGGTAATATATTGTAACAAAATATACTATTATTTTTCCTTCATTTTAATTTCTGCAAAACAGAATATGAGAGATAAAAGTGAGAAAGGAAAGATTTGGTCTTTTAGAAAACATTCCTTCGTTTTCAATGAATGCATCAATTGTTTCAGGCTTCTCTGACTTTAATGTACTTAGGGATCACCTAAGGATTTTATGAAATGAGGATTCTAATTCTGAATTCTAATCCAGTGGTCTGGGGCAGGACCTAAGAGTCTGCATTACTAACAAGCTCCCAAATGATTCCAGTGCTGCTGATACAACAATCTCGTTTTAAGGATCAGGAAAAGAGAGAACAAAGCATATGACCCCAACTAATTAAACCAGACAAGACTCACGTGGCCCCTGCTCAGCACCTGTGATCGGAGTGGGTCCTAGAATGGCTCTTCCATGTAATCTGTCTCTGTTTTATATATTTTCATTACAATTTCATGTCTGTGGTTTTAGAAGGTTTTTTGTTTTTTTTTTTTTTTTTGGTTATTTTTGAGACGGAGTCTTGCTCTGTCGCCCAGGCTGGAGTGCAGTGGCGAGATCTCAGCTTACTACAAGCTCCGCCTCCTGGGTTCACGCCATTCTCCTGCCTCAGCCTCCCACGTAGCTGGGACTACAGGCACCCGCCACCACGCCCGGCTTTTTTTTTTTTTTTTTTTTTTTTAATTTTTAGTAGAGACGGGATTTCGCCTTGTTAGCCAGGTTGGTTTCGATCTCCTGACCTCGTGATCCACCCTTCTTGGCCTCCCAAAGTGCTGGGATTACAGGCGTGAGCCACTGCGCAAGGCCCCATTTTAGAAGGTTTTAAACAAGAAAGCATTGTCTAGGCACAGATCTGTTATGATCTAATTGTGAGACTTGGGACCAGTCATTTAACCACCAATAGCCTCAGTTTTCTTAACTTTACATGAAAATGGTTAAATTAAATTACTTCTAAAGGTTTATCTAGCTCAAGCACCCCTTTTCCTTTTTTAAGCAACTTTTTTTTAACTATATATGCTTTTTTTCCCCCTTTAATAAGTGTACTCATTTCTCAAGGACATTGAGAACTATTTCTCTCTTGCTTTATAAAAGCCTTTAATGCTTTTCTATCCGATTGCTGTTTTCATGAATATTGATATGCCCATGAAGGCTACTAACTTAATTATTATTACAAAATCTGTACTAAATGTCTAGCTGTAGTTACCTCCTCCTTTGGTTTTATTTTAAAGGGAAAATAAAGCCAAGAATAAAGGGTCTCATTACAGTGTCATATATTTTTTCTTTTTTAAAAAATAAAATCATCTGAGGTCCCTGAAACATGGTATAATATAAGCTCAGATTGTCATGTTAAATAGCTTGGTTTGGAATAAGCTATGAAATAAAAATTATGCAAGACAGCTGTACTAAAAATTAGCTTTTCTTAAGAAGGCTACATTGTCTGTGTGGAAAATACACTTAAGGAAACCTCTATTGGCTTAATTGGAGCACATTTTTAAAATTCCTTAATGGATGATTTTCCAAATTTAGACTTCAACACAGAAACCCTGGTTATGAGCCTATTTATGGGTCAGGGGATGCACTGACAACCTTAGGTTTTCCCCCTCCACCCCCCACCCCCCCAGCTTTGTGGTACATTCTGTAAGAGTACTTTTCTAAACATTGCCTCATAATATGATCTGTGGCCTGTAAGGATCACAATTAGAAGCTCCAAAGATAGAGAAAATTTTGAAGCATTCAGCACTAGCTGCCAGGGCACTTAAAACTGACCCTGGAGCACAAATATGTCATGAGACTGATTCTGGTAAACCAGATTCTTGGCGTGCATCTTTCCCATGGCCAAAGTTTCCATTGGTTTTAAAATAATTCCTTAGCAATTACTGGGAATCTGATCGAATAGATTGTGCTTGTTACCTCTCAAACAAATACGTAAATTCTATTAAGCTTAAGCCTAATTAAAATCATTGATTTCAGAGACACGGTTTTATCATATCATCTGGCATGTGAGAGGGGGGATGATTGTATTTTCATACTATTGATTGCAATATACTTGTATTTCAAGAAGATGTTTCTGGACCTGATCCCTATGCCAGTTGCAGTCAGGTTCACAGTATACGAGGATCCCAGTAGATCTGGGTCCCAAACACTTCCATGCAGTTGACTTCTCCAAAGTGATGCCACAGTGGTATGCTGGGGCCTGCTCTACTGTCCCTGGAGAGCTGATCCTACATGTCCCTTTCCAATTCTGTGGTCAGCGATCTCAAGCTAGTAGCTGGAAATGGGCCAGGTGGGAGTGTTTACACCACAGAAATTGCTTGCACTATTAATGGTAGCTCCCTCCATCCTTGTCCTTTAAAAGCCAATTGTTATTTATCTGCACACCACTCTTCTTAAAGACAAAATACCCATCCCACTTAGATTAAATCCCTTGAATTTCCTTGCCTGTGGTTTTATTTGGTCTGTGCAAATAAAGAGCAACATTATCTGAAAATGTTTTTAAGTTTATTTGTGACAGCATCAAAGAAAACTTCACTTTAAGAAGGGAAAAAAATGAAAGTACAACTTTTGATAGGACAAATTTATGAAAATACTGCTTGCTTCTCTTGTTCCTGTGAATGGACATTGCTTAGTGCACTTAGTTTTAAGTAGTTTCCTCTAAAATGCCTGAACCCATTAGCTCCAATTTAGTTCACTTCTTTAAGCCCCGAGGCAGCAAGAATACTGAGTGTAAACCCACTTTACGCACAAAACATACATTATAAATGACAAATACATTCCAACTGTTAAGAATTTTAAATGTTAAAATTCAAGGTTTCAAATGTAGTTTCCCTGAGACACTAAAGTCCTTAAACATCCCAGGTGATGTATTTTAAAATCTTTTGAATGGCTTAAGGGAACAGGAACATTTTGACATTTGTTGAAGAGTTATCATTTAATGGAATTGAATTGCTTCACTGAATATGTGTGTGTGTGCGTGCGCGTGTATGTGTGTGCATGTGTGCACATATGCGTGTGTGTATGCATCCCTGGTTCTGACAGGCAGTTTACTTTGTAAAACAGAAAAACTGATAAGAAAGTAAAAGACCCATCTCACAGGCAGTTACCACTCTTGCTCCAGTGCAGATGAAGAATGTTTCACAACTTTAACTTAAAAAACCCAGAGATGGATTTTCAAGATATTTTAATCCAGGCCCAATGATATACAAAATTATACCCAGATAGAAAGATACTTCTCAAAATTCCTGTTAATAGGCCTCTTGGTGCTAGAAAGAAGGGGTTTGTTTTAAAATTAAAGGGGCTCTTCTATTTTGTATTCTTCTACACATGCATCATTATTTGCTATTCATGGGTCTTTGAATCATTGCTTGCTGATATGATTCAAATGCAGATAAGTAACAATGAAGATATTTTCTATATACTGCTGCCACAAGTGCCTGCCAGAAGAGCTGAAGCCATCCATAAACAATTTTATTCATAGAGCTTTCATTAGTAATTACAATTCTGTTATTATCACTCAGTTTGTTTATAAATTTTTTCCAGAGAATTGAGTTTCCTCATGTTTTAAGTTAGAATGCTTTTTCTGAATGCTTTTTCTGAATGCTTTTTACTTCATAGGCTGTGTTGCCCTTTAATATTTACAGTGTAAAAAAAGTGTAAATAGTGGAATATTTATTATTTAGCACTAAATTTATTTAAATAATTATTAATCCACAAGTGTCCTTGTGACTAGTTGAGCATTATTATCCTCATAGATGAATGTAATTATATTAAGAGGAAATTTATATACTCACTTTAATTCTCTGTCAGTATTAAACTGCTTTCTATAAATATTTGGAAACAACTCAAGGCTACCCAGTAATTATTCCTCTAAAAACCTGCATATCTAGCTTGACCCTGACTCTAGGAAAAAGTAGAGGAATGATGATAAATAAGCTCTAATTTGTAAATGGCTCCTAATTGCTTATCCTTCCACACTTGACCTCCTGCAGTCCGTTCTCCACACATCAGAGTAATATTTTTAATGCATGACAAATATCACATCACTTTTTGGCTTAAAACCCAGCTAGAGTTTCCCATTGTAATTGTAACATAAACCCTATGTTCCCAGAGCCCTGCCTTTCTTCCACCCAACCTTTCACTTCTTTCCCCTTTTATCTCTTTGGTTTTTCAGCCACTTTGGCCTCAGTGCCTTTGCACTTGATGTTGCATTGGCCTAAATACTATTCTCCCTTAGTTTCTCTGAGCTGGCTCCTCTGCGTTATGCAGGTCTGAATCAAAGTTACCTGCTCAGGGAAACCCACCTCAGGGACAGCTGTAGGTAAAGCACTCCCACCTCGTTACACTGTATTTTATTACCGTATTTTAATATTTTACTTTCTTTACACATTTTGATATTGTCCATGTCTTCCTGATGCTAGAATGTAGTTCATAAAGTGATTATTCCTTGTTCATGACCATATCTCTTGTACTTAAAAGGACAGATCAGCGCATGCAAAGGCATGGAGGGAGGTGAGAGCAAGGAAAGTTCAGGGAGTCTTAGTGGTTCAGGCTGGCTGGATTATTGGGTGTCTGTGGTAATCATCACATCCACCTCTGAAAGAGACTCTGGAAAGAAGCTGTCTTAAAAAGGGTAAGATTAATGTAATGCTGAGACCCATGGCAGTGTTCCTCAAACTTTTGGTTTTAGGACCCTTTTACATTCTTAAAAATTATCAAGAATCCCAAAGAGCATATGTTTATACAGTTATATTAACTATGAATATTTTCCACGTAAGAAAAAACTCCAAAATTTTAAAAATATTTATGAATTCATTTAAAATGGCAAATAATAAACTCATTATATGTTAAATAACACATGCTTTTGAAAATTTTGTTTTGGAAAACCAAAAAAATATATACTGAGACAGTGACACTGTTTTATATTTTTGTAAATCTCCTTAATGTCTGATCAACAGGAGACACCTGCATTGTCATGTCTGCTTCTCTGTATTCAATCTCTTGTGATATCTCATGTCTTTTAGCATATGGAAAACTCCACTGTACACTGGTGAAGGAATTAGAGCAAAAAAGGAAAATACCATTTGAATATTATTGTGAATATAGTTTTGACCTTGCAGATCTGATTGGATCACACTTGAGAATAATGGCTGACTTATGGTTTGAAATGTAGGAAATCGATCTCTCAGCTGCCATCCACAAGGACTTAGGTTTCAGTATGTAGTTAGTTTATTGTAGTAAAGAAGCCCTCAACATAATGAAATTTTGTTCTTAATTTTGTGAATCTTTTGAAGCTTGAAATACTTTTTTTTCTATTGAAACGCTGTACATTTCCTTATTTTCTTCCTCAGAAGAGTTCATGACATTTAATTTAATACCTTTGCTCTTTTAAAACAACACTGAGTTAGCCATGCAGTGGGCCACTGACACTGCAAAACAGTGTTTCTTAGAGAAAAGCGTGGTTCTAGTGCCTGTTTAGAATGCCACTATCACAATTCCCTCTGTTTCAGGAAAACTGGGATCTTTGCTTTAACTTCCCTCTGCAGTCTTTGTGTAGTAGACTTTTGCTGTGACTTCAGCCCTGAGTTTAGGCAACATAGGAGAGGGTTAAATGCATTGGTTTTGGAATACAGCAGATTCAAGTTGAAATATTCCCTCCTCCACTTACTAGCCACATAACCTGGGAAGAAAGTTAACTTCTCTTTGAGTATTATTATTTATTTTACAGGTTGAAAGTTAAAGGTTGAGCCTGTTTTCTCACAGGGTTGTTTTGAGAATTAGGTAGAGCGGTGAAAGAGAATGTTGAGTGATTAGAATGGCCCAGTTAAAGGAGTGTAGACAAGTAGGGCCCTGGAATCAGCAGTTTTTAAAACTTCTTCAGGTGATTCTAAAGTGCAGCCCATGTTGAGAACCATTGATTAAACTATTAGATGCTTTGGTAGAATTCTATAGAGAAAGAAACTATTGTGACAGTAGAATAGATCTACTGCAGTTATCTCAGTTTTGCCTGGACACAAACAGGACTCTTCGTTGGAGAGCTACCTTGAAAGCCCCTCCACTCCATGCCCATATACTTTTTTTTTTTCGATTCATGTAAATACATACTTTGTAGGCTGATTATGTAAACCAATTAATTTGTATGAGGGGTTTGGTGATCTTTTGACTACAGTTATCAAAGTCCAGGTTGTCAATGATCTGGAATACATAAGCCGTATCATGATAGTTTTGTTTTAAAGCTACTTAGAAATTATTTAGCCTTATATTGTTGGGACTAATGACTTTCAGTGAGCAACAGATTAATAGACGTGTGCTTTTGTTCATATTGCTGTTTTCTGTCTAATGGCTCGTTCATTAACTCATGACTATAGTCTTAATTGGGGGCTGTTAATACCTAACGATGGTGTTTTTGAGTCTGGTAGTGTGATAAATTGTGTCTGTTTCTATTCCCTGAGGCTAATAGATATTTGCTTTTTAAAACTCTAATTAAGCAGCCCTAGGGAAGACAAAGTCACCATCAGTCTGGGCTCTGAAGAGGCACACAGCCATGGAAGGGGCATAGATTTTGGAAGGAGACTGTTTAATGTCTGCAATTTGCTAATGAAGTGGCCCTGGGCAAATTATCCCAGGTTTCTGAAACTCAGTTTTCTCATCTGTAAAATGGGCAAAGCAATAATAATGCAACACAGAACTACAATGAAATAATACAAGTAAAAAAAAGACATGCCCTGAAATAATTAACCCAAAGGTTAAACATAGTTATTATTTCTTTGCTTCCATTATTCTTATATATCAACTATAAGTTTTACAGTATTTCTAGGGCAGAAAGTTTCTAGGGTAGCCTATCACCATCCAGGTCTAATGCTGGGGATAATGGATCGGGCATAATGATTCTCCACTTTTTATAATGATGGTACAATTATTTTTGCTTATTGAAGTGGTAGAGAAAGAGAGGAAATGGATGGAGGCAGTGGTGGAAGTTTGACCTGATAACAACTGTTAGTAGAATACATGAGCTTTGAATTGAGCTCTACGTGTGTTTCATATGTTAATAATATCCTCATGTGAGGCTTTGGGGGTCAGCAGGAATGGAGTTCTCAGCTTATAAAGAACAGTTGTTTAGCAAGTTAGCAGCTATTATCTTTAGTGCCTATAAAACACATTTTTAGATTGTGGCTTTCCAGTGCGAAGAGCTCCTTTATTTCTATTTGTAAAATATGTAAACATCCCTTACCACTTAAAGGAAAACTGTTGTCTGTCCTACTTTGTACAGCTTTTTAGAGGTTTCTCCTTCTTGCTTTAGTTAAGCCCACAGGACCGGACTTGGCTCGTAACACATAGTGCAAGAAAACCGACGGGGTCTGTACAATGCTAGTGTCCCAGCCTACTGTTCATTTCAGGAAGAACCAGAAATAAGTACTATGGAGGACAGAATCTCTTATTTTTAGAAAAGCTATAAGGAGACCTCTTTGACTTCCATGAAAACAAAACCTCTTATCTAGCATCTCATATTTTCAGCAGATCCTGTATCTTTCAGTGATTCTCTGATAAAGGAAGGTGATGTCTACAGATATTGTTGCCATTCAGTATTCTTTCACCTGCTTGTTAATAGATCTCTGTAATAGTCGGAAAGGGAAGTGGAATAAAATGTGGGTAATGGCAGGGATACTCAGAGTTATATGACTCTGGAGCCACATTTGCAGTCACTATTAACCTAAAGAACTACATGAGTCCTGCATGACTGGTAGAATTTAGTATAATGGCGCATTCATATACAGAAATTAGAAGTTTTAAAGAGCCACCAATTAAACATAAAGAGACCCATGTGACTAGGAGCTGTGGTGTGAACATCACTGCTTTAGAGAAATGGAAAACATCTAAGGTTAGAGCATCCAAACTAAAAGAGTGCTTTTATTTGTCTTAACTAGTATTTCTTTTTGGCATGGAAGCCTATAGAGTGGACTTGTATACATAATTTGGTAGAGTGTGCTTTGACATTTGAAAGATGATCACATTTAGTGAGTAAAACCCAAGATAGCATATCCCACTCAACAATTATTGTTTATCCAAGTTGGTTAATTGGGATTATGTTTAGGCTGCAGGGTAAGCTCTAGTCTTACCAAAGGAACCACCTGTCATTATGCATTTGTAACCAGTTTGTCAAAAACATAACTCAACAGACAGACCAATATTTAAATGGCATTTTTTTTCCTCTCCAGTTACATATAACCATACTCTGTTGAATATCATTTTTCATCCCTTGACCGCATGTTTGGAAGATTTCTTAGCTTACCAATAACTTTTCTGGATATTAAGGAGTTCGGTTTGGGTAGGATGTGGTAGGTGGGACAAGCACTGCTCCTTCTGGCAACACCTAGAAAAGAAGCTAGGCTGATTGCAAAAATCACATGTTTGAAAGCACCGTTAAGCTATCAGAGCAAAAATAACTAGAGAGACCAAATTTCCAGAGCAAGGAGAACCTTTCAACACTGAGCTATCAGGAGCCATGATTTTTGTCTAGGGGTATTTGCTGACTCTGAGAGTGGACTGAGGAGTAGGCCTTTGCCTAGACAGAGAGCTGCTGCTTGGAGAAAGAGAAATCAGCAAAGCTTTCAGCAGTTGTATTGAATGAAGTGAGAAATGGAGACTTCAGGGGGCTCAAGTAAGTGGCCATTTTTTTCTCAGAAGAGACTTGGTGAATTCTGACACTTTGCAGAAGGCTGGAGAACCAGGTCAAAGGCTTCCAAAAAGCAAAGTGAAAGTCTCCATAGTTTCACAGTGCTTGGGAAACTAGAGAGAGAAACTGACAACAGGCAAGAGATGCCCTAGGGGGAGTGCTGAGTTGACACTGAGAAACTAAAAAGCCGTTTTTCACCTGGAGGTATTCACAGAGTCTCCCTGTGGCTAGAAGTCTGAATATCAAGGTTTTGCCAAACAGAAGGTGGCAACTGGCAGGCATAACACTCAGCAGAGATTCGGGTTTTCTTGCATAGTTGGAATGACAGTTTTGGAGTCCAAAAGAGATTCAAACTCATGGCTGGTCTCCCTCTAAAGACTTTCGTCAGATTCTGAGGCTGTGTCAGGTATAATGTTAAAGAAGTATAGTGGAATGTCTTAACAATATCCACTTTTTCAGGGCTGAGAAGCAAAGGCCAGTCAGGCTGTTGGTTGAAAACACAGAGGGCCATACCAGATAACACAGGTAGACTTAGAATCTTAGTTGGCTAGGGCTACGCATAAGAAATACCATAGACTGGGTAGCTTAAGCAACAAAAATTTATTTTCTCACAGGTCTGGAGTCTGCAAATCCAAGATCAAGGTGCTGGCAAGGTTGGCTTCTCCAAAGCCTCTCTCCTTAGCTTGTAGACAGCGGCCCTCTTGCTGCCTCTTTGCATGGTCTTTCCTCTGGGCAGAGCTTTTCTGGTATCTCCTCTTTTTCTTACAATGACACCAGTTACATTGGATTAGCACCCTATCCCATGGGTCTCATTTTAAATTAATCACTTCTGTAAAGGCCCTATCTCACATAATTACGTTCTGAGCTACTTGGGAGTAAGGGCTTCAATATATGAATATTGGAGAAACACAATTCAGCTAATGACACTGAATTGTACCAACAATTCCAGCCCAGCTCTGTCCCAGATCAATCGCTGACTTGATTGAAGAGTGAGTCCCTACCCCTCACCTTACCTGCCATTTGCCTCACATAAAAAGGGGGCACCTGTCTGCTGGAAGGTATCATCTGGAGCTTTTACAGTGGCTTGACATTAAAAAAAAAAAAACAAAAAAATCGGCTGGGCGCTGTGTCTCACGCCTGTAATCCCTGCACTTTGGGAGGCCAAGGCGGGCAGATCACAAGATCAGGAGATTGAGACCATCCTGGCTAACATGGTGAAACCCCGTCTCTACCAAAAATACAAAAAATTAGCCGGGCGTGGTGGCGGGTGCCTGTAGTCCCAGCTACTGGGGAGGCTAAGGCAAGAGAATGGTGTGAAACCGGGAGGCGGAGCTTGCAGTGAGCCAAGATCGTGCCGCTGCACTCCAGCCTGGGCAACAGAGCGAGACTCCGTCTCAAAAAAAAAAAAAAAAAAAAAAAAAAAGTCATCATAACCGTAATAATGAACCTCATTTCTATTTCACGCATGTTTAGGTGCAATGAAGACCTGTTCTCATTATGACCCATTTCACTCATGAGCATTCTTCCAAACCAGAGCTTCTCAAACATTAATGTACACATAAATGAATTGGGAATCTTACCAAAATGAACACTATGATGCATGTGTCTGTGGTAAGCCTGAGATACTGCATTTCTAACAGACTTCTAGAGAATGGTCTGGAGACCATCCTCCTGACCAGCTGTTGACCAGCAGGGGATGAGTATGCACACTAAAATTTAAGGAACGTTTCCTAAAAATGTCTAAGGGCCTTCTAGCTCTGATGATCTGTTAACTTTTTTTGTGTGTCCTTTTCAAAGGGAATCATATTTGATGGCTTGAACATGGCACAATGTGTTTTAAGACTCTTCATAGGACTTAGAGCTAGTTTGTGAGGCTCATTCTTACCAAAAAGTAATCTCATTTATTTTATAGCAATAGTTCTTTACTTTAACTTTGGCTGCACATTAGAATCAAGTGGAGTATTCACCTTAAAAATACTGATGCTTGGGTCCTTCCCGTGAACATTCTGACTTAATTATTCTGGGGTGTGACCTGTGAATTGGCATTTAAAACAAACACAAAACCAAAAACATGTTACAGGCGATTCTACTGTGTTGTCAAGGTTAATAACAACTGTTTTAGGGTAGCACATTTTAAAAAATAATTTTACCAAAATAGTAGTGGGCTTGCTTTGGCCCACTCACCTTAGTTACAAAGCATGTTTCTGGTAAAAATCAGCATATGGTAATAATAGCCCACTTTCAAAAGAATTAATATTTACCCATTGTTAATATTTGAAGGAATATTTCTCAGAATTTTTTCAATCCGTTGAAGCTGGGTAGTTGTCACTTCTTATAGACTAGAAATGTGATTCCATTTTGCCAGAGTCCTCTCCAATTCCTATTGTCTCAAACACCCAGCCCACTCCTTTCATTAATTTTACCTACCTGGAGCCTGTGGGCATGTGAGTTTGTAACACTACCGTTATGATACTGATTTGTGAGATAGTAAGCTAGAAATTCCAAATGTTGAAGAAGAAATGTTAAATGTACTTCCCAGGAATATTTCAGATATAATTTTCATATTGCCTAGTTTTTTTTTAGATTAACTGAGAGATTCCTTGCATCTCTAAGATTCTGTGACCTAAATCATTTAGGTTTGTACATGCATCATTTTCTCCATGCAAGATTAAAATTAAACAACTAGAAAACTGTTATCTAAGACTAGCTGATAGATTTTAGAAAGCTGAAGATTCTTAGCAATTATTATTAGATGTTTGACTCTTACCATGCCATTGTCATTGCATATCAACGAAATATACCTTGTCTTCTTAATCTCTTACTCTCTGAGATTGCCAGTGCTTATAATAGTGGCTGAATCATAATATGTGCTTGATACATGTTTGCTGGCCTTAAAATAGTAAATGAAGATTTAATGTTAGCTATTTTGCTTTATTTTCTCTTAACCATATACTAAATAAATCCAAAATTTCATTAGGACAAATCTGGAGGCATTACATTACCCAACTTCAAACTATACTATAAGGCTATGGCCACCAAAACAGCATGGTACTAGTATAAAAATAGGCACATAGACCAATGGAACAGAATAGAGAACCCAGAAATAACGTCAAATACTTACAGCCAACTGATCCTCAACAAAGCAAGCAAAAGTAGGGAAACATAAAGTAGGGAAAGGACAGTCTATTCAACAAATGGTTCCGGAACAATTGGCAAGTCACATGTAAAAGAATGAAACTGAATCCTTATCTCTGACCTCATACACAAATCGACTCAAGATGGATCAAAGACTTAAATCTAAGACCTGAAATCATAAAAATTCTAGAAGATAACGTTAGAAAAACCCTTCTAGACGTTGACTTAGGCAAATAATTCATGACCAAGAACCCAAAAGCAAATGCAACAAAAACAGAGATAAATAGATGGGATTTAATTAAAGAGCTTCCTCACAGCAAAAGAAAAGAGGAAATCTTTGCCAACTATGCATCTGACAAAGGGATAATATTTAGAATTTACAAGGAACTCAAGTCAGCAAGAAAAAAACAAATAATTCCATCAAAAAGTGGGCTAAGGACATAAACAAACAATTCTCAAAAGAAATATAAATGGCCAACAAGCCTATGAAAAAATGCTCAACATCAATTCAAATCAATCAACATCAATCAAATCAAAACTACAATGTGATATCACCTTACTCCTTCAGGAACGGCCACAATTAAAAAATCAAAAAAAATAGATGTTGGTGTGGATGTGGTAAAAAGAGAACACTTTTACACTGCTGGTGGGAATGTAAACTAGTACAACCACTGTGGAAAACAGTGCAGAGATTCCTTAACAAACTAAAAGTAGATCTACCATTTGATCCAGCAATCCCACAACTGGGTATCTACCCAGAGGAAAAGGAGTCATATGAAAAAGACACTTGCACATGCATGTTTATAATGCACAATTCATAATTGCAAAAATATAGAACCAGCCCAATTGCCCATCAATCAATGAGTAGATAAAGAAAATGTGGTCAGCCATAAAAAGAAATCAAATAATGGCATTCACAGCAACGTGGATGGAGGTGCAGACCATTATTCTAAGTGAAGTAACTCAGGAATGGAAAACCAAACATAGTATTTCTCACTTATAAATGGGAGCTAAGCTATGAGGACACAAAAGCATAAGAAAGATAAGTAGATTTTGGGGACTTGGGGAAGGGTGGGAGTGGGGTGAGGGATTAAAGGCTACACATTGGACACACTGTACACTGCTCAGGTGTTGGGTGCACCAAAATCTCAGAAATCACCACTAAAGAAATTATCCATGTAACCAAACACCACATGTTCTTCCAAAACCTATTAAAATTAAAAAGAATGGAGGATCTAAATTATTCTGACTGTCAAAACAAATGTAAACATCCAAATTTTAGTGTCTTAGCACCATGGAAGTTTATTTCTTGATTATTGTGGTAGGTGGAATTCTAAGATCGTTCCCAAAATTACCACTCCATGGTGTAGGATCCCTGCATAATCCTCAATACTGTGATATGATAGCATTTACTCTCATGATTAGGTCATATTATATAGCCTAGTTGAAAGAGAGATCATCTGAGGAGAGCCTGACCTAATCAGGTAATCCTTTAAAAGAGAGTGAGTTCTTCCTAAAAACAGAAGTTAGAGAAGATTTGATGCCAAGGAGATTCTCTGTTGCTGAATTTAATGGAGGAGGGAGCATGGCAAGGGCTGCTGGTGTGTGGCCTCAGGAGTTTAGAGCATCCTCCTGTGAACAGCCATCAAGAAAATGAGGACCACAGTTCAAGAGTTGCAAGAAACTAAATTCTGAGAACAGCCTGAGGGAGCTTTGAAGCACATCTTTCTCCAGTGAAGCCTCTAAATGAGGACACAGCCAGCTGACACCTTGATTTCAGCCTCGTGAGATTTGAGTGGAGAATCCAGCCATATCATGCCTGGACTTCTAACCTACAGAGCCGTGAACAAATAAATGGATGTTGTTTTCAGCAGCTAAGTTTGTGGTAATTTGTTACACACCAGTAGAAAACTAACACAATTGTTTAACAGTCTACTACAGTAGTGATGGTTGGCAGATGGCTTTCTTTCATGTGGTAATTTTGGGACTCAGGTGCAGCTCAGCCACCACGTAAAGACTGGACTCCTTTATGTATGGCCATTGGAAGAAGAATGAGACAGTGGAGAGAGTGTACTATATTCACTTTTGCAAAATCCAGCAAACATCATTTGCATGTACATTTCATTGGTGAGAACTAGCTACATGGCTGCACCTGGGATCAAGGATTCCTAGGATATGGAATCCTGGTTGAGTAGCTTCCTTCCAGAAAATTCATACTGTGAAGCGGGGCAAAACATTTCTGTTGTAGTCAAATTTTAATGTTTGATTATTAAGACACTTATGTGTCTCCTTCCAAGTAGAACAAGTAAATGTGATGATATATTCTAATTTGAGGTACATAGAGAATTAGAGTAACACTTTCTTTTTTCTTTTAAAGAAATGAGACACATTCATTATCAGAGACATTTCCAGGTGTGACAGTTTTCTAGGAAGAGCATCTGGGCTCTATCCCTGCCGAGAGGTGTTCCTCCACTATAACCAATGTCTTTCCCTCTGCCTGCCAGCTGAAACTGTCCAGAGGGAGGATGCTTCTCCCTCACCTACCAATGAGCAGATGCACTTGCATGAGGTCCAGGTGCTGCCAGCCTAGTGTGCAGACTCAGGACAGCATGGCCTTTTCCTTCTCTGGGTCTGGATCTCCAACAGACTCCTAGCATTTCAGGCAGCCCCATTGCCTGATTTTCAGCTACTCACCTGCAAAAAATGGAGCAGTCCTCACTGTCCTCCCACCCTCAGGACAGCAATACCCATGCTCATTGTAACAAGGTTGACTAGTCTGAGGAGTATGTCTTGCATAAATATGAGCATTAAAGTCCTATGTTCCGCTGCTGTATTGGTAGCTGAAGCAGCCTCTTTTTGGGAACAATTAAGATTTGTGAAGTAGTCTATAGGAATTCCATGAAAGAGTGAGAATAACCCACTGTATGCTACCTGTTTTTGTTTTTAAGATAAATTTAGTTTAATTTTGAACTTCTGGGGTTGATAGAGCAGGAAATTTATTTTAGATGAACCTTAAAAAATATTCAAGATGGAATAGGAAACATGGTTTTCTACATGATCACTACCGTTAATTGGTCTGCATTGCTTTATTTGACATCATAAAAGTCTAGAAAAAAGGAAGCTGTAAGAATGTTTTAAATTTGTAGTCAGGAAGACATTCTTATGTTCCAGGAAGGGACAGGGAGGGGAATAGTGAAGAAAAATAGAGAGAAGAACTGCTGATGAGACCAAAAAAGGGAAAATGAATTCCTAAGGAAGGCTTGAAATTCTCAGGAGGCATGACATTGTCAGTGAACCAGAATATTCCAAATGCTACAGTGACAGCCTTTGCTTCATCCCTTCCTCACCCAGAGGTCTCATCTAAATCAGTTCAGGCCTTAGTATTTTTTAGTGACATATTCCTCCTTCTCTCTCTTCCTCCCTGTCTCATGGTCCTCCTCCCTTCCTTCCTCTGCCTTCCACTCCTTCTTTCTTTCCTCCCCTCTTTCCTCTTCATTTTCTCTCTTCCCCCCATTTCTTTCTCACACACTTTGTTCTTCTCTCTCTGGGTCAGGTACTGTTTGCAGCGCTGAAAAGGATAGAATACAACAATCTGTAGGGTCTATTGACCCCATGTTAAATAACTGACACAAAGGCTGAAAGGCAACTGGCATGAAAAGGTTCAATAATTTTCCCAAGGTGACTCGGGAAGATCTGGGATGTGTCAAGGGCTCTGATCATGCCACTCCACTATTCAATGCCTTCCCTGATATCCTATTGCCTGGAATACTTCAGTGGAATAAAACTCCACTTCTATAACATGGGAGACAGCCCTCTACAGTAAATGGCCCCAATTTCCCAAACATATGTAACTCCTGCCATTTCCTGCAGGGCCCCAATAGCATCAACAGAATACTTACTATTTCCTGAACACAACTGAGCTCTGGTTTATGTTTGTTTGTTCATTTTTGTTTTGGTTTTTGCATCTTGGTGATTATATTTATTGGAAGAGTTGGAGGAAAAAGTGCCATTTAGCTTAAGAAGTCATGAGTTATCTGCAAATCAATTCATTTCCAGAGTGGAAAAATCCTCAGTATTATTTCTTAATATCAAAATGTATGCAGGTTTCTCTTTCAAATGCTTTGTACGTTTAAAGAGGCAATTGTACAAAGTCTCCTATTTTCCATACAGGAGAAATTCTTTGTGTCAGCCAACTTTCAGTGGAGGGACAACCAGGACAACACCATCGCCCTGGATAATGAGCGTTGGAATACTCAGTTTCATTGATTTACGTATCCCTTCGTATGTTTATTCATCAATTTCTATAGTAGCCGCAGTTTCTTCTACATCTCCCAACATCATATTTAAATGTTGATCATAAGCATGTAATCTGCCTTGAAACCATCGTCATTTCCCATTTTCATGTAAATTTGCTCATCTAGGCTGAGCCTGATAAGATCCAGGGGTTCCTCTGTGGTTTTGGTAGTTTGTTGATGGTCCACATAATCTGCTGTGTTTCAAATCCTGCACCCTTCCCCCTGAACTCTTACTCTTCCCCCTGAACTCTATGACAGATGCTTGTTACATAAAACCCTGCTTGTTTTATCATATCCTTCCTTGCCTAAAACTCCTACTCATCCTTCAAAACCCAGACCACCTCTTTTGTGAAGCCTTTCCTGAAACTCACAGGATAAAATAGTTATTCTTCATTGTAAATGCCCACAGGAAAATGCCCATATTTCTATTATAGCACTTATTGCATTGTGCTAAATTATTCACACATGTGTCTCACTCACTAGCCTCTGAAGTCTCAACAAGAAACACTGGGGCATTATTCACTGGCACATCCAGTGCTTGCTACCTAGCTTGTGTTCACTGCAGTGGAGGGTATATTTTACATAAGAAAAGCATCACTGTTATAACCTATGTACCATAACATCACTAATAGGATAAAGAATATTAATTGTCAAAAATTTTCTACCTTTGTCCAATATTTAAACACATACTTTTATATTAATATTTATGATCCAAATCAAATACTTTATACAACTCTATGTATATTGACCTTCTTACCAATTTCTGACTTTTTCTTTTCATTTTATTTGTAAATTTAAGTGTATATCTTTGGAAAATGTTATTTGGCTGTCAATTTTTTAAAAAATTAATGTATATAATAGTACACATATGTGCATTATATGGTGCATATTGTGAGTATTCATTATATGTACAGCACTTTATACTAATATGTATATATGTAGTATAACAAAGTATACATATACATACAGAGTTAGAGGGAGAAACCATATTTATACATACTATGTATAATCCATGCACACACAATACATTGTCCACCACCACTATTTGCATATAGTTTCCTTGTCCTTTGAGGCCAGCTGATGACTTTCAGATAATGGACTGAATGGTAATCTGGGCCAAAAAATGTTAATGCAGCTACCAAACTTCTAATGCTCTTAGCCAGCAAGTGCTGTGTCATGCAGTCCTGAGTTGAAGAGTTGAGTGTGTTCTACAAATTGTGTTTACTCCATTGGGATCTCTCATGTCATTTATTTTGTGCTTGGATGAACAATTTTGAGTTATAATGACTGACAAATTGTGCAAGCGATAGTGCTGGATCTGTCATAAAGAAACAAAAAGCATTAAGCTAGAAGTTCAAATGCACATTTTATTATAGCTTGCTGCTTTTTTCAAGGACTTGGCAACTGTGTTCAAGATTAGCAGGCCATGAGGAGCTGATTCAAGTCTTTTAATATTATTAGGGGTATTAGAAGCATCCCTTCAATCTGGGAGGATTGACCTGGTATGGTCAGGTATGTCAAGACTTAAGGGATTTGAAGAGAAGTATGCATAAAGGGATTTTGTTAAAATGATCCCTTAAAATGTTAATCCTTTAAGTGTTTTAGGCTGTTGCTCCCTGATTCTTCCCTTCCAATCCCCTTTCTCTCCAAGTAGACAGGATGTGCTTGTATATTGCTTTATATTCATTTAACTTGTTTAACTCATCTTTATTTCAAATTAAGACATACTAGATATGTTTCTTGTTTTTTCTTATGTTCCCTATCTTTTTCTGAAGCAAGAAAGGTAATCACGATTTTTTTTTATTTGAAATGTGTTTTCTTAAGAGAAATGTGTTTTCTTAAGAGAACCGTAGAGTCAGTAGCTGTACATTGGAAGCAGAATATCTGGGGGCATGGAGGCGCACCAAGAGTTTGAAAGGGTCCCCAGGTGATTCTAATGTACAGCCAGGATTGAAAATCACCACTCAGTTGAAGATACATGTCTCTTGATTACATAAGGAGTTAGTGTTTCAGCTAGAACACCTTTTTGGAAAGCTTGCCCAGATAACCAGTTCTTTTACATTATTCCCCCTCCCACAATTGAGAATTACTTTTCCAGTAAATTCAGATGGTGATATCTGTTAATTTGGCCCAGAATTCTCAAGTGGGAAAGATATCCTATAAGAAGCATGAGTGTGGGTGCTCATTCAGAGAATATTTTTTTAATTAAAAAATTGACACGTAATTGTACATACTTATGAGGTACATAATGACATTGCAATACATGTAATATATTGTGATCAGATCATGGTAATTAGCATATCCATAATTTCAAACATTTATCATTTCTTTGTATTGGGAACACTCATTGTGCATGCATGGAATTGCTTTCTCTATACCAGCTCTTTCCTGTCCCTGAATGTTGAATGAAGATTGCCTTTTTAGGAGATTAAAGAGATCTGCCTAAATCCTGGATATATCTGTATTAGATAAAGAGATGGAGTGAGGTTCCAGGCAGCTCTGTCCAGGAAGTTCAGGAACTGTAACAGCACAGCTTCATTGCACTGCCGCAGGTGTTGCACACAGGTGAATTCATTAATGATTAGCCACAGAGTCTGAATTGACGCGAGATGAAGGAAATTGAAACCCAGCACCTGTGCGAGGCTTCTGCACTAGTTTCTACTCCAAAGTCTTACAGAAAATGTTTTTCTCCACAGGTTCGAACCAGTGTCCTACCAGAACATAAGGATCCCCCGCCAGAAGTTGGGGTAAGTGTTTCTAATGTTTCCAGAAGGCACACACATCGCTTCTAAATTAATCATTTGGATTTTCTCTGGCCTCCTGCTTGGTAACTGACAAATAAAATTGAATTACATTAACAGCGTGTGGCTCTTCGAGGAGGCACTGTCACGTATTTGCTGAATTGCATGGAATTCATTTTTTTGTTGTTTCCTGAAAATCATCCTCAAGTGAATTCATATTTAGTTCAGCTGGCTAGAGATGAGCCTAGACTTTGCCCTGCAGGTAGCTGAACTGTGTTTCAGAGCCAAGATTTCTGGACCAACAGGAGGTGAGGGAAATTACAGATGTGATATCTACCGCTTCAGGAAGGAGGAAGAGAACCAGCCATAGGATTGTGGTATTTTCTGTTTCCTGCCACTTAAACACTGTAATGAAGGTCAAAAGAGAGGCAGCCACCACTGTTCAGTCCAATGTTGGAAAATCCTGCTGAGGTTTTCTTGCTGCACTGAACTATTGCCTCTCTAGCATTCAGAATTTAGAGAAGAACAAGAAGGTACTGGGTGCTTTCTGCTTAGACAAGGCTAGAGTAGGCGGTGGCAGCTCCTAAAAGATATAGCCCACAGGCTGAATCCCTGCGATCTGTGTGTTCAGAGAGGAGGAAAAAGACCAGAAGTTAATTAGGTCTAAGAAGCCCTGGGGCTGAGCCAACTGGAAGAGCTATTTGAAATACCCTGAAATCCTACAGGTACTTGACAACCTTCTTCCAGTCAGTGTGTAGGGCACTGTACTAGGTACCATTAATTTTCTCATTGAACACAGCCACTTTCTCAAACCTGCCAAGGAAGGACTCCAAAAACATACACCAAAGTTTTACTTGACTGAGCAGAATGTCAGTTATCTCTGCAGCTGTTAGTGAAAAAGCAGAGGGAAAAGGGCGATATCTTGCTTTCTCATGCCTAACACAAGCCTCTCATCTCTTCCTTGGGACTAGTTGAGTAACTGCTTTGACTTGAGGGAGTCCTTGCAGTTTTTCTGCCTTCAACCTCTTGTGCCATTCACTTCTACTACCAATCTCTGTGCTGACTACACAAACCTTCATTTAGTTCCTCCAGTGCTTCCAGAAAGTTCTCCCCAGCCTCAGGCCTCCACAGACACAGACAGATGGCCCTCTGTCAGCCTGGGCTGCTGCACTTCATGGGGAGAGGGCTCCCTTCCACAGCTCAGGGCCCAGCTCACATGTTTCCACTAGTACCACCCTGGGGCCCTGCTTCCAACTGGACCCTCCATCCTAAATGTACACTCTCATCACACCCCTGGCACTGCTTAATAAAATGTGAGACTTTTTAAACTATTAATATGGGGAATACATTATTCTATCAAGGTGTTCCATTTATTTATCAATGTTCAAGGAAGCTTAGCTGGTTTAATTTTTTTCTCCTGTGTTCACTGCCTGCCCCGACCCCACTCCACCACTGCTCTTGTGTTGAATCCCCCTTGCTTGAAGCTTTAATGATATTTTGGCCCAGTCGTGTAGATTTCTCCAATTTTTTTCTCTCACTCATGTTCTTGGGAATACATCTTAATTATTTTAAACCTTGAGTCTCTTTTCTGATTTTATTTTCTTCTACCTCCTCCCACCATTTCCCCCTACGGGCTAGACTTTCTGTGACTCTAGCAACGTGCAGTGGGGAGGAAGCCTAATGTGAGTCCCACACATGTCCTGCCCTTTCTTCTTTTGATTCCTCAGTTGTGGTAGCAAAAATGAAGGAGTAGGGAGACAGAGGTTTATTCTGGGCTTGCCCCTGGTGAGGGCAAGGTTTTCTTACTGCTAGACTTGATGCTTCTCAGGCAATGGCTACCTGTTAAGAGTCCTCTATGTGGCAGATACTGATTTGCTGGCTCTCTGATGGGCACAGGTACAGATATTTCTGAGGACCTTGTCAGGTTCTCTACATAGCATAATTGCCTACCATGGGGGACCTGGCTCTGGGCCCACTTCCTCCACTGCCCACCCCCATTCCACAACCACTTGTTGTGAGATCTACCATTCAAGCACATGACTCCAGGTCAGCCACTTTCTGTGCTGTCCAAATACATGAAACTCACATGTACTTGCCATCCCACATGGAAGAAATGCAGGCTGTTCCGTTGTGTGGTTTCCTATTTCGGCTCAGCCATCTCTCTGCTGATCCTTTCTATGAGTGCCAGCAGCTTCAGGCACTGGATCATATTCAATGATTCTCAAAGGAGAGACAATTAGTTCCCAGTGGAGGTAAACATGGTTTAGACACCTCTAGGCTTTATAAGTGATTTTTGGCGCCAGACCCTCTTGGCTTCAGCTTTGAGGATAAAGATATTTTCCTGGGGGATGATTAAGAGAGAAATTAGCCACATCTCTGAAATCGGACACCTTCCTAAATGCTGACCTCTCCTCTCTTCTAGCCCTAGCTTTATATTAACTGGGTATATTGTGGCTACTTATAGACCAGCGTCTCTGTACTGGCTCCTCATCAAGGCAAGTTAATGAGATTGCTGGCCTCAAACACTGAAGGTTCTTTGAACATACAATGGGGTACATTTATTACATTGTGTCTTCATCTTTGAAAAAACTCGGCTATAATTCCTGGACTAAAAGAGAAATCTCAATTGGTATCCTGTGACATGCCTATTTTTGCAATTAGGAATGTACCCTAAGGCAAGTAACGTGACAAACTGGCTTAAAACTAATTAATGGGTTTGTTTTTCTCGTGTTATAGAAGTCTTGGGAAAATTGTCCAGGGCTTCAGCTACTCAAAAGTGACTTGAAGCAACCAGACTCTATCCATCTTCCTGGTCCTTCTTTCTTAGAGAATTGCACAGACTGGCCATGGTACCCCAGGTAGCACATTCTGGGTTGAGTGAAAAATAAAGGGCAAAAAGCTCAACTGGCCTATTCCTTCAATTCTGGAAAACAATAACTTCCTGGGAAATTTCATTTTGTATACTGTCACTTACATAGTATTGGGGAGAGCCTAAGTCCTTAGCTAGAAGAGAATCTGGGTACAATTCTCATTTAAACAAAACTGAGGTGCTATTAGTAATGAAGAATGGGCAGAAAGTGTGTTAGATAGGCAATTAGTCATGTCTCCACACTCCTGCTAGATGTCCTCCATGAGAGCAAAGTCTCTATTTCTAATATTCCTGGCTTTGTGCTTGGAAGCTAGCAAATCTATGATCTATGTATTGAATAAATCAAAAAGCACACCATGATTTTATTTTGCCAACCATTTTATGTATTGTTAGAACCACCAGAAACAAATGGGTGGGGGATTCTAGAAATTACTGTAATAATACAGTAAAAAATCTAACAAATTTTGTGACCCATCAGAACTCAAAATGGCAGGTAAGATTTCAGAACTAAAGTTCAAGCACAGTAAGAATAAGTCTAAAAAGGAACAATTTAGCATGCATTGACTTCCTAACACCCTCAGATTACATGTTATTTTGGAGAGAGAAGTTAACACATGTTGACCACCTATGAAGTACCACTTGTTAATATACATCCTATCAGCGAATCCTCAAAATATTTCCTTGGACACCGCAAAACAGATCGGAGAGTTTAAGCTCTTGGCCGAGGACGTAGAGCCAGTAATGGCTCTGTCATTACAACATACAAGGGCTTTACTCTTCAAGTACTCTAATTTTTTTTAAAGGAGTTTAGATTTTTTATTGTAATCTTTCAAATATGTTAGGTGTGTTTCTTTGCATTCTCAAACAGAATTTAGTGGATGCACCCAAATATTTTCTTGATGACTTAGTCAAGCAAATACTAATATGTGCTCTTAGACCTTTTGAGGTATATTCACAAGTAAAGATAAAATTCTGTAATAAATGACTTTACCTTAAAGTGCTTTTTAATGTTTCCTTTGGGCTATTCATCAACTTTTAATAGATTTCTTCCCAATTATTTTTTCTTTTTGATGTATTTTTCAATGTTAATAGTTCACTTAGTCTTCTTCTCTTCCTATGGGGTAGGAAATAATATAACCATACCTGTTATGGTTTACAGGAAAAAAAAAAGTACTGGGGCTATGAAAAGGCCTGCCTGTAAGTTATGTGTAAGGGATGTTGTGTATCAGTCTTATGATACAAACTTTTCAAACACCTTTTAAAACTTATACCATAGTTCCTGTGTGTTGTTTTATGATGATAGGTCAAAATATTATTGATATATTCATTTAACCTCTAAACCAGCAGTGTTCAATGGATATAATGTATGTCACAAAATGCATGCCGCATATGTAATTTTAAATTTTCAAGCAGCTGTGTTTTTAAAAAGTAAAAAGAAACAGGCTGAATTAATTTTAATATATTTTATTTAACCCAGTATATGCAAAATATTATTCCAAAGTTTAATCAATACAATAAATTATATATTCATATTTCTTTTTTCATACTAAGCATTCTAAATTCAGTGTGTATTTTATACTGAGTGTACATCTCAACTTGGAGTAGCCACATTTTACGTGCTAAAGCTAGTGGCTACCCATTGGATAGCACAGCTCTGGAGAATAGTTGAATAAATTTGAGGAGGTCCATGCAAATTGTAATATAAAAAAAAACCTGTGATTTGAATACAGGCTTTGTGAGAAGGACATGAATGATGGAGGTTTGGCCAGCTGTGGCCATATGTATGGTGTTGTACCTTCTCTGACCCCCTTAAAGGTGACTGGGGAGCCACAAAGGATCTGCTGCATGGAGATGTCAAATCCTAGTGAGCAGTCTGGATATCTGTGACTTGCTCAGAGTGGCTGCAGGGGCTGGTGGGTTACACTATTCATGTGGACACTCCCTGTAGAGAGAGGCCAGGGATTCTGACAGATGCACCACTTTTTTTCACCCTGTTTGATATTACTGTCCAGCTAGGTGAGAGTGATGGAAATCATGCAGCAAACAATTTAATGATTATCTGCTTTGGGGTTCTTGCACCAGAATAACTGAGTGTTGAGTTGTCATGAGCAGGCAAGAAAGGTTAGAGCTGCATGTCGTGCAGGCAGAGAGTCTGTCAGAAGGAAAGGGAATTGCCACCTGTCCTAGAAATGAGGCATAGCATGGTGGGGATGAAAGAATGCTGGACAGAGAAGCAAGAAACCTGGGTTCTAACTTGCCTTCTGCAGATTAACTAGTTCTGTGACATGTGTAAGCCAGTTTACTCTTAGAGGCCCCAGTTCCTTATCTACAGACTATCAGGGCCTTAATCCTTAAGGTTCTTTAAACATCCTATGTAATCTAATACTACTTACAGCTATAAGGGATCATAGGTAACATTTTCTCAACAATAATATTCATAACTACATAGTACCTTTTGGCCTTTGTATCTTTTTTCATCTTTTTTTCTAAAATTTATTCTAAGTTATATTTCCCCCAAATCTCATATTTATTTTTAAAGATATATTTTTCTTTTTGTAGTGCAGGCATTTTTCATAGACTTTTTAAAAAATACTTTGCCTTTTCCCAAAAGTGTTTAAGCTGCACATTAGATACTTTTAAGGCATCTGACTTCTGGTTATATGATCTTAATCACTATGCAAAGTTCTATTTATGGGAGATGTTTTATTTTCCTGGCTAGATGTTTTCTTTGTCTGGATTTCTTTAATTTTCTCATAGCAATAACTATGAGAAAGATAAGTTATCATAGGCATTTATTTTCCAGCAACTAAGGCCTAGAGTAGTGGAGCAACTTGTTCAAGACCGCAGACTTCATAAGAGAGAAGACAGGGAAATAAGAAGTGACAATGCTTAGCAGTAGATGGTGAGCCTGGGGGCTGGAAGAAGTAATGTAATTGTCCAGATTTTCATTTTTGGACAGAATAACTGATTTAGAGCCACACTTCAGACCTCTGAGCTCCAACTCTAGTGAAGCTTTCCCTTTTTTGTCTTTATTTTCCCGTGATAGAAACAGCACCAAAGGAGATTCAGAAAACACTGTCCCTTGAATTGTATTTAAAATATTAAAAAATTAAATAAATTATCTTAAATTATATGATTATAATGACAGTGATAGCAAAGATACAATAGTTTTATATTAAATTATTCTTTTACATTAGCATCATGTACTATAGAGAAGACTCTTTTCTCATTCATTCTTTTACAATGTGTTCAGTGAGTATTCACATAGATAAAAGATTTATTTTCTAACTTTGAGGGTGAGAGAATCCTTCTTTTATTTATACTGAGGTGAAGAAAACAAGAAACCAGCGAAAGTAAATGTATAGGCAATCCCATTGTTTGTTGTTGCAGCATAAAACAATTGTCTTCACATTTTTTTATTTTATTAATGTAGTTTATACAACATGCAGTCCTGATATACAGTTATTTTTAGGATTAAAAAAAGGATAGCATTGGTACCCAAATAATAACTCCTCTTGTCTGACAAGTTTACAAAATGTAATGGTATGATGCCATCATTATCCAGATTGATTTTTAACAGATCTTATTATTTGTGAGCATTTTCATTATCCTTTGAGATCAAGCAAGTGGCTAACAGTTATAATGGATAAACCTGACTCATGGGCATTGTTCTTGGCACACTGTATGCACTCACAGTGCAGCCCTCTGTTCCAGACACTGGGCTCAGCTAGGAGATGGACAAGCCAACGTTCTGCTTCCACAGGAGCTCCTGGTCTGGTGAACAGGAGAAACATTCAATGACTTGCGGTCATAAATTTTACTTGCAGCTGTGCCTTATGGTGAGTCCATAGTTTATGTCTGAAAATAGCAATTCCACCTGTCTCTAGCTGCTACATTCCACTGTGGGGTGTTTGCTACTTTTATTGCCAAAAAGACTGCAATAATCTCATGACATGTGTAGCCAGCTTTATCAATTTTAAAACCATCCATACCTCCAAAATCTTAAAAGGCAAATAGAAAATAATTTGCAATTTTGGAGTTTCATAAAATTTATGATTGCTTAAAAGTTTTCTTTGAGTGTGAATAATGAGTGGGAATTTAATTTAAAAGATGATTATCAGTGAAGGAGAAAGTAAGATCGACAGCTCTTTAAAATACAAAATGCTAAAATAAAATTCACTACAGCAGTATACGATCTGCATACTATAAAATTGTTTTGATTTTCCACATTTCAGTGAACAGTAGTTTATAAATAGCTGCAAAAGTAGCTTTTCTCCTATATGTAATAGAATCACTTACTTAAAGGCCAGTGTCTATGCCATTTGTTCATTCATTCATTCATTGTCAGTAAATATGTACCAGATACCTACTGTGTGCTATGCAGCGGGGGGTTATCAGCAAACAAAAGAAAGCTCTTTGTAGAGCTTCAATTCTCAATTATTTTTTGGAGAGGTGCAAAATAAATATATAATATGTCAGGTGGTCATAAGTGTCAATAGAGAAAAATAAAACAGGAATAGAGAATAGAGGAGTGTGTATGTGGGACGGTAGTGTGCTTTCGTATAGGGATGTCTTAGAGAGCATCTCTGGTGAGGTGATGTAAATATTTTGATTCAGGAGGATCTCTCCGAGTCCTCTCTGCCCCTGGCTGAAAAGTCACCCTAATTTCTGCATGCTTTACTGATACAGCTCACAAACTTCCTTCTTTATCTTGATTCACTCTACTTCATCACTCACGGTCCTATCATCAGAGCTTGTTTCCACAAATCTATTTTTTGCCTAATGTTCCTCATCTAATAATTTGGTCTCAGATTTTTCACGCTTTGGTGACTTTGTGTCTAAACCAGCTCTTTGAATTTTAAGTCAATTAATTGGGTTTATCATTAGCAATATTTGGGTATCTCCTTCAGAACCAAGTTGCCTTTCCTATCCTTTCCTTTCCTTTCCTTTTCTTTCTTTTTTAGAAATGAGGTCTCATTCTGTCTCCTGGGTTGGAGTGCAGTGATGCAATCTTAGCTCACTGCAGCCTTGAACTCCTGGCCTCAAGCAATCCTCCTGCCTTAGCCTCCAGGGTCACTGGGATTATAGGCATGACAGGCGTGAGCCACCATGACCAGCGTGTTTTACCAAATGTTTGATTTTAAGCATTTTAGGACCAGCTCATCTAAGTTAAAGATTTTAAAAGAGGGAGAAAAATTCCAACTTCAAGCTTTTCTTTCCTCTGCCTAGCAGTCTCTGAGTGTGGATGTAGCCTTTCATGTGTGAAATAATTTCCTATTTACCTCGAAAAAGATGCAATTACCCTCAAATTCTTTGTCCAGCCTCTCATTCTAGTGTAGCTCGGCAGCAGACCTATGATGAGAGACTGTTCTGGAAGAAGTAGCATTGACTTATTGTGGAGTATTTACATTTTGTTAGGCTGCAGTGGCATAAGAAATAACATGGGTTTGATATTTTCATATTTACTCCTTGACCTTAAGGGAAGAATGAGAGCTCTTTTTCATGTTATTTATCCCATAAGATTGTGACTTTTAAGTCAGAAGTAGCCAGGGATATTAGAAAGAGATGATAGGTTTTTTATCCTGGGAAAGAAAAAAAAAACAATTTGGAGTTTTATTCTTTACATCGAGTCAAAAAGAGTAGAAAGCAGATATTCATAGGTCATCAACACCTAATATAATAGGCTAAAAAAGCAATTTAAAAAATGTAACTGAATAAGTGCCATTTTCTTTCGTGTATTAGAATGAAATTGTCCCATGCTAGTAAAGAAATAACAATGGAAAAATGCTTTTAAACATTGCTGTGATGAGGGAAAAATATAACATTTCTATTTATAACTTGTACAAAGTCCCACATAAAAATAGCTCCAACTAACAGATTTGCTCATATCTGGAATACAAAGTTGTTGCTGCCAGTGATTTGAGGAATTCTAATAAGAGGAACAACAGCATTGGTAAATATGGAAAATATATCATCTTTTATTTTCCTTCAGTTTTCATATGCAGAGAAAATTATAGTTAGTGAAACAACTCTGGGTGCTGTATTTTACCTCTTGTTATTTTCTAGCCTGTTGGTCTCTTTTCTTTTAGGGAAAATGATACATTTTCACCCTTTAATCCTACCCCATGAGGTAGATATATTATTGATAATTTTATCTCTGTTACTGAAATATTTGTCAGGCTAATAGATTTAATATTTTATTCTTATAAAGACTAATTTTGTTTGATTGATGTGACAGCAAAAATATTAAAGAACCTCAAGTTAATGAAACCATTCTTTCTGTTATTTTCAGCGAAGTTTCTTGGGCTATGCCAGTTTTAAAGTGGGAGAGCTGTTGAAGTCAAAGGAGCAATTGCTGGTCCTGAGCCTGAGGTGGGTCTCTTTGTTTGTAGAAATACTGTTAAAGTTAATAACAAGTGATATTTATTGATGGCCAGTGTGTTTGAAAGTCACAATTCTTGCAGATGTTAGATGTCAGTTCTCAAATAGCTAATGTTCTCCACTGCAGCAAGTTATAGTGAAACAGCAATTATTCAAAATTGCATTGAAGTTCATGTTTCAGGTTGTGAAATGTTATTAGCCCTTATAAGAAAAAAACAATATTACATTATCATTAAAGTGATGAAATTCTTTGAAAGTAAGAAAGTAAATATAAATTATGATCATGTTATTAAATATTTTTTCTCTTACTTATCAAAATGTTACTTTTTAATCAAATAACTTTCCAGATTTGAAATATGTTAGAGGCAATATTGTAGTTTTATGATAATAGAGAGTAAGCTGATTATTCTTTTTTCAGCCTATTTTGGTGCTATACTATTAAACATAAACCACTTATCAGTTAAAACACATTCTTTCTTGATGCAGACAATAGATCGTAGCTAATTCTGCGTACAGTTTGCTTTGAAATAGAAGATGAGACAACAGTCTTTAGGAAGTCACACTATTTTAATTACTAAGAGCGTTAAATAAAATAAATTTTTTTTAAAATTCAAAGTAAATTTGAAAACACATAAATTTTGAAACAATTGTTTTCTAATCGTATAGTAACTTTCATAATTATGCATACATTGGGGATACTGCCTTGCACTATTTTTATGGTATAAATGAATACAAAAATTGCATAGAATACCATTTGTAAATCTTAAGACTCTCTTATTTTCATGAAACATGGAGACCACTTTCAAGGAGCTGGACAATGTCTTAAGTTTGTTTGTACCCTTCCGCCAAGGACCCACTTATAACCAACAATTTATTTCAATAAAGATATGATAGCTTATGCTAGCATCTCTATGCCAGGATTTGTCTTTTTCTGATTTTTTCTAATCCTTACAGCTCCTCATTTTGATTTGATAAGATAATTTAAACTATGTAATACTTCAAGCAGAGAAATAATTTGTGGATTCTAATGAGGCTCTAGCTTCCTTTAGGTTACGTCTCTTAAACATCTGGTGTCGGTGTTGGTGTTATATTTTGTATGGGAAAACATATAAAAATCTTTATAGTTTTATGATATTATTACAATACAATTTTGCTGCTGTTACTGTTTTCAGTTTGAGGTGTAAATGGTCAGCTAAAAAGAATGGCTATCAATGTCACAGATAACCTAGAAAATATAATCATTCTAGCCTGACTATTGAATCTGACCCATATGCCCCTGGATTCATAACATGAGATGTCAAACATTGAGTTGCCTTAGGACTACTAGCAGTCCACATGTTTTCTAGATCAGATGCATAGCATGTTCTTCTTCATCTTACTGACTCACAAGCCCCAGTATTCATTATAACATAACAGTCATTAACATCAGGAGCATACTACACACTAGTGCAACATTTAGACATTGGTTTGAAACAGAAATCAGGGGACAAGCAGTTCTTAGTAAAATTAAAATTAGTGAACACACAGTACCTTAGAGAGAGGACAAGAACCGAAGGGTCAAGTTTAGGGTATTACCCTTGAAAGAGAAAAGAAATACATAAATTTCATATTTAGATGAAAGCAAGACAAATTTCTTCACTTTTGATTTTAATACCCCTGATTCCTAGTCATTTGATCTTGATTATATAAAACAAATTCAACAACGAAGAATTGACTTTTCTAGAAAAAATAATGTTAGAAAACCAATTCTGAAATGGCTAGGTTATTATTTTTCCCAGTTTTGTGCTTTGCCAAATTTGTGGTTTTCTCTCCCTATGAACCAGACAGATTATAGATTTATCATAGCCTCTTGATTTCCGGTAGATGGCTTTTTAAAAAATTCTGATGTAATTTATTTTCTTTCCACTGATTCTGTCTCTTAAGTATTGAGTTAGAAGAGCCTTAGGTCAGCCTTAAGAAGCATTTTTGTTTTGTATTGTATTTTAAAATATTCCTTTGCACTGATTATTTCTGACTTTTATTTTATAGTCATTAATTTTAAAACAATAAAATTCTCTGATTTCTGTAAAACAAATTCACAGAACTAAGAGCATTCCATGAATAAATTTCCTTTTCTTCATGGTTAATTTTAGCTTCCCCAAATCTTACAGTTGTGCTTGTATTCACTGTTTCTTTGGGGGCTTCTTATGTGATAATTCAGATTCTAAAACTTTCAAACTAATTCGACCGAGCACTGTGATTTATATAGCTTCCGTGTCATATGTGCTTTGAACTGGAGATCAAGGGCAGAGGATATATTGCTTTTATTTTTTTTTCCTGCAGAAAACTTAAAGGAACAAGACATGTGCATCTAATTTATAGATTTAGACTCAAACTTAATGAAATATGATATTGTGTATTTTTAAAGATGTAGAGTAAAATGTGTTTATATATATTGGGGAAAATGCCTCTGATGTATAAAGTGGTTTCTATTCGTATGTCACCTTTAGTTAAATGCGAATTTACTATGTTTCTGAGTGTTCTAGCATCTCAAATGGACTTGAGTTCTCTTTAATAATATTGTCTACATCTTTATATTACATCCACTCTGTTTCACTACTGTGCACTTGGTAGTTCCTGTCTCCCCTTACTTCTTTTTTATCTCAATTATATTTTCTGTTTTTGTTTTCTAATTCATTGCTGTGTAGTCCTGACTTCTAGACTTGTAAACAAGGTAGAGTTTCTATATGGAGGATTATAATTATAGCTGTGAAAGACACTTGATAATATTATAAGAATGATAATAAGGATGACAATAACCAACTATGTGCTTTGTGCTCTGATAATTACATTAGAGATGTCCCATTGACCCTTGTCAAATGGGATGCTATTATTAATTTCCATTTCATAAATCAAGAAACTGAGGTATAGAAAGCAGTTAAGTAATTTGTGTAAAATTATAATGCTCTTAAATGGGAAAGGCAGGGTATGAAACCACACATTTCTAACTGCAAAACCCATGATTTTAATGACTGACATTTTGTCTCTCTCAACAAAAGAGAAAACGGAGAACTAGTTGAAATTCATATCACATATCACATACCTTACTAATGGCAGAGCAAAGCAAGGACTCAGGCCCAGAACCAGTTTTTCATGGTTTCTTCCACGTTTGACTTCACCACTGTGCCGGGGCTTACAGAAGGTGATGACTAGAAGAGTGGTGCTATGCCAGGGAGAACTTGGGAATGTTAATCATGATGGAAAAGTGCGAAAGGGCCTGTTAGTTTAAGGGGGGATTGAAGGCTGAGGGAAACCTATGGAATGTGTTCTTATCCCAGAACCCTGACTGTATCCTGATCTCGATCTGGTTTGCTGCCGAAACACCTGACAATCCTTTGCTCTACCAACCCGACATAATTTTGGGGGGACCAGATAAGCAGAACTTTGGAACATTGTAATAATGTCTTATAAGTTGATGAATATAAAAGTTAAATATAAAATAATATAAAAGTTGATTCTCTCTGTGGAAATGATACTAGCAGTCAGGAAAAAAATTATATTGATCTTAAAGTATTTAAACAAACACAGATGCAAAGCAACAACAACTACAAAGGTAAAATTTGTTTCCTAGGAAATTCATCTCAGGGGAATGGAGACAGAGGAAAGTGTTCCAGCCTTGTCACAGCTTTGTTGTGTGCCTCTGCACAGTTTGGATTTCACTCAGTGCTCATTCATTCAGCAAACATTTACTAAGAATTTTTTATATTCTAAGTACAGGGGTAGAGTTAATATTTTCCCATTGATGTTACCAATTATGTGTTTAATGAAAAAAATCTCATTATTGAGCATCTGCTAGCATGCAAGGAATATGTGAAGTACTTTTCATGCATTATCTTATTTAATCCATGTGGCATTATCATTTGTCTTATAGCAAGTTGTCTAAAATTCTACAGCTTCTGACTGTGCAAGTGGGATTAGAACTCAGTTTGGTCTGACTCCAGAGCCTATTCTACTTTTATTTTACTACCTAGTAGGAAGCTCAAGATCTAACAGAATTTTTTCTTCCTTGTCCATTTTATATTCTTTTGTTTAATGGGTTTTAGGAGTCTCAATTAATTTTTACTAATATTTTATATTAAAATTCAATTTTATCTGCCTGCAACATAGTAGAGGTTTAATAATTATTTGTTGGAGTTTCAATTCATGATGATTAATTCCTTATACTTTTATGGATGCTAAATGTAATGCTAGCACCAAGACTTCATTTCTGGGTGTAATCCATCTAAACTGGTGAATATTATGCAGTCTAAGTATTAGAGTATATCTGAGGCAAGCAAATTTCAGAGTAATGGTGAAAGTTGTAATCTGTTTTAAAAGCTGAAAATCTTAGAATCTACATTTATTTCAGTACAGGGCACTTTACCTTGTCACAGAAACTTTCAGCTCATCTTAACAAGGACTTTATTATTTCTTTTGTAACCTACATGTCACCACACCCCCACCCCACCAATTAAATAAATTTTATATCATTTTATCGGGGTGAATGTGATAACACTTTTTCTTGAATAGAGATGTGCAAGTATTTATTCATACGAAGGGACTATGCTTTTCATTTATTACTTCTACCACATTTACAGTAGTGTTTTTATGGAACAAATAACATAAAACACTGATGATCTTAAATGGATATATAATTATATTTTATAATGTATAGATGTATGCAAGATGCTATGAAAGAAAAACATTTAACTTATACTGTTTTTTAAATTTCTCCTATTTTATGTAGTATTTATATGTATACCTATGCATGCATATGTACATGTATTATAGATTATGTGGATGACTATGTGTTTGGGAATCTATATCATTTTAGAACATTTTGCTTCCTCACAATGAATATTTATTTCCTATTTTTTGTCAAATGTTTATGCCTAGAGATGTAAGATCCAAATTGTGAGGTTTTTAAGCTTTTATTTTTTGGCATTTTGGTTAATTAGCCTCCTTAAATACACACACATGAACATACACAAAGTTCAGTTTTGTAGTTTCTGTAAATAAAAGAACAACAACAACAAAATTCCACATATTTTTAACGTAGTCTTCCAAAGGCGCATTCTTAACTTGAGAGCCAGAAGCAGCGATAAGGAGAGGCTCCATCGTCTTCTATACAAGCATAGTCAGAGTGATAAAAAGATAAAACTGCTAGTGGCACCTCTCAGGTTGAGAGGCCAGGCATGTTTTATAGGCCACAGGGCAGTGGATTGAAATAAGTTTGTTGCTGCAATCCTGTAAGTTGGTGTGAACCCCCACAGTGACCTGAAAACAACCTGGCCATAGATAGACAACAGGGTTTTAAATGACAAATTTTGTTTTCAAATGAAATAAAACATTCTTAGACTTTTGATTTTCTATTCCTACACTTTTTTGCACACAAATAAAGTTGATGTATGTCTTCTTACTTTAAGCATGGAATCTATTTGTTAAATTGTGTCTATGATGAATACTTCTATAATGGCATTTTTTCCTATCAATATCTACTTAAACTTCAGAGATGACTTTAAAAAATCATATCCAAGCCCCTTAATAGTCATGTGTATTTGGCATAAATTTCTTTCTCTTTTAATAGTCTTCCAGTTTTTTGGGGGGGTGGTAGGGGGAGGTACCAGAAACTAAGATTCTAATGATCTCCACAACAGTAAGAGTTTTCCACGTCTAAAATATTTTGTATATTAAATAAGGTCAATAGAAAGTGATTGCAGCCAATAACCACTCTTTGGAAGAGAGTAGCACATATATGATTAACTATAAAACAGAACAGTGTTATACTTCATTGAAAGCATGGATGGAAAGCATGGATGGAAAAATTAGAGGAAGAGGATGGCACATAAGTAGCTAAGTTTATGCTTTTGTGTAGAAAAAAAAAAAAACTAAAAACTTCATAAGACCTAAAAGCAATGCATCAAAACACTACATTTTTTTCTTTGAAAGTGAACAAGGCCGGATGCGGTGGCTCACACCTGTAACTCCAGCACTTTAGAAGGTCGAGGCAAGAGGATCCCTTTAGCTCAGTGGTTCGCAATTATAACATGCCAAAACCCCATTTCTACAAAAACTACAAAAATTAGCTGGGTGTGATGGCGCATGCTTGTAGTCCCAGCTATGAGAGAGGCTGTGGTGGGAGGATCCCTTTTTGAGCCCAGGAGGGTGAAGTTGCAGTGAGCCATGATCGTACTACTATACTCCAGCCTAGGGGATAAGAGCAAGACTCTGTCTCCCCCCCCCAAAAAAAAAGAAAGAAAAAAAAGTGAACAAGCAGGAAAACATGTGAGTCAACAGCAAATGCACACTAATGAGTGATCCAGGCACACACATATGAGCAAGACTCACTGTGCTTTTTGCATGGTGACAGGAAGTTCCTCCATGACAGCTCTGACACTGACTTGGACCTCATAAACATGTAGGGAGAGGTAAATAACACTCTTTGGAGTTTATGATGGGTTAAGAATTTCAAATGTTTTATCATAATCTTCTGTTCGCCTCAATCTTCTAAAAGATGGCATAAAAATGATTTTATTTCTGCTTCACAAATAAGCAATCTGAGGAACAGCAGTCCAACTTCTTAATGTTGCACAGCTGAGAAGGAATGGAGATTATTGAGAAGAAGTGTTCTTGATATCAAGTATTTTTCAGAGAATATGAATTTTGCTTAGAATTTTAGGATCCAATTATTATTATCTTTTTTTTTTTTTTTTTTTTTTTTGAGACAGAGTCTTGCTCTGTCACCAAGGCTGGAGTTCAATGGTGCAATGTCTGCTCAGTGCAACCTCTGCATCCCGGGTTGAAGCAATTATCTGCCTCAGCCTCCAGAGTAGCTGGGATTATAGGCGCCCACCATCATCCCTGGCTAATTTTTGTATTTTTAGTAGAGACAGGGTTTCACCATCTTGGCCAGGCTTATCTTGATCTCCTGACCTCGTGATCTACCCAACTCGGCCTCCCAAAGTGCTGGGATTACAGGTGTGAGCCACCGCGCATGGCCTGATCAAATTATTTTAGAGACCAGAGAAGACTTCAAACCTGGCCCTTCAGCTTCTTCTTGGACCCCTTTCATGACAGGAGACTGAAACTCAGAATTTTTCCTCCCGTTTTCAGACAGGTCTAGTGTTAGAAAAGTATTTCTATTGTATCTCAAGTTTTATCTCTTTACCACAGTCCCAACTATTCTTTGTGGAGTTAAGTAGAACAAGGCTCATGCTTTTCTTCTATAACCACATTTGAAAGCAGCTCTTTGGTCCAACTCTAAATCTTCTTTCCTGTTTTTTTTGTTTGTTTGTTTGTTTGTTTTTTGCCTTAGGAAGGCATGTGAGGTAGTAGAAACAGGACTTTCATACCAGACTTGGGTGCAAGTCCAAGCTTAGTCACCACCTGCATTACCCAGACATGTCTCTTTAACATCTATTAATGGAAGTAGTAATAAACTCCCTTCCAGGGTGGTTCTGGGCAATTAATAAATGTAGTGAAGTTCCAAGCATTGCCTTTTGCATTAGAGAAAAACTATAAATATCATTTCCCTTTATTCTTGCATGAAACTTACTAAGTCCCTCAGCCATCCCTTACTTTTTGCTTGGTTCGCTTGCTTAACTTGTTGAAATTCCTTTTTAGAATGTGACAGCTACCTTCTCTAAACTTGGTGTGTTAGGCTGCATTTGCATTGCTATAAAGAAATACTTGAGGCTGGGCAATTTATAAAGAAAAGAGGTTTAATTGGCTCATGGTTTTGCAGACTGTATAGGAAGCATGACACCAGCATTTGCTCAGTCTCTAGTGAGGCCTCAGGAAGCTGTTACTTATGGCAAAAGGTGAAGTAGGAGCAGTGGTCTCACATGGCGAAGGTGAGAACAATGGAGGTGGGGGAGGTGCCACACACTTTGAATCAACCAGATCTTGCAAGAACTCACTCATTATCTCTAGGATGGCACTAAGCCATGAGAAATTTGCCCCCATGACTCCAACACCTCCCACCAGGCCCTGCCTCTAACAGTGATTACATTTTAACATGAGATTTGGAGCGGACATCCAAACTATGTTACTTGGTCAGTGGGAGAGGGGTTGACTTAACCCTGGATCTGGATATAACATTTCTATTATCCAAGGAAGGGGTGCTTACCTGAAACCTAAATTCTGGCTTTAATCACTCTGGCATCATATGGCTTATTGCCAGGTAGCAGCTACCAGCAGAAGAAATATGGACAGCAATTTGGTTGAATCAGGCAACATGCCAGAGTTGGGAGAAAAATACTTATTTAGACTAAAAACTTTAGCAATAAAAGGTTGAAATCAGGACAGAAATTCATAAGTGTAACACAGAGTTTTGCTTTTAGAGGTTGCTGATTCATTTTATTGCTGAATATATCAAAAACTGTCCAGAGAAGTAACTTCAAGTGACATTTCTTGGGGTTGAACTGTGAGAATGAAGGGTGACATCAAATACAGAAGTAGGAACATCTTCTTATAAAACTGATTATTTTATGTTAACTATGTTAAAGGCCCTTAGGGACACGATTGCCTGAAATTTTCAAAAGGCTCTAACATCAGCCATTTTGTAATGACTTAAAATTCCATCAATTTATAGAACTTGGGGAGAATGCAAAGCATGCAAACGTGAGATTAGGACAGTAAAGAGGTAGAAAGAGCAGATGATTTCGAGACATACCTGTGCCCAAATCCTGGCTCTTCTGTTGCCCATCAGTATGGCTGATTGTTCTGAGACTAAGTTATCTTATCTGTGAAATGGGGATACTAGTGGTACCCACTTCGTGGGGTTCTCTGTGAGGATCACATGAGTTACTAATGTGAAATGCTTACAACAGTGTCTGACACATAAGTTCTTGATAAATGTTAGCTATTATTTTTATTTTTAGTTGATTAGCTTCTCTAGTGCCGGTTTTTGTTTTCCAAGACAGGATAAGACACATTGTACACAAACTATCTGAAATGGCATCTAATGCAAAGCAGGTCCTCATTGTACTACCTACTATTTAAATTATTATCATCACTTCTTTTATTTCCCACTTCATTCAACTAGACTGTTTTTCATTATAATTTAAATGGCTCTGCAGTTATATATTCTGTATTTTTTTTTATGTTCCTAATCCATTTAAATAAAGCTGTAGGTATGACCATGGAAACCAATTAGCACTTTCTTAGTTTGCATTATCCAAAAGGTGTTGGATTTGTCAGATTGCAAATTGGTTTAGAGTTCTCAGTCACTGAAGGGACAACACAAACCAGAGTACACTTCAATAGCTCCTCAATTTGTATAGAAAAGCCTGAAACCTTTCCTTTTTTAAAATGCAAATCACGTAAAGTTAATATCTGTACACAAAGACCTACCTGCTTAAGAAGTTTGAGAGCTAATTTAGCTTTGAAGATAATTTGTAGGAATTATTAGGCCTGAAAGGAATTATATTTGACCTGAAAATTTTGTATTGGATTTGCCCATATTTACCAAAGTCAGTTTCATTATTATCACTGTGTTTCTGCTTCACTGGACACATTTATATCTGCTTTTTCCAGTGTTGTTTTATAAAACCGGTATCCCTTTGGTTATTAATACATGTTTTTTGAATAAAGGAATTCTGTGGCCAAATAAGTTTGAAAGTCCTCTAAAAAAAAAGAAAAAGAAAAGAAAAAAAAAAAAGGGAAAGTGAATTTCTTTCCTGTAGGACATCTCAGAGCCTTCAGTAGCCTTTCAAGGCCCTTGAAGATGCTCAGAGAACACGTGTCGCCTGCAGCTTTTCTTAAATTAATTTGAATGCAAGAAGCTTTCATCATGGAATACTTATCAACAGCTTATTAGACACTATGTTCCAAGAAACATAGTCATGTTATTCAGAAAATGCTGATTTAGAAGAACAACAAAAATGTATTTTTCAAAGAAATGTGTGAGTGGTTGTCTATGTGTATTTTCTGCCATAAGCATATTCTGTAACACACACATCCATAGGCAGGCATGTGATCCTCACCCAAATGAACACTCACCCCCCAATTCCCCACACATCATGCCTCCATCCACATGCAGGTGCTATACCCCCATCCACAGTCATTGACAGACCTGTGGCATCTTATACTCATGCCCATGCACGAGTTTGTAATATTTGTACAAGAAATATGGCGAAAAGTGGAAAAATACTCACTGTTTCTTTGATGTTCATTGACAGATTCTTTTTAAGCTTGTGTAAGTGAACACATATTTTTGTAATCACCTAATATTTTACCTACCCCAAACTGAACTTAGCTCTTATGCTGAAAGCTCTGCCTTTTGTTTGTTTCAGGTTAAACTAAGACCCTTCCTACATTCAGGTACCCTAAATGTAGCCCAAGCTAGAAATCTCTGCATCATTTTCAACTTCTCCTTTCTAAAATTCTTATCTGGTAATGTTCTTTTCTTTCTTAAAACTTTATATGTCCTCTTTCCCTTCCCCACACCACTCCTCTTTCCTCAGTGAACATGAACATCTGCACATCTGCTCAGCCCAGGTATACAAGGTGCTTCATCCACAGCCTGGCGTAAGTCTGCTTTTTTTTTTTTTGAGACGGAGTCTCGCTCTGTCGCCCGGGCTGGAGTGCAGTGGCACGATCTCAAGTCTGCTTTTTCAGTTTCATCTCTACCCACATTATTCTCAATCCTGACCACCTCTTCTTACCTCATTTATGGTGGCTTGTGGGTACCTAACACTTTCTAAAGGTGAAATCAGAGTTCCTGTATTTCTCTGGGATCCCTATTCTCATGCTTTTTGAGCTCAGTTTCAATTTCATCCAGCAAGAGAGCACATTTTTGTATGTGCAGATGGTGCACCTTAGATTGCTCCCCATGCGTGTCCACTTTTTCCCCACCATTTTTTTATATCCCTTGTCCAAGGAAGATATCTTATCCACCTGGTATTCTCCAAATTTACTCGTACTGGGAATTGAGAGGTAATAGTCTCCAGGCATGTCAGTGAGAAGGTCTAGTCACCATCCCCCACCACAGCTTACCATTGGCCTCTCAATTTCCTGTGACCAATGACTGTCTTTCCATCATCAGAAGCTTTAGGGGCTGGAAAAAGGATGTCAGAGCTCATCATTCCTACTCCAGTTAAGATGCTTAATGATCATTAGAAGGTCATCATTTTTTAACCGCTTCCAGTGAGGTTTTATTTTGCATTTCTATTTATATATTTTCTTTTTACAATACATTTAAGGGTTACAAAGGTAGTTTTGATACATGATATATTGCATAATGGTGAAGTCTGGGCTTTTAATGTAACCATCCCCTGAATAGCATATATTGTACCAATTGAGTAATTTGTCATCCCTCACCGCCCCCTCTCCCTCCTACCCTTCTGAGTCTCCAGTGTCTATTATTCCACACTCTGTATCCATGTGTACACATTACTTAGCTCCCACTTATAAGTGAGAACATGTGGTATTTTAACTTTCTTTTTCTGAGTTATTTCACTTAAGATAATGGCCTCCAGTTCCATCCATGTTGCTGCAAAAGATATTGTCAGTTCTAAGTGTGAGTTGTACTGAGGATACCATCCTAAAGTGGAGATAGGAAGTTACTTGCCTCTTGGCAATGTATTACCCTTTGTAGCATACTCCAGCTCAGGAATTTCTACCCTAAACCGTTAAATGACATTCACTGTTGTCTGTTGTTCTGTGTCATAGCGTAGCTATTTCATAGTAAAACTGTGGCTAAGAGAGATTGTTTGCAATAGTGCTTCAGTAAGATAAAGGATTGAGTCAGGGAAAAAACGAATACTGTTTAATTCATGGAAGATAGGGAAACGTAGAAAACTCATGAAAAATAATAGACAAGACAGATTTTAAGAAGGTAGAAGAGAAGGATGACATCAAACAAATAAAATATGTAGAATAAGACAGAAGTAATTGGCAAGTTTATGTTGTTTTACTTGAATACATTTAGTGCCAATATAAACAGATTGCTTTTTTTTTAATGCTGTGCTGCAATGGAGGATGATCACTTTGCATCCAGCCTATAGTTTTGTGGTTGATCCGCTAAGTTCCCTGATCGATGTACTTAAGCTTAATAGAAATGCCCTGTAATCCAAGCACTTTGGGAAGCTGAGGTGGGTGGATCACCTGAAGTCAGGAGTTTGAGACCAGCCTGGCCAACATGGTGAAACCCCGTCTCTACTAAAAATACAAAAAATCAGCCGGGCGTGGTGGCAGGCACCTGTAATCCCAGCTACTTGGGAGGCTGAGGCAGTAGACTCTCTTGAACCCAGGAAGTGGAGGTTGCAGTCAGCCAAAATCACGCCATTGCACTCCAGTCTGGGTGACAAGAGCAAGACTCTGTCTTAAAAAAAAAAAGGGGGGTATAAAAATTAGGTAATTACCTTTTTTATAACATCATCTTGGGCTGATTAGTTTATTGCATTATAGGACAGTTTTACATCTTGCATAGAAAGTAAAGTTTTAAAATTAACAAATTATCAAATGAAAGTTTAATTGAACCTGACTGAAGTGTTACTAGGCATATATTACATTATACAAGAAAAACATTATACAAGAAAAACAAAAGACCAAATTAGCTTGTAGAGACATGCCAAATGTTACTTCTTTTTTCCGATGTTCACACACGTAAATTGGGAAGTAAACACACTTCTTTAGAGCTTAATATAAAAACTGATTGATAAAAACAAATTTAAGCTATCATAATAAACATGGTCTAATCCTCATCTATCCATTGATGACCAGAGCAGATCACTTGAATTTTATTGTACTTTTTAATCTTCCCTTATATTTCTCTGATGCAGTCTCTCTCAGGGAAAGGATTTAAAAGTTTAAATCCTAAACTTAGAAATGGTGTAAGTGGGGATTATTTTTCTCTTATCTAGAAACAAATTGAAGATTTTCCAGGACTCACACAATAAATAACAGAGATGGTCTCTAATGGTTCTTGGGTTTGCTTGTTTGTTGGGCAGTCTGCCAACTAACACTAAATTTTTTGGCTATTGACGTTTGCTTCTAGTATCAGGAAAAATGAATTGCTTCTATGACCAAGTGAGATACAGTTTTTAAAGCACTTTCAGGATAGACCTGTGATTGTAACATCGAAGAAAGTTGGAGTTTCATCACCGTTACCAGGAGTTCATTACTTTGCTTAAACATCCCAGTCTATCTGGTAGTGATAATAATATCACTGAGATTACTTCAAATTGTGATTTTATAAGCCAGATTTAAAGAAAAGGATCTCCTATACTTTAATAGAAAAATAAAGTTTTCAAGCTATTCTTTCTTTCATGTCATTTCTCCTTTCTCGGTACTCCCACTAGTCCTTGAAACAAGTAGTATTTGAGTGATGTTATCTTTCCCACTAAGTTCATTTGAAAAAATATATTGAGACAAAAATACATATAATATATGAAAGATCCAGGGAGAGGGAATGTTAAAAACAAATATTACTGGTTTTGTATTTGCTGTAAAATTGTGTCATTTTCTCAGAGATTGTCTTTGTAATGCCTTTAAATTATTTGAGTCCAAAAATGCTAGTCATGGATAGGAAATGATGCAGCACAATTTCCTTTCAGGGCTAAGTGAAGAAAAAAATGAAAATATAATTTTTAGTGAATATTTTTTCTTTTTTTATACCTTATAGGTCCATTCCTCAATTAGAGCTTTATGAACTTTCTACCTAATGCCTTCCCTATAGAGAGATGGAGTCAGAAATGAAGGCTAATGATTTTCCAAGTGACAAAGAGGGCTTCCTTCTGGAGCCAATTTTAAGAATAGGATGCTGGGCAACTGTGAAGCGAGAAGACAGTCTGGGAGTAGAGAGCAAGCAACATTTTATAACAGTACATGAATACCCATTCTAGGAAAGAGTTTCCTCTTCTAATTTTGAGTCAAACATGTGACTAATCAGCATATAAAGCTGACACATGAGGTCCCAGTGAAGATTGTCGATGGCCATGTACATTACCCATAATGTCAGCTGGAACTGGAAACTAAGTCACATCACATTTAGGAATTGTGTCTAAGTTCTGCCATTAGTTAGACACATCACTTCAGAAAGTCGATCTTTCTTTGTACCTCAATTATGTCATCTCTAAAATAAAAAATTTGAGTTAGATGAGCTTTCAATCCCTAGTGTTAGTTGCCTGATGATTTTCTCCATCTTGTAAGAGATGGGAGGAAGGAAGTAATTTTTGCATTACTTAGAAGACATGATTAGTGAATTATATAAGGAAAAGCTTTTGGTCTTTATCGGGTAATTCCTATCTTCCTGGAAGATAGCCCTTCTAGAATCAGATTTAAAGAATAAGTCTTTAGAATCAGAGGCACTGACAGAGTGACAGAGTTCTGAGGGCTTTTCACAGCCTCATCTATAATTGGGACTTCTAAGAGCAGACTGTATCTCATAAGGCTGATTTGAGATTTTAAAAAAATAATAATATGTTCAAAAAAATTGAACTAGTGCCTGGTACATAGCTGCCAATAAATATTGGTCATCATTCCTATCCTCATCATCAACTTGAGTGTCTTAAAACACTGAGCCCTGAATAGCCTCTACATTCTTTGAAAATAAATATCCAGCTCCAGGTTGTTTGATGCCTAGCTGTCTTTGGTCATACACACCACGTCCCCCATCTATGGCCAGCCTGGTCCAGTGGGTGATCAGTGCCAATCTCATTGGAAATGTGGCATTAGAGGAAAAACATAAAGGAGAAAATAACCATGTAGACATCAGTTGGGAAGTGGCAATGGTGGTGGTGGTAGTGTTTCAAACAAAAGAAATTGCTAGTGCAAAGGCCCTAAACAAGGAGTTTCATTGGTATATTCGAGGAACAGTAAAAAGTCCAATGAGGCAAGAGTTGAGTGAGCAGTGCATGGAAGAGAGGTAAAGAAATAAGGCCAGCAGGGCACGGTGGCTCACGCCTGTAATCCCAGCACTTTGGGAGGCTGAGGCAGGTCGATCACCAGGTCAGGAGTTCAAGACCAGCCTGACCAAGATGATGAAACCCCATCTCTACTAAAACTACAAAAAGAAAGCCCAGAGCAGTGGCAGGTGCTAGTAATCCCAGCTACTCAGGAGGCTGAGGCAGGAGAATCGCTTGAACCTGGGTAGCAGAAGTTGCACAGAGCTGAGATTGTGCCACTGCATTCCAGCCTGGGCAACAGAGTGAGATTCCATCTCAAAAAAAAGGAAGAAAGAAATAAGGCCAAGGTGGTGATGAGTTCCAGGTGGTATAGAAATGAAAGCCACTGTGCCCATTTCATCCTTTATTCTGAGTAAAGCTTGGAGCCATAGCAGAGTTTTGAGCAGAAGAGTGACCTGACTTATGCTGTGTTGGGATCAGAAGACTGAAGGAAAGCAAGAGTGAAATCAGGGGGACCAGTCAGGAGGACTCTGTCTTAATTCAAGGGAGGAGTGATGGTGGTTTGCAGGGAGGTGGTAAGACATGGTCACATTCTGGATACATTTTGAAGAAAGGACAGGTAGAACATTGTGACAGCATGAATAATGTGAGATTTCAGAGAAAGAGAGGAAACAAAACTGAATTAAATAGTTTTGGTCTAGATTTGGGGAACAATGAAGTTGTCGCTGAATAGGGGAAGCTGTGGTAAGACAGGTTTTAAGAGAAAGATTGGGTCACCATGGAGTACTATACAGCCATAAAAAGGAATGATATCATGTCCTTTGCAGGGACATGGATGGAGATGGATGCCATTATCCTTAGCAAACTAATACAGGAAAAGAAAACCAACTACTGCATGTTCTCACAAGTGGGAACTAAATGATGAGAACACAGGGACACAGTTGGGGAAACAACACACACGGGTCCTGTCCAAGGGCTGGGGGCTGGGAAGAGGGAGAGGATGAGGAAGAATAGCTTGTGGATGCTGGGATTAATACCCGTGTGATGGGATGATCTGTGTAGTAAAACACCATGGCACACATTTACCTATGTAACAAACCGTCACGTCCTGCACACGTACCCTTGAACTTAAAAGTTGGAAATTTTAAAAAAGAAAGATTGTAAGTTCAGTTTTAAACATTATCGAGTTTAGATGAGTTAAGTTTGTAAGAATGAATTAATGAACTAATATACAAAATAATGAAGGAACCCTGGAAGGCCTAGAAAAGTATTTTAAATTACAGTCAAGAAAAGCAAATTTCTGAATAGAGGAAATAATAGAGAAAAATCACCATATTTTAAAAATTCACTGCTAAAAGTATATTTTAGAAAGTCTCTGTCTGATGCTTTCATCAGACAGTCCCATAACACATCAATTTATTAAACAATACCAGAATGGAGAGGAGAAAGTATAATAAAGATAATAACATAATGGTTTAAATAAAAAACATGTTGAAAGTAAGAAAGAGTAACTTGACATTGCAGAAAACTGAATCAGTGAAGCAGAAGATAAACCCAAGCAATATTCCAGAGTTCAAATAATATACTTGAATCCTTCACTGATTCTGCAGCTTTCACCACCAGAATACCAAGAATGTAATAATAACTTACTGAATGTTTGTACACGTTGTCTCATTTAAGCTTCAAAATATCTCATAAGGCAGGTAATATATTATTATCCCCATTTTACAGATGAGAAAAATAAGTTTAGAGGTGTTGAGCAAATTACCCAATACTATATCACTGTTATGTTTCAGAGAAAAAGAAAAAAAAATAGAAAGGATGAGAGAGAAGAAAATGTATAAAGCGAGGGCAATGTATAGAACTGTAATTAAAGGCTTATTTTAGGGAAGATAGGCCAGATTCAGTAATCAGCCTTTTCTTTTTTTTTCTTCCGGAGACAGAGTCTCGCTCTGTCGCCCAGGCTGGAGTGCAGTGGCCGATCCCAGCTCACTGCAAGCTCCGCCTCCCTGGTTCACACCATTCTCCTGCCTCAGCCTCCTGAGTAGCTGGGACTACAGGCACCTGACACCACGCTCAGCTAGTTTTTTGTATTTTTGGTAGAGATGGGGTTTCACCATGTTAACCAGGATGGTCTCTATCTGCTGACCTCGTGATCCACCTGCCTTGGCCTCTCAAAGTGCTGGGATTACAGGCGTGAGCCAACACGCCCGGCCTAGTAATCAGCCATTTTAAGATAAAAATTTCTAGAGATTTACAAATACAAATCAAATGTTTTCTATGTTCGAAGCAGAAGAAATAATGACCAATATTAAATCATATTCTGGCAATTTTTAAGGTTTGAGGTTTGAAGAGTGTTATGGATGAATTTTTGTGTTCCCTCCAAATTCATATATTGAGGCCCTACCCTCCAATGTAATGGTGTTTAAAGATGGAGTCTTTGGGAAGCAATTAAGTTTGGATGACTTGATGAGTGTGAGGCCCTCATGGTGGGATTAGTGCTCTTATAAGAAGGGATACCTGAGAGCTTACTCTCTCCCTCCCATGTGAGGCCACAGCTAGAAGGCAGCCACTGGCAAGCCAGGAAGAGAGCCCTCACCAGAACCCAACTCTGCTGAGCTCAGACTTCCAGCCTCTAACAACTATGAAAACAAAAATGTCTGTTTTTTAAGTTCTTCAGTTTTATATGCTATTTTGTTATGGTAGTCCAAGTAGACTAAAATAAAGATGCATTATATTCTAATAGAGTTTGTGGAATAGAGTTTTAAGGCCCTATTCTTATTAAATCAACTGTGTGTTCTTGTTGTTATCGCTAATAATTATGATTTTAAAATTATCACTGTTGCCAAAGGTCTGTGGCAAGCCCCAGGCTAAGGGTTTCTGTTCCACAGGATGGGGTTTTTAATGGTTGTCAAGAATAACGCCTGCTTCAAGAGATGCCAAGTGAGATTTAGAAGAAGGCAGAGGGTAAATTAATTGTGATGCTCGGAAATGCTTAGTAAGCCGGGACAAAAATAACACAACATGCCCAAACTCAGGGTGACAGTTTGCGTAACCAACAGAGAACTCATTTGTCTGATTGTTATGCCTATAGAAAAGGGGATGTAATCGTCTGAACAGCCGACGCTTATGAACTCCCAAAGTATAGTGTGGAGGTATTTTGTATTTAGATGCAGCTATCGCCAGAACTACCACTTAAAATAAACTTTTTGGGACTCTGGTGGGAGCTATGGATGGAAGCTTGTCTATCCCTCAAGGTACTGAATGATTTCCTGGTTATAATTCAGAAAGTAGGAAACTCAATGCCAGAAACTTCAGAAGCACATCATAGATCACAACAGATCCATTGGAGATTATATGCATGACCTAATGGAAGATGAAGATGCTTGTAGGAAACATTTTTCTCAATGCATAAAGAAAATTGTAACTCTAGACTTAGAGGAGATGTATAGGAAAGCTCACCCTGCTATACTCATCTATGAGAAGAAGCCTAAGAAAGAAATTAAAGACAAGAGGAAAATGTCTCTAGCTCAGAAGGAAGATCAAGTAGCTTAAAAAAAGGCAAGTGTCCTCATAGCTCAGTAGTGGGCTGTTGAGACACAAACCAAACCATCACAATTGTCTGTAAAGACTTTTAGATAAAGACAATAAACTAATTGATCAAGCAGCTAAAGCAAGATCAAAAAGATAAAAAAGTGACCACCACTTTATATTTTGGTTTTCAGAAATAAATTTTTTAAAATTAGATGCATCTTTCTGATTTCTTCTACTCTTGGATAAATCCTAGCACTGCTGATGACTTGTAAAGTGGCCATAAGCCCTTCATGTAACCTCTCCGGGCCTGTTTCTACAAAATGCATTGAGTGATACTGAAGGTTATTCTCTTCCCTAAGAAGTCTGATTTAAGTCAATTTTGATACAAAGAGTTCTAAGAAATTTATCTCAGAGTAAGAAAGAAAAAAGCTATATCCAGGGTTATTTAAAACAAGTAAACCTTTTATTTAAAATACAAATTTTGTATCAATTCTCAAAGATTTACAAAAATATATATAGCAATCTCTCTGGAATTGGAAATTTTAATTCTATAACTTTTAGTTTTTACTGTCTTTCTACTTCCTATTAGAACCTCTATCTGCCAAATACCAAAATATATTCTTTTTCTTACATGGATTCTTTTATTTAGAGATGACAAAGGCCATTTAACTACTAATAGATAAATTTTCTTATAATCGGAAATCTCGAAATAATGTTCTAAAAGTGAGCTATTCATAGAAGAAAGTAGATGGCTTTCCCGTGTACTGTATGTTGAATAAATGGATGCAGGACATTTGATTTATTCCCACTGATCTCTAGAATCTATTTAACATGAATTAAAGCGGAATACTGTTTCCACGTAGCTGAGTATTTTGAACTTTGCTTTAATTACTTTTCCTCCTTTTAACAAAAAAAGTCCTGTAGGAATCTTTATTGTTCTATATAGACTGCTTAAATCGTGATTCAGTCCCATTTTGACCTCTAAAATAATTACCAGATGATTTAGTAATGCAGAGTTAAGACTACAGAGCAGAACAAGTTAAAATCAGGAAATGGAAACTTTCAGATCTTTATATTATTTTAAAATTAATGTTGCCCTGTCTGCCCTTGCATATTTTGCCTAGCTAAACTGAGTTTCTTTATTGTCGTCATAAGTGTTACTCATTCTCAGGTGATTTTTCACCATGCAGAATCCCTGTATTCCTGGGTCATCTTTCATCTGCATGGCGGATCATCCTTCTACCTCTCTGTCCACATCCTACTCTGGCTCTAGCAGCCTCTGCTCTCCAACTTTACTCTGATACGTGACGTCCATCCTCAGCCCACTGACCTCTCCTCAATCATTCCCCTTTATTTCCCTAGAAACTGGCTTTCTTCCCTGCAACCCTGCCAAGTGGCTGCCCTTCATACCTGGTATAGGATAGGCATCCTCTGAAAACACTTCTGGATTGAGCCTCATGGCCTCAGACATGGTATACCTGAGGCCATGAGCCTCAATCCTTAGGTCACCTAGAGATGTCACCTCCCTTCATGGTATATCTGAGGTCATGAGCCTCAATCCTTAGGTCACCTAGAGATGTCACCTCCCTTCATGGTATATCTGAGGTCATGAGCCTCAATCCATGGCCTCAGATATACCATGTCTGAGGCCATGAACCTCAATTCTTACATCATCTAGAGATGTCACCTCCCCTTATTTCATGAAAATTTTTACTTGGGGTGCACTCTGTCTCAGTTCAGCATTACTTCTCCCAGACTTCTTGTGATTCAGTAGCCACAGGGGTGCCCTTTTCTCAGCTCAATGGCCTCTCAGGCTTTTCTCTGCCCTATTTGAGTACCCATTCTCATTGTCTTCTCCGAGATCTCGTCATTAATCCCAATGCTCCAGAGTCTCAATTTTAAGCATCCTATTTTCTGAGTTCTATCGCCTCTCTTTCCAGTACACTCCCTCCAGTTGCTCTTTGACTGTCCCGAGTCATTGATGTGAAGTCCTGCTCTGTCCTACACAGCCCCTCCCCCACATCCACTTTTCTTATCCATCACTGAGAAATCACAAAACGATTCCCTCGCATATACCCTCAACTCCTGTGTCCCGCTTTCCTGTTGCTATATTCCACAAGCAAAATATAAATTGATTAACTGATTAATTCACTGATTTAAAAATTACAACAAAAACTGTGGCTAAGCCCAGCGTTTCGCATACCTATTTCACACTTGTATTTCTGTAGCTGAATGGGCTGGGGAAACTTGACTTCCGTGCTTACAGGTTTTATTTGGTACACGACCCCTAGGTATACCTAGCAAGGGTATAGGTACCCTTGCTAATACTGTACCCACTATGCTCCCCTGATTCATTCACTCTCCCACTTTCTGGGACCACTATTTTACACCTCCACATTCCTAAAAGCTCTAAAATATCTCTCCTCTTCCTCTTTCTCTGCTGATTTATAGTTTCTGTTTCACTGAGAAGAAGAATCTGACAATTTCCCACTCCACATTTACCAACCTATCAGCTGATTTATCTGATTTTCATTTCCCTGAGAAGAAAAATTTGACAATTTCCCATGCCATGTTTACTAGTCTACCTGCACCTTCTCTACCTTTCTTCCTGTTATTATACAAAAACTCCCTTTTTGTTTCTAAAGTCAACTCGTCTTCTGTCTAGTGTTTTAGATTCTATCTCTTCTCACTTATTTGAGAACATTATTCCAGCACTTATGTCATTTTTCTTTTGCATCATAAATTATTTTCTCTGCTAGATCATGTGTATCAGCATTAAAAAATGCCATCAAATCTCCTGTTTATCTTTCTAACTTATGTCCCATTTCTCTGGTCCTCTTTATAGCAGAACCAGAGTAAGAACTATGTCTACTTTGCCTCCCTCCTCTGATTGTCTTTTGAATCTATTCTCATCAGGTTTTCATTCCTATTACTTTAGCAGCTAAACAGCATTTGTCATGATCAGTAATGGCTCCATATTGCTAAATCCAAAGGATAATTGTCAGTGTTCCTCTTCCTTGGGATATCTGCCCAGTGGATCAATTGCTCACTCCTCAAAACCTATTCTTCCCTTGTTATCTGGGACACCAGACTTCATTTTCCTGTGGTCATTTCTTCTCTGTTTCTTTTGCTGGTTGCTCCTCATCACTATCACCTATAAATGTTAAAGGGTCCTATACCTCAGTTTAGGATGAAAAGTCTCCTCTTCACTCTTCATTCACTTTCTTCCATCTAGTCTTAAAGCTTTTAATGTCATCTGTATTCTGATGATTCCTATATGCTATGCATCACATAATGATGTTTTGGTCAATGACAGACTGCATATACAACCAATGGTTGTTCCATAAGATTATAACACCATATTTTTGCTCTGCCTTTTCCATGTTTAGGTACACAAGTACTAACCATTGTGTTATAATTGCCCATAGTATTCAGTACAGTAACGTGCTGTACAGCTTTTTAGCCTAGGAGCAAAAGGCTATCCCATATAGCCTAGGTGAGTAGCAGACTATATCATCTAGGTTTATGTAAGTACACTCTATGACGTTCACACAAGGACAAAATTGCCTAATGGCATATTTCTTAGAATATATTCTGTCATCTAGCAACGCATGACTGTTCTTATAGCTCTAGCCTTGGCCAATTCCTTGAACTCCTGACTCTAATATCCAACCACCTAATGATAATTGAACACTAAATAAGTGTCCCAAATTTAAAATCTGCTAAACTGAGCTCCTCATTCCTGCCTGCTGCCCACCATGTCCCCCAATTCTGTTTGTCCTCACCATCTCCCCATGTAGGAAATTGCAATGCTACCCTTCCTATTGTTGAGGGAAAAATCCGTGTAGTCTCTGATTCCTCTTTCTCATATTCTCTATAGCCAGTCAGTCACAGTATCTTATTAGCTCTACCTTAAAAATAAAACTAAAATCGGATACATCTCCCCTTCCTCCTAATTTCTCCAAACTCATCTTCATGATCCTCTCTGCCCCCTACAGTTTATTTTCCATATTGCAGCCCAAGTTGTGTCTAAAACTTGTCAGTTCAAAATCTTCTGTTGATTATTTGACCTCACTCAAAATAAAAGGCAAAGGTCTTACAGTGTTTTCTATAGAGCTCTACATCATCTCACTCCCCATTGCTGTGGTAATCAGAATGCTAAGATGTTCCCCAAGATTCTCAGCCCCTGGTGCAGCTGCTCTACATAACACCCGCCCCTTGATTACAGGTTGCACCGTGAATATATGCTGCCTGTAATTATACACAGGTGGCTGGGATAACCATGCATAATAGTGTCTTAGCAGACTGGAGATGGAAATTCTGACCTTGAGGAGGCAAACCACCATGTGAACTGCCAATGTGGAGGGCCTTATGGCAAGAATGGCCTTGAGACTGAGTGTTATCCTAACTGATAACCAACAAGAAAATGCGAACCTCAGTCTTAAAGCCACAAGAAAATAAGTTCTACCAACAAGCTGAATTAGTTATAACGTGGATTTTTCTAAGACTGCATTCCAGCCTATATCTTGATTTCAACCTTGTTAGGCCCTGAGCAGAGGACTCTGACTGGACTTTTGATTTATAGAAACTGTGAGATAATAAGTCCAGTCAGAGTTTAGGTCAGTGGGTTTATGGAAATTTGTTATGTGGCAATGGAGAACTAATACATACCCAACTGATTTGGTCTTCTAGTCCTTTCTTCCCCACCTATCTAGCTTTAGCCACATTGGCATCTTTGCTGTTTCTCAAATAGGGTAACCAGGATTCACTTCAAGGCTTTGGGATCATCTGCTTCTTTCTGCAAAAATCTTGCCCCAAGAAGGATGTATGACTCATTTCTTTACACTTTAGGTGTGTGTTCAAATGTCATCTTATTAAAAAGCCTTTCCCAATCACTGAAAACAAAGTAGCAGCCCCAACACAGCACTCATCCACCTTTTACCCTGCTTAATTTTTCTCCATGGCACTTTTCATATTTTGACATATCACATTTGTTTATCACTAGAATATAAGTTCCATGCAGGCAGAGAATTTTGTTCTGTTACATTATTGTGCATGGATTAGCATTTAATAGTACTAGTAAGTGCTTAATAAATATTTGTAAATTAGTATTTTCTGTAATTTTGACCTTAATTTTACATCTTTGTGGTGTTTTATGTATTTTAAAATGATTTTATTATGTGTTGTCAGAGTAAATGATAATTTAGAAAATTTAAAAATCACAGGATTTTATAACTGAGTGACAAACATTTAAAACAAATCCTAATGCAATTAAGCATAAAAATACAGGGATTAAGAATTGCTCAGTTTCAGAGTACATGCCTCATTGTGTAATTTAAAGCTCAGTGAATTTCTGGGTGCACAGGTTTGAAATACATTACACTCTAAAATTATGTTCAACACTGTATAACGTTGACCTTTTAATACTAGCTTTTATTTTAGAGATTTCTTTGCATTCTTTCCTACCATTAAAAAGACATAAAACCCAAAAGCATACAAATTCTCTATATATAATTCCAAATTTGAATATTAAATATTGTCACATCACTAGCATTTAGTACTGATTGTTTAATAATTTAATACTCCAGTTCTCCATACCTGTTATCTATGGAAAGTTTTCAGACTGTCTAAAAGCATTTTGATTGGTTTTGTAATGTTTACAAACCATTCATGTAAAAAGTTTTTGTTGAAGAAGCAAAAAAAAAAAAAAAAAAAAAAAGCTTAGCTATCTATCCAGACTGTTTTCACCTGGCCTTATAAGTGTATTTATTTTTTGCTTCTGAAAATTTCCACAGGAAGTCAGGTATTCCCAGTCATCTATCTATAACCTCCTATAACATATTTCTTTCTTGCCACAATCATCTTCCTCTCCCAATAGTCTGTGTTTAAAAGGTGTAGCACTCTTTTCCTCTTTCTCTTACTCAAAATTAAAAATACAAAAAAAAAAAAATGAAATAAATGAACCTAACAAAAAGTCTCAGCAACAGTTTCTTTTCTGTAGGTCTAAATGTGATAATTTTAGATGATAGGTGGCCAGCTGATTTATGCATCACTGGCTTGGTAAATATATTGCACCTCCTGAATGAGAATCTAGTCTGTGATGAAATGCTTCCTACTATTCAGGTGAAATTTCTTCCTTTCCTATATGAAATTTCTAATGTCTTTAGATATTTTGAATTTATAGTGCATGGGATAAAATCCATACTTTAATCCAACATTCCAAGTAAATGTCAGAAATTTGCTTGACATGGAAGAGAATAACATTTTAATAATATGGTTTCTGTATGCCCAGACTAAATGGCTGTGCGATTTTTTTGTTTGTTTGTTTGGTATTGATTTATTATCGGAGAAAATGGATGTGTCCTTTCTCATTTATCCCATTTTATACATTAACATAGAGTAAAATTGACTTTTTATTGTTGTACAGTTCTATGAATTTTAACACATGTATGAACAGAGTCCGTATCCACAGTCCAGATACAGAACTTTTCCATTACCACAAAGAAATCCCTTCACACCCACACCAACCCCTGGCCACCACTGATCTGTTGTCCATCAAAATAGCTATTCCTTTTTGAGAATGAAATTGAATAAATTGAATCGTATAGTATATAATCTTTTGGGATAACTTCATTCATTCAGTCCAATGTCTTTACAATTCATCCAAGTTGGTGGTGTATCAACAGTTTCTTTTTATTGCCAAATTAATATTGCATGTTGTGGATACAACAAAGTTTGTTTAATCATTTACATTAAAGGATATTTCTATTGTTTCCAGTTTTTTGGCTATTATGAATGAAGCTGCTGAATTTCTCATGTTTAGGTTTTTATGTGACCCTAAGTTTTCATTTCTCTAGGGTAAATATTTAGAATTGGGATTGCTGGTTTATGTAAGTGTGTGTTTAACTTTATAAAAAGCAGCTGAACTGTTTTTCCTTACAGAGATGTATGAGAGTTTCAGTCAGTCTTCATCCTTGCCAGCCATTGTAAGGGTGTTAAAGTGGCGTCTCATAGTAGTTTTAATTTTAATTAAAACTTAATGGCCAATAATGTTCAACATCTTTGGATGTGCTATTTGCCATCCATATATCCTTTTTTGAAACATATCTGTTCAAGTGTTTGGATCATTGATTAATTGGGTTGGTTGTTTTCTTACAACTTTAGAATTTTAAGAGCTCTTTATATACTTTGGATACAAGTTCTTTGTTAGATATGTGATTTGCAAATGTTTTCTCCAAGTCAGTAGCTTGTCTTTTTATTATTGTAACCATGTCTTTGACAGAGCAAATTTGCAGTTTTGACAAGCTTTATTTTATTGAGGTTTTTCTTTTATAGATCATGACTTTGGTGTCACACTAAAGAACTCTAAGAACCTAAGTCCAGTTCACAGAAATTTTTTCCTGGGTCACTTTTAAAGTGTTACATTTTTATGTTTTACATTTAGGTATATGAACTACTTTAAGTTAACTGCTTTTGTTTAATTTGTAAAGTTTAAGCAGAGTTTATTTTTTTTCCAAGTGGATGTTTAATTGTTCCAATACCATCTGTTGAAAAGACTACTTTTAGTTCATTCCATTGCCTGTAACTTTGTCAAAAATCAATTGGTTATATTTTCTATTTGTCAGTTTGTCTGTCCTATTTCAAAACCAGAGTTTAATTACTCTAGATTTACAATGTATCTTAAAATCAGTTAGTTCAATTCCTTCGTTTTATTTTTTCCAATACTGTTTTGTCTTTCCTTGTTACTTGTCAAATCAGCTTGTTGATATCTGCAAGAAATCTTACTGGAATTTTGATTGGTATTACATTAAATCTGTAGATCACTTTGAGGAGAATTGACAGCTTTTAAAGTTGCATCTTCCAATCCATTATCATAGTATATGTCTATATGTCTATTTATTTAGACCTTCTTTGAATTTTTTATTAGTATTTATAGTTTTCAGCATAAAGATCTTACATATATTTTGTTATAGTCACTCCTAAACATTTTATTTATTTTGGATCTACTGAATTTTTAAAATTTCAATTTCTAATTGTTCATTGCCAGATATTTGTGCATTAACCTTGTGTCCTGTGAAACCTGTGGTTTCAATCTCACTTCTGTTTTCCAAATTTTTATAGTGTTATTCAGACCTGTTCCTCATACTTGTCATCCAGGTGACAGCCAAGACCTTTGTGGTGTTCTGGTTCATAGATTATTTCTCAAAGTCTCTTACATACTTTTCAGTATCAGATCTTTCCATGCACAACTTTGGGTGAGCCCAGAGTTCATGAACAATATTAAGAAGTCACTTTCTGGAGCTTCCCCCTCTCCACAATCTCCTCCATACTTCCTGTTTCCTGTGGCTTCCCTTTTTGATCCTCCAACCGGTAAGCTAAGCTTGGGTTTATTTACCTACTCTCCTGTACAACTCCACCTTCTTCCTGGGGCCATGAGAATAGAGAAAAATAAAAGGTAAGGGGAATTCGCCACACTATCTAGGGATCATAGCTTCTCCAATCAGAGAGGTAACTTTTTGCCCCTCATAGTTTTAGGTCCCTGTGAGCCCTAAATACTGCCATCATTGCCACTGCAAGACTACTTGAGAGCTGGGGCATGAGAGAGTGGAGAGAGAAAAAAGGATCTCCCTTCATTTTTCTGAGTATTAGGAGACCACTTTCCTGCCCATGAGTCAGAACTAAAAGAATTCTCCTGGAGCTCTCTCTGTCTACACTAATGCCCACACTTGCATTTCAAGCTGTGTCTAATCTAGGTTGGGAGAAACCAAAGAGGAAGAAATGGTAAACTCACTGCTGGTTCAATGATATTTAAGATTCTGATCTCCTTCCCCAGTATGCATGGTGCTATTTAGTTTTGGTCCTCAAATAGCTGTTCCTTGTGTTCTGTTTAGGTTTTATAGCTGCATTCAGTGTGCACAATGCTGTAGAGTGTGCATACTCCATGTTACCTGCAACTGGAACCCAATGGGCAGATCATGATGGCCATCCATTTATTATTATTATTTTTAAATAGGTGTTTGAGGAGCAAATGGTGTTTGGTTATATGAATAAGTTTGTTAGTGGTGATTTCTGTGATTTTGGTGCACCCATCATCCGAGCAGTGCAACTGTACCCAATGTATAATCTTTTACCACTCACTCCCCTCTTACCCTTTCCCCCAAGTTGCTAAAGTCCATTGTACCATTCTTGTGCATTTGTGTCCTCATAGCTTAACTCCCACCTATTAGTGAGAACATACGATGTTTGGTTTTCCATTCCTGAGTTACTTCACTTAGAATAATGGTCTCCAATTCCATCCAGGTTGCTGCAAATGCCATTATTTTGTTCCTTTTTGTGACTGAGTGGTATTCCATGGTGTGTGTGTGTGTGTGTGTGTGTGTGTGTGTGTATGTGTGTGTGTGTATGATATTTTCTTTATCCACCCATTAATAGATGGGCATTTGGGCTGGCTCCATATTTTTGTGATTGTGAATTGTGCTGCTATAAACATGCACATGCAAGTATCTTTCTTATAGTGAGTTATTTTCCTCTGGGTAGATACCTGGTAGTGGGATTGCTGGATCAAATGGTAAATCTACTTTTAGTTCTTTCTACACTGTTTTCCATAGTGGTTGTACTAGTTTACATTCCCACCAACAGTATGAAAGTGTTCCCGTTTCACCACAACCACGTCAACATCTATTCCTTTTTTTTATTATGGCAATAAAACAAAGATAAATAGATGGGACTTAGTTAAACTATAAAACTTCTGCACAGCAAAAGAAATAGTCAGGAGAGTAAATAGACAACCCATAGAGTGGGAGAAAAATCTTTGTAATGTATATGTCCGACAAAGGACTAATATCCAAAATCCAGAAGAAACTCAAACAAATCAGCAAGAAAAAAAAAAAAGAACAATCCCATCAAAAAGTGGGCTAAGGACATGAATAGACAATTCTCTAAAGAAGATATACAAATGACTAACAAACATATAAAAAAATGCTCAGCATCACTAATTATCAGGGAAATGCAAATCAAAATCACAATGCAACACCACCTAACTCCTGGAAGAATGGCCTGTTAATTTTAATGCAATTTTGGAATTCTGACGACATTTACAAGATGCCAACCTTGTTTTCTCACCTTGCTGATAAAATATTTCTTAATTCAAGGAGCTAGAGCTGGTTTATATTTTACATTTAGCATTGAAATGTTTCCAAATATATATTTTTAATAGTGTCATGAGGAAGGTAAAAATTGCTTTATCTTATTTGTATTTGTATAATTCCTCATATTTGGAGAGTACTGTTTATAGCAGTAAACAGTAATCTGCAAGCCAGTTAGTCTGAAAAACTGATGATCAACATTTCTACGTCATGCTCTTGAAGCTTTGTGGCCCAGGCTATATAAATGATACTACTCATTTCCATATACTGAAGAATTTTTATATTTAAACCTAAGAACTTTTCTTTTTGATCACATAAGTCTTGTGAGATAAGTAGGATGGTTTACAATCTTTATATTTTATAGCTGGAAAATCTTTACAGAGGCTGAGTTGCCTGCTCATAATTACATAGCTGTTTACTGTATAGAGTCAGCACTATAACCAAGGGCTTTGTTACTCAACATTCACTGTGCTTTCCACTAAACCATACTTCATTATTTAATGGTATGTGATGAGGTGGATCAGTGTGAGCCAAAAATACTGAGTGTCCATAAACTCTGACAGATCCTGATACAAAGACTTGAAAGACAGGCTATGTAGTTAAGCCCCTTTGAGTAAGTACTGGGCAATGTCTAAGGACTTTTAATAGGAAAAAAATAAATAGTGAAAGTAGAGCTTTAAGATGAAAACTTGACATGAATGAAATGGAAGGAACAGATACTGGAGGAAGGGAAGTAGTTTCTTCAGGTATAACACAGGAGAAGTAATAAAACTAATTGGAATGTTGCTATTGGGAGGGGACACATGAAATAGACATTATGGAGGAAGAATTGGTAGGACTTAGTGACTGATTAGAGGGAAAGGGCAAGGCAGAGGTAGAGGAGGAATATTCTTGGTTTTGGTTTTTGGAGAATGATGTGCTACAAATGTGGGTGAATTTGGGTTTGAGAGAATGAAAGGTTAGGTCTCAAGCTTGTAGAATGTAAAATGATGAGATCAGAATAAAGGGAGTTTGGAGTTCTAGATCAGAAAATCAAGATCAAGTTGGGAATATGGGATTGGGGTAGATCTTCATAAAAGGAGAGTTAAAGTTCATGATGATGGATGGAATGTCTGAAGGTGAGCCTATACTGAGAAAAGAGCAGAAAACTGGGAAATAAACCCTAGAGTTTAAGCTATTAATATTAAACAATACTGAAAAGCTTTATTTTACTATTAATTTGAAAGCATTATATGGCTTCTGACATTTGTGAATTTCAGCCAGAATAGAGGTGTGTTTAGTTATACATACTTAAATATAAATCTAACTTCTGTGAGCCCTATGTAAATCCAACACTGCTGTATAATTATATTCACCAGAAAGATCATCAGGGTGCAGTCACTCACTCAGTGAATCTGTTTGTTTACTTATGGCCCTTGTTTATTTTTATGTTTGGGTGAGATTTTCATTTCTGCTTACATGTCTAGATGGTTTAAATGCAGGGCATGTCTCCTAGCTGAAGACTCCTGTGCATAGTACCAGAACTACTTTATATTCACAAAGGCTGACAGTGCTAATGATGGTTTGTCCCTGGGTGTTTACAGAGTCATTTTTTGGTTTGTATCTCTGTGGCATTTCCAAAATCGAGAAGTTATTTACATTTTGCTGTTTAATACTTCTGGAGATGTTTTTCTTTTTTTCTTTTTTCCCTCTATTAATGATGGCAGAATTGGTGAGAAAGAAGTTTTGAAAAAGTGTCATTAAATTATCCTTTGTTAGAAGACTGTTTTATATTCCCTTTCCTTTAGTCTTCTAAAAATATTAATGTGTTCCAGCATGTGAGATTGAATATTTCATTAGGAAGTATTAGGGGAGCCATTTTAAAGGCAGATTTTAAGGAACCTTAATCACCAATATATTATGTATGCTGAAAACTTAGGTAAGAAGGGAATGTAGATTTGTGTTGCTGAAATTTTCCCGATCTTTGTCTTCTATATCTTTTTGTTGTGGTTAAATATTTAAGTCTATCTTCTGAGGGAAAGAGAAACTTGACATTGTGATTGAAATACTGCAGCAGCCATGAACTGCTTATCTTTTACTTCTCTCTCTGCTTTCTGCGTTAAACAGTGGTAATGACCTGGCAATACGCTATCTGAAATGACATGGTTTTTTTGCTTAAGTAGATTGAGATACTGATTACTGCAGCCCCATCTTATTGCTACATGAATTGCTAGGAAAGGTAAGAGTATGAAGATCACTTCTGTTTTTGGTTCAATCAAATTTGTATCCTTGTAAACATACCAAGATCCAACGTCATAATTGCTATATACATCTGTATGACATATATAATATGATATTATAAGAAAAGCTAACTCTTTTTTAATTTGGTTATAAGTGCTAAGTCGCTTTCTAGATTTGTCATACATTTGGTTTGTTTGGCAGAAAGTGGAATGGGAAGGTGTAGAGTGAGGAAGAGAAGCTAGAATTGACCTGAGATTTTTGTTGAGTCCATATCAATCTGTGATGCCCTATGATGAAATCACAGGAGTTATTAGAGCATGGGGTTTGAGTGCTAATAGTATGGAACAGCTTTTAGAGACCAACTCTTTGTTTTACAGTGATAGAAACAAATCCAGAGAACTGAGGTGATATGCACTTAGTCACATAGCTAGTTAGTGGATGAGTCGGAAGTAGAACCTGGATTTCTTGATTCCTAGCACAGAACTCTCTTTAATATATTTTCTATGCAGATGTGATGAATTTCCATAAGGTAAAATTCAGTAGAATTTTGGTGATGAATAATGATTAAGCTATTATTACTAGCCTTTCCAACTTGATAGGTGATAAATTGAAAGCATAATTTAGCATTTAAGAATTTTTTTCCTAAATCTTTAAGTCATCTTTGAAAAAATCTTTGGAAACATGAAATAGATATTTCATTTGTGACTCTCCTAATTGACAAGAAGTGTGGATATCTGTATTCTTTGTATGGTAAATTTTAATGGAATAAATAGAGAATGGCTTCTACATTTTACATTCTAGTTCAGTGACAGGGTGAACCATACTTTTGGATGCCTTGTGTTTAGTTCTTTAGTTTATAACCTGGATTTACCATTCTGTTTTTTCCACAAAGTTCAATTGAGGAAACATGCTTTAGGGCATGTAAAAAAGCTGCCCATCCAAAATGGTTTTGGGGAGAAATTTATTCTAGAATTCTATAGCATCACTAGATTAAGCATGTTCCATGCTTTGATTCCATCCAGGCACTAAGTGAAAGCCTATAGAAGATAAGGAAAAATAGGAAACCCGAAAGGAAGGAAAATCATTGAAAAAGTAGCCAAATGCTTTAAGAAAGAGAATAGATAGAGCTATAGTTCCAAAGTTTACTCCCATATTTCATTGATTATTCATCTATTTTAGTATTTTTGAATGATTCACTTGCATTGTAATTAGTAAATTTGTGTTCTCTGCACTTCTAGGAATGTAAACATCATAACATCCTCTTATTACAAAGTCTTTGTATCCCCAGTAAGCATTTAATCACTGTTGAGATAGCATATGCCATGAGACCTTATAGCCTTTTACTATAGTCTCAGATATCGATTTCAGTAAAATTTCTTGAGAGCATCAAATTAAATATAATTTAATACATTAATAACAGTAGCAATTCTGGTTTTGCTGCTACTGTTACTGTTCCAATACTACTATTAGGATGATGGGGCAGAAGTGGTAATTATCTTGTGTAAGACATTGTGTTGAGCACTTTACATTAATTATCTCCCATAATTTAATTCTTAAAACAGGGCTGTTGTCATCTCCATTTTACAAATAAGAAAATCAAAGATTCACGTGGGTAAATGACTTGCCCAAACTCACACAGCTAGCAGATAACTCAAACTCTTGAGTTCACACTTTTAACCAATATGACATATACGGTTTATTACACAGCTCTTCTGTTGCAAATCAGTAGGTGCATTATTTGGATTAGTTCAGTGAAAAAATTTAGAATATCATAATAGGCCTTGTGCTTCTAGCAATTAAGCTAACTTAGCTTGCCCAAGTAAAAAATTTAAAACAAGCCTTTTGAGAAGAAAAACGTGTTTAGTTTTTATAGATAAGCAGTTTTGATGAAAAAGAAATCTGCAAATATCTATAAAATTAACTTTTAAGTAGTACCCATGAAGGTCCTTATTATATGCTTTATTTAACTACTAAGTACTGAAGAATTATACAGAAACATGCTGCACCATGACTTATGACAAGTTATTATGTCATATTCAAATGAGAATATGACACACTGGAAAACTGATATAATGAATTATTTAAAGCCATCCCAGGATTGGAGTTAATATAGTTTTCTTCACAGATCATGCTGTCACCTGCCTACGCATCTTCTTTGTGATAAATACTTGCTTTCTATATTTATTTCAAACAACTGAATCAACATTATAATTTCCACTGATTTCAAAATCACCAAGAAGCATTTCACTTCTTATTTTAGTAAGAAATCTATTTAACGATAAATCACTTTTATTTTTAATTTTTTTATTTTATTGCACTATGACATCAGCTGTGTACATGCTATCAGAAATTTTCTCCTTTAATTTTCTTAAAAACATAATTCAAAAGTCGTGTTTTAATTTGTACCTTATCTAGTAATAGAATCAGCATTTCTTTTCACCTAATTTATTGATTATTTTAATTAGCATTTTGGTAAACTACTCATAGAAATGCCCCTTCTGCTTTCTGACACTTTTAATACTAAAAAAAAGCAGCATTTAGAAGGAATTAGTTAAAAGAAAGACAACATTGGTGTTCAGCTAAAAGTTGAAAACAAATTTCGTGAAAGATGTGACTAATGAAGAAAATGAGATGTCACATGACTATTCAGTTAATTCTACTGAAATAGAAGTGACAGCAACACATCATATCTATGAGGTGGCTTGCTACCTATTTTCACAAAAGGCTCAAGTGAAAAATATTATATGTGCAGTGTTTCCATGGTATAATGGCACTATTTATTCTGTAGTTTTTCTTGCTCGGAAAAGGAAACTAGAGAATCTTAAAGTGTGGCTCTTAAACTTATCTTTAGCTTTCATTATTATTGCCAAACATAAAATTTTTATGCTGCTAAAAATAATGATGGTGAAAATCTTATATTATTATCATTGAATATAAAAGACTTGTCAATGACTTGGAGAAGATAGAAACCTGAAATTGCCACTTTGTTACCTTGGAAGGGTCTTCTCATCTTTTTGAGTCTCAGTTTCTTTATCTGAAAAAGTAAAGAGTTGTACTAAATGAGCTTTGGGTTATGTTCTGCTTTACATGTTCTTATGTTTGCTAGGAGAGAATCTTTTGTACTTAGTAGCATGCAAACAAAAATGTTAGAGAAAAGGCACAAAGTCAGATTTTGTAGCCAATAGCCCAGTCATAGAGGAAGATAAGAATATTTATACTCTTTTCTATTTTACTTGGCCACAGTTTCTGTGATAGACACATAGGTATCTCATGCAGTTAGTATAGATGGGCTGCAGTTTATGCTGTTTTAGATTTGACGGTTCCAAATGGGGTATTGGTCTATGACACAATGTTCTTGCCTTGAGGGCACCTCTGAGAACGTTTAGGAGGTTTCATCTTCCTAAGGTACTTTTCGACAGTCCGTGCTCTTACCTCACACATTCATGGATAATTTTAATTTCAAATGAAAAACAACAAGCAGTAGCTCACGTCTGTAATCCCAGCACTTTGGGAGGCCTAGGCGGGTGGATCACCTGAGGTTGGGAGTTTGACACCAGCCTGACCAACATGGAGAATACAAAATTAGCCAGGCATGGTGGCACATGCCTGTAATCCCAGCTACTCGGGAGGCTGAGGAAGAAGAATCACTTGAATCTGGGAGGCGGAGGTTGTGGTGAGCTGAGATCACTCCATTACACTCCAGCCTGGGCAACAAGAGCAAAACTTGATCTCAAAAAAAAAAAAAAAGAAAAGAAAAAAGAAAACACACACACACACACACACAAAAACACCTACCCTATTAACATGTTTTGCTGTGTTTTATGCAGATGTTGTCTTATTAAGTAAATAACAATGCTGGTGGTTTTCAGAAACAAATGTGTTTTGGATATTTTTGGGGGAGAGAGAAGCTTCTTACGTTTCCATTTCGTGTATTTTTTGTTGCAGAACTTCAGATGGTGGCAAAGTGGTTGGCACCATAGAAGTCAGTGTCGTGAAGATGGGGGAGATTGAGGATGGGGAGGCCGAACATATCACCACAGATGTACAGGGACAAAAGGTAGGATCTCAGTCTGCTCATTGTACAAATTAAATTAAAAATGATCAGCTTTGCCAGATGTCTGTCTCACCAATATCTCTGTGGGGTTTGAAATCTCATTATCAAAACCTAAATGGGACAACAGCTCTGAAATTGGAATACAATATGTGTGTTTCAGCCTCTGAATCAAAGGGCCTATTTGCTTGGAACTATGCAAAGCAATGCTCCATTCAGAAGCACCTTCCTCTTCCCTGCCAGCTCCCTGGTTGACACTGCCTCTTCTCAGTTGGAACAAAAGTATTGATCATTGTCGCATTTTACCATAATTAACTCTATGTGAGATGCCAGAAGATTCTGGGATGGCTATTGCCCAAAATAACTTGTTCTCTACTCCCAAAACCCTCTTTGGAAAGATATGCGATTTTAATTTGTATTTCACCTTTACGTGAAGGAGGGCAGATTTAACAAGAAGTTCCTGCCTTATGAAATTGAGGAGAGAGAAGCAGGAAATAGTATTCATTGAAGGAATAGCTCTGGAGGAGGGACAATGGCAACCGAAGGAGAAGCTGCTTCCTGAAACACAGAATAAAGGCCTGATGCATATAAATGTGTCCAGGATTCTTTCTTTCTTTCTGTTCCTTTTCACTAAGGCAGAGAAACTATGTAAATATTAGCCTAAATTTATTTCTTAGGAATGCAATTGCCTGTTTTATTGAGACCATTGAAGCACATGGGGTAGACTTAGAAACTGCTAGTAGTTTCTTTTAGGAAAATGAATTTTATACACTATAATGTCTACCTTTTAATAAATGAGCATTTTAAAAAAATATTTTTAATAAACAATCATTGTATATACTTCTGGGGTACAATGTAATGTTTCGATATATATTTACATTATGGAATGATTAATCAGGTTAATTAACAAATCTATCGCCTCACATACTTATTTTGTGTGTGTGGTAAAAACATTTAAAATTTCTCCTTGCAGCAATTTTGGAATCTACAATGGACTATTATATAGTAACCATTTTGCTCAATAGCTCACTAAAGCTTATTCCTCCTGGCTAACGGAAACTTGTACCCTTTGATGAGCACCTCCCATTTCCCTAAACTTTCCCTCCCCCAGCCTCTGGTAACCATCATTCTGCCCTCTACTTCTATGAGTTTGAATCTTTTAGATTCCACAAATGTAAGCTAAAAAAATGACCGAGGCAGGTCTCAATTAATTTAGATGTTTATTTTGCCAAGGTTGAGGCTGCACCTGGGAAAAAACACAAATTAGAGGAGCATCTGTGACCCCTGCCTTTTCCAAAGAGGGTTTTGAGGACTCTGATATGTAGAAGAGAGAGTAAGCAGGAAGGGAAGAAGAGAGGAAAAAAAGAGGGGGGAGGGTAGGCAATGAGGTAAGTGGTCCCATAGTGAGGCTTTCATTAGTGCTCAGTGAATCTACATTTTATATGTGAAAGGGAGAAGAGGAATAGTCAATTATGCATTCCTCTCATATTCAGTAAATCCACATTTTACTTAAAATAAAAGAAGTCAATTACGTGTTTGGCTCAGGGTGGGCAGAGGGATGATTTTCTAGTCTTGTCCTTCTCCCCTCCCTGTGGACATATAAGCTGTTAATTTACATTGTTAGGGTGAGATTCAACAAAACTCTGTATTAAGGCTATTTTATAGGGGGTTATATATTCTGAAAGAGTTGGGGCCCACAAGGAATTGTGAGCAATTTGTGAAGGAGGGCATCTGGGGAGAGATGTGGGCTTCTATCATTGCAGCTATCTGTTCGTCGGGGGAAAAAAACAAAGGCAGTTTTTTGTGTGTTTCAGTTCCCAATCTTAACTTTCCTTCTGACATAGTGAGTTTGGGGTCCCAAGAATCTGTTTTCTTTCTCAACATATAAATGAGATGATTCAGTATTTGTTTTGTGCCTGGCATATTTCATTTAGCATAATATCATCCAGGTTTATCCATGTTGTCATTAATGACAGAACTTTCCCCCTTTTCAAAGCTGAATAGTTTTTTATTGTGGTATATACCACATTTCCTTTTTCCATTCATCTGATGATGGACACTAAGATTGCTTCCACATCTTAGTTATTGTGAGTAATGTTGCAGTGAACATGAGTGCAGATATCTCTTTGGCATATTGATTTCAATTCCTTTGGAGTACCCAGAGTGGGATTGCTGGGTTTTATGGTAGTTCTATTTTTAGTTTTCTGAGGAGCCTCCGTATTGTTTTCCATAATGGTTGTATTAATTTACATTCTCAACAGTGCATAAGGGTTCCCTTTAGTTTACACCCTCTACACCCTCACCAGTACTTACCCCTCATTTTTTTTTTTTTTTTTTTTTTTTTTGAGACAGAGTCTGCTCTGTCACCCAGGCCGGAGTGCAGTGGTGCGATCTTGGCTCACTTCAAGCTCTGCCTCCTGGGTTCACGCCATTCTCCTGCCCCAGCCTCCCGAGTAGCTGGGACTACAGGGACCCGCCACCATGCCCGGCTAATTTTTTGTATTTTTAGTAGAGACAGGGTTTCACCGTGTTAGCCAGGATGGTCTCAGTCTCCTGATTTCGTGATCTGCCTGTCTCAGCCTCCCAAAGTGCTGGGATTACAGGCGTGAGACTCCGTGCCTGGCCTCCCTCATCATTTTAATAATAGTCATTCTGACATGTGTGAGATAGTATCTCATTGTAGTTTTAATTTGCATTTTCCTGGTAATCAGCAATGATGAGCATTTTTTAATATATCCGTTGGCCATTTGTATGTCTTCTTTTGCGAGTGTTTTTTAGGTCCTTTGTCCATTTTTTATTGGGTTGTTTTCTTGCTATTGAGTTTCTTATATATTTTGAATATTAGCTCCTTATCAGGTGTATGGTTTGCAAATATTTTATCCCAATCCATGAGTTGTTTCCTTATTGTTTCCTTTGCTGTGCAGAAGCTTTTTAGTTTGATACAATGCCATTTGTTTATTTTTGCTTTTGTTCCTGTGCTTTTGGGGTCATATTACAGAAATCTTGCCCAGAGCAATGTCATGGAGCATTTTAAAATGTTTTCTTCCTAGTACTTTTATAGTTTTAGGGCTTATTTTTCAGTCTTTAACTCATTTTGAGTTGATTTCTGTGCATGAGCATGGCATGAGATAAGGGTCCAATTTTATTTTTCTGCATGTGGTCATCTAGTTTTCCAAACACAATTTGTTAAAGAGACTGCCCTTTCTCCATTCTGTGTTCTTGGTACCTTTGTTGAAAACGAATTGCCCATATATGTGTAGATTTATTCATAGGCTTTCTGCCCTGTTCCATTGGTCAATGTGTCTGTTTTTATGCCAGTAACATGCCATTTTGATTATGATAACTTTGCTTTATAATAGATTTTGAAGTCAACTGACATGATTCCTCCAGTTTTGTTCTCTTTACTCAAGATAACTTTGACTCTTCAAGCTCTTTTGTGGTTTCTTAAGAATTTTAGGATTTTTAACATTTATTTCCGTGAAAAATGACATTGGAATTTTGATAGGGATTCATTTAATCTGTATATTGCTTTGGGTAGTATAGACATTTTAACAGTATTAATTCTTCCAATCCGCGAGCATGGGATACTTTTCTATTTATCTGTGTTATCTACAACTTTTTTCATTAATGTTTTATAGTTTTCAGTACACAGATCTTCCAAATCCTTGGTTAAATTTACTTATAAGTATTTTTTTAAAGTGAATGGGATTGATTTCTTAATTTCTTTTTCAAATAGTTTGCTGTCAGTGTAAAGAAACACTACTGATTTTTGTGAGTTGATTGTGTATCCTTCAACTTTACTGAATTTATCAGTTTTAACTGATTTTTTTTTCTTTTGGTTGTGTCATTAGGGTTTTCTACATAAAAGATCACGTTATTAGCAAACAAAGACAATTTCCCTTCTTCCTTTCCTATTTGGATACCTTTTATTTTTTTCTTGTCTGATTGTTCCAGCTAGAACTTTCAGTATAACATTGAATAGAAGTGGTGAGAATGGACATCTTTGTCTTGTTCTTGATTGTAGAAGAAAAGCTTTATAAATGAACATTTAAAAAAATAAGGCCCATTGTGACTTATTTTCTGGTTTAGTGTCTCTTATCTTGGAGCATGTTTGATTTTTCTTACCCAGGAAACTGCTGCATGGAAGATGGTATTTATCCAACATGTAACAAATTATTAACTTTACAAAAATATCAAATATTTTCTTTCAAATTTTTTTTTCTTTTTCCCAGAATAGGCTAGGGTCTTCTCTGCTACCCTAAACCTTGTTCTTCTCTGTTACCCTCCCTTCTCCTTGGAATATATCCCACATTATAAAAATATTTTAAGAAGGCCCAAGGTTTAAATCAGGTTATTAACTAATATCAGGGCCATGGTAAAGTTTTGGAGCAGACTTTCTTGAGTTTGTGCATTCGAAACCCTGTCTTAGGGCTGGATCCCTTCATTCCATCCTTGTTTGTTTTGTAGTTCTATATAAGACTCATCTTTGTCACTATCACATGAACACTTGCATCAAGATCAAGGAAGGAGGATTCGGAAGCTAAACTGGGGACACAGAGCAGAAATAGGCAGATAATTATGCCTAGACCTGTAACTGTGTACCAGGAGACCAGTAGCAGAAACACTCCCCATTTCAAAGTAGAGCTTCTTTCTCTGATTCTAAATATATTACCAGCCACTTTTCCACTTTCCTCAAAACTAGCCCACCTTTTGACTCCAGACTATGTCACTATAGTATAAGGTAGTGGAAATTGAATTATACTCTTTTCATAAATGGAGAACTTGATACCTAGAGATATGCCCCCACCCAAATCCTACATAGTGTTTCTGGCTTAGGAACATGAACTTAAAAAAGACTTAACTGAGCTGTTCCAGAAATAGGAGGTGGCAGTGGCAATACTACACCGTGTGTGAGTCATAAGCTGACTAAAATGGTAAACACATCAAACATTTTGGCATCAGCTCTGCCCTGTCTGGATTATTTGTAAACCTTGACCTTTTTTGCAAATTTTTGATAAAGTAACTGTAAACTCTCTTAGCAATCTTTAAGAATATCGATGTTTGAGATATATAGTAAGGCCCAACATGCATGATATTTATTGTGTAAATAACTTTATCTCAGCGTTTTTCAAAGTGTGGTTAGAATCACCTAGAGTGCTTTTTAGAACTGCAAATGCATGGACCCTTGTACATCTGCTAAATAAAAATCCATAGAAAATCAATTAATATTATCTGTTACTAACGGTGATTTAAGACATGAATGACTATCATTATGGAAAGAGAAAGTAACTGAAATAGAAGTTATTCCTAAAATAACATTGCTTTCATTGGTTTGCATGAGCTAGGGACAAAGGAATGAAACTTCTATTAGCACCAAAGTCATGTGCCATGAAAGTGACACGTTATCTAATGTAGACGTAAATAAGAGAGTGATACTGATATTGCTCAGCTTGGGCTGTCATGACAAAATACCATAAACTGTATGGCTTAAACAACAGGAATTTATTTTCTCACGGTTCTGGAAGCTAGGAAGTCCCAGATCAAGGTGCCAGCCTGTTCAGTTCCTGGTGAGGGCTCTTTACTTGGCTTGCAGATGGCTGCCTTCTTGCTACCTTCTCAGATGGTCTATCTTCTGTGTATAAGCAGGAAGGGGAAGTGGGGGAGGGAGAGAGAGGGAGAGAGAGGGAGAGAGAGAGAGAGAAAGAGAGAGGAAAGGAGAAAGGAAGGGAGAGAGGGAGTGCTTTGGTATCTTCTCCTTTTCTTGTAAGAATACCAGCCCTGTAGTATTAAGACCCCATCTTTATGACCTGTTTTAATCTTAGTTACCTCCATAATATAGGCCCTTATCTCCAAATATGGTCATATTGGAGGCTGGGGCCTCAACATATGAACTTTGGAAGACACAGTTCAGTCCATAACAGTACCTTTATATAAAATACTACATTTTAATCTTGAGTCTTAAATTCCAGAGCATGGAATAAAATATAAGTGAAAATCCAAACTCTTTCTTCTCACATACGTTTGCTTTCTTTTTCTTGTTTCCATAAATCATATTATGAACACATATTTATTATCAAGGGAAGATTGCTCAGAGGTCATTTACCATATTAGATTGTTTCAAACTTCAATATATACACACATAGAAATAGAAGATAAAGCATTAAAACCACATAGTAGTAGAAAGAAAAAATTACAAGAGAAATACTAAAATTGTCTTTTTTCGAAACTAGCATAGTAGATGAATGTTGCATTATGTATCCAAAACATTTTTTCTTTTATTGGAGTCATCTTTGACTCCTTTCTGCCTCTCATAAACTCACAGTTAGTATGTCAGCAAATCCTCTTGACTGCACCTTTTAATTGAAACCAGAATTTAACAACTTTTGGCCCTTTCACTGCTACCAATGTTGTCTATCACCTGGATGTTTACAGTAATGACTTAAAAGTCTCCCTGATTTTTTCCTTTTCTCTCCCTGATCTGCCACCACATGTCACTACATCAGTCTATTTTCAACAGAGCAACAAAGTGATCCTATTTAAATGAAACTTAGGACATATCTTTCCTCTCACAGTTTCTCACCTCTCTGAAAGTATAAACTCAAAGCCCTTCAGTGACCAAACACAGTCTTACAGGAGTCTCCCCGTCCCAACCCCGGGAACTTCATTACTTCTTTGACCTCCTTCCCAACTCCTCCTTTTTGCTCACTACAGTCCAGTCACATTGTCTTCCTTGTTGTTCCTGAACATTTCAGGTACATTGCCACCTCAAGGCCCCTGCACTTTGTTTTCCCACCTACCTTTGAAGTGTTTTCCCCAGGTAATTTTGTGGTTCACTTATTTCCTTCTGGTCTTTATGCAGAAATGTCACCTCCTCACTGAAGCCTTTCCTGCAACCCTATCTAAGATTGCAGTGTCTACCTCAAAGCTTTCTATCTCCTTTCTCTGCATTATTTTTGTGATTAGTACTTGTCATTGTTCAATGATATATATACATATATATATATATATGTATCGAATTTATCTCATTTGTGGTCTATTTTCCTCACTAGTATTAAACTTCATGAGACAAAACTATTTGTCTATTTTCATTCCCTCCTTTATCCCGAGTGCCTGAAACAGTCTAACTCAGAAATAAATGAATAAATGAAGTCAATTTTATTTTAAAGAAGTAAAGCTAAAAATTATCCCATAGAAGAGAGAATATGTGGCTGCGTATAACTCCATAACAATTGGTGGATCAATAAATAAGATGGCATATAGTGAAGAGTGTAGGATTGTGGAAGAAAAATAAAGAAACTTACAGAACAACTTTTGAAGTAGTCAAAGACAGTGCTATTAGAGAAAGGATAAGTAGGAACTAAATAATCAAATCAGGTGAAAAATGAGAAAACCCAATAAGTAACAGCCAAAAGGATTGCTTGAGACAGGAAAAGTCCTCCCATTGAGCACAGCCCTTCTTTGCCTGCAGCAGAGATGATCAGCTTCCTGTCAGGATTAAAGCGTTGTTAGGAGCATCCTCCAGTGAGGCACCAGAGAGGCTTAGTTTAGTTCAGCCCCTGCCTTGCCTCTCCTATTAGTTTAAGATCTGTGTTGTATTGGAATGCAGCATAGCACAAGTGACCAAAGGAACTGTGATTTCTACAAAAGGAAAGAAAATGTCTTACTTATTTGTGATACCAGCATAAATAGTATAAGTGGAATACAAATACATCCCCTTCTGAAAACCTTCTGCTTTTCTCAGGCCATGTTGCTCCTGTTCTTTGAAGTACTGTTTTCATTGTTGTTTATCAGCAGTGCTCAGAGGAAAGGTGGAGTCTTTGAGTGGCTAGGAACCAGTCTCAGAAGGTCTTATCCCTTTATTTCCTCCAAATATAAAATTGAAAATATTATAATCAGCCTTATAGAGAATATTGGTAGGCAAATAATCATCATTCATTCATCAAAAATATCACTTACTAAGTTCTAAGCATTCTACTAGGTTCTGGGGATTCAGCAATGAACCAGAGAGACACAGATGGTACCTTCAGGGGAAGTAAACAATTAAAATAACAGGTAATATATTATTGATTGGTGCTATATGCTGTATAGAAAAAAAGATAGGGTAAAAGGAATAGGTGGTGCTTAGGCATGGTTGTTTGTACTAGATGTTGGTTAAGCAAAGATTCACTGATAATGTGATGTTTGAGCTGAAACTTTCAGGAAATAAGGGAGTGAGATGGGGATATATGTCAGGAATAAGAATTCTAGGTAGCATCAATAGCAAGAGCAAAGGCCCCAAGGTGGCAGCATGCTTTTTGTGTTGAAAGCAGCAAGTAGGCCAGTGTGACTGGAGCTAAGGGGTTGAGGAGGAGTGGTTGGAGTTGAGGGCCGAGATTCATGGGGCAGGGAGAAACAGATCGTGTACTCCCCTGTAAGCCATAAGACTCTGAGCTAAATAAGTAGTTATTATTCATTGTAGAGTAGAACACTGATATGATGAATATAACATTGATGAAAAATTATTTTAACAGCCCTGTATATGCTAAAAGAATTAGAGGTAATATTGAAAATAGGAAAAATTAGAATTTTATGTATTTCTAGTATCATTGAACATCATTCTAGTGATTTAGGAAGTGCATTTCCAAAATTGCTGTGGATTAGAGGAAGTGCACCTCTGACTTCGGGGTGGTCAGAAATGCGATTTAGAGAACATCAAATTTTAAGAGCTGTTTTCAGTCATTCATTCTTTCAGTCAACTAGGACCTCAATAAAGAAATTATGAAAGCACTTTTGTACCCCATCAAAAAATTTACTGAGTAATGTGATGAATGTTATGATTGTGGAATAGGCAGTAGACTATAAGAAAACAGAAAGTAACATTTAAATCAGTGTTTTGAATTCTTTGTCTTCTTCCTCAAAATGTTTGAGGAACGTATACATTCCATTGTTAAAAGTGACCTCAGTGTACATGGTTCTTAAAGAGGGCCAGTGCCTGGGGAAGGAGAGGTGGAGGGAGACAGAACAGTGGGGAAATAGCTCAAGCAAGGCTGATGGAGCCTTGGAGAAGCTTGTCTGAGCCCTCAGAGCCCCTTGAGCAGAGCCATGTAAAACTTACAGAAGGATGGCTGGTTCCCTTAGACCTCGTCACCAAAAGAACTTTCTCCAATTTTTGTGTGTATGTTTGCTATGTTCTGTTGCATTTACTTGTTTATGTTGGGTATATTTACTCTAAAAATTCACTCTCCTCTTCCCTATCCCCACTCCCACCCCCATATTTTTTTCTAAAGATAAAAGGAAACTCATTTGAAGACACAAATGCTAGAGTCTGCCTGTGTGAAAATAGATTTCATCCAACTCCTGGGGCCAGAAGAATTTTGTTTCTTCTTTCCATTACAGTTTCATAGGAAGCTGAGGGAGGGTACCACATTTAGTGAGGAATTGTCTTGGACATTCTCTCCCATCATGGTTCATTCACTAGGAACATGTCCATGTGCTCTTCTGTATCTCTTCTCTCTTTCTGTTGAGAAATTGACAGTACTGTAAAGGTCAGGAGCTTAATCAATTTATTATGGATTCCAGAGATCAGCTTATTTATAAATGATCCTCATACTTTTTGAGCAAATGCTTGCGTTGTTTTGCTGGAGACAAAATAATCTTTTGCCCTATATAACTAGTGGCTTCAACATATTTTGTCTTTTATTTAAAGTTGCAATTACTTAAACTCTAGAAAATAATTTGCTTTCTATTGATCTGAAATTAGCTCAGGTGAAAGAAATACAAAATGATTCAGCTTGTCAAATATGATTTACTGTGCTAGGAACATATATCTATAGCATGTTGGGGATAATCATTTTTCTCATTTTAATTTTTTCCCTGAGTACCCTCTACAATTATATAATATAAGCATATTATGTATACATTTAAGTAAATCACAAATTAAACACTCTTTGTAGTAAAGATAAAGCTAGAAATAGTTTTTAAAAAGTATTTTATTCAAAACTTTTTGAAACCATGTACATAGCCTTATGTTTTGCAAATAAAATAATATCATTTCTTATTTTGATTGTTTTCAATTTTTTTTTTTTTTACATTTTTTCCTAGTGTGCCCTGGTATGTGAATGTACAGCCCCGGAAAGTGTGAGCGGAAAAGATAACTTACCTTTTTTGAATTCAGGTATGTAACTCAGTTTTAAATATTTAGTTTCATGCGAAAATGAATTTTAATTTTATGTAAAATCAACACTGAACCAGCATTCTCACAGTTGTTTGTGAAGCTTAGTAAATACACTGGGAAATCATAAGGGGCCAGCAGAATGGGGGGAGATTGTACAATTCCACAGGAAAGATGAATGTACTAGCTATACTGCAAAACAAATATGGTCAGCCAGGCGCAGTGGCTCACGTCCGTAATCCCAGCACTTTGGGAGGCCGAGGCGGGCGGATCACGAGGTCAAGAGATTGAGACCATCCTGGCTGACATGGTGAAACCCCGTCTCTACTAAAAATACCAAACATTAGCTGGGCATGGTGGCCCGCGACAGTAGTCCCAGCAATTCTGAAGGCTGAGGCAAGAGAATCGCTTGAACCTGAGGGGCGGAAGTTGCAGTGAGCCGAGATCGCGCCACTGCACTCCAGCTTGGAGACAGAGTGATACTCCATCTCAAAAAACAAACGAACAAAAAACAAATATCATGTGCTGCATGACATTTGGTCAATGCCAACTACATATATGACAGTGTTCTTATAAGATTATAACACAGCTAAAATATTTCTATCGCCTAGTAACATCTTGATGATCCTGACCCTGTGTGGGCCTAGGCTAAGGTGTGTGTTTTTGTCTCAGTTTTTAACAAAAATATTTAAAAAGTAAAAAAAAAAAATTAAAAAAGTAAAAATAAGAAAAAGTTATAGAATAGGGAAACAAGAAAAAATACTTTTGTATACCTGTACAGTGTATTTGTGTTTTCGCTAAATGTTATAAAAGTGTCAAAAAGTTAAGAAAATTTAAAAGTGTATAAAGTAAAAAAGTTACAGTAATCCTAGGTTAATTTATTATTATTATTTTATATTTTTAATTGATTTGATTTTAGTTTTATAACAATATAAACAATTTATAACAATTATAACAATTTTTTCTTCATTGGCCTGTTTTTAATCCTGTACCTAGAAAGAGAACAAAATGCACACTTAAAAAATTGAACTTTAACTCTTACCCACGCCCCCTTCCCCATCTCTTCTACCCCTCTTGTTGATTGTGGTATCTGATCTTTTTTTTTTTCTTTTTTTTTTTTAAATTTATTATTATTATACTTTAAGTTTTAGGGTACATGTGCACAATGTGCAGGCTACTTACATATGTATACATGTGCCATGCTGGTGTGCTGAACCCACTAACTCGTCATCTAGCATTAGGTATATCTCCCAATGCTCTCCCTCCCCCCTCCCCCCAACACACAACAGTCCCCAGAGTGTGATGTTCCCCTTCCTGTGTCCATGTGTTCTCATTGTTCAATTCCCACCTATGAGTGAGAATATGCGATGTTTGGTTTTTTGTTCTTGTGATAGTATACTGAGAATGATGATTTCCAGTTTCATCCATGTCCCTACAAAGGACATGAACTCATCATTTTTTATGGCTGCATAGTATTCCATGGTGTATATGTGCCACATTTTCTTAATCCAGTCTATCATTGTTGGACATTTGGGTTGGTTCCAAGTCTTTGCTATTGTGAATAATGCCGCAATAAACATACGTGTGCATGTGTCTTTATAGCAGCATGATTTATAGTCCTTTGGGTATATACCCAGTAATGGGATGGCTGGGTCAAATGGTATTTCTAGTTCTAGATCCCTGAGGAATCGCCACACTGACTTCCACAATGGTTGAACTAGTTTACAGTCCCCCCAACAGTGTAAAAGTGTTCCTATTTCTCCACATCCTCTCCAGCACCTGTTGTTTCCTGACTTTTTAATGATTGCCATTCTAACTGGTGTCAGATGGTATCTCATTGTGGTTTTGATTTGCATTTCTCTGATGGCCAGTGATGGTGAGCATTTTTTCATGTGTCTTTTGGCTGCATAAATGTGTTCTTTTGAGAAGTGTCTGTTCATATCCTTTGCCCACTTGTTGATGGGGTTGTTTGTTTTTTTCTTGTGAATTTGTTTGAGTTCATTGTAGATTCTGGATATTAGCCCTTTGTCAGATGAGTAGGTTGCGAAAATTTTCTCCCATTTTGTAGGTTGCCTGTTCACTCTGACGGTAGTTTCTTTTGCTGTGCAGAAGCTCTTTAGTTTAATTAGATCCCATTTGTCAATTTTGGCTTTTGTTGCCATTGCTTTTGGTGTTTTAGACATGAAGTCCTTGCCCATGCCTATGTCATGAATGGTAATGCCTAGGTTTTCTTCTAGGGTTTTTATGGTTTTAGGTCAAACGTTTAAGTCTTTAATCCATCTTGAATTGATTTTTGTTTAAGGTGTAAGGAAGGGGTCCAGTTTCAGCTTTCTACATATGGCTTGCCAGTTTTCCCAGAACCATTTATTAAATAGGGAATCCTTTCCCCATTGCTTGTTTTTGTCAGGTTTGTCAAAGATCAGATAGTTGTAGATATGCGGCGTTATTACTGAGGGCTCTGTTCTGTTCCATTGGTCTATATCTCTGTTTTGGTACCAGTACCATGCTGTTTTGGTTACTGTAGCCTTGTAGTATAGTTTGAAGTCAGGTAGTGTGATGCCTCCAGCTTTGTTCTTTTGGCTTAGGATTGACTTGGCGATGCGGGCTCTTTTTTGGTTCCATATGAACTTTAAAGTAGTTTTTTCCAGTTCTGTGTAGAAAGTCATTGGTAGCTTGATGGGGATGGCATTGAATCTGTAAATTACCTTGGGCAGTATGGCCATTTTCACGATATTGATTCCTCCTACCCATGAGCATGGAATGTTCTTCAATTTGTTTGTATCCTCTTTTATTTCAGTGAGCAGTGGTTTGTAGTTCTCCTTGAAGAGGTCCTTCACATCCCTTGTAAGTTGGATTCCTAGGTATTTTATTCTCTTTGAAGCAATTGTGAATGGGAGTTCACTCATGATTTGGCTCTCTGTTTGTCTGTTGTTGGTGTATAAGAGTGCTTGTGATTTTTGCACGTTGATTTTGTATCCTGAGACTTTGCTGAAGTTGCTTATCAGCTTAAGGAGATTTTGGGCTGAGACCATGGGGTTTTGTAGATATACAATCATGTCGTCTGCAAACAGGATAATTTGACTTCCTCTTTTCCTAATTGAATACCCTTTATTTCCTTCTCCTGCCTAATTGCCCTGGCCAGAACTTCCAACACTATGTTGAATAGGAGTGGTGAGAGAGGGCATCCCTGTCTTGTGCCAGTTTTCAAAGGGAATGCTTCCAGTTTTTGCCCATTCAGTATGATATTGGCTGTGGGTTTGTCATAGATAGCTCTTATTATTTTGAGATACGTCCCATCAATACCTAATTTATTGAGAGTTTTTAGTATGAAGGGTTGTTGAATTTTGTCAAAGGCCTTTTCTGCATCTATTGAGATAATCATGTGGTTTTGTCTTTGGCTCTGTTTATATGCTGGATTACATTTATTGATTTGCATATTTTGAACCAGCCTTGCATCCCAGGGATGAAGCCCACTTGATCATGGTGGATAAGCTTTTTGATGTGCTGCTGGATTCGGTTTGCCAGTATTTTATTGAGGATTTTTGCATCAATGTTCATCAAGGATATTGGTCTAAAATTCTCTTTTTTGTTGTGTCTCTGCCCGGCTTTGGTATCAGGATGATGCTGGCCTCATAAAATGAGTTAGGGAGGATTCCCTCTTTTTCTGTTGATTGGAATAGTTTCAGAAGGAATGGTACCAGTTCCTCCTTGTACCTCTGGTAGAATTCGGCTGTGAATCCATCTGGTCCTGGACTCTTTTTGGTTAGTAAGCTATTCATTATTGCCACAATTTCAGATCCTGTTATTGGTCTATTCAGAGATTCAACTTCTTCCTGGTTTAGTCTTGGGAGAGTGTATGTGTCGAGGAATTTATCCATTTCTTCTAGATTTTCTAGTTTATTTGCATAGAGGTGTTTGTAGTATTCTCTGATGGTAGTTTGTATTTCTGTGGGATCGGTGGTGATATCCCCTTTTTCATTTTTTATTGCGTCTATTTGATTCTTCTCTCTTTTTTTCTTTATTAGTCTTGCTAGCAGTCTATCAATTTTGTTGATCCTTTCAAAAAACCAGCTCCTGGATTCATTAATTTTTTGAAGGGTTTTTTGTGTCTCTATTTCCTTCAGTTCTGCTCTGATTTTAGTTATTTCTTGCCTTCTGCTAGCTTTTGAATGTGTTTGCTCTTGCTTTTCTAGTTCTTGTAATTGTGATGTTAGGTTGTCAATTTTGGATCTTTCCTGCTTTCTCTTGTGGGCATTTAGTGCTATAAATTTCCCTCTACACACTGCTTTGAATGTGTCCCAGAGATTCTGGTATGTTGTGTCTTTGTTCTCGTTGGTTTCAAAGAACATCTTTATTTCTGCCTTCATTTCGTTATGTACTCAGCAGTCATTCAGGAGCAGGTTGTTCAGTTTCCATGTAGTTGAGTGGTTTTGAGTGAGATTCTTAATCCTGAGTTCTAGTTTGATTGCACTGTGGTCTGAGAGACAGTTATAATTTCTGTTCTTTTACATTTGCTGAGGAGAGCTTAACTTCCAAGTATGTGGTCAATTTTGGAATAGGTATGGTGTGGTGATGAAAAAAATGTATATTCTGTTGATTTGGGGTGGAGAGTTCTGTAGATGTCTATTAGGTCCACTTGGTGCAGAGCTGAGTTCAATTCCTGGGTATCCTTGTTGACTTTCTGTCTCGTTGATCTGTCTAATGTTGACAGTGGGGTGTTAATGTCTCCCATTATTAATGTGTGGGAGTCTAAGTCTCTTTGTAGGTCACTCAGGACTTGCTTTATGAATCTGGGTGCTCCTGTATTGGGTGTATATATATTTAGGATAGTTAGCTCTTCTTGTTGAATTGATCCCTTTACCATTATGTAATGGCCTTCTTTGTCTCTTTTGATCTTTGTTGGTTTAAAGTCTGTTTTATCAGAGACTAGGATTGCAAACCCTGCCTTTTTTTGTTTTCCATTTGCTTGGTAGATCTTCCTCCATCCTTTTATTTTGAGCCTATGTGTGTCTCTGCATGTGTGATGGGTTTCCTGAATACAGCACACTGATGGGTCTTGACTGTTTATCCAATTTGCCAGTCTGTGTCTTTTAATTGGAGCATTTAGTCCATTTACATTTAAAGTTAATATTGTTATATGTGAATTCGATCCTGTTATTATGATGTTAGCTGGTGATTTTGCTCGTTAGTTGATGCAGTTTCTTCCTAGTCTCGATAGTCTTTACATTTTGGCATGATTTTGCAACGGCTGGTATCGCTTGTGCCTTTCCATGTTTAGCGCTTCCTTCAGGAGCCTTTTAGGGCAGGCCTGGTGGTGACAAAATCTCTCAGCATTTGCTTGTCTGTAAAGTATTTTATTTCTCCTTCACTTATGAAGCTTAGTGTGGCTGGATATGAAATTCTGGGTTGAAAATTCTTTTCTTTAAGAATGTTGAATATTGGCCCCCACTCTCTTCTGGCTTGTAGAGTTTCTGCGGAGAGATCCGCTGTTAGTCTGATGGGCTTCCCTTTGAGGGTAACCCAACCTTTCTCTCTGGCTGCCCTTAACATTTTTACCGTCATTTCAACTTTGATTAATCTGACAATTATGTGTCTTGGAGTTACTCTTCTCGAGGAGTATCTTTGTGACGTTCTCTGTATTTCCTGAATCTGAATGTTGGCCTGCCTTGCTAGATTGGGGAAGTTCTCCTGGATAATATCCTGCAGAGTGTTTTCCAACTTGGTTCCATTCTCCCCGTCACTTTCAGGTACACCAATCAGATGTAGATTTGGTCTTTTCACATAGTCCCATATTTCTTGGAGGCTTTGCTCGTTTCTTTTTATTCTTTTTTCTCTAAACTTCCCTTCTCGCTTCATTTCATTCATTTCATCTTCCATCGCTGATACCCTTTCTTCCAGTTGATTGCATTGGCTCATGAGGCTTCTGCATTCTTCACGTAGTTCTCAAGCTTTGGTTTTCAGCTCCATCAGCTCCTTTAAGCACTTCTCTTTATTGGTTATTCTAGTTATATATTCTTCTAAATTTTTTTCAAAGTTTTCAACTTCTTTGCCTTTGGTTTGAATGTCCTCCCGTAGCTCGGAGTAATTTGATCATCTGAAGCCTTCTTCTCTCAGCTTGTCAAAGTCATTCTCCATCCAGCTTTGTTCCGTTGCTGGTGAGGAACTGCATTCCTTTGGAGGAGGAGAGGCACTCTTCTTTTTAGAGTTTCCAGTTTTTCTGCTCTGTTTTTTCCCCATCTTTGTGGTTTTATCTACTTTTGGTCTTTGATGATGGTGATGTACCAGTGGGTTTTTGGTGTGGATGTCCTTTCAATTTGTTAGTTTTCCTTCTAACAGACAGGACCCTCAGCTGCAGGTCTGTTGGAGTACCCGGCCGTGTGAGGTGTCAGTCTACCCCTGCTGGGGGGTGCCTCCCAGTTAGGCTGCTTGGGTGTCAGGGGTCAGGGACCCACTTGAGGAGGCAGTCTGTCCATTCTCAGATCTCCAGCTGCGTGCTGGGAGAACCACTGCTTTCTTCAAATCTGTCAGACAGGGACATTTAAGTCTGCAGAGGTTACTGCTGTCTTTTTGTTTGTCTGTGCCCTGCCCCCAGAGGTGGAGCCTACAGAGGCAGGCAGGCCTCATTGAGCTGTGGTGGGCTCCATCCAGTTGGAGCTTCCTGGCTGCTTTGTTTACCTAAGCAAGCCTGGGCAATGGCGGGCACCCCTCCCCCAGCCTGGCTGCCACCTTGCAGTTTGGTCTCAGACTGCTGTGCTAGCAATCAGCGAGACTCCGTGGGCGTAGGACCCTCCAAGCCATGTGCGGGATATAATCTCCTGGTGTGCCGTTTTTTAAGCCCGTCGGAAAAGCCCAGTATTTGGGTGGGAGTGACCCGATTTTCCAGGTGCCGTCTGTCACCCCTTTCTTTGACTAGGACAGGGAACTCCCTGACCCCTTGCACTTCCCAAGTGAGGCAATGCCTCGCCCTGTTTTGTCTCACGCATGGTGCGTGCACCCACTGACCTGCACCCACTGTCTGGCACTCCCTAGTGAGATGAACCCGGTACCTCAGATGGAAATGCAGAAATCACCCGTCTTCTGCATCACTCACGCTGGGAGCTGTAGACCGGAGCTGTTCCTATTCGGCCATCTTGGCTCCTCCGTTAATTTATTATTGAAGAAAGAAAAGATTTTTAAAATGTTGTAGCCTATGCATACACTGTTTACCAAGTCTACGGTAGTGTATGGTAATGTTCTAGGCCTTCACATTCACCCACCACTCACTCACTGACTCATCCAGAGCAACTTCTTCTAGCCCTGCAGGCTTCATTCATGGTAAGTGCCCTTTACAGGTGTACCATTTTTAATCTTTTATACCATATTTTTACTGTACCTTTTGTATGTTTAGATATGTTTAGGTACATAAATACTTACCATTGTGGTACAGTTACCTACAGTTTTATGCACTGTAACATACTATACAGTTTTATAGTAACATACTATACAGATTGTAGCCTAGGAGCAATAGGCGATACCGTGGAGCGTAGGTGTGTAGTAGGCTCTACCATCTAGGTATCTGTAAGTGTACCCTGTGATGTTTGCACTATGACGAAATTGCCTAATGACTACTTTCTCAGAACATAACCCCTTGTTAAACTACACATGACTGTAAATTTCTTTTAGCTGTTGGATCATGTATTATCCAAAACAAGAAACACTAGAAGACAGTGTGAAGCTCTTGTTTAGTTTGACTTCCTAATTATATAACTCATAAAGCTGTTAAAACAATAGATATATGGATTCAGTAGGAAAACTTAATAATCACATTTGTACATTCTTGGGTATGTAGGTGTGTACTGCATTATTCACATAATATGTTTGCATTTCAGCAAGGTATTAAACTGTATACTAAATGTATTTATGAATAAAATTGAGACATATAGTACTGTTAAAATATATGTGATAATATGAATATGTAAAATTATGGAACCAATTTTTAAATGATAATGTAAATTAAATGACCGTTAGTAAATAATGACTACTGTAGTGACAGGCAATATGCTAATACCTTATACACCTTGTCTTAGATAATCCTCTGACATGTGCTGTGAGGAAGGTACTATCATTATCCATATTTCACAAATGAGGAAGTCTTCAAGATCACCTATGCAGTAAACAATGGGTCCAGAATTTAAACCCACTTTGATTCCAAGGCCTTTGCTCATAAGCAATAGGCTGTGGTATTACTAAGAAGGCATTAATCAACAAATTGGTGTCACAGTAAAATACCTTACTCTTTTTTCTAGCCCTGCCATATTGTACATTTAAGCAGTGACATAGCATGATAATCAGGTTAATGAATAATACACAACTTCAGCAGCTTACAAATACATAACCCCTAAATGATTAGCAGTTTTCTCTTGCAAGAGGCAGCCAACAATATGGAACAGGGAAAGAGAGGCATCCCTTTGGCTCTGTTTATACACACAGATAAACAAAATACAATTTAATTGAGCAATATGTTTAAAAACATCAAGTCCACTTACACAGAATGAAGAATTAACCCAAGGAAGAACAGGTGTTTCTCAACCTACAGCCAAATGAGATGGGATTTTTCTTATTTTTAATGAAAGATGTAATATTGTGGGGTATGTACTAAATAGCATTTTGAAGGATCTACCCAGACAGCTATTAATAAATCAACCATACATCCTAAAAGCATCTGAGTTATTAGTGCTCTTAAAATATTTAAAGTATTATCAAAGGGTCCTCCTCACATTTGTTTTTCACCTGAAAGTTGACTAAACCTTTAGTTATTTACTTTAATATGTTCATAAACCATAATTTATGTCATTCATTAAATGTTAATTTTTAAAAATAAATTTGAGTGGGATATTAAGTTCATGTTAAATACAGCTTGATTTAGGTTATCACCAAAATCATCTATACTATAATTACAAGACAAATTTTAATGACTGACTTATGTGAACCCCGTAACTTTTTATATACACAGAAAGAAGTGGCATTTTGTGATACTTATTGGTTAAGTATAAATTTCAAGGAGAAAGAGAAACATTACTTTAAAATCAAGCAAACATATTACTTATGGAAGAAGAGACACAGAGATCATATTGAAAAATAGATCTTTACCTCTCCATAGTTGTGCCATAAACTTTGTAAGGCGTAAGTCTTGGAAGCCATCCTAATTCTTTCAGATTACCAGGGTATTTGTTTGTTACATATAAATTGTAATATGACAAAAACTACTGACATAAAATTGATAGGAGCAGCTGCATTCTGCAATTTAAATATACTTTGTGGAGTGAAAGATGATTAATTATTGTTTTTTTCCTTTTATGGAGGTGACAGTTTGGTGGTGGCAGTCCACTTAGTTCTGAATATATTTCTAAATGTCTATAGTCCCGTCAACCTGGAGGACCACCCAGAACCTAGGATATTTGCCACAGATATTTTCTTGGAGTCATCTTTTATCAGGGGAAGATGAGACTAAATGAAAGTCAAATGTTATAAAGACTGGATTTTTTAAAACCTTATAAAAATACAACTAAGAGCTATTCATAAAATGTTTCTGTTCAAAATATAAAGGTGCATTGTGCAGATATAGAATATGTATATGACTTTGGCCTGTGCACTTTAATCTTTTGTTCTATTTATTTATCTATCTATCTAAACTCAGCAATTTTGAAATTAATCCATTCTGTACCCATGTGATATTTCTTTAATCTGTAGGCAAAGTAAGCTATTGGCATTCTTCTCAAGTCTTTGTATTAATGTCTTAAATGGAGCTTTTCAGTCTCCAGTGAGTTATGAAGTACTTACTGAGTGGGAGAGAATGTCATATCTTTTATCAGTTCATCACTATTCTATTTACATCTCTAGAGATTTTGGTATAAATCAGGAAGTTCACTTACCTGTTGTAAAACTAAGAAGAAAAACACTTTCCCCTAAGGCCTCACCCTTTTCATGCCCTTGCAAGCTGAATGTGTATGTTGGGAATCTGGGGAATTTAGGGTGGAAGGAGAGAGAGAATAAGGAAGAGGTGGGACAGAATTTACAATTCCGTAAGAAAGATATATAAGTACCTTAATTACATGGAAATACAAACAAGGCACACTAGAACACACAGTATGTAATAAACATGTGAAGCTCTTACTTAGTTTGACTTTCTAACAATATAACTCATAAAATTAAGTTGTTAAAAAGCAGACTTATCTCTAATTATTTGCTTATTTGTTTAAGTAAAATAGTACTACGAAAACTTTTAACTATTTTCTATTGGAGGTGAGGTGGAAATGGGAGTAGGGGAAGTGAATCTTGACTGTATAGAAGGGGAGATGGTAGGTCTTTCACATAGTCATGGAGTTTGGTGCCTAAGTCACACTAACTGAGGCACCTTGTTTGCAGCACAGCGATGATAAATGGGCTCTGGTAGTATTAATACAAGAACACTGGATGCACTGACAGAAGAAATGATTTTAAAGCCTAGGTTTTTCAATCAGCCGTTTCATCCTGAAAGACAGTTCAGCTTCTTTGCCTTTCAATTATTTTAAAATGACCAAATTAACCTAAACAGTTTTTGACTTCCTTTTTGGCTCTCAAATGTTTGAAGTTGATGTCGCATAGGTTAGCGTTTGCATTGTTCTCCTTCCTTTTAGAAACACTTCATGAAAGTATTCATTTTCATCAGTTTTATATGGAGGAATATTTGGCATTTATAGTTTTCTTTTCTCAGAGGTTATTATTTACAGTTAAAAAGTCTGACCAGTGATAGAACATTAAAAAAAGTTTTAAAGACAATTCTGTGTAAATTTCTTAATTCTCTCTTTTTTTGGTAAAATTATTATATAATTCTACAGAGTACTTCAGCCCATAGACCCTCAAATTACCATGCCAAATCTAAGAAGCTAGTAGACCCTGTCAGAAAGTTTCCCATTATGGTCCCATTTAGAGTGAGTTTCCCCGACTTAGCAAGCATTAGATGTGATACAGTATTTTTGTATACCTAACAACCATGATTTCCATGACTGTGTGAGTTGGAATCCAAACAAAGATGAGGAGACTGTGCTGCTATTAGTCATAAATATGTGCAGTTCGCCCTCCTATGTGGAGAACTTACTGGTATTTGTACATCTTGCTTCACAGCTTTGATTCTTTTTCACCAAATAGGGTTAAACCACCTACTATTGTTGTTTTGAAGAAGATACTAGATTGTAAGCTACTTAGGAGGAAGGAACATTGCTTTTTTATTTGCAGTCTATATCATTTCATGTTAACCACCTCTGGGCACTTAAATGTTATAAATTGAATTCTTCATTATTTAGTATCTACCCTCTCCCATTGATCTAGAAATCTCCAATCAGTTGGAATTTGGTGAACAATTTATTGGTAAAAAAAAAAAAATTCATTATAAGGAATAAAAATTTCCAGTCCTGCTGAATGTGCCCCTGAGATTTCAAGAGAACCAAGCAAGAGATTTGATTTCCCCACATGGCCCTTTAAATAATGGTGACTCCTAAGCCTAAACACATACACATACACACACACAGACACACACACACACACACACACATATACAGAGAGTGAGAGAAATCCCAGCACTTTGGGAGGCTGAAGTGGACAGATCACCTGAGGTCAGAAGTTCAAGACCAGTCTGGCCAACATGGTGAAACCCCGTCTCTACTAAAAATACAAAAAATTAGCTGGGTGTGGTAATGGGCACCTGTAATCCCAGCTACTTGGGAGGCTGAGGCAGGAGAATCACTTGAACCTGGGAGGCGGAGGTTGCAGTGAGCCAAGATCATGCCACTGGACTCTAGCCTGGGCAACAACAGTGAAACGCCATCTCAAAAAAAAAAAAAAAAAAAAAAAAAAAACAGAGAGAGAGAGAGAAACACAGAGACAGAGAGAGACAGAGAGAGGGAAAGGAGGGGGAGGAACGGGTGCTTTTCTTTCTTAAATCTCGTGGGGAAAAGCCTTCAAAAATGGATAGTCTTGGAGTCTGGATATAGATGCAATCCATTCACTGATACCCTCTTAAAGGGAAAAATGCACAGAGCTAACCTGATCTTGGGATGGGGGTGGTCAGCAACCAGTGAAGCATCATTCTGGTGATGTACAATATAAACATATCCTGGGAGTGGAAGGTGCCTAGAGTAGATGGGAGCACAGGAGCCTGGAAGACAGGGGCAGGAGAGGTGATGCCTTCTTTCCCTCCTGAGCACACAGAGGCTCTTCCATACAAGAATACAATAATGCTTGTTAAATGGTAAACAACAGGTGTATCTTATCTGAATTTACACTTCAGATAACAGAAAACTCAATTATTTTTCTTTCTTTGAGAAAGATTTTCAAATATAATTATTTAGGTTTGGAATAAAATAATTTATTACTTTCCTTAAGTCTCATTAAAAATTTTGTACTGCCTCTGACTAAAGGAGAGAGAGACACAAAAAACCCTTCCAAAAGTCAGTGAATCCAGGAGCTGGTTTTTTGAAAAGATTAACAAAATAGATGGACCACTAGCCAGACTAATAAAGAACAAAAGAGAGAAGAATCAAATAGGCACAATAAAAATGATAAAGGGGAGATCACCACTGATCCCACAGAAATACAAACTACCATCAGAGAATACTGTAAATACCACTATGCAAATAAACTAGAAGATCTAAAAGAAATGGATAAATTCCTGGGCACTTACACCCTCCCAAGACTAAACCAGAAGGGTTGAGTCCCTGAATAGATCAATAACAAGTTTTGAAACTGAGGCAGTAATTAATAGCCTACCAACCAAAAAAAGACCAGGATCAGTCTGATTCATAGCCAAATTCTACCAGAGATACAAGGAGGAGCTGATACCATTCCTTCTGAAACTACTCCAAACAATAGAAAAAGAGGACTCCTCCCTAACCCATTTTATGAGGCCAGCATCATCCTGATACAAAAACCTGGCAGAGACACAACAAAAAAAGAAAATTTCAGGCCAATATCCCTGATGAATATCGATGCGAAAATCCTCAATAAAATGCTGGCAAACTGAATCCAGCAGCATATCAAAAAGCTTATCCACCACGGTCAAGTCAGCTTCATCCTTGGGATGCGAGGCTGGTTCAACATACACAAATCAATAAACATAATCAATCACATAAACAGAACCAATGACAAAAACCACATGATTATCACAATAGATGCAGAGAAGGCCTTTGACAAAATTCACCCCTTCATGCTAAAAACTCTCAATAAAGTAGGTATTGATGGAACATATTTCAAAATAATAGGAGCTGTTTATGACAAACCCACAGCCAATATCATACTGAATGGGCAAAAGCTGGAAGCATTCCCTTTGAAAGCTGGCACAAGTCAAGGATGCCCTCTCTCACCCCTCCTATTCAACATAATAATGGAATTTCTGGCCAGGGCAATCAGGCAAGAGAAGGAAATAAAGGGTATTCAAATAGGAAGAGAGGAAGTCGAATTGTCTCTGTTTGCAGATGACATGATTCTATATTTAGAAAACCCCATCGACTTAGCCCCAAATCTCCTTAAGCTGATAAGCAACTTCAGCAAAGTCTCAGAATACAAAATCAATGTGCAAAAATCACAAGCATTCCTATACACCAATAATAGACAAACAGAGAGCCAAATCATGAGTGAACTCCTATTCACAATTGCTACAAAGAGAATAAAATACCTAGGAATACAATTTACAAGGAATATGAAGGACCTCTGCAAGGAGAACTACAAACCACTGCTGAAGGAAATAAGAAAGGACACAAACAAATGGAAAAACATTCTATGTTCATGGATAGGAAGAATTAATATCATGAAAGTGGCTATACTGCCCAAAGTAATTTGTAGATTCAATGCTATCCCCATCAAGTTACCATTGACTTTCTTCACAGAAATAGAAAAAACTACTTTAAATTTCATATGGAACAAAAAGAAAAAATAGCCCATATAGCAAAGACAATCCTAAGCAAAAAGAACAAAGCTGGAGGCATCATGCTACCTGACTTCAAACTATACTCCAAGGCTACAGTAATCAAAACAGCATGGTACTGTTACCAAAACATATATATATATACATATATGTGTATACATACACACATATATATGTATACATACACACATATATGTATACATACACACATATATATGTATACATACACATATATATGTATACATATACATATATATACACACATATACATATATATGAACAGAACAGAGGCCTCAGAAATAATGCCACACATCTAGAACCATCTGATCTTTGACAAACCTGACACAAACAAGCAAAGAGGAGCAGGTACCATTCCTTCTGGAACTATTGCAAACAACAGAAAAAGAGGGACTCCTCCATAACTCATTTTATGAGGCCAGCATCATCCTGATACAAAAATCTGGCCGAGACACAACAAAAAAAGAAAATTTCAGGCCAATATCCCTGACGAACATCGATGCGAAAATCCTCAATAAAATACTGGCAATGGGGAAAGGATTCCCTGTTTAATAAATGTGTTGTGAAAACTGGCTAGCCGTATGTAGAAAACTGAAACTGGACCTCTTCCTTACAACTTATTCAAAAAGTTCACTCAAGATGGATTAAAGACTTAAACATAAGACCTAAAACCATAAAAACCATGGAAGAAAATCTAGGCAATACCATTCAGGACATAGGCATGGGCAAAGACTTCATGACTAAAACACCAAAAGCAATGGGAACCAACGCCAAAATTGACAAATGGGATCTAATTAAAGAGCTTCTGCACACAAAAGAAACTATCATCAGAGTGAACAGGCAACCTAAAGAATGGGAGAAAATTTTTGCAATCTATTCATCTGACAAAGGGCTAATATCCAGAATCTACAAGGAACTTAGAACAAATTTACAAGAAAAAAAAACCCATCCAAAAGTGGGCAAAGAATATGAACAGACACTTCTGAAAAGAAGACATTTATGTGGCCCACAGGCATATGAAAAAAAAACTCATCATCACTGGTCATTAGAGAAATGTAAATCAAAATCACAATGAGATACCATCTCATGCCAGTTAGAATGGCAATCATTAAAAAGTTAGGAAACAGATGCTGGAGAGGATGTGGAGAAATAGGAACGCTTTTACACTGTTGGTAGGAGTGTAAGTTAGTTCAACCATTGTAGAAGACAGTGTGGAGATTCTTCAAGGATCTAGAACCAGAAATACCATTTGACCCAGCAATCCCATTATTGAGTACATACCCAAAGATTATAAATCATTCTACTATAAAGACACATGCACACGTATGTTTATTGCAGCACTGTTCACAATAGCAAAGACTTGGAATCAACCCAAATGCCCATCAATGATAGACTGGATAAAGAAAATGTGGGCTGGGCGTGGTGGCTCACACCTGTAATCCCAGCACTTTGGGAGGCTGAGGCGGGTGCATCATGTGGTCAGGAGTTCAAGACCATCCTGGCTAACACAGTGAAACCCTGCCTCTACTAAAAATACAAAAATATAATTAGCCGGGCATGATGGTGGGCGCCTGTAGTCCCAGCTACTCGGGAGGCTGAGGCAGGAGAATGACGTGAACCTAGGAGGCGGAGCTTGCAGTGAGCCGAGATCGCACCACTGCACTCCAGAGTGGGGAAGAGAGCAAGACTCTGTCTCAAAAAAAAAAAAAAAAAAAAAAAAGGCACATATACACCATGGAATACCATGTAGCCATAAAAAAAGATGAGTTCATGTCCTTTGCAGGGACATCGACGAAGCTGGAAACCATCATTCTCAGCAAACTAACACAGGGACGGAAAAACAAACACCGCATGTTCTCACTCGTAAGTGGGAGTTGAACAGTGAGAACACATGGACAGAGGGAGGGAAACATCACACACTGGGACCTGTCAGGGGGTGGGGGGCTAGGGGAGGGATAGCATTGAGAGAAATACCTAATGTAGATGACTTGTTGATGGGTGCAGCAAACCACCATGGAACGTGTATACCTATGTATCAAACCTGCATGTTCTGCACATGTATCCCAGAACTTAAAGTATAATAATAAATAATAATAATAATAATAATAAAGTTTGTTCTACCTCATGTAGCACCATAGATTTTAATTGACTTTCACAATACCACACAATTGAGCTAAATATTGAGATAACTTTCTCCTCATTACCACCCCCATCCAAACAATGCATGATTCAGAATATTTTAAGATTCTCAAAACTAGTTCCTGCTATACTCATTTTGAGTCCTGATGAATTCCAGCCAAAAGCAAATGCCAAGTTTTTCCCTGTTTTTCCTTTCATTAATGTGTTACTAAATTCACTACCTTGTCAAATATCAGATGATATTCATTTTATAATAACAAAAATATATTTTCTCCGTGTGATTTAAATGGATGTTGCCTCAGTGTTTGTAAGTCTCTGGTATGTAAAATTTACGGCCATCTTGGCTTATAACATTGGCCCTTGATCCTTTTCACTTCCTCCCTAGATTTATTTGTCCTTTGCTGTTTTAACAACCGTGATGCAATCCACTGGCTTTGCTCTATTGAAATTTCCATATGTTTTCATTACTGTGTGCTAACACAGGATTTAACTTAAGATGTTAAGTAGCTTCAAATGGAAGAGTAAACTTGACTATCTAATAACGAACAGAACCATCTCTTAGATGACTTTAAATGCTTCAACTATCTTTCCTAAGTCCATTTATCTCCTCCTCTTCCTCCTTTAGGTAAACTAGGAGAAAAACAATATAGGCAAAACAGTGATAATAGTCAAAAAGTTTACATTTTGTGGAAGAACATAAAGGGATCTTTCAGTTACGGTTAATCTTTTCCTGATTCTGATCCCTGTGCTCTCTCTTGCATTGGGGCTTTTAATTATGCTCTTCCCTCTTGCATTTTCCCCTCTCAATTTCCACAATTGGTGGTGTACCTGCTCTCTTCATGGGGAAGAGTAATGACGAGAAACATCTGAGTTGCCAGATCTAAGGCTCACTTCTGTGCAATGTTTATATTTACTGGGCATTATGGTAAGTGCAGGAGGAAAAAAAGAGAACAAGAAAAACCACACAGCTCTCTCCACCACTCCCCCCACACATAAAGCTAATATTCCCGTGGGAGACATGGACCACTAAACAGACTACTGTAGTACAGTTGGTAAGAACCAAGATAGAGACGGGGGTATGATGTAAAAAGGAGAGACATCTATATAGGGAGGGAGGTAGTAGAAACTGAAGAAGGCTTCCTGGAGGAGGCGATAGCTGAGCTAAGTTTATAGGATGATTACATGTGGTTAGGAAAGTGGGGGGTTCCTGTGATTTGCATGGAATGCCTTGACCAGAGGCATACTGGCAAGAAACAACTTGATGAGTGGAATAGAGTATGGGTTGTCTTGGTTTTTTCAGCATGAAATAGAAGCTAGCTTCTAGCTTTACAAGTTGTATCCTTCACTCACTGAAGCAGAATGAACAGAACTAAGGCCAATCCTTTTTCTAACCACCCAAGATCTTAAATCCAAATTCTACAGATGAAATTCACCAATTGTCACCAACTGCAGACAAATAATACGTTTGTGTTTTATTATGACATCTGCAATAGTTTTTCTTATTTTTGGCCAAGAGCTTGTGGGTTTGGCTGGATTCAGGGTATCTGTTTGCTGTATTTTCTGAGCTCCTCTCATGTTTTTCTTACCCTCACTTTTCTGAAGCCATGCTAAGGATAGTGTTTTTGTAAAATTTCTGTTTAGATTTCTCAGTGCTCATCCGATCTTTAAAAGAGCCAAGTTTCATTTATTATGTATTTAAGATATCTTCAAATACAAATGAGGATGTGTCAGTGTCTAATTGGATTACAGACTTATCCTTAGAAAGTATAATGTAGCTTTTGGAGAATAGGCAATATAGATACATTTAGCTGAATAATTAATTAAACAACTACATAATTAAAACTATGAAATGAATAGATTCTCTACAAGAATCTGCAGTGTAGTAAAATAATGAATGTACGGCCTGAAGCCAATCAAGTTGGATTCATTTAAATATGCTGCTTCTATCGTGTACTGGAAGCAAGAAAATGTGTGAAGATAATCACAGATTAGCTTCCTCTGGAGAAACATAAACGATAACCTGGTGAAATAAATGTTTGAGCTTTTTGATTATCCCCTGGACCCTGAATCTGTATTTCCAAAATTTCTTGTCCAGTCAACCCACTGATATTCCTAGCATACCTTTGTTTACAGAAACAGCAAAGAGAAGGCCATCCCTATGATATCTCTTTGATTTATCTTTTCTGCCCCAAGGTTACTTGAGCAACAGTCTTTTCTATCTGTGTTGGCTTTGTTGAACATTTCCTTGGCATCCTTACTTTGGATAATTTAGAACTGCAGCAGTTTGGCTTTCACAATTACTGAATCCCATGAAAAAGCAGGTGACATGCTACCTTGTTAAATGTCCCTATTACAATCTGGGAGAAACAATATAGAAATTTGAGTTGTGCTGCAATTTCAAAGGAAAGAAAAATCTGCCATTTACTTTCCTTCTATGTGTTCATCTCAAGGGGTGGACCTCAAGGGGAATGTGTCAATCAAGATCTGGACTAGTTTAGAACTTTACTCACATTGTCATCACAATACAATGATATGGTCCAAAATATCTCAACTACATTTTTTTGATATAATCGGTCACATGATATTTTTAGCAATTGTATGGCAAAAGCAGTAAAAAAATGAAGATGAGAATACACACAGGGCTCTCTTTAAAAAGAACTTATAATAAGTATTACATAGTTATTGAGATAAGCCTATTGTATGGATAGCAAGCCATCTCCTGCATGAATAAATACTTGCCACCAGTGGAGAGCCAGAGATGAAAGTCATTCACACAGTTATTTGCTTATTTCCACAGCTGGAGTGTGTGTGAGCAGAGCGTGTATGCTATAGAGAAGAATCTTTTTTTTAAAAGTTGACAAAACATTCATCTTTTGTGGCGCATTGTTCAATATTCGATACATGAGTACCATGCCTTTCTTTTATGTGTGATAACAAAACCTCCCCACCATCAGACCATCAAGAATTTTGAGTTGAGAACATTTTATTTGCTCTTTTTGTAACCAGTGCAACAAATTTGCATGGTATTTAAAGTTCAGACCCAATTTCTTTATTTAAAAAATAATACTCTGTTATACTGTATTTTATGATACATAGGAGGTATTCTTGCATCAGACATGATAGGTGTTTAATAAGCAACACTGCTGGGTCAAACTGGGTTGCAAAGTAAATTCCATTATATCTACATTGAGATAATGATAAAGATACGCAATTTAGTACTAATGTTTGGAGTATGAGTCTCAAAAGATCAGAACACATAACATAAAAGTTAAATAGGCAACATCACTGGCAATTTTTTGTATGATTAAATTGCGTGGTTTTTAAATTGTTACAAGTATTTTCTTTATAAATAGCAGCATTCCTAGAGAGTCCTTGGATGATGTGTACCTGGTAGTTACAGGAGAGTTCTGGAGTTCATTAATCAAACCACCCTTGATTTCTGTTTAATCTATTTCAACAAAGGTTTATATTCAGAGTGCATTGAAGAATATTAGAATGGAAACAATAAGGCCAGGCGTGGTGGCTTGCACCTGTAATCTCAGCATTTTGAGAGACAGAAATGGGCGGATAGCTTGAGCCCAGGAGTTTGGAGTTTAAGACCAGCCTGGGTAACAGTGGTGAAACCCTGTCTTTACAAAAAAAAAAAAGAAAAAGAAAAAAAAAAAAACTGGCATGCTCCTGTAGTCCCGGCTACTTGGGAGGATGAGACAGGAAGATCACTGAGATCACACTATTAAGCTCCAGCCTTGGTGACAGAATGAGACCCTGTCTCAAAAAAAAAAAAAAAAAAAAGAAAACAATAAACTAAAAATTAGAAGGATTTGTTTTGAGATCAACAAAGGAAGACTTTTATATTTTGTGACATAATTAAAAATACAGTTTTTCTAAAAAATTATTATTGATGTATAAAAGGCAAGCAAAATCCAAGGATTTTTAACCTTGCTTTAGGAGATACAAAAGTTCTGTGTGATCATGAAAAAAAAGAGGTTGAAAAATAGCACTTATACTGACTCTAGATAAACTAAGTAACTAAATATTTATATATGTTGCTAAATAAGAAACAATTTGGCCATTTTAAGGACTGAAGTTTGTCTTACCATAAAATAATGCATGCTTATTCCTAACCATGTTAGATATATTGGGAATTCATGAGATCTCATATTTGGTATATGGACACCATAATAAATTTAGTACATATTTTTTCTCTTCCTATTCCAGAGATACTATAATAGAAGCAGTAATCAAATTCTTATATCTTTGAAACACTGTCACTTTACAAATGACAAACTTTTTATTTTCTTTTATTGATCAGCTGTAAGTTCTTATATTTCAGGCAAAAGAAAGTAAAGATAATGAACTCTAAATATATATTCTATATACAACCAAATTGACAAAATTTAAATATTGTGCTTATATTCAAAAGATAATCTTTGGGAGCATACAGCTCTAGATTTTAAAATGCAGTATTTTCTCTCAACATGCTAGAAATAGTGTAGTTTCTTCTGGCTTCTGTTGGTGCTGTTGAAAAGTAAGCACTCTAATTCTTGGCAGGAGGCATGTACATGTACTAGAAGTTTTGAATCTGGTGGTTGAAGAATGGGATGTTCGAAATCAAAATTTCCATTATGGTACCAATTTTGATAATGATAATGTCCCTAGTGTACCTTTGAGAATGGATGATTGCAGAGGAAAGGATGAATAGATCCTCATTTCAGTGTTCAAAAAGATATATTTTTACCCAAGTAGTGAATGAAATATGGTGTTCTTACAGACCCTAAAATTTTGAAAAGAATTTTTCCCTGTACATTGAGAAGATCTAGCCAACATACCATGTTCAGTATTATTTACAGCCTTCTGCTTCAATATCAACTAATGTTTTTAATTAGCTTTATTGTAAACTGAAGCCAGCTAATCATAGATTCTTGACTGGTGACTGACTTGATATTTTGTTGCCCACTAAGCTTTGGTGTGTAAGTGTGACATAGGCATTCATTGCTGAAGAGCAATGGAAATGAAATTCTCCCCTGATGACTTGAAAGTGTGGTATGAGTACTGGCTTCACTAATAAGTATCAAATGTTATCATAATATCTAATCCTATACGCTTTTTCTGAAGTTTTTTAAAATTGTGGTTCCATGACCTTGTTCCTTTCCCCTCCATCCTAAATACAGTTTCTTCACAGTCTCTCTGCCTTGCTTCTGATAATACATGGTTTCAGAAAAGTGTGTTATTGACTCATTGGCACTAAAGTATGCTTGGTATTTGAATTTTAACAGATTTTAAGACAAAAGAGTGAACCTTTCTGACACGTAAGAAATAACATTTAGTAAGACCTTTTGTAACTCCTAAAATAATATATCAGTTTGTGACCTGCTATGTAAATAGGTAAAGTTGACTAAAAGTGATCAGAAGAAATTCAGAAATATATTTGTTCAAAGTGTATATTATGTGTACATACTTATGCTTTAATGTATGTTTGTAGACACATACACTTTATAAAACTTTAGAAGAAGAGAAGAATCAATAGGTAGTAAACTAGAAAGCCACAGTAGCCACATTTATGATTTGGAGTTTGATGTATAATTTTTTTTAATTTAACAAAGATTATATGTCTCAGAAGCCACTGAAAAAAATAAGATGTCAAAATAAAATTCTTAGAAATTCAGATACACTAATCAAAATAAAATTCTTAGAAATTCGGATACACTAATGGATTTTGATTTAAAAAAAGACATTTTGGATCAAATGAATAATAAAAATGCTACCTTGATTAATGGTTTTATTAATTGAGCTTCACCTGATATGCATTTGCTTAGAATTTAACTATTATTTTTTCTTTTTTTTTTCCAGTGTTAAAGAACCCAGTATGTAAATTATATAGATTTCCCACATCTGACAATAAGTGGATGCGAATTCGAGAGCAGATGTCAGAGAGCATTCTTTCCTTTCATATTCCTAAGGAATTGATTTCCCTTCACATTAAAGAAGATTTGTGCAGGTAAGAGAAAATAACTATTGTCTCTCATATTAATTATTTTATACCATTTAAAAATTTTTAATTGACAAATTATATATAATCTGTGCAACATTTTGAAATATGTATGCATTGTGAAATAGCTAAACCGAGCCAGTTAACATTTGCCTTACCTCACATACTTATCAATTATTATTTTTTCTCTAGAACATTTTTTCTAAAGGCATAATGATAACATAGAAATCTAGACCTGAACTGTCCCCTATGGTGGCCACTAGTCCCATGTAACTATTGATTACTTGAGATATGACTAGTCCAAAATGAAATGTTCTATCAGTGTAAGATACACACCAGGTCTTTAATTCTTAGCCACGCTTGCAGATGATTTAATAACAAAATGTTAACTTGGATATATTGGGGTTATATAAAATATATTATTAAAGTTAACCTCACCTGCTTTTTTATTTAAACTTTTAAAATATGGCTACTAGAAAATTTAACATTACATATATTACTTTCATCTGTGGTTTGAGCTATATTTCTGTGGATACCTTGGTATCTGGCCAATAATTTGAGCTTTGATCTTGTAATAATTCTTGTGTCTTTTCCTCAACTGCTTATGGTTGCTGTTTCTGGAAGTAATTCCTATTTGACTCTCCTTTGGACTTCTCATTTGTAGCGAGACTTTCAGAAATTTATTAGTCTAAAAACTACTGGAGATGACTGAATAAAACATGCCATGCTAATGGACAGTATTGTACAACAAAATTAAATCAGTTGCTATAATAAGGTAGAAGGATTTCAAAGCTGATTGGTTGATAAGAGTATCTCTGGACCATGACTAATCAATTTGTTTCTCTGCCTTTTAAACAAACCTGTAATAACATTAAAAATGCTGAATGCTACCTTATATAAAATACTGTTAAGGTTCTAAATCTCATTAAATTAGCAACTTTTAAAGCATTAACACTTTTTAATTGCTGAAATCTACAGCAGAGTGTGAAATTTCTAGCAATTGGGTTCCTGCCTTATGCTCACATTAGTACACATAGTTATTTAATAGTATTTTACTCTTTTGGTCAACTCTGAAGCCCGTAGGGATTCCATATTGACCTAAGCCAGTGAGGACACCATAGACAGGGCAGGTAAAATTGGCAACTATTAACAAAATTGGTTAGAGGAGGCATGACTGCAGAAATATGAAAACAGAACCCCAATTTCAGGGAAATTAGACAGGAAACTGGATTATTAAAATATGATCTGCATCTAGGGAAATAAAGACTAAAAATGAGACAGAAAGGTGAATATTTGAGAGTAGCAGAGTGAGGATAATAAAGCCAGAGAAATCAGACAACATGTATGGACTCAGGCAAAGAGAAGCTATGACATGTTCAGGAATCTAAGCACACTACGTAAGAGCCAACTGCAAGAAGAAGTTAAGAAGCCAAGTTATCCTGAAGTGGGTTTTCAACATTATCCCTACCTAATACTATTAGGCAATAGACACGGTAATGTAGGCAATAGACGAAACACATTACCTGGAAGGATAAAGCAAGCTTATGTATTACAGTAGAAGCACAAGGAATTTGGATTTTGGAAGTCATATAAGAGTCATTATGCTCAACATGGTTGCTTTCTAGACCAGTGGACACCAAGAACCACTCTTACTAGAGCCATGTAATGATCACCGTTTTATCCTGAAGGGTTGAAGACAGTAGCTAGTCCTCACAGGAGTTATGTAGAATAAGGAAAGACTCTCAGTAGACAAGCATGAGATTCCAGGCAGGACCTGAGAAACACAGAAGAGGAGTTGCCAGATGAAGCAGACTTAATAATTTAGGACTAGGTCTTACCCTTTAAATGGCTCCAGAATAGCTATATCTAGCGTAACCAAAACTAGATTTCTAATTACAGTTAACAATGATTTATTCTATAATTCCAAATACTTAGAAGAATTGTGATGTTCACCACACAAAGAAAAGATGAATTTTTGAGGTGATGAATATCCCAGTTACTGTGACTTACACATCATATACAAGTATCAAAATATCACATGTACCCCCAAAATATATACAACTATGATATAGCAATAAAAAATAAGATAAATGAAATAAAATGTCTGTGAAGACATAGACAATATAAAATAATGACATGTTGGCCGGGCGCGGTGGCTCACGCCTGTAATCCCAGCACTTTGGGAGGCCAAGGCAGGTGGATCACAAGGTCAGGAGATCGAGACCATCCTGGCTAACACAGTGAAACTTCATCTGTACTAAAAATACAAAAACAAAATTATCCAGGCATGGTGGTGGGTGACTGTAGTCCCAGCTACTCGGGAGGCTGAGGTGGAAGAATGGTGTGAACCTGGGAGGCGGAGCTTGCAGTGAGGTGAGATCACGCCACTGCACTCCAGCCTCGGCGACAGAGCGAGACTCCGTCTCAAAAAAATAAATAAATAATGACATGTCATAAAACACTGAAATTCATCAATATATATTCATTAACATAATATATTATTATACTATATATAGTATTTAACATAATAACTAATTTTAGCCTAATATTTTTGGGTTGAAAATCTTAGTTGATGGATCATTAACACCACTTCATTTAAAAATTCAACAAGCTAGGAAACGAAAGAGTAAAGATAAAGACTCCGTCTTGTGCCCCTATCTTGGGTCTTCAGTTTAGAAACCTCTTAAAGGATGAGCCGCTGTCTTTCTACTGCTTGTCTGCTACTTTTGAGTCCTTCACGGTGCTATCTTCAAAGTCCACCTCTATTTTCACTAATACTCCTCTGTCTCCATTCATTGATAGCAAATCAAGGGAGAAAGAATGAGTAGGGATTTGGGAGAAAGAAACTAATAAACTGTTGAATTTTTGTAGGCATAGCCACTGTCATTACTGTTGTTGTTATTTTAACACATCAAAGTATTATCCACCTACCCTCTTCTCTTTATGGCTTTCTCTGTATCTCTTTTGTTGTTTCCATATGCTTCCCAGCAAAACATTTGCTAACACATGGAAGGGGCTGGTGGGCACTTTTGGGAAAGACAAATAAACACTGCCTCCCAATATGAAGTTCCATTGCCAGAGATAAAATTAGAAACTGGAATTGTTCAAAGAAGAAAATTACATTTTAATTCTACAAAAACAAAAGATATAAAAGCCTGATAGATTCCAAAAATTCACCAGGGTCTATGATGACCAGGCTGTATAGTTTTGGCTTTCTCCAATACGTTTTCTGTATAAATCTATCATTAGAATTTATTTAAAAATTCAACAATTAATGTTTAACATTTTATAACAAAAAGGAGATTTTTAAAATTCATCCTGGAGACTCAAAGGGGAAATGGGAAAAGCTTGTAGGAAAATTGGCCAGCTGTCTCAGTAGAGTGTAAGAAGATACAGTTATTGTAAAACAGAATAAGAAATCTATACAAAGAGAACCATCTAAAGAAAAAAGGTCATGAAGAAAAGCGTAATGCACTAAATAATGAAATTTTAAAATGCAGTGGCCACATTAAATCCACAGAGCCAGCAGAAAAAGATTTAACACTAAGAAATCATGTCTGTAATGTGGAAGACAAACACGATACGCTCTTCCTAAATGCTAAAGAAGGGTGTAAAAAAGTTCAAATGGATGAGAGAAAAGATGTTAGATGTGCAGGACAAAGAGCTGGACATTGCTAAATAATTTTAAGTGTTCTTGGGGGAAGAACAGTTAGTGCAAAACCTTGATAAAAAGCATTAAAAAGATTACTGAGTCTACAGTTTTGTTTTTTCTTTTACATGCTAAAATCAGGCTACCATTATACTTCCCTGTAGAACCCAATGGAACAGTATCTACTGATTTCTGAGAGAAAAAGGCAGTGGCTTTACATTATTATATAGGGTTAGGTTATAAATTTTTTATGGATGAAGCCGATGTACTTACATATGCAAGAGCTCAGAAACCATTACACACCAAACATTCTTGAAAATCCTACTTGAAGATATATCCTATCCAACTGAGAAAATAGTTTAAGAATTACATTTGTAATATAATATAAAAATTAAATTATATTATGATATAAAATTAATATACTATAATATAAGAATTAAATTAGGCATGTTAAGAATGGGAAATTGTCCTGTAAAAGAACCTGAAGCATTCTTCTTGGTGTAATCTCCAGGGCAAAGGTTTGCTCTGAAGTTTTTTTCTCAGCTGCTCTTCCACTATCTCTACTCAGATCCCAGAAAGTGTTTTATTTGTACCAACTTCCCTCCCAGTCTCACAGTTCAGATAGACTCTTACCTTGTTTAATGAAAATGACAGGTGCTTTAGTACCATTATGTTTCAATAGTTGCAAAGAGTGCAAACCATTCATTTATATGCTTGGAAATCCAAACTGGAAGAACCACTAAGCAAAAATTTTGCTTGTTTTTTTCTCCATAAAGACAGAAGTAGTGCCTGAGAAACTTTATGTTACAGTCATTTACATTGCTAAAGACACAAAATAACTATTTTCTGAAATTTTAACATAAATATTATCTAAATTGTGACTTTTTTGGTGAAGAGCAGTAAACCAATGAGTAGCAGATACGAACTGTGTCTAAGTCCCTTTCATATATTGTTCTGTATAGGACCTGTGGGAATACACATACACACACACACACATATACAGACACACACATGCATACCTGAGAGATATTGTGCACTCAGTTTCAGACCACATTCATCAATGATAGCCACTGTCATCAATGATCTTAGCTAGATCTTCTGGATAACTTGCTGCAGATCCTCCATCAGCGCTTGCTGCTTCACCTTGTACTTTTATGTTATGAGGAGGGCTTCTTTCCTTAAACTTCATGAACCAATGTCTGTCAGCTTCAAATTTTCTTCTTTGGCTTACTCACCTCTCTCAGCCTTTATAGAATTGAAGAGAGTTAGGACTTTGCTCTGGATTAGAATTTGGCTTAAGGGAATGTTGTGGCTGGTTTGATCTTCTATCCAGAAAACTCAAAACTTTCTCCACATCAGCAATAAAGCTGTTTTGCTTTCTTATTATTTGTGTATTCACTGGGTAGCAATTTTAATTTCCTTCAAAAACTTTTTCTTTGCATTCACAACTTGGCTGTTTTGCGCAAGAGGCCTAACTTTCAGCCTTTCTTGACTTTTGACATGCCTTCCTCACTTTAATCATTTCTAGCTTTTGATTTAAAGTGAGAGACATGTGGGCCATTGTAGGGTTATAGATTGGCCTAACTTTTATATTTTTGTGTTTCATGGAATAGTGAGGCCCAAGGTGAAGAGGGAGGGAGATGGTGGAATGTCTGATCAGTTGGAACAGTCTGAACACACAACATTTATTGACTAAGTTCACCGTCTTTTAGGTGTGGTTCATGGCACTCCAAAATAATTACAATAGTAATATCAAAGATCACTGATCACAGGTCGCCATGACTGATATACTAGTGAAAACATTGAAAACATTGCAACAGTTCTAAAATGTGACACAGAGACAGGAAGTAAGCACATGCTGTTGGAAAAATGGAGCTGGTAGACCTTCACGAAGGATTGCCACCAATCTTCAATTTGTAAAAACAAACAAAAAAACACAGTATCTGTGAAGAGCAATAAAGCCAAGCACAGTAAAACACAATAAATATATATGTAAAATATATGATTTTTAACAAAAAATTAGTAAATACAATATGAACTCATTCATGCCCTACATGAGGGGTAAGCAAAAACTTTTTCTTAAAGGGCAAGATAGTAAATATTTTTGTCTTTGCAAGGCATGTGATCTCTGTCCTTACTGCTTAGCTCTGCCATTGTAATACAACAGCACTCATCGACAATATTTGCATGATTAATTGTAGCTGTTTCAATAAAACTTTATTGACAAAAGCAGGCCTGTCTTTTTAATTACCAAGATGATGAATTTGTAACCATAGTCAATCCTTGACTTCTATGAAGTCAGGATTTTTAAAATCCTACACTTTTTTTTATAATAACTTGACCCTTTACCTCTTTTTTAAATCCCGATTTGAAACATTTATGTATAAGCTGATGAATAAACAATTGTGAGTTGGTGTGTTGCCATCTCTCTATAGAAGTGTTTAGACAATTATTTGAATATTTTCTTACATAACGGTCTCTACTTTTCCAAGGGAGTGGAAAAGGGAGAATTTAAAAGGCTGCTATGATTGATATCAATTATTTCACCTCACAGATAAAGATTTCTTGAATTTTTACTGTGGATTTACTTGTGAAGGAAAATGGCAAAGGAATAGAATTAAGAAAATGTTATATAGAAACGTCTAAATATATAGTCAAACTATATATTACAAACAAGGTATTATTAGTGGTTTCATAATTTTTTTAAATCAGCGAGAATGAAATCCCACTCATAACATTAAAGTATATTATTAACTTTCACACATCTAAAGTTGGTGTATACCTGAAAGCATAAGTCCGTGTGAGTCTTGTTTGCAGAAATCACGTATATGTGCATTGTTTGCTTATTTGTGTAAAGCATACACATTTGTAAAATTGAGGAGAATGGAGGAAGTTATTCTTTGCAGCCAATCCTGACATTGAGTGGAAATGTTGGCAGGGACATAACGGCGCAGCAACTGCTTTTGCATCACTTGCACATAGTGTCTGTCTTGCCTGCAGCTGCCATCTAAAAACACACTTGCTATTAGTCTCTTAGTCTCACAGTTAGTGTGACATTTGGACTCAACATGAACTGTTTTTATTAAATTTGAGATGGTACATACACAAAGTCTCAGGGTTGTGATAGACTTTAAATCCTTTGGGGGCTCCCTTCGATTGGCTTAAGCATTAACACCTTCTGAATTCAAGTTTGAAACATAGCAGTTTTTGAATTGGCAGTGAAGTGTTCTCATAACACTATACTTTTTTAATATTATGGTTTAGTTCCAAAAAAATTCCCAAGGAGGAAATGTTAGATATCTCTCAAGTTGTTTACTGCTGTGAAGAAAGGCTCATATGGGGGCTTAGTAATTTTCTGATTCTTTGCTCCTGCAGCCACAGTTACAGATATATAAAATGTATATTGAGTTTTTGCCATGAAAATAATACATGCTCACTATGTGAAATAGTAAAAATATAGAAAATTTATAAAAGATAAAAGATAAAATCACTTCAAATGCACACCAAGGAAGGCAATTTTGTTTTTCTTTTCTTTTCTTTTTTTTTATTTCTTTCTTTTTTTTTTTTTTTTGAGGTGGATTTTCACTACTGTTGCCCAGGCTGGAGTGCAATGGTGTGGTCTCGGCTCACCAAAACCTCGCCTCCTGGGTTCAAGTGTTTCTCCTACCTCAATCTCCAAGTAGCTGGAATTACAGGCAAGCGCCACCATGCGCAGATAATTTTGTATTTTTAGTGGAGATGGAGTTTCTCCATGTTGGTCAGGCTGTTCTCGAACTCCCCACCTCAGGTGATCCACCTGCCTCAGCCTCCCAAAGTGCTGGGATTACAGATGTGAGCCACCGCTCCCGGCCTTGTTTTTATTTTCTATGTCTACTGTCATCTTCATGAGCCTTGCTGTGGTAGAGAGAGGTTTGTTTCCTGTGACCATCACTCTCTCTTATCATCCTTAATTTTTCCTGCACATCTGAGTTATATTAGGCATACATCTGTGATTCTTTGTATAATGTTAAATAAAACTGTAGGCTACTAATCAGTTAAAAATATTTTAATTTAATACATTAAAAAGACTAGAAGGAAGTATACTAACATATGAACAATGGTTATTTCTTGGTGATGGATTTAGAGTAGTAATTTGTTTCACAGAAAAATAAAATGAATACACGAACCCTTACAAGTAGCCTAGGCTATTTAGACTTGCCAGTTAGTGGTACCTTGGTTTCTTCTAGTTTAAATAGCTTACTTCCCATCTAAATATCAAAGTCTATTCAAAATTTAGCTTCCCCTCAGGCTTGGTTTAAAAAGTTTGGATGACTCTATCTTTTTAGAAAAATTAGCAGTAATTTAGAATTTTACTTTCCTTCTTCCCTATCCCCCAAAAAATATACACGTAAATGAGGTCGGCTTACTATGTCTTCATAGCATCAGTAACAAAGGGATTCTTGATTCCTTGTAGTATCCTTTGGATGCCTAGGGGTTTCTATTATGGGATGACTGATAATCATGGAGATGCATTAGCTTCATCTGGCTTTTGAGTGATATTCTGGCATCTCTATTGGTACTTCCTTGCATCTGATCTTGAGGTGCCTGCACTTGAGAGTTGCTTGGTCCTGATCATATGCCTCTATCAAAACACTGGCATTTTCAGGACTTCCATAAGCCCTCAATGGGATGTGTATAATCTTTTAGATTTCTTATACACCATTCACCGGCCATGTGGGAAGCAGGGCGGTATTCATCTACCTACCACCTTCCACTATCAGTACCACAAATGGCTTATCTATCATCTTGAATAAGGCACCATTGTCAAAGCCTTATATACTTCATGTATTAATAGTGCTGTATATTCTATATAGGAATCTAAATACTTTATTGAAAATCACACTATGCTTCATTTTATAACTTTATTTTTCCCTGTGTATCACGTATATTCTGACATCCTTCACAAATGGTTCCCTACAATATGATTTGTAATGGTTATATGATGTTCTGTCATAGAACTGCTCCATAAGGGAAATATAAATTGTTGCTTAAATTTATATTATACATCAATATATATTAAACATATTATATAAATAATTTAAATGTAGAAAACCTCATAAATACATATTCATGTACATCTTCAGTATTCTCTAGGTTTAAATACAATAAGTGAAATTACTGAGACAAAGTGTGTATGTATTTTAGGGCCTTGGTTTTATATTTCAGCTTGCCTCTAAAAAGTTTGCATCAATTTTACTTCCATCAATTACATAGGCAAAACTTAAACTCTTATTACTTTTTAAAATTATAGTTTTTGATTACCTGTGTGGTTGAACATTTATCTATATATTTATTACAAATATCCACACAAATACACATAAATGCTTATGTGGAAACTGGGATATTCCTATTTTTCCTTTTGATTTACAAGAGCTACTTGTATATTTAGTATATATTCAGTATATATTTCATGATATATATTTTTCAAATATTATCTCTAATTGTATATTTAAATTTTATTTTTATTATAAAATTACATGTGTATTTTTTCTATTGTACTTAGAAAGTTTAACTTTATTCTGTGATCAGTTCAATATTAAACAGTAAACATGTTAGTTATTTGGAATTTATTAGTTAGCATGTTGTAAAAGTAGATGTCATTTAGTGCATTTTCATTTCTTTCTCACCTCCTTATAATACTGCCAACTTTTTATGTCTCCTCACTATCTTCACCAAAGTAATTAAGAAAATTAAACAGTGACAACAGCAACAAAAGTACTTTTAAAAGAACTGATAGCTTTGGATATTCATTTTTTACATTTAAGTATATGGTCTGCTCAAGACTTCTTTTCTACATACAATGTGCTTTTATAGTTTTGTTCCTATAGATTTTGCATTTTTTTAAAAAAGTAATTGATTTGTATTGATCTTTTAAAAAAATTCTTATGGATTTATCAATTCCACATTTCCTGTTGTCTTAATTTTTTCTTTTTATCTTCATTATCTTTAATCTTTTTTAAAATACAGACTTCCTGCATGGACTGCATGCTGCTTATATTTCTATTCTGTCTGTTTAAATGAAGAAACTGTTTAAAAACTATGTGATAAAAAAAAATTTATGATGAGCAGATCTTAGATCACATACACAAACCTTGACGTGCATGCTTCCATTTTTAGTATTTTTGAAAGTCTTTAATTTTAGTTTTATTCCATCCTTGACCAAATGTTATTCAGAAAATTTTCTTTTTGAAGATGTTAGAAATTTTGCTTTTACCCTTGGTTTAAAATTTTTAAGTATATTCTGTTTTTCTATTTAGTTTTTCTTGAAACATACTGTTTAATTTTTTTTTAGATAGAGTCTCCCTCTGTTGCCCAGGCTGGAGTGTAGTGGTGTGATCTTGGCTCACTGCAACCTCTGCCTCCTGGGTTCAAGCAATTCCCCTGCCTCAGCCTCCCAGGTAGCTGGGATTACAGGTACCCACCACCATGCCCAGCTAATTTTTGTTTTAGTAGAGACAAGGTTTCGTCATGTTGGCCAGGCTGGTCTCAAACTCCTGACCTCAAGTGATCTACCTGCCTTGACCTCCCAAAGTGCTGGGATTACAGGTGTGAGTTACCATGCCTGGCCTAATTTTTTCAAATTTTTCATGAATACATGAAAATGTATTGCATTCTATATCTGAGATGTAAAAAGCTGTAATAACTTTCATTAACTTAAAATTATCGATTATATTTTTAATGTTCTTTCTTCATCTCTTTTTTTGTTACTTATACTGTCAGAAGTTAAAAGGGCTATATGATAAAAATCACGCAATGACAGCTTTATTATTAAATCCAGTGTGCACTCCTTACCCCTCATATTTTTGGCATCCCAGCAGCATTCAACTGCTTCTTGGAAACAATCTTCCATCAGATGCTGTGGCTGCGCATTCTCCTGGTAGTAAGATGACCTCCCTTGCTATGCCTTCTGTGTCTATCCATCCCTTACAGACTGGTGTTTCTTCATGCTTGGTTCTAAGTATCCCAGCTCTCCCGCTCCATTTGCCCTTTGTAATCAGTTGCATCCACTGCCATGGAGCTCATCATTACCTACATGCTGTTGTTTTCTAAATCCTCCAACTCTCACTTGTATTCTGTGCTCTAGATGCCACTACACAACCACTTGCCGAATGTTTGTTTGTTTATCTTGCAGTTAGCTCCAACTCAATGTGTCTAAAGCTTATCTCTTTCCTTTCAAATTCATTCTTCCTCAATTAGTTCCTATCTCAGTTCATAATACTACCCTCTGCCTACCCAACAGTTCAGTGTAGGAGTGTAGAACATGTCCTTTTGTTTTTATTTAACTACATGTAACCACATTCTACTTTATCAATTTCTAATTCTAATTCCACAATTTATCCCAAGCCCATTTAATTTTTATATCTGCTGTTCCCCATACTCATATTACACTACATCGTTTCTTTCCTATAATAATGCAACCATCTACTAATGGTTTTTCTGTCTACAACTTTACTCTTTTCGTTAGAATTCATGACTCATGTTGCAGGCACACAAAATCTGATTGAAAATGTTATAAAATGCAGATTTACAGTAGGAGTTTTCTGGAGACAGCTTTGATATTTAACCTCTTAAGAATTATATTGGAATTATCTTTTAGGAAGGGAAGAGTGGGCAAATAATATTAGCTCTAAAGCACTGAATATAACATCTTCTTTTTGAGAAGTTTAATAAATTATTCCATAATCATGATGTGTAAGGGACTAACTATCAAAAAACAACCTCTTTGATCTAGCATAATTGAGAAACGGGAGAAATGGCAGCTGGTTTATTGTGGAGTAATTATGGGTGCAAGGAAGAGAGCAACAGCAACAGTTTCTCTATGTTGAAAACAGCATAGAGATCCTATGTGTATTTAAGGTCTGTGTGTGTGTGTGTACTTATATGTGAGTGTGTTTGTTTGTATTCATAGTGCTTCAAACTTTATAGTCCTTCAAGCTTGGGTTGAGTGCAGACAAGTTATGTAGGTCTTGCCAAACTACCACCAGTAAAACTTTTACAGTATGTTTTAATGTTGCCATATATTTTGTTTATGTTGAGTATTTTCTTCAAATTTTCTACTATTTCAAAGGTTTGCTGTGCTCAGCCTACATTGAAATATGTTAGTTACTAGATAAAATGATGGGACATGTATAACTTAAACTCCATGACAGCTACAAATGTTTTGTTATATCATGTGCACCTTTATATGTTCAGATGAGAGACTGTGGTAGCCACAAAATATTGGCTTTATCAAAAAAGTATAAATTCCTAGGCCTAAAATAGTGTTAGAAAACCTATCATGAGCACAAAATGTTTTAAAGTAACACCTAGAAATATTTCAGTGGAAATGAACCTCATAACCAATAAAAGTTCCCAGGAGAAAATTAATTTGATCTATGTCATATTTTTTTTCTCTTTTTCTCCTGCCCCCTTTCATTCCTATATAGAATTTTCATCATTAATTCAATAAATGGGAAGTGAGGTGGGAGGATCTTTCTAGCATATCATACAAGGACTTTAGAGGAAAGGATACAAATATTCCAAACAATGAACTTAAAGCCTTTCTTAAATTGCATAATATATATATATATTTATATATATACTTATACATATATATATATTTGTGTGTATATTAGGGTTCTCTAGAGGGACAGAACTAATAGGAATATGTATATATGAAATGGAGTTTATTAAGGAGAATTGACACACATGATCACAAGTGAAGTCCCACAATAGGCTGTCTGCAAATTGAGGAGCAAGGAAGCCTTTAGTGGCTCAGTCCCAGCCCCAAAACCTCAAAAGTAGGGGAGATAATAGTGCAGCCTTCAGCCTGTGGCCAAAGGCCAGAGAGCCCCTGGCAGACCACTGGTGTAAGTCCAAGAGTCAAAAGCCAAATAAATTGAAGTCTGATGTTCGAGAGCAGGAAACATCCAGCATGGAAGAAAGATGAAGGCTGGAAGACTCAGAAACTCAGTAGCTTCTTCCACCTTCTTCTGCCTGCTTTTTCCAGCTACTTTGGCAGCCGATTGGATGGTGCCCACCCACATTATGGGTGGATCTTCCTCTCTCAGCCCAGAGACTCAAATGTTATCTCTTCTGGAAACAGCCAGAAACACCCAGATACACCCAGAAACAATACTTTGCATCCTTCAATCCAATCAAGTTGACACTTAATGTTAACTGTCACTTTAGTATAAAAAACACAGCCAAGTTTGGGACATATAAACTTTAAATATAACATTTTATGGGCCAGTTCTTTGAGAGAATACACACACCTTATCTTAGATATCGCGGTTTGCAAATGTTGTATGTATACTAGATTCATGGTGATAAAATATTTTTTCAGTGATAAACATATACATTTTGTTTAGCACTAAACACTTCAGATATTCTGTATTCTATATTTTAAAGCTATATTTTAGAACAGTGATAAATATATCTATGTATGTATCTATATCCTAAATCTATATTTTGATCATTTCATATTATTATATATGAAGAAGATGGCCGATAAGAGTCTTTAAAATCCCAGCTTTGAAGTCCTAGTTGCTGCACAAGGAAATATGTTAAAGAGACACATTCTCTGTGTTAACTTAAATGTTTTCATATAATGTAGAATTGGTTTTCTAAGCAGTAAAGCTATTCTGAGAGACAGAAGATATTTTATTTTCTGATTCTATATCTTAAAACATTTTGTGACTATAATTTAAACAATGGTTCATTTTATTTCAAAATGATAGCACTTCAAGAATACCTTTTAAAAATATTAAAAATATATATTAAAAACTCCAAATTAAATTCAGATTTATTTAGGTGAATTCTATATCAAAAACATCTTCATTATGCAAAACATAGTAGGATTATATTACATAGTGACCCAGACTCTCCATTTAGCATGATTTGACATTCTAAGATTTAATTTATGTATTTTGTCAAAATACATTTATCATCAGACAAGGGTTCCCCTTCACTTGGCCTACAAGGTAGGCACGATTTTATATCTAGCTATTTCTCCAGCCTCGCCTTGTGTCTTGATTTTTTTTGGCATGGCTGAAGCACGTGCATTTTGGGATGTCTGTTGGCATTTGAATACTTAGGTAAAACAAATGCACAGTGAAAATCTTTACTGACTTTAAAGAAACATTGATTAGTGGGAAAAGCAATAGGGAGCAGCTACTCTGTTTATTCTCATATATATCAAATAAACTTCGTAGATGTGTTTGTAGTTTTCTGTCTCTTCCTCTGTTTCTCTTTCTTTCTTGCTGTCTCTAAGAACAAAGAACTAAGGATCCAAAAAAAATGCATTAAAGATATCACACCAGGGCTCTACCATTGACTCACACCTGATTAATATTATTTCTTCTGTTCATTCTTCTTTATGCAATGTTGATGCACAATTAGAATACCATGTGGTATGGTATTCATCATGTAAAGTATGTTTGCCCTACCAACTCCTAGTATTGAGGGCAGATGCTGTGTGTCATTAAGTTCATTGTTATGGATTCTTGGTATCACTTAATGAGAGGTCCTGTAGAGCACTTAGTGTCACCAAGCTGGTGATAGAAATACGTGTTTTATTCTTCTATTTGGATATTAAAATATCCCCACAGGAAAGAATAAGGCAAAACTCATTTAGAAGCACATTTTTTTCAATTGTGCCAAGATTTTTGTATTTCAAGTGAATGGAGGAGGGAAAAGTGTATGGAAATGACAAAAGTACAGAATGAGAATAAATATAAACCTCACTCAAAATATATATCTACTACTTGGCACATAGTTGAAATTTATAGAACACTATTTAATCTCTCAATTTCCTGATATTTATTTTATTTTTTGGTTATACCACTATCATTTGTCTGGCAGAGCTACTATAGTAATTGAGTGATCAAGAGAGTCTAGCACTTATGACTATAGTGTGTGTGTGTGTGTGTGTGCATGCACATATGTGTGGAACAGCCCTGGGTTTGAAACCTAGCTTCCCCAAAGCCACTTAATAGCTATATGACATGGCCCAATTTACCTAGCCGCTCTAATTTTCAGTTTCCTCAGCTGTAGAAAAGAGACTAACTACTATATGCACATGGTTATTGCGAGGTTTAAAATAAACTATTGATTTAAAAAATGTGGTTCACAGATTCATATGCCTTTAAAATGTGGAAACCATGCCTAACATTTATGTAAAGAACCATATACATGGTAAAACAATGTATCAGAGCTACTATGATAGTTCTTTTGCATTTCAGCTGAAAGTTGGTTCTGTCTCAGATACAAATCTGAGTCTGTGATTTATTTTAGTCTCCTCTGGCTTACAAACCTAGCACACTTCATAGATATGCTGACTATACTATTCCACGAATTCTCAATGGACGGAAGAGCAGACAGGGCATGCCGTCCGTCCAGAAAGCTGGTGTGTTTGGAGCTGAGACACTGATTTCGGAATAATACTCAGGCTTCAGATTAGTTAGGAGCTGCTGAGCAACATAAAAATAATTCCTCAATTTTGTTATTTGTATTATTCTTGGAATTTAGCACAATACCTAACATATAATAAGCACTCAATAATATATTTTCCCTAAGAACAATTGAAATTGTTAGCACAGGGCAACATGATTACATTTAGAAAATGGGAGAGAAGTGTACAGGGAAAATCAAGTTAGGAGATACTATGGGTGCCTAGGCTTTTTGACGATGGTGGCTTAGACCAGGGTAGTCATGTACATAAATTTCAGCTTTTGTAAGGAACTAAATCAACAGAACTTGGTGATGGATTACATTTAGAAGGTAAATGTCAAGGATGACTCAAGCATTCTGGCCTGCATAACTGAATAGATAAGTATAATTCATTGGTGTAAGAAATAGTGGGTAAGGGCTGGGCATGGTGGCTCATGCCTATAATCCCAGCACTTTGGGAGGCCTAGGCAGGTGAATTACCTGAGGCCAGGAGTTCAAGACCAGCTTGGCTAACATGGTGAAACCCTGTCTCTACTAAAACTATAAAAATTAGCTGGGTGTGGTGGCACCCACCTGTAATCCTGGCTACTTGGGAGGCTGAGCCAGGAGAATGGCTTGAGCCCAGGAGGCAGAGGTTGCAGTGAGGCAAGATCGTGCCATTGTACTCCAGCCTGGGTGACAGAGTGAGGCTCCATCTCAAAAAAACAAAAATAAAAACAAGAAAAGAAATAGTGGATAAGCACCAGGTTAAGAAGGAAAGGACCTCATTGACTCTTAGTTGAATCATCTATAACTGAACTATCCCATACCGTAGTCATTTGCCACATGTGGCTATTTAAACTTATTTTAATTTTTAAAAATTAAATACAATTAAACATTTAGTTTCTCAGTCACCTGCTTACATCTTAAGTACCGAACAGCTACATGTGGCTAGTACCTATCATACTAGGTAGCACAGATATAGAACATTTCCAACATCAAGAAGACTTCTACTGGTCAAGACTGATCTAGGGTAAATAGCTGCAGCATCTGTAATTTATTTAAAAAGAGCTATAATAACATCAAAAAAACCTCCTTTCTTATGGCCCATTGGAATTTAATGTGAAAAAGAAAAAGGCTGGCATCATACTATCTACTCAATCCTTGTGGGAAAGATAGAAATTTGGTGTTTGTTTTGTTTTGTGTTTTCCTCAGATTGGTAATGTCAAGATAGATGTTCTCTGCTAAGGTTTCTAGTGGGAGAGGGATTGTGTTATATTTCTTTTTTTTTTTTTTTTTTTGAGAAGGAGTCTTGCTCTGTCACCCAGGCTGGAGTGCAGTGGTGCAGTCTTGGCTCACTACTCCCGGGTTCACACCATTCTCCTGCCTCAGTCTCCCGAATAGCTGGGACTACAGGTGCCTGCCACCAAGCCTGGCTAATTTTTTGTATTTTTTAGTAGAGACAGGGTTTCACCATGTTAGCCAGGATGGTCTCGATCTCCTGACCTCGTGATCCACTCGCCTCGGCCTCCCAAAGTTCTGGGATTACAGGCGTGAACCACCGTGCCTGGCCAGATGGTGTTATATTTCTAATAGAGAGTCCACACAGCACAGCAGTTTAAAGCATGAGCTCTGTTTTGGGCTGAATCGTGCCTTGCCCCTGCCAAATTCCCACGCTGAAGCTCTAGCCCCAGTACTACAGAATGTGACTATATTGGAGACAGGGTCTTTAAAGAGGTGATTAGCTTAAAGAGAGGCCATTAGGGTGGGCCCTAATCCAATCTGACTGATGTTCATATAGGAGGAAATGAGGGTACACACGGAAACACCAGGGAGTATTTGTACTCAGAGGAAAGACATAGTGTGAATATAGTGAAGAGGCTGTCATGGGCAAGCCAACTAGAGGGGTTGTAGAAGAAACCAAACCTGCTAACACCTTGAACTTGGACTTGTAGCCCCTAGAACTCTGTGAAAATAAGTTTCTGTTGTTTAAGCTGCGAAGTCCATGATATTTTCTTATGGCAGTCTTAGCAAACTAAAACAGGCTCCAAAGCTAAACTGCCTGGACTTAATGTCATCTCTGCCACTCACTAGGTAGGTGACCAGGAGTGAATTGCTTAACTTCTCTGGTTAACTTCTCATTTCTAAAATGAGAATGATAATAATTGTGCCTATTTCAATGAATTGTTATGAATGGCAAATGAGTGAATATTTGTGAAGTGTTCAGAATAGTAGCAGACACAGAATAAGCACTATATAAGTAATTGTTAAATAACTAAAAAGTAAAATAAAAATTTTGTTATGTTGGTTGGCTTTCCAGCAGTCGCTATAGCCAAGACTGTCTGTCCAATGTATATTCAAAGAAAATATTTGAACCGGCTCTGTTGAGCCATATGAAAGTTACATTCAGATGAGTCCCTCAGGTGGGAGCCTCTAATCTTGTCCTTCTATTCAGAGACACTTTCATAGGAGAAACTGTACTCCCCCAAGAATTTAAATAAAAAAGATAACAGGATTTGAATTCCTAGGAAGTGAGTACATGTCCTGAATCTACCATTTACTGGCAATGTGGCATCAACCAAGTCACTGTACTTCTCAGTCATTTGTGTAGAGTGATATTGTCCAAAAGAACATTCTGTGATGATAGAAATGCTCTGTACTGTACCATCCTATAGGATAGTCATGTGGCTACTGAACATTTGAAATATACCTAGTACGATTGAATTTTTTATTTTGTTTGGTGCAGCTGTGGGGCAATGATCTCAGAGGATTGGTATGAAATCAAACGAAGGGATCTTTTCTATGCAAAAGTAACCTTGATTATCAAAAGGGATAACACCTGGAAAATCTTATGGTGTCCACTAACCAAACAAATTTGACATAGAATATCCAATAGAGCCTGGTGAATTCCTTCTACCTACGAAACTGGACAACATCCTCCGTCCAAGTCCAGGGTTAGAGGAATTTAAAGGGGTGGTATCCAGAAATGTTCTCTATTTCTGAAATTGTGGGCACAAATTATTAAAATGTGATGAGAATATTAGCACTCTGTCTTGTTTAAACAGCTTTTAAGTACATTTCATAATTTCCACGGCTACTTAGAATGAAAAGGCATGTAATGAACATATGTGGATTTGTGAGAAACCTTCACACAATGCAACTACCACTGCTTTAGACAATAAGTGGAGCACTAAGCTTTAAAATACTAAAAAATAAATGCTGGCCATGTTTAATAACTTTAAAGCAAACTATGAAGGGTAAACTGATGTTATTTAGAAGTAAATAAATACCAATTTAACGTTATCAAAAAGAGCAAATAGATTCTTAGTCTGGAAAAAGACATACTTATTGTTCTTCATTTTTTTCTAATGCAGTGACCTAAAATTAAATTATAGAATCTGGCTGTTTATCAGATACAAACAGATTTTGTGATTGCAACTAAATTCTGTAATAACTGTGTTCCAACTGTCAGTCTTTGTATATAACTTGAGGCTTTATTGTGTATATAGTACAATAAGCAGTTATTTTAACTTAAAGTGAAAATCGAAGTGAAGGACCACTTGGAATATTCAGTTGTTTTTCCCTGAAATAGTGGCTCATGGCTTGCAACATCAACCACATTGTCATTTATAAGAATGTATTTTAAAAACTAGGCCCGTGATTTATGGATGCAATTTTTATCCATGTATGGGTTAAAGCACAGACATTTTGAATTGTAGGCTGAATATACTGTGAAACCTGACATCCAGTTGAACTTTGCTCAGTTTTATGGTGTCACCCAACCACTTAATGAAATTGAAGCCACCTACCAGTCATTTATGTAGTCTATTCTTCACTGACTATTTAGTATTTAATTTTTGTCCTAGTGAATAAATTTTTTATGACTTCTTTTAAGTTTGATTTAAGGTCTAATTTTGTTTAATGAATGAAAGCATCTTGGCTGTTAAACTTTCTACCCATGCATACCATGTGTAGTTTTACTGTGTAATAACTACCAGAAGGCTTTATTTAAGTTCTACAGCTATTTTTATTTTTAAAAATGGCATTATAGAGCTCATTGTGGAAAAATATTTCTATTTACTTAAATTATAACAGTCTCAAATAACACTTTTATATCTCTCATACTGGGCTATATCCTTTGGTGTATACATTTTTATCAAGCTATTTTGTCTTACAACTTTTCTGTAAATGAATTATCTATTATTTTCAGATATTCATTATTACAATAATTACCTTCCATAATTTCTGACATTATTGAATTTGTATACCCAGATTTTTAAAGTTTACCAATTTTGGTTCTCACTTCCAATATCATAGGTGCTTGCACACAGAATGTTGGCCTCAGAACTACAGAGATTTCTTGTGCATGTCCCTTAGACAAGTCGAACATCACTATAGTTGTTTTTCTTTTGAACAAGTCAGGAGAGTATTTGTAAAATGTGGTAGGAGGGATAAAAGCCCATGGAGGAGCCTAAACTATATTCTAGATGATTTTCTTCCATCTCCCTCCCACCACCACCAACTGGCCTGTCTCTCAGCTGCTTATGCACTAAGCAGAGAGAAATCAGTGTGATGGAATCCCAGCATAGTTAGTGTATGGGTCAGGGTTCCAAAGAGAAACAGAATAGAACACACACACACACATACACACACACACACACACAATTTATTAGAAAGAATTGGCTCACATCATTATGCAAGCTGACAAGTCCCAAGATTTGCAGGGTGAGTAGGCCAGCTGGAGACCCAATAGAGCCAATGGTGTAGTTCCAGTCCAGTGTGTCAGTCTGAGTCCAAAGGCAGGAAAAAAGCAAAGTCTCAGTTTTAAGGCAGTCAGGCAGGAGATTCCTCTCTTACTTGGGGGAAGTGTCAGTCTCTTATTCTATTCAGGCCTCCACCTGATTGAATTAGGCCCACCCAAATTAGAGAGGGCAGTGGGCCTTATTGAGGCTACCGATTCAAATGTTAATCTCCCTCAAAAATCTCCTCATGGAAACACTCAGTATACTGTTGACCAAATATCTGGGCACCCTGTGGCCCAACCAAGTTGATATGTACAATTAACCATCACAATAGGAAATGCCATATGAAGATAAATTTTTCAAATCTTTATCATTAAGGAAGACTTGCTTAATCTAGGATTACAGACCTACATCATGCAAGGGTAGAAGACCGAACCATGTCTCATTTCTGCATTGAAACTTGGCAGAGCTTAGCACTATACTCTAGGATTAGTCTATATTTTGACTTTATCCTAAATTTTAGGAAAATATAAGAACAACAATCTGCAAGCAAACTTCATTTATTCAGTCAACAAGCCCATCTCGGATACTTCCCATGGGTAGGAGACTGCGGTTGGACAAAAAGATGAATAAAGCTAGTCTCTGCCACTCACAGACTCAAAGCACATTTGCCCCATGTTGGAAATCCCTCCTTGAATATATCATCAGTGGGCTTTAATGCTATGTTTTAAATAGAAGCTTTAAATAGAGCTACAATTTTCTATTTTGGTGATCTTAAGCCTTCTGTTTCTTCTTTTTTTGTTTTTTTTTGCCCCAGTAACGTTTATTTTCCAAACAGAATTGTACACAGAATTCCAATATAAATTAAAGAGATATAATTGGAGCTACTGGGTGGGTACAGTAAAGGAAGGAACCTGAGGCCTATTCATTTACTCGCCCTAATTTGTCCAACACTTTCTGGGTCCCTATTACCTACAACAGCCCCAGGGGTATAAGGAATAAAGTTTAAAAAATACTTATCTGTTTAATATTCCTGCCAATATTTTATGCATTATATGTAACAATATTAAAGCACATTTGGTTACTTTTCTCCCAGTTCTTCTATGATTCACTCTGTACTTAATTATTTCCCTTTATTCTTCACAGAGTTGTTTTGTTTTGGTTTTTAATCTCATTTTCTCTTCATGTTTTTAAATAGCTTGTGTTTTAAACATGTCATATAATTAGTAGGGTGTTCTACATTGTGGAAGGTTCGGAGTATATAATGACTTCCAGGAACTTGCAATTTTACTGAAAATAAAAAGCATGTGTTTTTGAAATATTTAAACACAGTAAGACAAAACGATCCATATAGACAAAAAGTACTTCATAAGGTTATTTCCAGAGATCTGCATGAATATTTCATCAAGTATCAAGAATGTGATACTTTGCTGTTGGAATGCCAGGATCTATAGAGCACTAGATGTTTCCTGAATAGACATTAGCAATTATATGTCTTCTTTGGAGATTTGTTTTGTATAATTTACCTTTTATTTTTGTAGTCAGGAAAGGGAAATGGAGCAGACGGAAGTAAGTCCCAAAAAGTGTTTAATGTGTAAGAGGCCTAAGCTTATTAATATTTTATTATTCAGTCTTTTCTCCCTAACTTCTTGCATCAACTTGTTGGACTCTTGGAGAACTGGGAGAAGCTAGAGACAGGTTAGAAGATTTGTTTTGGAGATAGAACTCTAGTGAGAGTAAAGCAATGAATTCATGAGATTGTATGTGTTTAGCAAGGGGGTGGATTTTCCAGGAAGAATTATTTTGTTGTTGCAAAGTAGTGATTGAAAGAGAGAACATTTGAAAGTAGAAGCTGTTGTGACTGTGAGTAAAATGAGAATGTTTACAGATAGGAGTATTCTAAAACCTATTTTATATGAATTTAAAAAAGCATTTATGTAGCTAATCTCCTTTGCTACCCATGCCAAAGGCTTTGTAATGGTATGCAACTGTTTAATTACAACATTAGTGTCAGATTCCTTCTTTTTTTTTTTTTTTTTTTTGAGACGGAGTCTTGCTCTGTTGCCCAGGCTGGAGTGCAGTGGCACAATCTCAGCTCACTGCAAGCTCCGCCTCCTGGGCTCACACCATTCTCCTGCCTCAGCCTCCCGAGTAGCTGGGACTACAGGCGCCCACCACCACACCTGGCTAATTTTTTGTATTTTTAGAAGAGACGAGGTTTCACCATGTTAGCCAGGATGGTCTCAATCTCCTGACCTTGTGATCTGCCCGCCTCGGCCTCCCAAAGTGCAGGTTGGTTCTTATAGCAATGAAGCAACATGCAGAGACTGGACCACAGGGTGCTGTTATCTTTGGGTCTTATAATGCTGGACACCATTATGCTCTTGAATATGTTTTAGAAAATTTCAGTTATCGTGTAGTAACTGGTAGGCATGCCATTCAAACTAAAATATCCAGGAGTTAAAAATCCCAAATAATAATTTATCTTTTGTTCAGGTTTAGTTTTTAAAGCACATGAAAGTTTACAAATGTAATTCTGTAAATCAACAGCCCAGGTTCCAAATCCCACTCACAACCTACATTCATTAAGTACACTCAGTTTGTTTGCTGTTTGTTTTTATTTTTGTTGCTGTTTGTCTTGTGTTTATTTGTTGTGCAGTGGAGAATAATATGAGGTAAGGGAACAGTGGGTTTGGGGATTACAGTCTAAAAGCTTTATGGTATTCTAGTGACTCAGAGATAAACAAGCAGTTTTTACCTTAGCTTCTCCATCTGTGAAACACGAGGTTTCAGGTTATTCTCTGAGCTTCCTTCCAACCGTAGCATCCTGGGAGTTTATGAATCTTATATGAACTCTGATATCCTATAACTTAGACAATCTAGTATAAATTTTTTGAGAATAAAAGTAGGTATTAATAATTACAGTGGAATAACACGTGTAAACTGGCATATCTGGTTGCCACACCTCTAACATATTGTGGTACGATGACAAATAATGAGGAAAATAAGTAATATAACACATATGTGTACATACACAATAAAGGTCTTTTTTCATCTATACAAATAAACAATTAATGTGCTGGGTCAGGCGCGGTGGCTCACGCCTGTAATCCCAGCACTTTGGGAGGCTGAGACGGGTGGATCACCTGAGGTCAGGAGTTCCAGTCCAGCCTGACTAACACGGTGAAACCCCATCTCTACTAAAAATACGAAGATTAGGCAGGCGTGATGGCAGGTGCCTGTAGTCCCAGCTACATGGTAGGCTGAGGCAGGAGAATCACTGGAACCAGGCAGGTGGAGGTTGCAGTGAGCTGAGATCACACCACTGTACTTCAGCCTGGGCGGCAGAGCGAGACTCCATCTCAAAAAAGAAAAAAGAATTGATGTGCTTTGAACTATATTTATGATTCACCTATCATTAAGACCTTTTGTCTAGTGCTTAACCAGCCACTAATCAACCCCTTTATAAATGTATGTTAAAACATTGAGTTAAACAGCAGAATGTGACAAGTGGGGCCCATTCAAGAAGGACATCCCAGAAGATCCAGACTGTATTACAAATCCTGGGGTTACCAAGGAGAGCCAATGGGGCTGAAAGTGTCTGTGGTGAGAAACAACTCTGCTATGTGGAATCTTTAGGAAAAGCAAATAGGAAAGTGTCAGTACAGACCTTTAGAGTTCTGGAATGTACTAGTGCTTCCTGCCTCAGGTAGCCACTTCTCATTTGAAAAATAGCTCCTGTTGTAATGCTGTGCTTTAGTAGAGACTGAACCCTTGATGGTGGGACACAAAGGGACTCTGTGACTAGAGCTGCCCATTGAGAACTTGGTATTGATTTATCCCACTGTATGGCATAGAAATAATGTATTGTTACATAGGAGTGATACATTTGGAACATTGGATCCATTGGCTCCATGCATTTGGGCTCAAGCAGATCCACAATGTATGACCATATATCATGAAGAGGTGTCCCAGAGTCTTCTATCATCTGTCCTACTGCACCGATGGTTCTTTCTCAACTCGCACCCTCGGGAGTTCCCTGTGACTCACTCACGGAGGAGGAAAGAACTTGCACTGGTATAAAAATGGGTCAGCCTGACATGTTGGGTGGACTTCATGGTCAATAATGAAGGAAATTTACCCAGTGGGAAGATCAGCAAACCGTTTACTTGGTATTCGCTTCATGTAGAGAAGGAGGTAACCTGAGGTGCATATGTATATTGAGCATTGGCAGAGCTAATAATCTGATGGGCCTGAAAGAAATAAGACTAGAAAATAAAATACAAGGAATATGAGCAAGAGACATGTGAATGGGGTTGTAGGAGTGAGCATAATCAAAATCACGCCTATCAGACATAAAATACTGCAGAGGAAGCTTTCTACTACCAGGTGGACATTGTCACGTGTCCAGTGGATATTAGCCAGCCTCCTTTCTCAGTTACTCCGGGGTTTGTGCAATAGACCCATGAAGAGAATGATCTATTGTGGTTGGACCTAGATCTTAGTGACAGAGGCAGGGAATATGCATGGACCCAGGACATGGCCTCCCTTTCCAAAGCTAATATAGCTATTGTCACTTCTAACTATTAAATGCCAGAAACAGACTGACAATGAGCCACTGAGATGGTACCATTCCTCCGGGGTACGATAGAGACCCAACACCTGTTGGGTGGCAGGCAAATTAAGTTGCATCCTCTCCACTTTGGAGTGGGCAGCAATTTGTCCTAAGTGGGTGAATTATGGTCTAGATATGTGTTTGCATTTCCTCTCACAGTGCCTTCACTGGCATCCACATCCGATAGCCTAAGAATGCCTAATCCAATGATATGGTGCCCCACATAATATTGCTTCTACTAAGGGACATTTGCTGCTGTATCAAAGAAGGCACAACAGTGAGCTTATAGTCATAATGTGTTTCAGCACACAACAGCCATAGGCCTGATGGTACAGTGGAATAATATTAATCATGAAAAGTTCAGCCAAAACACCAGCATGAGGAAAAACCTTAGAATTGAGGTACTGCCTTCTAGGATTGGGAAATATGCCAAACCAATCACTGATGTAGAATGCTATATTTATCATACCCAGGACTCAACAGTTCTGGGACTAAGGGTAGGCCCTTCCTATAATCAGTAGCAGTGATCCACTTGTGGTATTTGCACTACCTTTCCCTACAACCTTATACTTTGCCAGTTAGAATCCTGGTTCTTGTGGTGGAGTCAGGGGAGCAGTGCTGTTCTGTCAGGGGACAAAATTAGAATCCCACTTAAGTGGAAGCTGTGATTGGTTCTATCTGTGATCTGGTTACTGTGTGTTCCTCATGACAATAGACCAAAAAAGATGGTGTGAGATATCCATACTCACCACCATGAGGAGATAGGGCTACTGCCACAAAATCTGAGCAAGGAAAAATATGTCTGAAACTTAGAAGTACTCCATGCCCTGATGGGAAGGAGAAATTGCAGCAAGCAAGACTCCATAGAAGCAAGAAACTAAGGGCTTAATTCATCAGGATTTAGGTCTGCAACACCCAGCAGCAACTCAGACCAGCTGAAATGCTGGTAGAGTATGGCGGAAAATCTGGGATTAGTGGTAAAGGAGATAGGTGATGAATATCAATTAAGGCCTCAGGGACTAGTTGGAGGATTGGATATTGTGGCTGGATTTATTACTGCTCTTTTAAGTCTCTGGGGAATCGCACATTGCCATCACTCTAAAGGACTGTACTTAAACTCTCCTCTTGGGAAAGATGTGACGGATCTTGTTTTGTATGCTATCGGGTTATCAACTCAGATGGTACAAGTACATCTGAGTTGTACACGGGGTTGTCTGTCCTGGGCCCAGTTTGTGTGCTTTTCTACATTGGCTAAATCCTAATCCTAAGGATTAAATCCTTATAATCCTAACATGTCTTCACATTTTTGACCACTTGCTCAATGGTGAGCCTCAGGTATTGCCACCACTGTCACCTTATCTCTTAACACCATTAACTATATCAGCCTCTCTCAAGGTGAAGACCAGGCATTAGCGTGTCCCCAGTAGCAACCACCATGGAAGGATTCACAGTAGTTTTGGCAACTGTGATATAGGGACACACCCAGGAAAGTTCTATCTCCATTAGAGTATTGTTTCTCCAGTGGCTACACAAAGGGGCAGATTATAAAATCATAAAGGCAGAGGACTTAATGACCTGTAGGATGACTCTTTATTGATGAAACATAGAGTATGGCAAGCAACTGACATATAAATGTCCCTCTGACTAACTATTCCAAGGTACAAAGTTTCCAGATGACTTCTTTAGATTTGTTTCACATGACCAAATAACCAGCTATGTTTTCTTGTGAAGTTCTCCCCAGCTCAGTCATGTATCACCTTGTGGCTGCTTTCTTCTCTTCCCTGTATCACTTATTTTTTTACTTCCTTGTGGTTGTCCTAGCATTGCTTGATCTCAGGCTGTGCTCCTAGAGAATCTGAATTGAGATGCCAAGGAAAGGTTTTAATCTAGGAAGTTTTTTGAACATTGAGTGACAAATGAAAATGTCATTATGAATAAATAGCCCTAGCCTTCCTGATTGGAAAGTTTACCAATTTGCATGAACCAAGTTATCTTCTATCCTCATCTATTTTAATGTATGAATGTACCTCTTCTTTACTTTAATGAAATTAATGTGCTTATTAATTTCTTTCCTTTTTAAAAAATGCAATGACTCTCTTACTCTGCCCCATTTTGTTTTGCAATGTTTTCATTACTCTGTCTGGTTTATTACACTTTTATCATATAGTTCCCCTATATTGGAACTTTTCTCAATGCGGAGAGACAGTATGCTAGTTGTTTGTCCTTTTCAGAATGCGTACCTTTTTTACTGTCATCTCTTAGAACAAACAGGTTCATCAGTATACTTCTCTATATAAATTGTGGCATAATGGAAGAGTGCAATAAATTTTAAACAAAAGTTATGGAGTCCTCACAGCTTGTATCAAGATACTCCTCACAGAATACTAAACTTTTCTGATTACGTTTTGCCAAACTTATCTTAGGCAAGGAAATGTACACCACCCCCAGTATCCCAGAATGTGGTCAGGGACTTCACTATCACTCTTCTACCTTCCTCGTCATCCCCCTTTTACTTATTCTTTCTGATAATAATTTAGAGATAATATAAATTGTAACTGTATGGTGCATCTATTAGTATTAAATAAAAATTGTTAGCTAATATTTTCATTATAACTGTATACTGAAAGCAAAGCTGAAACTTTGCATATTAAGTTGATATATTATACTTGCTGTATATCTCAGATTCAACCTAATTGCTCAGATTCTTCTAGACTTGGATATATCAATCTTTTGGAATTACTTGTTTGCTTTAGTGGTTGTTGCTTTTTTCCTGAACTTGTACATCCTGCCATTTGAGTGCAAACAGAATTCAACTCCCCAATCTTCTACCTTCTCTTTGTCTCTCTTTTGGTCATGATTTTTTTTCTTTACTCTATTATTTATTGATTAATTACTTTTTCTCCCATGAGTGTTTCATCATGAATACTAATCTTTGGAAAAGTTGAGTGTGAGATGAATGTTCACAAAAATTATAAAGACCTCAGATGAAAATTGCAGCAGTTCTAAATTGCAATCCCATTGGAACAAAACAAAGACAGCTACAACCATTTGAAAGCAAGTCACATTTTTGCACACCATCCATTATTCTTGCATTTAACAGAATGTTAAAGATTCTACAGCTCGTGAATTTATTAGCTTGGTATTTAGCATGTTTCATGGCCAAAATAGCAAAGAAGCTTCATTATTACTGGTTAAATTAGCCTCATGAAAATGTTGTTGGTAAAAGGTTACAGAAATGAATAAGAGATCTAACCAAGCAGCATATTGGACCATTTATCACTATAATTTTAAAAAGGCATTCTGATGATTTAAATTAACTTGGCTAAAGGGTAGAGATTTATATAAAAGTTAATAATCGAAGCCTAAATGACATGGTTAGCTCTTCTTTTTGATAAAGAGGGAGCAACGCATACACATACAGTAGTTTCATACATTGTCCTTTTGGCAGAAACTGAAGCCAATAAAACCATACGTGACAATACCATTTATTTATTATCTGGGCTTTTTTTTTTTTTTTTTTTTTTTTTGAGACGGAGTCTTACTCTGTCACCCAGGCTGGAGTGCAGTGGCACAATCTTGGCTCACTGCAACCTCCACCTCCTGAGTTCAAGCGATTCTCCTGCCTCAGCCTCCTGAGTAGTTGGGACTACAGGCACGTGCCACCATGCCTGGCTAACTTTTGTATTTTTAGTAGAGATGGGGTTTCACCATGTTGGCCAGGCTGGTCTTGAACTCCTGACCTCAGGTGATCCGCCCACCTTGGCTTCCCAAAGTGCTGGGATTACAGGCGTGAGCCACCGTGCCCGGCCAGGCTTTTGTTTTTTTTAAAAAATATTTGTAACTATATTATATATAAACTGAATTACCTAAGTATCTCATGTTTGCTTCAAACATGGTCAGGTAGCCCTTTCCACATTCTTTGATTTTGTACAGTTGAAACTTAAAAACTTAGCCATCTCTACATAGAGGTTTTACAATTTGCTTTTTAACTAAATGTCTTCCCTATGTATATAAGAATAGGAAGTCTGCCATCTTTGTGAAAAATTTATCAGGGAATTTAACATTTCTAATTTTTTGCCCTTTGACATAATGTTTTTATTTGTGTGGTTAAGCTATTCATATTTTTTTGTGCTAAAATAATTTTTAAAAAATATTTAAGCTAATAAGCTCATAGAACTTTCCTGGGAATTATGATGAAATAATTTCTTATTATCTTGACAACTCTGACTAAGGGTTATGTGTTTATGGATTTAAGATAAAAATAAAGTTTCTCTTCTCTTCCACTCTTAACAGAAACCAGGAGATAAAAGAACTTGGTGAGCTTTCCCCACATTGGGACAATCTGCGAAAAAATGTCCTTACTCACTGTGATCAAATGGTGAATATGTACCAAGACATTCTGACAGAACTTAGCAAGGAAACAGGTGTGGAAGCAATTACTCTACTTACTCAAAGTGAATTGCATTTCCTGCATGTGAAATGAAAAAAAAAATAAAAAATACATTTTATGTAGATAGGAGAACTGGAGATTTTTTTAAACTCTTTTATTTCTAACTTTAACATCTTAAAACAAAGAAAAAACTACCCTATTTTACCTTACAGAATTATTATATGAATAATTGAGACAATTTTTAAAAATATTGAATTTCTAAAAGAAAAGCAACTCATAAATATAGGATATGTTTTTCTTTCTGAAGTTCTTTTAACATTTTTCTGTCAAATTTATCTTTTAACACACATATTAATTTATCATTATTTACTAATAATGTTTAATTTCTGGTTTCCATCAGGGTCCTCTTTCAAATCAAGCAGCAGCAAAGGAGAGAAAACATTAGAATTTGTTCCAATAAATCTACATCTGCAAAGAATGCAGGTACACAGCCCTCACTTGAAAGGTATCATAAATTATTCTTTTAAAAATAGCAAATTATGTTACAGTGTGTACTTCTGTAAACAGCTTGACTATTGGCAGAATTCAAAAGTTTAACAATTATATAAAGTTGAAAATGAAACAATTGAACCTCATAATGACCCTAAATTCTGTTAAAGAGACTATGATATTTTTGTTGCTGTATTTTTGAGAAATACTTTATGAATGTTTCACCTGGATTGAGGTAGAGATGAAAATGCAAACTGAGTAATAGCACCCTTAAGTAGTATTAACGGTGGCTAATAGTTAACATTTAAGCTCATTTGAATTAGAAAAAAATAAATAAAAAACAAAATTTGTTCATATTTTTCCTGTCTTGAGAAACCAAAGCCCCAAAGTGGACTAATATGCCAGGTTTTTTTTTGACTTACTGATAACTATCAATAGAAACTCCCTTTTTTATGGGAAAAAGTGAGTATAGTAAGGTAGAAGGTGGTAGAGTATTTAAATGTACTCAGTTGTAAGAAATATTTGTCAAAGAGAAATATATAGGTTTTTCTGAATGTACCTGAAAGTGGTCCAGAGTGACCAATATGGTGTCATATTTATTACCATTCTACATAATCTCTTGCCATTTATCAAAAATGTGTTTTCCAATGTCTTTTCATCTCGCTTTTTCATGAACTTATTGCTATAGCAATTATGCAAATTTAGGATGACTATATGCCCTGGTTTGCTGGCAAAAGTCCTAGATTATGTCCCTGTCCTCCATATGCCTGTGCCCATTAATGATACCCTCGCTTCCTTTCCTTCTTAAAAGTCTCCCCGTGTAAACGACTAATGCTGTGGTCATCCTACTAATACCCATCTTTTAGGGGGCCTGAAGTTATCAAATTCTTTAGGGTAAGTACATGAAAATGCATACAAACATACTTACGGAGACATCTAAATTCTCATTCTGACACTCTGTTTTGTAGCCCTTGTTACAACATAGTAGTTACAGGTTTAGAAAGGTTAAAACACAAGAGCAATTGTACACCGTTAGTGAAAATGTAAACTGGTATAGCCACTATGGTAAAAACAAATATGGAGGTTCCTAAAAAAACTAAAAGTAAAGCTACCATAGGGTCCAACATTCACACATCCGGGTGTTTATCCAAAATAATTGAAATCAGGATCTCAAAGAGATGTTTGCACTCCCACATTCATTGCAGCATTGTTCACAGTAGCCAAGACAGAGAAATGTCCATCAATGGGTGAAAAGATAAATTGTGATATGTACAAAGATTGGATTATTATTCAGCCTTATAAAGAAGAAAATCCTGCCATTTGAGACAACATAGATGAACCTGGAGGATATTATGCTAAGTGAAATAAGCCAGGATACAGAGGGACAAATACTACATAATATTACTTATATGAGGAATCTAAAATAGTCAAACTCATAGAAGCAGGGAGTATAATGGTGGTTTCCAGGGGCTTCAGGAGGTTGAAAAAAGGAGGTATTAGTTAAAGGTACACAGTCGCAGTTATGCAAAATGAATAAGTCCTAGAGAGCTACTGTACAGTGTAGTGTCTATAGTTCACAGTACTATATTGTGTACTTAAAAAATTGCTGAGGGGGTAGATCTTTTGTTAAGTGTTCTTATACACATACACGTTAATAATAATAGTAATATTAAAGAGAGTAAGACAAAACTTTTGGAGATGATGGATAGGCTTATGGCATAAGTCGTGGTAATGGTTTAAAGAGTATATATTTATGTCCAACGTCATCAAGTTGTATACATATATATAGCTTTTTATATGTTAATCATACCTCAATAATGTGGTTAAAATGTGAAAGTGAGATCTCAGTTCTGCTTTAGAATTGTCTGAAATTTCATAATCTGAAAAATTAAACTTTATTGTTTTCTAGTGTTTGCATACCAATCATATATCTATACCACCAGCTGATTTGCAAGTTTAAGTGTGATTATACTTATTCTGATGTATTATGTTATTATATTTGGTGATCAAGTATATGAAATTTTAATTTAGGTCTTATTCACCACAAATTATGTCAAGTGAAAGAACTGAAAAAAAAAAAAAAAAAGAGAGAGAGAGATGGATGGGCCCAAGGCATTTAGAAGCTGCTGTGACCTGAATGTGTCTCCCAAAATTCATGTGTTAGAAACTTAATCCCCAGTGCAACAATGTTGGGAGGTGAGACCTAAGGGGAGGCATTTGGATCAAGAGAGCTCTACACTTATGAGTGAATTAATGCCATGATAAAAAGAGCTTTCAGGAGCAAGTTTACCCTTTTTAGCTCTTTTGCCTTGTAAATTCATAAAATTTGTTCTCTCTTGCTTTTCCACCTTCTACCATGTAAAAGCACAGCAGAAGGCCGTTATCAGATACCAGCGCCTTGATCTTAGACTTCCTAGCCTCCGGAACTGTTAGAGAATAATTTTTTTTATAAGTTACTCAATCCATAATATTATGTTATAGCAGCACAAAATGGAGTAAGACAGTAGTTCTTCCTTGATTACTGTCTGTCAATAGCTTGAATAGAACAGTAGGTAATGATTTTTAAAATAACCAAAAACAAAGTGTTACAAGTATTAAAGAAGCTAAAATACTTAAGAACTATCTGACAATCAACATAATGTTATTCTAATAGGCAAAATGAAACGCCTTTTATGATGCAGTAAAATGTTTATATTATTTTAGAGTGTAACAGCCCTGGGCTTGAATTGTAGCACTACCGCTTTTTACATGAGCTGAGTCTGCTATTTAATCTTTCTAAGCAATTTCATTCTCATTCCTGATTGAGTTAGGGTATGTAAAACACATAGAATGATAAAAATAATGGTAGCTTTATTATACATGTGGCATTTTCCGTCACTGGAACAAAATGGATTTGTTTTATCAGAGCTGATGAAATTGGAGAAAATTGATCAAGTAAGAGCCTATTAAAAATCAACAAAGTCTTGAACTAAGGAAATAGCCAGGTTTAGATTAAAGATGACTTAAAGATGCATTTTGAAGAAATCATCACATGCAAATACTTACTGACTGATGGAATAAGGCAAGGAGGGAAAAGGATAATTTGCTTTACAGCCATGGGTAGATGACAGTGTCATCAAACCAGATAGATTTGTTTGGGGCCACATACATATGAATTCATATTTAATTATGTATTCAAATGTTTGTTGATTAACCTTAAAATACTTCCACCAAACAAAGAGAAACTATGATCAAAGTGGCATTTTATTTCATATTTCTTTCTTGAAAATGAAAGAACCATGTACTATGTATGCTGTTTTCCAAGGTACCATCTGAAAAATAGAGTAAAATAGGATGAGGACAATATGTTTAGTTTCTGATTCTCTGATTTGAAAGAAACAATCTGCCAACTAAAAGAAAGAAATTTAGAAAAGCAACAAAAGGGGAGTGTGTGTGTGTGTGTTTATGCGTGCAAGCATTTTCTAACTTGTTTGGTTTGTGATATGTATTGGTTTTCTAGGGCTACTATAACAAAGCACCACAAACTGGGTTGCTAAAATAGCCAAACTTATTTTTTTCACAATTCTGGGGGCTGGAAGTCTGAAATCAAAATGTCATCAGGGCCATGCTTCCCCTTAAACCTATGGAGTAATCCTTCCTCGTCCCTTCCTGGTATCTGCTGGTTTGCTGGCAATCATTGGCCTGCTAATGTAACACACCTGTCCTCTATCTTGCTCATGGTGTTCTCCTGCCCTCTATATATGTCTGTTTCTGTATCCAAATATCCCCTTTAAGGACAACAGTTATATAGGATTAAGATCCATCCTAATGGCTTTATTTCAAGTGGATTATATCTGTAAAGAACTTATTTCCAAATAAAGTCACATTCTGAGGTATCTTTCTTGCGAGGTACAAGTAAACCCACAACAGGATTTAGAAAGGAAATTCTTACTTGTAATGACAAATATCAAGCAATACAGAAAAAAAAATTTAATGTTACAGATTAGGGTACAACCCAGAAACTAGAAGATTTTTGACAAAGCAGTTAGCAGAAAGACTGGTTCTGGTCTTTGAAGAGCTAAGAAGAAAATATGGGAAAAGGCTAGATATCCTAAGAGCCACATTAATGGGAAAAGTACTGAATTGTGTTACATGTATAACAGCATGCTAAATTATCAAGCTTATGTTTTAAAAATATGTAATATTTAAAGTTATTATTTGAAACTGGAGTTCAGATTAAGTAGCTGCTATATAGACTAGGTCACCAACTACATGTTATAATACAGGTTGAAAACTCCATTGAAATTTTGGGTCCTTACCACTTACTACTTTGACTTTAATCATGTTATTTGACCTCTCTGAGTGTCATTTTATTATTTGCAAAATGAAAATGTTAAAAGTTGTCATAGGCGGTAGTGAATCAAATTTTTCTACTTTCTTTTATAACATGTATTTAACAGATTTTGGATTGCAGTTAAATTTATTTAAGTTTTGTGGCTACTGATTTGAATGTTTAGCTGAATTATTATTGCAAGGTAATAATGCAAGTAAGATGGGCTAAGCCTTGGCATTTTACTGGCAAGTTATTTGGATGTGGTCTAATTTTTTTTTTCATTTTTACTGTTAGTAAATTGTGTCTATTCACATTTGATTAATAAGCCTGCTATATTTGGAGAGGAAGCTTTGCAAACAATAGCTGGCAGAGTCGCCAGATACAAGGCTAATATGTAGCTCTTGAAATAAGTAACTGAGCAAAACTAATGTTGTCATGTCTCATACTGACAAATGGAATAACCTGCAGTTAACTTAGGGTGCCCTGAAACTCATTAAGTTAAGTTTTTCATCCTTATTCATTACTTAAACTAAATGCAACAAGTAGAATACTCACCACAATAGATCTTAGCCAGCAGTGACAAGAATGAAACATAAACCCCAAAATTAAAAACAAAAGTTTTTATACTAATATACTTTAATAAATTTTATTTTCACAGCACATCAATTGTGAATATTATGGAATATAAATTCTTGTAATGTAATATTCTGTTTTATTTTATATGCTATAGATATACAATAGAAAAGTATTATATTTTGCTATAAAATTTAATGAATTCAAACTAAAGCAACTATTTTGTTTCACAGCAGACATAGTTTATGGATCTGTTGTAATCTATAGTACTAAAAGCCTTCTTTATATAACTGCATTATTAATGTATAGCTAACTCTAAGCATGAGTGTTTTGTAAATATTAGCTATATAGCTATGGTTTTACTTTGTGAGCCTGGTCCCTTTAGATATAGCTGCTTGAGTGATCACAGTGCCTGACACAGCATGTGCAAAAAAATAAAAAGAGGGTCTGGGGTGATCACTTCACCCAAGCTGAATCAATGGAGTTTCACTCATGGATTCTCTTTGGGGATTCAGAGACAATCTCTCCTTGTGAATTTAACTCTAATTGTGTTCTAGGGAACCGAAAAGTGCTCATCTTTTCCATGGGGAAGAAAAAATCAGACATACAGTAATAAAGGAGACCACAAAAAGAGAGGAAAGGCAGAGATAGTCTCTCATGGCTTTTCAGTTCCTGATTTGAGCCCACAGGGAATGAATGGGCTTGCCCTTAGTTTGCATGAGTGAAACACACCTGTCAAGCACGGCCCCGCCCACTCTCATTGTTTTTGTTTGTTGTTTTTCAGATATCTCAAGTGGGATTCTGCAAATTGGTATGAAAAGAAGCTTAACTAATATATGTTTTTAAAAATGAGTTTATATCATAAAGCTGTAGTTGAAATCAGGTCCAACAGTAGCCAAAATGTACTGCGTTAACTATGGAGGAGTCAGCTAACCTCTTTGACCTTTCATTTTATAATCTCTACCTAGAAGGAAGGAGCAGAAGAGAGGAGCTTCTAGAGCTCTCTGATTTCTGTATCTCAAGAATTTGAGAGTATCACCTCATCAGTGAAGCATAATTATGTTAGATATATTTAATAACGATGTCAAATTGCTTGGACTATTTTGACACAGATTTCCCTTAAAAATCCCTAAAGGCTTGCAATTCCTGTCAAAGGCATATTACATGCCATTTTGAAATCAGGGATTATATTTAAATTGTTCCTTGATATGAGGTCAGCGTGTCTTTATTTTTGACATTAGCACTATTTTATAGTTGTAGGAATTTTAGAAAGATCTTCTGGGAAAAATAGAGTTATTATCTCATTTCTATTATTAAATGGCTTTTAAAAGGCTACAAGGCAGCCCTATTATTAAATCTCAAATCAATCTGGTGTCTTTAGTTTGACAAGACTCAACAACTTAAATTCTACTTCTCTATTACTTTTTATCTATTACTTTGGATACTATGCAATTTTCACAAAGCCAAAGACAATTTTTGAGACACTATAAAATGTCAAAAAGGAAGACACATTTAAAAGAAAAAAAAAACACGTATTTTTTTTGCTTAAATTTTCTATAAAAAATTCCCACTTAGATTTTTCTAATTGTCTCTTGATAACAAAAATCTGAAGAGTTTTATTACACGGCTAAGGGCTATTCAAATCACAAAGATACATAAAGAATAGGATATAGTCATGGTAAAAGCTGTTCAAAAAATCATAAAGAGCAGGGTACAATAAAAATATTTTTTAAATGATAAAACGGATTTTACCGACCAAATTGTTACTTTAGAATTTTAATTTTGTTTTCTTATAGGTATTGTTACCTTAGAATTTTAATTTTGTTTTCTTATAGGTTATTTTTTTTCTTGTACATTTTTTCTCTTTGGAGGAAAACAATCAATTGCAGTTAATTCTAAATTTAAAGGAATACAACTGCCCCAGCTAAGAATGAACATGGTACTTTAAGTGTATACTACCATTCTTCATCAACTGAAGAGACCAGGAAATAAATCACATGGTATACATAGATCAATCTACTATTTTGTAGTAGTTACAAGTGAAATTCAAGGCTGAAAGGGCCAAAGGAGATAAACCATGCTGTTTCACATTGAGATATTGGTAGCTGATAATTATCAAATGACAATTGCAAAATATTAAGAAGATTACCTAAGATAATAAATTTGCAATTTTCCTAGAAAGTATTGGTATTTTAACAATTTGAGTGACCAGTTTTAAATGTGAGGGAAAATATCTCAATTAAAGTTAAAGATTACACAACTGTACACAATGTTATTTCAGACCATGTGACAAACCTAACATACCCATAGCTGGAGAACAAAGCTGTTTCCTTTGGCTTAAATTCATGTCAGTTCTGATAATAACATTCAGCAGCTACTTTCCAATTGTTTTCTTCAAAGTCACTCTTTGGCTATCAAAGTTAAAAGTTTAAAACTTAAAACCAGTTTTTTGAAGACCTGAAGTGTAAAAATGCTATTTAAAGCCAAACTCTTTGAACTTCTATAAAATATGCGCACAAAGATTCAAGCTTTTTGAGGAGTGGTTAGAATCAGAATGCAATTGAGGAAATACAAAGACAGGGAGACTTTGTTTGCTTTGTAAGTATCTAGACATAAACCATATCTAGTGTCTTAGTGGAGAAGACCTCTTGATATTAATGGAATATGATAGGTTGAAAATGCCTTTCTAGAATTTAGATAAGATGCTACACTTCTGCTAGCTGTGAGAGTTTGTCAATTTGAAATTTATTGTATGAAGTTCAAAACTGAAGAATGTTTGGGGACTTTTCCCCTATTTTTGCTCTCTAGTACTTTCACATTTGAGAACACATAAGTGTGCCTATTGTTTTTCAAATCTTGATTGTTTTCTTGCTTATCAATATGTCTGTCTTAGAATTTCTTATCCCCAACCTGCTTTATTTTTTAACTTACTTTTATTGTGTTGTTTAAGTGATAATAAGTGATCAATAAAATTATAAAAATGATAATAAAAAGAATGAAAAATAAAGAATAGAGGCAGATAAGGAAATAAATATGGAAGTATGTATACATAATTACTATAGGACATGTATTTTCTAGTCCTAGCTAATGAAAGGGAAAGCAGTGACACCATAGTAGCAGTGAGCATAACTAGTCCTCAGTGCTTGATTTCTAAACACTATTCTCTAATGAAAAGGATCAAGGTTTATTGGAAAGTTGGTTGATTGCAGGGCTGGGTCAGGGAAAATACAAGATGATTCTGGAGCATCTTGTGGCTCTAGAAAGTAATGACATGCTAAAAAAATTTTTTTTAATAGAATAGGTATACATAAAGGGCACAACAGCCAACCTTAAGGCGCTCCCAAAACACAAAGTTGGCACAACCTGAACAGCAAAAAGATATTACTGAGTCATTAACGAAATGAAAAATTCCCATGGGTCTATATTAATATTAATAGATGACTGAATAAGTAAATGAATGGAGGAGAAGCGTTAACCATGCCTTTCAGAAGAATTCTAATTAATAATGTGAGAGAAATGAAACAAAAAATTACTATTCAGATATATCAGTAACAATTCAAGATCCATCAATGAATGCAAAAATTAGTGAGTAAAAGTTTAAGCAGAAAAAGGATATTTGCATAGTCTCCAAGTATGTTCCCCCAGATTTTTACTAACTTTCCAGGGGAGAATTAACTGTCAGTAGTGGCAGGCACTCCAATGCATCAAGGTTAGCCTCAAAGTAGTACCGAAACATACACTGATATGATGCTCTGAGAAGGGTACATCACCTCTGTAGTGTTCTGCTCCATATTGCAGAACCTAAGTCTAATGACAAACCATAAGAGAAACCCAAGCTGAGGAACATTCTACAAAGTAACCGATAAGTACTCTTCAAAAATGTCAAGATTATGAGAGACAATGAAAGACTGAGGAACTGTTATAGATTGGAGGAGCTTGAGAAGACCTGACAGTTGAATGGAAGGCAGGATCCTAGAAGAGAAAAAATGTGTGAGTGGAAAAACCAACCTGAATACATCTCCTTAAATGAATTCTATATTCCTTCCTGTTTAGACAGCATATTAAAAGTTAATTCAAATTCCATGGAAATATTGATAGCAATTTAGTTATAAGCTCTTTGATCTTTTATAAACTATAATCCAGAATATATATACATATTACATACACACATATTCCTGAGATGTGTGTGTACATGTGCATCTTTGTGTGTGTGTGAATGTGTAGCCAGATTCTAATGTTTTTATTGACAGTGTATGTAAATATTTTATTCCTCAGTTAAGAATATTAATTCCCTGTATGATCTAATGACAAACAAGACAAACCGAATTGAGCATCTAAATATTTATATATTTATTTTTTTATCGACATTGTTGAACACCTACAACATTACAATGATTTCCGTTTGGAGAAAAAGACATTAAATTCACAATGCCATATTTTACATTGTGTGAAGCCTAGAGAAGAAAGTAAATTAACTATCAAAATTATTTTATGTGATACGAAAACTAATACTCTGATAAAGATATGAATTTAGGACTATAATAGGAAAGAGGAAGAAGTAAGTATTTCTAGCTGGATACATTACACAAAGATCTCTATGTAGGAACTAACTTAGCAACTAGGCCTAAGTACGAAATTTACAAGGGTAAAGAACAGAAAAATGAAAGAGGGAAGGGCAGTTTAGGTAATGGGAAGAGCCTTAGGAGAGTGTGAGAACTGGAACAGGATTAAAGAAATGTCATTTAATTAATTGTGTCATTTACTTTCTATATTCTGACATCTTAACAGAATATGTAGACTATTTTTCCATGAATTATATTGAGTTACAAATATGAATCATAAATTCATAGTTCACAAACTGTAAGTAATTCAAGGAATTATAAATAAGACATTGACCCTCTGAAGCAAAGGAATCCTGTAGGGAACACAGGGAAGGAAGCCAAAAATGAGAACAAGAAAATGAACAGAGTGGAAAGAAAAGGGAATTGTCGATATGACAGAAGACTGTGGAAGGATTTTTTTTTTTAAGTAAAAATAGGGAAAAAGCATGGGAGAAAGCTGGAAAAGAAAAGCTTAAGAAAAAAGTATTCTTTTTTAAAAAAAAGAACACATGAAAACTATAACAAAAATAGAAATGATACCAGGATGAGAAAGATAATTAAGATCAAAATTAATTTTGCTTATAATTTAAGTGTGTACCTAGTTGCTGCTGTAGTAAATCATACTGAAACCTCTGTATGTTTGATAAATAAGAATTACATCAATTCTAATACAGAAATTTTCTGTCCTTAATTTTAAATATTCACAGGAAATTAGGGTAACCCTTGAAAATAGTGTGTGTTCAGTGGGTGTTTGTTTAGTGAATGAATAAAGATTAGGATACTATAGGTCCAGTCAGTTTAATCATTTTTTTATTTTTATAAATTGCAAGCTTTTGTTTGCCCTCTGAGACCACAATTAACAATGAATGTTTAGTCTTCTTTTTGATGTGATCACAAAAAATCTCTATTTTAGAAATAAACATCTACAATGTGAACACAAATCAACTTTATTGAGCATCCAGTATATGCTCATTGTTGCTGCAGCTAATGGAAAATCTAAGCGTGACTAAGATGTTGAAGGTTGTTTACAGTGTAAGTTTTTTTGTTTAGTGAATCAGACTTTGGAAAATATATCAGATCCAAAACTTACCAGCATAAGACTAGAGACATTATTTAATCTCATGGAAAATCTGTTTTATTATCTATAAAGTTGGGGAAATAACATTTATCTTATAGTATTATTTTGAAAATTAAATGAGATCCTGAAAATAGAGTACCTACTAAAGTAACGATTCAGGTATGCGCTGAGTAAATGCCAGCTGTTGTCATAATTATTCATTCATTTAGTAACTTTTATTGTGATCTTACTATATTGTTGCCATCATTATTATTAACATTGTTGTTATTTATTAAATATAATTCTTATCCACAAATTAACATATATCCAGTGAAGAATATGAGTCTTAAAGCAATTGTAATAATTTTATGACCATATTCATTATTTTATTTGAATATAGAAACTATCATAAGGAATTAAATCTTCAAGGTAAAGACAAAGCAATGTGGAAGTATAGATAAAAATTATTATTCTGACTGGAATATTCAGAAAGATTTCACAGAGAAGGTGGTAATTGAGTTTGATTGCAAAAGAGCAGTGGAATTTCAGTGGCAAAGAAATGGGAGGGAGGTTAGGATGGAAAAATATCCAAGTCAGAGAACACAAAGATGAAGATGTAAAGACTTCAAGACATGTGGAACCGCTGTTGTAACTGGACAACAGGCAATCATGCTATAAATGAGGAGTACCTCCCGTGTGCCAAGCATTGAGGATACACTCTTGAAAATGAATGACTACAATAATTTTCACTTTCTTTTTTTTTTTTTTTTTTTTTTTTTTTTGAGACGGAGTTTCACTCTTATTGCCCAGGCTGGAGTGCAATGGCGCGATCTCGGCTCACTGCAACCTCTGCCTCCTAGGTTCATGCGATTCTCCTGCCTCAGCCTCCCCAGTAGCTGAGATTACAGGTGCCTGCCACCACCCCCGGCTAATTTTCTGTATTTTTAGTAGAGATGGGGTTTCATCATGTTGACCAGCCTGGTCTCAAACTCCTGGCCTCAAGTGATCTGCCCTCCTCAGCCTCCCAAAGTGCTGGGATTACAATAATTTTCACTTTCATGGTGCTTATAATACACTGGATGATGTGACCAAGGAAGAATTGGACCCAGGTCATAAATGATCTAAATATGGCCTTGAGATGTTTTAATGTTCTTCTATGAACATTTATAAGGAGGAATTAAGTACTGAAGGCTGTGTTTCAGATAGAGTAACCGACCGGCCACTCATATAAAAGTGAACTACTGCATTGTGGATGCAGAGAGGCTAACATTGAGAGGCAGTAGTCATTCTGACAGGAAATGGGGAAGGTGAGCACTAAGATAAAGATAAGTGTCATGAACAGAAAGAATTAAATTTTTGTAACAGAATTGTTAGAACTGGTGAGATATAATGATGAGGGAAGGAGAGGAGTCGAACATGATCTTGAGGACTCTACTCTTGGAGGCTTAAAGGAATGTGTTGGCTGTAATTGTCACAGGGAATCAGGAAGGAAGAGCCAGTTAGGGTCAAGCGTTAGAATATGTTAAGCTTAATAGGCTTTGACACTCAGATGTGCCCATCAAGCAGTTAGGAATTGGATTATTTTGTTTGGAAGAGGTCAGAACTAGTCAAGAGATTTCATAGTCCTTGGTAAAAATACGGTGTGAAAACACTAAAAGGGATGAGTTCGTAAATAGAAAATAGAATGAAAAGAAAACGTCAGAACTTACAGAACAGCTTGTTCATAACTTTAGGAGTTATAATATAGATGGTTCTATAGAAACACAAACTCCTTCATTTAGATTTAACAATAAACAATCAGTTCTTTTTTATGAGAGGAGGAGACTATTCAAACAACATGCTTCTTCTCCTTTACCTTCTATTTCAAAATGTCTCGGTTTCTTCATAGATGTCTAGAATTCTCATGAGCAGTGAGGTGGATGAATAGAGACTGTTTCTGTTCCCAGAGAGTAGCTTTGGAGGATGCTAAAATTATGGATGAATTGAAGACACAGATTCACCGTAAAGCTGAAACAGCTGAAGTGTCAGGGCCTGCCACTTGCATAGTCCTCCTATAAGACACTACAAGGAATTATAAATATGCTTGTGGTCAAATGTTTTTGTAAATTTGGCAAAAGTTAGTTATTTAAACTTTCATTAATTCAGAGTTCTGTCTCTATTCAGATTTCCCCTCCCTTTTCCTTCCCTTCTTATTGGGTAGTTCTAGAGAGGCTACAGGCAATGTTTTGGGGGAAGTTGAAGTGAGAATACATTTAGTTTAGGCTTAGTGGAATATATGTCTACATTTTTTAAAAAACAGCTTTACTGAAGTAAAATTGACCTAGAAAAACTTGCATATATTTTTACAACTTGATGAATTTGGATGTAGGCATACCCCCATGAAACTATCACCACAATTAAGGTAACAGACAAATCCATCAAGTCTAAAAGGTTTTTTTGTGGCCTTTTTTTGGTTGTTGATGCTGTTTTAAGAACACTTAACATGAGATATACCCTCTTAATACATTTTTAAGTGAATAATACAGTGTTATTAACTATAGGCACTATGTTATACAGCATGTCTCGGGAACTTATTTTGCGTAACTAAAACTTTATGCCTATTGAATAACAACTTTGCATTCCCCCTCTCCATTTCTTGACAGCCACCATTATATTCTCTGCTTTTATGAGGTTGACTATTTTGAAAACCTCATGCAAGTGGAGTGTTTGTCCTGGAACTGGCTTATTTCACTTAGCATATTGTTCTCCAGGCTCATTCGTTTTGTTGCAGATGGCAGAGTTTCCATCTTTTTAAAGGCTGAATAATATTTTTAGTCATTCTGTATATTGTTGGTATTGCTGGTCACCCAGTTTTTGGCAGAAATGCCGCATATTTTGTTGCATTGTCATGATAATTTGTCTTTTTGCATTTAAATTAACATGGGAACTCATTCCATTCAGAAGACTGAGCCCCAGCATCATTTTTCTTTCCAGACTCAAAAGTTTATTTTTATGGGGAAATAGACACCTTTATTGGTGGGATAGTTTCTTATACAGAAAATAATAATCGTAGATAACATTTGCTAAATGCTTACCACTTTTAGCTACTTTCAACTACATTTTATAGGTAAGGAAACCGAGACATAGAGAAGTTAAATAAGTGGCAGATCAGGAATCCAAAGCCAGCGACTCAGGTTCCCATCAGTAACTTAAACCACCAGGGAACACTGACTCTCTGTCACTGAGTTAGAAGCCAGAAGTCCCTGAGTGTAAAATCCTTGGGGTTTTAGACAAAGCAGTTAACTTCTAATGATCCTCAGCCTTCTTATCAGATAAATGGACAAAGCAGTTAGCTTGTAATGATCCTCAGGATTCTTATCAGATAAATGAAGGTAGACTAGAACATAATGTTGGTAACTTTGGGGTGATCTTATGAGCCTTTGAGAAAGCTGTGATGCCTTTCCATGACATAGAACAGATGTAATTATGTAATTAACAAACATTCTTGGACACCCTGAAACCAGTGTCTTAGCCCTAGGTTAAAATCCCCTGGACTAGAAAATATTTAAATTTCTTACAGATCTAATATTCTGCTATCTTAATAAGAGCTGACTTCTAGTTTATTAGTGACTTTTTAAAGAGGACACAGTGAACTATTAAGTGATTTTCATTGTATGCCTTATTGACGGGTTGGTTTGTGTTGTATTCTTTCTTGTGATCTTGCATTTTCTGAATGCTGCTGACATCTTTCACTTGAAGACTTTTTTTATTGAAAGAAAATTTTAGATGCATCTGGATTGAACTACTCTGAAGAAGTTATGGTATTTACCTGAAGCTAATAAAATAATTTATGTTTTCCTCGTAAATGAGATCTGAAGAACAACCAAAGTGTCAATAGCAAAATCAATTTGAAAAGGATCTACTATGAAATTAGGTTTCTCAAATAAAATGTAGTTTAACAAGAGAGCATTCACTGTCTTCCTTCTTATGGGGATACTTTGCGTTAGAATGTAAAAATGATGGCATGTTTTGAAGCCATAAACTTAATATATATCAAACTTCATGGCTTTCAAGATCAAAGGATTAAGTTTCAATTTAAGTGTATGGATTTTTTTGTTATAAAAACAAAGTGTCTTACTAGAAAACAGAACAAGAAACATTTTGTGTATTCTTTCTATGTCACCTAAGGAAATTGCAAAAGCATCTATTTGAAGTTGTGTAAAATTTAGTATACACAATCAGGAAAGTACTCTGTATAGATTTTTAAAAATGCACTAGTACTAATCTGCCCTTGAGTCAAAATGCTTAATATTTTGGTTTTTTTTTCTATGTAAAATTTGGTTGAAAGATTGTTCATTATTGTTGAATTTCAACATGATTGCAAATTAAATGATGCAAAACTCAATAAAGTAAAATACACAAAAGAGCAATTAACATGTTATCTCAGTAAGTATATAGAATAATGAGAGAACACACTGTTCTACACTGTAGCATGTAATTAAGATGTAGCCATAAATCAGGAAAATATTATAGCTTGTTTAGGTGCACAGGTGGCTTTTAGAAAGATTGATTATTGGCTCCTCTTTCCCCCTTGAGATGTGAGTTCATAGTTATTCCTGCAAAATTAAACAGAATAATTTCTCATATTTCCTACAGTAGGTATGCTTCAATGCAAACAGCATGATGGAGATAAATGTTTGCAAAGTGTTCATCTCCTTGTCTGTTTCTATTCCAGATGCTCTCTACGATGTCATCACTGTGGGAGCCCCAGCTGCCCATTTTCAGGGATTTAAGAATGGTGGTCTTCGGAAGCTACTCCATAGATTTGAAACAGAAAGAAGAAAGTAAGTAAAGACAGGAGGAAAGCACAGATTCCATTAATATCATCTCCCCTTTGGGGAAGTCTATATACAAGGTGATTGGTCCATCACAATGTATAGTTCTTGACATCTTAACCTATTTAGTAACAGAGTTGTTAAATATCTCAAAACTACCAGAGAAGAAATTAGATTAAACAAATTGCCTAAGTGTCTTGCTTAGTGAGTGGCATTGTGATGGCAGAAAATCTTCTGGAAGTCATATAACTAAGGGGTGATATTCCAGTGTCAACTATTGCTTGCTCAAAGGAGTGTTCAGAGATTTAGCTAGAAATACAGTCTGACTTCACTGTGGAGCCAAAGATACTGAATGGAGAATATGGCTCCTAATTTATGATTTTTACCCTACTAGTAATTTCCATGCTGGCCTGAGGCACATTTACTTGTGCCACTTGAAAAAGACACAACAATACAGAATTCTATGTTCTGTTTCTTAGGGAAAGGCATGAGTATTACCACTATTATTTATAATTTTGATATACTCTTTCCCCAGTTTTTGTTTTTACATGCTTTTAAATATTGCCTTATAAAGCTTTTGCAGCAGTGGTTTATTATTCTCCCCCATGTCTCATCAGTTGAGGTTATCCTATAATATTCTCTGGCTATGACCACGCTCATGTAAAACATAAAGTGCATTATCCAGGTATGAAGAATAACTACTTTCCTTTTCAAATAGTTATTCTTCTTAAGAATCCCATTTTTTTTTTTTTTTTTTTTTTTTACTTTTAGATTCCAAGGGTATGTGTGCAGGTTTTTTTCTTTCTTTTTTTTTTTAACCATGGTGAATTGCATGTTACAGGGATTTGGTGTTCAGGTTATTTTGCCACCGAGGTAATAAGCATAGTATCTAATAGGTAGTTTTTCAATCCTCACCCTCCTCCACCCTCCACCCTTAAGTAGGTCCTGGTGTCTGTTGAAGAATCCAAATTTTGAAAGTTAGGGAAAAATAGTCATTCTTTAGTCACAGTTGATTTAGTAATAGTATTAGAAAATCTGTTTGAGTGCCAAAACCAGAAAAATTTTTAACGTTTTATCACATTTATCAAATATAAAATTTGTTTTTTGGTGCCCAGATGTTTAGGAAGAAAGCATTTAAAGGAGGTTAGAATTGAATAATTGACTTACTATTATACAAATATATAAACTACCAATACATATATATTTTTCTTTTTTCCTTTTAAGGAGTTGACTTTGGTACAATATTAACTCAGTTGTAGTTCTTATTCTGATTTTTCTAGTTTTTTGTTCATTTTTGTTTGCTTTTTGGTGGGGAAAGGTTTATAGTTTTATAAAATTATATTGCATGGGTAGATTAGAATAACCATCACTATTATAAACATCATATAGAACTGTTTCATCACCACAAAGAAACTCCCTCAGGTTACCCATTAATATTCACACCCTTCTCATAAATATGATTGCAATGGGGAGTGGAAGCCAAAGTTTCAACCATGGGCTCTGCAGGGGAGAGGCATCTCCTATTTACTTTATGGGAGTTGGAAGTTAATTCAAACCATAGGCCCCATGGGGGAAGGGATGCCATCCCTACTGAGGTGCGGGTATGAGTGGAAGACAGGGTTTTGCCCATGGAATCTGAGTGGGGATGAAGGGTGTTTCTCACTGATTCCCTACTGTATCATTCTTCTAGTGGGGGAGGAGCATGACATTTTTGTGGTATTCACCCCCAGAACAGGTTGGTATGGCTAGGCCACCCTGTTCCAGGTTCTTTGGCTTTTCCTGGGTGCTGTTTTTTGTTGGTGCTTTGCTGCATTGAGAAATTCTGTGGCACCCAGTTTGGGACATTATAGGAGGCAAGAAAAAATCCCGTGGAACTCACTGTGATATCATTGCTTAAGTCCTGAGGCCCCTAACCAATATACCTCCTTTAGTCTACCTTTTAGAGTCTTTTGATAGGTGACATATATGTTTTGTCTAGAGTGTTTCATTGTGATTAACAGGGGAAGTAAAATAGATTGCATTTACTTCATCTTGTCTGGAACTGTGTCTCAGCCTTGAGAGTTGACTTAATCTATTTTTTTTCCTCAATTAAATTTTAAAGTGTATAACCCAATTAGAAGACTCAAAACTGCCCACAGGGTAGTCAGAATCCTGTTGAGCATAGAAAGCATCAGTATGTGAAATATGGAACCTAACTCTCTAATTTTATGAAACATATTTCTGTTAAAGACAACTGTTGAGTTCTGTGGTTAGACTCTAAATAATATTTCTTAAGGTTTAAATATTTGCATAAATATTTTCCTTCATTTTTCTTCACTTTTCACTGGGATGTTACATATCAACACACACGCGCACACACACACACACACACACACTCTTACAGATCTTGGGTTAATTTTAAGATAAAAGTAAAAACGTGTTCAATGCTTGCAAACACTGATTGCTTTAAATTTTTCATTTGTGTTTCATTGCTTTATGGATAAAATACAATAAAGATTTTAAAAGAAATAAAAAAGAACTTTGTGGATCTTAAAAGAATTCTCCATAGGGCAGTGGTTTGGGACAAATACAGCTTGCTGAGGCAATATACTGGTGAGCATGGCTATCAGCCCACCCGTTAAATTAAGAGCTGACTTGAGCAAAGACTTAATGATTACAGAGTTATCGCACCATGCCAATACTTTTTCTGCAGGCTTTTTCAGCAACAAATATTGCACGTCAGTCAACAGCAATGTATAGAAGTAAAAATGACTATATGAAATGAGTAATTTGGGCTTTAGGTTAAAGTAAACAATGACATTTTGCAGGACATGAAATCACAAGTGAGGAAATTTTTCTTTGCCTCATCTTTCATTTGATATTGCCCCCCACCAAAAAAAACAAAAACAAACAAACAAACAAACAAATAAAAAACCCAGATAGCCAAGTCTTTTAGACCAGGTTTTTTGGGAACTACCACAGCCATTGTACTATTTCACCTTCGTTTATTTTTTTCTCAGCTAAGCCAATAAAATACTGTCATCTGAGAAAAGATATAATTTATGTCCCTTGGTGATCTCTTTTGTGATTAATACATTGGCCACATAATGAAAATGGTTTAGCATAAGAACATTGCTTATAGTATTTATATAAAGCAATTCAGGTCATACAACCATATTTATTAAAATTACAAGATAATTAAGGAGACTGAACTTTTAAAGCACAGTTTCTGAGTACCTTACTCTTGTGCTTAGGAACTTTGAGGAGTCCATACTTATCCACTGGGCATTCAAAGCATCCATGATTTTGCCCACCAGTGTCTACCCTCATCACCCACTTCTTCTATTGTTGTTTCTAAAACGCTATATAAACTATTTCCCAAGTGGGCTTCATGTATTTATACCTTTTCCTTTTTCCTCGTTCTGTTTCCTTTTATTCTGTTCTCCTCATTTTCTACTATTTTTCATTTCTTTCTGTGAAAGCCATTTACATAATCCTATTCAAAATTCTACACATGGTCCATGTGAAGATTTCACCCTTATAATTAGGCTTTCCTGATTTTTCAAGTTGATTTGGCTCTCCTCCCTAATATTTTACTTTTGCTTCTCTTGTAGCCTTACTAGGCCACAGTAATGTATTAGGTTTTTTCTTGTACACCATTTCTGTAATACAACGTGCCTTCCTTGAATAAGAGATGGATCACCTTGTATATATAAGTATGCTATAGATCAAATACAACAGGCATTGGAATTCACATAGAAATCAGATATAGTTGCTGACTTAAAAGTGCTAAAAACTAGAATGGGAGAAAAAGTTTCACAAATAATCATAATGCAATAAGATTAATAATATAGAGAGCAGGGGTTACCAACCTTGGCTGCCCACTAGAATCACAGACCACAGCAAACAACAACACAGAGCTAAAGCAGCCTTGTCACCTATAAGATCAGTGGTTACACAGTCACAGGGCAAAAACTCTGGGACTGAGAAGTTTTCTTACTACTGTAAGGAGGAATAAGGGTAGATATTTTCTTATTCTCTATTATAAATAGGAGACTTTTTGCATAAAAATGGGAAAATCATATCAGGCAAATAAGCTGTCCATAACCTATAACATAGTAGACATCCGATAAACCAGGAATGGGAGAACTAGAGGCAAAACCTTATACTGTTACCTTTGAAATGTGTTTTTCTGATAGAATTATTAACCACTAATTAATTTGGGAGATGCAAAACATAAATTCACATTTCTATGCCTTCTCCAGTAACAAATGAGCAGACTAATCACTAGTTACAAAAATATTTGTTTTAATCACCTTCACTTCCATTCTTAAGAATAAAAATTTTTATTTCTTTTTATGAAAGAGAGAGAGTGATTTGAAAGCATTCAATGAAAGCAATGTGATCATATTATTTGATTGGGGATGGTAATTCTTTTTTTCCCTACTTGGATTTTTTTTTTTCTATTTCTAGCATGATCCCTAGACTCCACTTAGACCTTTGACTTGTCAGTCATTGACAGTGCAATTTAGAGTCTAAGATCTTAACTATGCTTACTATTTTGTATGAACTCATAAGTCAAGCTATATATATTTTTTTCTTTTTTTTTTCTTTTGTTTTTGAGACGGAGTCTCACTCTGTCGCCTAGGCTGGAGTGCAGTGGTGCGATCTTCGCTCACTGCAAGCTCTGCCTTCCGGGTCCACACCATTCTCTTGCCTCAGCCTCCTGAGTAGCTGGGACTACAGGTGCCCGCCACCATGCCCGGCTAATTTTTTGTATTTTTAGTAGAGACAGGGTTTCACCGTGTTAGCCAGGATGGTCTCGATCTGCTGACCTCGTAATCCACCCGCCTCAGCCTCCCAAAGTGCTGGGATTACAGGCGTGAGCCAATGTGCCCGACCAAGCCATATATATTTTAAGTAGAAATACTTTGATCCTTTATTGATATATATTTTAATAAATAATTTAACTGATAATTTTCCAGTTTTGTAAAGAAATATGCTTATTAGAAAATGGAAAAATCAAAAGACAGAGATTAAAATCATACTTGTAATATTCCTCCTTAACAGCAATTACTGGTAGCATACTGGGTGCTCTCTTCCAGTCTTTTTTTCCACATATAATCTACATCCTTATATTTTTTTCTGTTAAAAATTTGAAACGGCAAAACTGTTTAAAATGACTAATTTTAAAGTTACATACATAATTTAGGCCAGGCACGATGGCTCATGCCTGTAATCCCAGGACTTTGGGAGGCCGAGGCCAGTGGTTGGCTTGAGCTCAGGAGTTTGAGACCAGCCTGAGCAACATCGCAAAACCCTGTCTCTATAAAAAAAGTGCAAAAATTAGTCAGGCTTGGTAGTATGTGCCTTTAGTTCCAGAAACTTGGGAGACTAAAGTGGAAGGATCACTTGAGCCTGCAAGGTGGAGGTTGCAGTGAGCCAAGATCACCCCAGTGCACACCAGCCTCTAGGTGACAGAGGGAGGCCCTGTCTCAAAAAAAAATGTGTGTCTGTGTGTGTGTGTATGTGTGTGTATATATATATGGTATGCAAATGTATATATATTTATATATAGATAGATATACACACACAGACACACACACAGACACATAATATGAATATAATACTCTTCATTTATAAAACAACGTTCATCTTTGTGTTTCTTTGGAAGTCATGCCCAATACTTCAAATTTAAAAATGTCAGTCTCGTAGGCTATAGCTAAAATTTATCTCCCATTCATTTTCAATATTTCAATAAAGTATATTTCAATTAAAATATACTTTATTTTTTCTTTTCAGAAAGAACATTTTCTGTCACAAAATTTTCTTTTAAAAATTATGGTAAAATTACATGGGCACTCTAGAAATAAGAATAATTTAAATAAAAGCCCCTGTCAGTTCCTTTTTTTCTTTTGAACTGTGTTCAGTAGCTGACAATATATCATTTTGAAGGAGATGGTAATTAAAGTTTTTCTTTTGATTATAATTTGATTCCTTGGGAGTACATTTTTTTTTTCCTCCTGTGAGTTAGTTCCTTGTTGGCTACTCTCAGCTCTTAACTTTGTTCATATTTTGGCAAATACGGGCTAGGTCTGCCAAAACTGCCCACCAGGTTTCTCTTCTCCATGTGGACTTCCCTATATACAACTCCTTGTATATAACACCAAATCTTCATAGAGAGAGAATAAAGTGCTTTTAATTAAGTAGTCATGCTGAGGCTTGAACATACTGTATGAAGTAAATAATGAGGCCTGCAAAGCTTTGAACTAAATGTGGTACTAAGTAAATGGAAGGATTTTTGCTCAATTTCACATGATCCTGAGTGAATTTGTAATAAGTGAATTTGTAATGCAGTTTTTCCTCCTTCTTTATTTTCATTGTAGCTATATACAAAACCAAAATTTGTTTATGGCCCACAAATTCAAAGAATAAAGAGGCTTGTATAGTTGAAATCCTACCTGTTCTAGTCCTCTTCCTTAAAATAAACCAATCTGAGCAGTTTAATCTATTTTGCGCAAGATTTCGTCTTGGAATGTCAAATTATTTAAGTTTTAGCAGTGATTATCTTAGCCCACAAACACAAATGTTGAGAATGTAATGTTCTTGACTTTTCTGTAACTCTGTTTAATTTTTCTGTCCTCCATTCTGGAACAGGCAGAAACTTTCATCTCAGACAATTCATAGACTCCGCTCCCAGTGTAGATTTGAATTCTGATTGTCACATACTGTCTTTGTGACATTAGTCAGATTACCACACCTTTCTGTACCTTAGTTTTCTCATCTGTAAAGTGGAAATAATAGTGCTTACCCCAGAGGGTGGTTCTCAAAATTTGATGAGTTTATATATGCTAAGCATTTATAACTGTGCCTGGCACATGATGAGGTCTTAATCGATATTAGCTATTATTTATGTAAATATATAGAAAGGATATATTTCCACAAAAAAATGTTTAGGCAGTTTCTCAATTTAGTGCATGTAAATCTTATTCTTTCTGAAAACTAAGTAGGATTTTATTGATTGGATTTAACATAATTATCTAACCAATACACTATTGATGGTCATTTAGATTGTTTCTAAGTTTTTGATTAGAACCACCTGCGCTTGCAAGGTATATCCTTATTCATATATCTTTGCAAATTTCTGGGTGTTTCTTCTAGATAAATTCCTACATTTAGTATAACTAGACTTAGTTAAGAGGACTTCTTTTTTTTTTTTTTTTTTTTTTTATGTTTTGAGATGGTGTCTTGCTCTATCGCCCAGGAGGTAGTGCAGTGGCGCAATCTCGGCTCACTGCAAGCTCCGCCTCCCAGGTTCACACCATTCTCCTGCCTCAGCCTCCCGAGTAGCTGGGACTACAGGCACCTGCCACCACGCCCTGCTAATTTTTTGTATTTTTAGTAGAGACAGGGTTTCACCATGTTAGCCAGGATGGTCTCGATCTCCTGACCTCGTGATCCACCCGCCTCGGCCTCTCGAAGTGCTGGGATTACCGGCATGAGCCACCGCGCCCGGCCAAGAGGACTTCTTTCTTAACTAAGAAACTAAGATTTCTTAGTTAAGAGGTAGTTAAATTTTAGAAGTAATACCACCAAAAAGTTGTATTAATATGCATAATATGCCTAATTTCTCATTCAGTCTTGAGTACTGAGTTTGGATATTATTCACGTGTGAAGTAGAGGTATGGCTGATTATATATACACACACACACACACACACACACACACACACACACACACACACACACACATATATTTATAAATATATATCTAGCAGGTAGCTCCACTTTACTCGTATCTTCCATACACCTCAAGATTGAGATATTGAATCATTTTGCATCCCTTTGGCTCTCAAACTTGCTTCTTTTGGGGGTTATTTTCCTTAATAAAAAGGTATGACCATCCACCCCACTGTTCAATGTCGCACCTGAAAATCCTTGACAACTTTTTCTCCCTTGCTTTCACTTAAAATTAATTTACTTTCTTATATATCTGGAAGTTATGCATTTTAATAATGAAACATGGGTTAAGATAATCCTAGCCCATAGAACCACTGTCTTTTAAATATTCTACTACCAAACCTCTTAATTACCGTCCTTCCTCCCAGACTGGCTCTCATCCAATCAGTTATCCTTATCTTGGTTGGAATTATATTTCTTAAAGGCAAATATTCTTGTGTTTCATAATTTTAAAAATTTCTTAGCTGCCTCTTGCTTGCAGGAGAAAATCTAAGGTGCAATAATATATACGTGTGTTCTGGCCCTGGTTTCTTCTCCAGCTTCATCTTGCACCATGACACCATCATCTTTCCCTCCCCTCTACCCTCCATAGTGAACCAGAAGAGAACTTTCTCACCACCACAGATCTTAACTTAAAATCATTTCTGCCTGGAAGCTTCTTCTGACTCCTTGTCTAAGCCAAGTCTGCTTTAAGTCTCCAGTGTACAAAATCCCTCTAGACTGTATGTGCTCTGAGAATATGAAATATGTCTGTCCTGTTTACCACAGTATCCCCAGGACCTAACTTGAAAAGTGTTTGATGAATGGATATATATATGGGGGAATGAACGAGTAACATCAAAGGGTTGCCTGCCATAAGAATAAAGGGAAGAACCAATGACTGTGCCTGCAGAAGAGATCAGTGTGATAGAATTAGGTAGCAGACACAGAGACTTTTTGTGGAATTAGGAAAAAGAAACAGAAACAAAAAGACACTTGTGGAAAATGTCTTATAGGCTTTGAAAACAACTATTTGGCAGGTATAACATTAGTGTTTCCTTGCACCACACTAGCTAGGGAAAATATACTTTTACGTCTTCCGAAAGAAGAAGGGAGACAATTTATATAAAAATGGCTAACTTAAAAACCTGATTCAATATCAGTAATGCAGTAGTGACTTTAACACTTCCAAGTTGTGACATTCTTCCAACAACCTGTCCAAAAGCTTGTGAGGCAAAGAATGATCTGATATTTAGGCAAGAGGCACTATATATAGTGTGACAGTTCAGAATTTTAAAAAATTAAATATTTATTTTAAAGGAAATGACTTTAATTGTAAATGACAAAATGTGTTTGCTAAACTGTCCCCAAATTTTTAATGATATCAAATTTGGTGAAGAGGGCAGTCTGAAAATGACAAAATACATAACCACTCTTGGATTTTCTTGTCTTCACTATAGCTGTGGCTACATGTGTACACCTAGAGATATATCAGAAAAAAAAATCAACAAGAAGATTAGGGTTTAAAAGTAAAAATGTTAAGTCTAATATGAAAATTACAGAAAAAATACATTTTTTTCTGTTTATTTTTAAAACTAAATATATAAAGATAATATGATTTGAGGATTTATTTTCTGTAAATTAGAAGTTACATTTCTCCTTTGCTGTAAACTGAAACAACATTTTAAACCATGACACAGTATGTTATCTCAGAAGTATTCACTGAATCCAAGGAGGAACTTTTGAACTTGTTAAACTCCAAGTGATTTCCAGAATATTTTTAAAGCTGTCTGTTGTTCTAGACAGTTGTTAATAGTCATCATTGCAAAGGCAGCATACAGCAGAAAAGAAAGTCATCTATAAATAAATTGCCAGTCATCTACAAATAAAATACACTATATTTTTCAGAGCTTTGAAAGCTAAGTGTAGAACATCTCAAACTTTAAAAAAATGTACATATGGAATTTTTGTCATGGAAAAATCAAACAATTGGCTGTGTTACATGATATAAATACTGTTATTGCAAAATCTTTATTAGAGGGGACTTTGCCTGAATTATTTCAATGTCCTCTTCCTTGTGATGAGGCTTACATTAATAATTGATTATTGTGGTAACCCCATCAGAGAAGGAAGATGGATTGGCTTATAGTGTCAGCACAGATGGAGAGAAGATAAATTACAGAGGTATTTAGGGGCAACTTGGGGGTTGTATGTGTGTTAGGAGTGGAGGTAAGAACCCAGAGGTATCAAGGAAGACTCCCACATACATCTGGGGAATGATAGTGCCATTCACTGCCCCTTGGCTTATAAACTCCAGCAACACAGAGCAGCTTCTAGAGTGTAGGAGAGTATGAAAGGACGTTAGGCTGGGCAGGGAGCAAGGACCAAATCTTAAACAATTATTTGCTATGTCAGCTCCTGGCAGTTCACCCTGTAGGCTATGGATACTGCAATTGGTAGGTTTTCAGCTGAAGATTGCCGTGATCATAGTATTTGGAGTGACAGTGTAGAGAGAACAGAAGAATGGCAAACAATTAGACTATTATAATAGTTGCATGAGGGAAAACAGGTACCTGGGGAGTTGAAGATTTTGAGGAAATATCTAACAGAATTTAAATCCAGTTGGCTGAGGGCTTCAGGGAGCCTGGGCAGGATTGAAGGACTCTTAGGTTTCTGGTTTCTATAACTGGGTAAATGCCAAGACAGCTGAGAAAGGGGATACAGGAAATAAGCCATTCATTTCCATTGCTTAATTAATAAGGTCAGTTGTTTATATTCCATTAAAGAGACATTTTGAGAAATAAGAAAATAATCTTGTTGAGTCCGTGCTGTTTTTCACATTAAGAATCTTTTTTTTGTTTTTTGTTTTTTGTTTTTTGTTTTTTTGAGACAGAGTCTCACTCTGTCACCAGGCTGGAGTGCAGCGGCGTGATCTCTGCTCACTGCAAGCTCCGCCTCCCGGGTTCAAGCAGTTCTCCTGCCTCAGCCTCTCAAGTAGCTGGGACTACAAGCACCCGCCACCACGCCCGGCTAATTTTTTGTATTTTTTGTAGAGATGGGGTTTCACCGTGTTAGCCAGATTGGTCTCAATCTCCTGACCTCGTGATCCACCCACCTCAGCCTCCCAAAGTGCTGGGATTATAGGCGTGAGCCACCGTGCCCAGCCAAGAATCTTTTAAATCATAGAACTTAGAGAGGATCCCAGAGACCATGAATTCTCCTACTTATTTTATTGATGAAAATACCAAGGACCAACGATTGAGTCACCAATGCAGCTAATGACAGAACCAGAGCTAGAAAATTAGACTTCTGTCCTTAGTCTCAAGTTCTTCTTCCATACTCATTTACCCTCGAGCAGTCAAAAGATGTTCAACACATGACATCCTCTTAATAAATGTGCAATGTTAGCTTAGGAAGGGATTTTGCTATCCACCAGAGAGAAATAAAATGTAGTTGGTCTAGTCAATTCCTTATGGGTCTTTAAGAGAATATAATTTTTAAAATAAATAATTTGTGCTATTAAAGAACATGTGAATTGATGTGGTGATTTGCACTCAGAGTCAATTACTATATTAAACTGCCTAAAATCGTTCTGCCTAGTAGTCAGTAAAAATATTTTTAAAGCTCCAGCCTTATTGGTTTTCTATCTGCAGCCCTCTCAAATACACTTTAGGAACACCACTTTTTTAGGAATATGGCCACAATAAAAATAAAAGAAGTAAATTTTTCAGAGATGTTCATAGATTACCATTCATAATAGTAAAATATTATAAGCATTTTGAATGAATGAATGAATGAATGAATAAGCAAACTATTCTGTGTCACTAAAGTTGAACATTATGTAGCCATTTCAGTTATTCGGTGGATTATGAGGTATGTAGAGCTGAATGTAAACAATGTGCCTGAAAGAAAGTATGACATGTATGCAGAAGACATCAATCTAGACATATCAGTGAATGTGTTGGAAAGGTTAATAAGTTAGAATGTCACAGATAAATACAGTTATATTTATTTTTGAATGTTTGTTTTGTCTTTCCTCCTTTTTTTTTTAGTTGTAAAATAAGAGAAATGTTTTCATAAAATCTTTTTGCAACTTCTACTTCCAGCAAATACGGAAACTAGGTAACAAAAACATTCTGCAATCTCAGAGTACCTAGAACAGTTGGATGCAATGTGCCATCCTTTTCCCTTCATCTCAGGAATGGAAGGAACTTCAATGCAGAGTGGTTAGTAAGCAAGCCCTGAAACTACAGCTGTCCTCAGGATATTCATAGACACCAAGCATCTAGATAAAGCCTTAGGTTTGCAAGCTCTTATGGGAAGAAGACTCAGACAAAATAGTTTTTCTCTTTTTCTTCTTTCTCACTACCAGCCCTTCATGTAGCGTTTAGTGGGCTGGCATCATCACACATGATCCACTGATAACCTTGAGTACCCCTGGTTTTTTGCTTTCCTTAATTCATTGACTGAGTAGTAGTTATTAAATATTTGTTGAAAATAATTTACTGTGAGACAATTCTGAAATTCTTTAATTTGTGTTACAAAATAGAATCATACATCTCTAATGAACTTTGTTTTAATTAGGTGAGAACATCTTTAATTATATTTTTAATATTTATAAGCAATACTTATTCAATTAAAAATGTTTCCCATATTAGTTATAGCATTTTAATTTTTCCAAATTTAAAATGGGTTGATACTATGTTCAAGAGATAGTAAAACATAATTAGGAGTTCAAACTGTGTAACAATGAAGACCCGGGTTTGAACCTGGTTTTACCATCTATGCTAGTTTGTGTGATCCAAGTCAAGTTACTTAACCTACTCTGGCTTCAATTTCTACATCTTGAATTAATATTTGTTCCTCAGAGGGTTGTTGTCAAAATTAAATAATATAATCCCTGAAAAACTAGCATTTAACGTAATGCTAGGCCCATAGCATATATGTACCCAATGATTATTATCTATTAAAGTGATAGAGGAGGAGATTTAAATTATTAGGATAAATACAGTATAAAATATTGGCTTTATTAGGCACTCTCTTAAAGTATTGTCAGATTTAACATGGAAAAAAAATAAAATGGCTTGTATATGTACCTTCTGTTTTTTTTGTATTCTTATTCCAGAATCATAATCATTAGTCTATAATATCATATGTTGGAAAGATTTGTTTTTTCTAAAAGAAATTTATTATAGTATAGTTTGTCTAGAATAAAAATGAACTATTACAAGTATGTAATTCCAAGATTTTTAGTAAGTTTACAGAGTTGTGCAGTCGTCATCACAATCCCATTTTAGGACATTTTTGTCACCCCAAAAAAGTCTCTCATGCCTGTTTGCAGTCAAAGGAACTTTTATATTTGCAGAGTATTGGGGTATGATTTTTACTCCTGGACCTTTCTTACTCTGTACTTTGATCAAGTATATTAGGGCATAAGGTCTAGGATGAAGCTGAGAAGATTTTGAGGTTGGAAGGAATCAGGAGACCAGGTTTGGGTATTATCTCCACAGGGACAACAAGAAAATACCAGAAGTCAAACTAGGCAGAAATAGAACTGACTAGACCTTGGAAGGTGGCAAATGAAATCAAAGCAAGTGAACTCGTGGATAAGTGGGAATAGGCCAGGAAAGGAAATAAAGCACACTGGACTTTGCTTATTTAAAGGTCATATAATAGTACCTGGAAAATTTGAATTAAAGCAAGAATAGGGCTAAATAAAGGATGTACATAAAAAAGACGTTTCAATGGTTTAGAAAGTACAAGTAAGAACTTGCAAACTAAAAAGTGGAATAGTAGAAGCCACTGTGTTCTGAACCAGTAAACACATTTTCTTAGAGGGGGAATTTTCAGCAAAAATGAATGTTTTTTTTTTTCCTATTAGCATCATTTTTCACAGAGCTAATAAATGGCAGAATCAACTTTTGATCACAACACTCTTTGATTCTAAAATTTTCATGAAACCTTTTTTTTTTTTTTTTTTTTTTTTTTTTGAGATGGAGTTTTGTTCTGTTGCCCTCACTGGAGTGCAGTGGGGTGATCTTGGCTCACTGCAACCTCCACCTCCCGAGTTCAAGCAATTCTCCTACCTCAGCCTCCTGAGTAGCTGGGACTACAGGTGCATGCTGCCACACCTGGCTAATTTTTTGTATTTTAGTAGAGACAGGGTTTTACTGTGTTTCCCAGGCTGGCCTTGAACTCCTGAACTCAGGCAAGCTGCCCACCTCGGCCTCCCAAAATGCTGGGATTACAGGTGTGAGCCACTGCGCCCAGCCCAAAACTGTGATTTGTTTAAAACAGGAGTAAAGGTAAATATCAATTTAAGTACAGATCATATAACTCATTTAATTATGTAAGTGAAATCCAAAAGAGGTAAAATACTGTTTTGTTTTGTTTTTTTCTAATTCTTTTCTCCAAACCCCACTTCCAGTAGAAAATGGAAAGGGTGCATTGGGGAAAGCAGAGAGGCATGAAGCCCATTATTAAACCCTGTGAGACCAGAAGGGTATATTTAAGTACACTAAAGTGTGAATTTTCTTTTGTGATCCATATTATTTTCTTCTCAGTCAGAACTGAGAGCATATATATTCCTTCCTCTGGATTCAAGAGACCACATTTTTTTTTTTTTTACAAGTAGGGTTTGAGCTAGAAAAAAAACAAGTGGAAATAGTTCTAGATTTTTTTTTCTCTGGACACTTAATTCTGCCACAGGAGAAGAGACACACCACTCTAAGTCATTTTTCCCTAAACTCACCAATCCTAATCCCCTTCTGTTCATGTCCCACCTTCCCTGTCTTTTCCTTCTTGTTTTTCTCCTTGCCTGTTAATCATCTCTCATCTCTATTTTTTAATGGCTCCACTGCATAAAATAGTAGCTTGGTTGAGCAAACAGATTAAGGAGTGGAGGTAGCAATGGAGTGGGAAGGGAAAGGATGGATAAGTAACAGAGTAAGTCCCACAATGTGCACTTGTGGTCAAGGAGTTAAGGAAAATAAATTATATTTCTCTTCTTGTCTGCCTCCTGCCGTCTTCAGACCCTAACCATAAGTCAAGGACTTCAATATCTGAGAGTATTATTTATCTTGCAATAGATAAGTTTAAGTATAGAGATACGGAAACCAGTTTGTGAGCTATTACAATAATCCTAGTGGTAGAAATGATGGGGTGGTTGCAATAAGTGTAGAAATAAGTGGTTGGATTCTGGGTATATTTTGAAGGAAAAGGCGAGACTTTCTGAAAAGTTGGATGAAAGATAAGAGACAAAGAGTCATAGACAATATTAAATGGACCTGCCATAATCTAAGATGGGGAAGAGTGCAAAGGAGCTGGGTGTTGAAAGTGGGGAGCAGATCTCGGGATCAGTTTGGGACAGGTTAAGCTGGAGCTGTAAACAGGAGAGCTTTTGTTTTCATTGGAGTCCAGCGGGAAAGTCCAGGCTAGAGGTGGAGATTTGGAAATCATTAGTGCAGCATGTGTATTTAAACCATGAGATTACTTAGGAGGGACATATAGACAAAAGAGTTCCAAGAGCTGAGTCTTGGAGCAAGAGGATAGGAAAATAAGGAAGACCAGGAAAAAGGGACTGGGACAAATATACACTCAGGAATTTATAAGTCCTTGTTTTAATTGTATTTTGGTTAGCAATTAGAGCTTATGAATGTGAATGTTACTTCATTATGTGCTTTATATTTTTTTCACATCTCCAAAATATGACATGGATAGTAACAACATATACACACACAAACGTGAGGATGGGGATGTAGGTGTGCATTCTTATGAAAATAATATTAAATATATTAAATTACCATATTTAAATGAATATATTAAAGTATATAGTACACTTTAATTCACTCTCTCAATAGAAAAATATTATGAAACTAATTTCAATTTTCATTATCTGTGCTTTGCAGTACTATTTATATTCTATAAAATATTTTGTCCAAGTAAATATTTTGCCTTTCTTCCAGAGTCATCTGATTGATCGTTGACTCAAGTGTTTGGATCCAGTTTAAATTTCATACTACTATAAAATAGAGTTTAGTTATGTTGTTTTTATCTAGATAATTAAATTATACTTATTACTTCCCATTTAAGAAGCTATAACTGTTAAAATATGTGACATGTTTAAAGAGTAAGTAGAGTATAGGTAGATAAAATTTATGTATACTTAAAATTATTTTGTGAGCGGTGATTTTTTTTCCATACCATACTATTTCATCCTTTCATCCTGGACACCAACGTTGGCTTTTATTATGGAAAATGAATCTTTTAGCCTCACTAGGTGAGGTGCTCATCATTAAAAAGACTTCATCAGAACAACCGATGCCTGCTACACAACTCTGCTCCAAAGGAGACTGAATTAGGAGAAAGAGGCAGGAGTTAGGATTACGTCCTATCATGGTGATTGAAGAATGTATTGGGGAGAGGAAAGGGAATATATTGGGAGGGAAAAGATGAAATCATGATGAAAAAGGTTAGGAGAGCAAACACTGGTAATGAGGAGGGAACCAAAGCAACTTTTGTGAATAAGATGGGTTGTAAAAGTAGCCTTGTAAAAGGTGCTAAGAAAATTTGAATACCTTAAGAAGGAACTTTTATGAGAGTCCTTGTGTAGCATGATCAAGGGTTTAGAGGGGATCTCAGTCAAAACAATGACAGGGTATCTCTAAAGATGCTCCGTCCCTGCGTTGGTATCTCTGGAGGTGCTTGTCACAAGTGCTACAGCGTACTAAAGCAGAATCTCTTAGCAGATGTTGCCAAGGAATCTGCATTTTTTTCAATAAACATTGAGGCCCTGTCCTCATCCCCAAGGAAATCTTATTGTGACTGCTAAAATTTGAGCACCATTCAACTAGGGCATGAATAAAGAACATGTGTAGAATAAATATTAGAAATGTGTGAATTAGAATAGAATGGAGTGGAGACTGTCAGGGAATTTGATAATGAAAGTAGTAATATTCAGGAAAATAATAACAGTGAATTTCTAGGAAAGAATAATAGTAAAGAAGGAAGGCAATAGTGATAGGAGTAAAATGGAATGGATAGAAGTGAGTGTATGAGAGGCCAGAGAAGACACATTCAGAAAGCAGTCATGTGGTTTTTTCCAATTCTGTGAAGAAAGTCATTGGTAGCTTGATGGGGATGGCATTGAATCTATAAATTACCTTGGGCAGTGGGGAGGGATAGCATTAGGAGATATACCTAATGTAAATGATGACTTAATGGGTGCGGCACACCAACATGGCACACATATACATATGTAACAAACCTGCATGTTATGCACATGTACCCTAGAACTTAAAGTATAATAATAATAATAATAATAATAATAAAAGAAAGCAGTCAGGTGAAGAGAGAGATGGAAGACCCCACAAGGCCATGAGCATTCTAGCTTTCCAAAGGCTAAGCCACGGGAAGCCTGTAAATAGCCATAAGAGGACACAGGAAGCGATCTCTGATGGACACAGGATAGCAGACCTGCAAAGAGGGATCACATAGCAGTGACCACATGGCTCTGCATTGGGTCTGTAAGTAGGTCCTGCTTTCTGCTCTCGGAGCTGCTGGGTATCAAACGTTGTTCAAATTCTGGTGACACATCTGTATCTTTAGAGAATCATTTTCTTTACAAAAATAATGTGGAGCTGTTTGATTTATTAAAGTCTGTTACAGATTAAACTTTACATCCAGTCTGAGTTCATGATTTCTTTTGTAAAGTCCTTACTACACTCCTGCATGAGATCTGTCTCAACCACTCAAGAAGCCAGAAAGAGACATAGAGAATTGACTAGGACTACTGTTTCCTTTCCCCTCCTTGCAATTTTTTTTTCATTTACTTTAACTTGCATTAAGACATACATAATAGCAAATTAAGGTATGTTTTATCTGAAGCCCCTCACTTCTGACATTTAAAAGTCTACAAGTAAACTAGTAATGCGTTTCTTAGCCTTCATAAATCTGATACCTTCATTGACTTCTTGTTCAATCTTCTGAATAGCCCAAGCCTCAAAGGGCATTTCTTTTAATCTTTTACTAAATAAGTAAATAAATAAAATAGGAGAAATATTCATTATATATTTGCAAAAAAAAATTGTTTCCTTAAAGATTCTGATAATTTTCCCCTGAAAAATCACTAGTGTGAGAAAAATAGAACAGATCATGCTTCCTAGATGTCAGTTTTTCTTAGTGGTGTCTGAGGTTTCAAGATGAGGAATAAAATTATGGAATTTAAATAATTGAGCTGATAAAAATGTAGTAGACATATTCAGTAAATAACATTGACTGCAAAGTTTTTTGAAAAAATGTCTTGACATTTGGGTATAATGGGATGTAAGCAAGTTTACATGAATCTTGTGCATGCATGAGCCATTACTTCCCTCTTCTTTCCTTCTGGCAACTGTTTTGCTGTTTTGCAGCTTTCCTGCTGGAATGCCTCTTCCTGATGAAATGGATCAAAGATTCCTTCACTCTAAAGAATCCCTGCTCCCATAATGTGCTTGATTAGTTCCTAGATGATGATTATAAAAGTCAATAATTCTCAAGCCTGTAATCCCAGCACTTTGGGAGGCTAAGAGGGGAGGATGGCTCGAGGCTAGGCGTTCAAGACCAGTCTGTGCAAGCATAGTAAGACCTAGTCTGTATGAAAAAAATTTTTTTTAATTTAATCAGGTGTGATGGCTTGTACCTGTAGTCCCAGCTACTCAAGAGGCTGAGGCGGGAGGATCATTGCCGACAAAGTTAGATGATGCAGTGGACTCTGATTGTGCCACTGTACTACAGCCTGGGTGACAGACTGAGATCCTGTCTCTTAAAAAAAAGAAGTCAATAATTCTTTAGTTAATAATCAATTTTAGATTTCTTTGTATCTTAAATGGAAAACCATAAGAAGACAAAGTGTCGTGATAAAATAACACTATGAAATAGCATTCTGCTACTAATGTCCTTTTTCTGTCCAATAAATTTGTCCATGTGCCCACTTGACATTAATTAATTTTCTCCTCATTTCTCAGCTATTAAAATTTACTTCCTCCACACCCCTCACCTAGTAACATGGGGGGAAATGTTAGGTAGTAGGTATTGAATGCTATTCCTGTGCCAAGCACAATTTTAGGCACTTTATATGAATGACTACTAACGTTACACACCTCATAGAATGGTTTAGATGATTATTCCCACTTTCCTGATGAGTAAGAAGGCTGCCCAAAGTCACCCAGCTAGTTAGTGACAAACCAGGATTTAAGTTGAGATTGGCTTGAATCTTTTCCCACTGGCTTATGTGGCCTCAAGTTCATTAGGAATTAATAGTAATACTAATTTGTTTTGAATACTAATACTTGACATACATGATTACATATATGTGCATGCATGAGCCATTACATATACTTGACATATATGTAATCATGTCAAGTATTAGTATTAATCTTCCCAGTGTTTTAGCAAAACAAGATTACCTAGTTTTAAAAAGCATTTTCGTCACCTTACATAAAAATTGCTAGTGCATTATTAAAAATCTCTTAGGACAGTTCTTATCAATAGGAAAGAGTGATACTTGGAGTTCTGTTTATCATTTGCCATCTGATATTAAGGGCTGAACATTCATTATGCTGTTTGTGTAACTTATTTTTATCTTTGTTGTTGCAGTACCGGGTACCAGTTTATTTACTATTCACCTGAAAACACAGCCAAAGCAAAGGAAGTTCTCAGCAACATCAATCAACTACAACCTCTTATAGCAACCCATGCAGACCTACTGCTTAGTTCTGCAAGCCAGCATTCTCCAGACAGCTTGAAGAATTCTTTAAAGATGCTTTCAGAAAAAGTAAGATCCAAATCATCACTATAGTTGGGAAAATGAAATACTCAAATTCCCATTGGTCTGGCTTTCTGCATACATCGCCATTCATAGCATCTGGAAATGTAAAATAGAGTAGGTTAAAAAGTAAGCTTCAAAGTATTGCCACAGGATCAAAATGAATTGGCCTCATTCTCTGTTCAAATCTTACTGAGCACTCTTTTTTTTTTTCTTAGTAGGAAATGAAACCTGTTATTGCTTGGTATATATCTTCTCTTTTCCTTGGCATCTTTCATTTTCTTTGGTTTATGGTCTTATTAAGTGAATTAAATTAGATTTTGAAAATTACTTTATTTTCCTCTGGTGATCACCTAATTTTTATGCATATAAAGCTTTACATTTGAATAGGAATGCCACTTCATTTGAAGGCAGAACTTTGATGTGGATTTACATCAGTCTGTATGGGGTACTTCCTCTGCCTCAGTTTGCTCTCTACAACATTATTTACCGAGGAGAGGTTCCAAAAATTTCCAAATGTGTCAGTTATTTGAAAAGCAGTATAATCTAAGCCTTAGTTTTTCCAAAGGTGACTTGTTCCTTTATCTGCAGAAAGGAGAGCTAGTCTGGCATGGGGTAGACACTCAATATCAACTTCCAGAACTAACGAGGGCGGCTCGCTGTGTGATAGACAGAAAGCTGAGATAGAAAAAGACAAGTGACAGTTGATTTTCAATGTAAAACCAGTGTCCACTTTCAATGTGTGCATCCTTCACCTGTGCATTTTAAGGAGATCATGTAATTTTTTATGAGAAACTTTCAATAAATATGCCGTTGGAGAAACTGATCAAAGAAAATTCTCGTAATTGTAGAGTAAGACAAAAGTGTAGTTTTCCACCTCTCTGAAGAACAGATTCATAGAAACCTGGATCTTATGTATGTCCATACTTTTTATTCGGGTATGTTAATTTATAATAATATCTTATGCTTATTTAACATTGCAGTTTATACATTTTTATATGTTATTCTCATAGGAGAAAACATACCTATTTTCATGAAAAAATAGTTAATATCTATTCAGAAAGTTCGAGTGAATTGTCTAATAAATTAAAAAATGAAAAGCCAAACTCAGAACTTCCAGTTCAAAATGCAGCATTCCTTCCAGGCCAGAACACATGCCTCTGTCGTGAAAAGGGAGGAAAATATTGACCCAAATTTTGCAAGTACTTACTTTGCGTCAAATAGGGCAAGGGGCTTCACACTTTATGTCATTTTATTTAATCATCAGAATTATGGAGAACATATTATCTTCATTTCACACAGAAAAAGGCTAAAGCTCAGAGAAATTTTAAAAATGTGAAAAGTCATGCAGCTAGAGTCAAATACAGGATTCAAACAAAACCTGGGTTCAAACCCAGATCTGGATGACTCCAGAATGGAAGTTCTTTTTAGCGCCCTCCGTCTAATATATGGATTTTGACATTTCCTTATTTAAAAGTTTTTTTAAAAAATGTTTGTTAGACAAATGCCTTAGTAATACCTAAGTATTTTGATATTCAATAAGTATGTTTTTCTGGCCAGGGAAAAAGAAAAAAGAGGAGGTTGTTGCATACAGTAAAATAATATAATTTCATTTCGGTTCATTTCTTTTTTGGATTTATAGATGAGGTGAGGTTTTTCTGGGTTCACCTAAGCTGAAAATTTTAGCGAATAGCACACCACTGCAGTGATTACAGAGCAGTATTTATATTCTTCTTGTGCACCGGGCAGGGATTTGTCATTTCATACATCATTTACAACTTGCTGCAGTGATTTTGGTGGTGGGGGGAGGTTAGGATGGGCATTTTCTGCTCCTTGAATCCAGCATTGCTCCAACTTTTTCCCCTATGTTTTCTCTTTTCTACTGAGTAGACAAGCTTAGTCGACTAATAAATCTCTCAGTCCTTAAAACTAGGAGGATCTTTTTTTAAGTTAAGTTTGCAAGCCATGCATTCTTTTAAGAATTCATGACTGGAATTTCAAAGAATTATCTAAGTTAACAGTTTTGTATAGTCTATGAGCACTGTTAGCATCTCATGGTTTAGAACAAAGTATGATCCATGAATTCAGGTATGAAAGAGAGAGAGTTTTAGTGGCATTCTAAATTTAAATATAATTGAATATTAGTGGGATGTAAGCTTTAAAAGTTCTGTTTTTAAGTTTTGGGCTTGTTGTATACTATGGATTATAAAATAAAAACGTTTACTTCATGGATAGTTCCCTGGTTTCCTTTACTGATTCTGAACTGGCGTGTTTGGAAATAGGTACCTAGTGTTGTTTTCTTAGGGACTAATCCATATAGCATATTCAAGACATTAAGGAGTTATCTATATTCATGCTTATCAGGGAAATGTGAAGGTTTTATAGCCTTTGAGCACCTGAACATGGAAGAGTTTACTGTTGTAGACTTGGGGCCCCTGGGGAAGACTGAGGGCAGCCCAGGGCAGTGAAGAAGGAGGTATTCTATTTTGTAATGAGGTGGCATCTCTCCTCTTAGGTAAGCCATTGCACCTGAAGACAATAGCCATGAAATCATTATCAATTAAACATATAGTCTGGGGGAAAAGCAAGTGGCAACAGAAAAATTCAACTTGCTGAGAGGGCGTATTCCAGGAGTCTTTGAGTAGGCAATATTTGTAGATCCAAAGGCAATTTACATCATCTCTACTGCTACTGAGAACCAAGGCACATGGATAGAGCTCCCCAACCAAAATTCCATCCATCTAAATAAACACTGTTGGTAGAGACAAACACATACGATTTATAAACTAAAAATAATTCCTGAATTCATACTATTTGACAGTCACTGTGCTCAACAGAAAAGGTAGAAAAATGGAATAAAACACAGGCCTGTTCTTCCCAGGAACTCCAAAACTCGATAGTAGTGGTTATTACGATGTTGAAGTGACAGTAATAGCTAGCATTTATTGGTGGCTTAATAACTCTGAGATACTCTTATAAGTGCTTCAATTTTCAGAGTTCCATGAGGTGGATAATATTATTTTAACATGTAGTCTTCCTAATTCTATGAAGTAAGTATTGTGAGTAGCCTTAGTTTACACAGTTGAGGAAACTGAGGCAGAGAAATATTAAATTTACTCACAATCACACACCTTGTGTTTTTGGCTCCAGATTCTGTGAGCCTGACCAGTATACTGTGTCTTCAGATTGCTATATGGATGCTTGTACATAGGACTACGGAAACAAATGTGGGGGCAGGGAAGGAGTACTACTAAAATTTCACAAAAATCAACACTTTTAATGTTTCGTGTTCTAATATGCACAAACTAAATTAAATTGTATCATAATTTTAACATTCTTGTTATGCCTTCTTATGGATAATTGGGTTTGGTTGTTGCATATTAGTTCATGAAAATATTAAAGAATAGTATAATCTTATGGTGTAAGAATCTAACAAAAGCCAAGCTGAGTTTTTCTGAATAATTCCAACAAAAAAGGCAAAAGATAGACCAAAATTTTAACATACAGTATGAACGGTTAATAATAGAGTGAGATAAAAATGCATTTCCTTTTTTCTCAGACTAAAAGTATGCAATTCTATGAAGGAAAAAAAAACAAGGGATAGATAAAATAAATTCAAACTAAAATAAATAATGTTTTTAAAGGCCTGAATGTGGACAGTGTTTACGTATCTCTCGTAGCTCAGAAATCTATTAGCATTCAAACACCCATCACTTTCTCCATTCCATTGAGATTGATAGACCTTGTTTAATAAGTCATTATTATCCTGCTCATCAAAAAGCACTATTGAGCACTTAATTATGTGTGGTATCGTACTTGATGCTATATGACAAATACTACATAGATATGGCCCTTAATTTTTACAACCTAAGAATTTAAAAGAATGGGATGTTTTACAATATTGCATTTGTTAAATAGTTAAATAATGGCTTTTATTGTAAATGTTAGAGGCTATACTCACAGCATATTTGAGAAATTCTCATAGCTTATAATTCCTACTGTTCTTTCACCTCAATATACTATACCAAAATGTTCTCTTACATTCAAAGAAAAATAAAAACTATTGTATTCTGAAACATATACAATCAGGATGTTTTCAAGCAATGTTGTTTTCTATAATAGCAATGCCAGGCAGCTAGTGTGCTAAGAAGTTGAAGATACACATAATAGAGAGAAGAATGTTATGTTGATTACTTAAAACTGAGAATAACTTTTTTATTGTTTATTCACTGTAACCACTCCTGGGTCTATCTCAGTCCCAAACTGTGGGAAAGAACTTAATGAGTAGAAATTTTGTTTGTTTTTTTAAGATTGGCAAAAGTATGTATTAGAAGTCTAAGAAAACTTGAGAATAAATGGTTTAGATAAAAATGAAATTTCAGGACAGAACTTATGTTGCTGTTTTTCATAATTGCCTTTAAATGGTAATTATTTAATTGGTGAAATAAGTGATGGTATACAATAAACAAAATTTGTTATTAGAAAATTGTACAATAAGAAAAATAAAGATAAGAATGTAAGATAACATTGACAATGAGACTATATATAAAATTTATGGAATCAGAACTTCTGCTGTTTATGATGGAATAACATGGACCCTCCCACCTTAAACAACAAGAAAGTGGACAAAATGTAGACATAATGGTTTTTAAGCACTGGAAAATAGGTAACAAATTATGTGATCCTTATAACTATCTAGATTTCTTCCTAGGGCAGTTCCTAGGCTGTAGCAAAAAGGAACCTAAACATTATCTTCTCAAGGTGAAGAGACAGAGATTAGAGTTTGGGAGGCCAAGATTGCTAGAATTCACAGAGCAGAGTACCAGAGAGGAAGGAGCTTCACACAGAAGGAACCCTGGAGATCTGTAAATGAGTGCCTTTAACTCTTTATGAGTACCAATCTGTGTATGCATGCGAACAAGCTACCCATGTCCACAGAAATAAATATTAGGAATAAGCTTAAAAACAATTCCTGGTGGTCACACAGGCCCGGTAATAGTTTATCTTTCCACCAGTAAAGTGGTAAGACTTTTTAATACAACGGGAATTGAGTAAAGTCCTCAGAAGCGTATGGCCCTAGTAGCGGGACTAAATTAGTCTTAGACTAGAGGCTGCTCTTAGTCTACCCTAACAAGGTTTGAAAACAAGGCTTGAAAGGATCCCACTGATTCTGAGTAATTTTACTTTGCCATAGAAAATCCAACATTATTTAAAGGAATGCAATAAAATCTAACAGCCAAGAATGTAAAGTCAAAATGCCTGCCATCCAATCAGCACATACTAAGCATGCAATGAAGCAGGAAAATATGATCCGTGACCAGAAGAAAAATCAAGGAATATAAACAGAAATGACAAAAAAGGGAGAGAGGGAAGCATAAAAATATTGGCAGAAATCATGGTCAGTTTTTCAAAATTTAATGAAACTACAGACCCAAGAAGCTCAATATACTCCACACAGAATAAATATAGAAAAATAAACTCAAGTACATCATAATCAAGTTGCTGAAAAACAGAGATAGAACATTGTGAAAACAACCAAGAAATAAAAGAAAAAAAGGACACATGTTTCGCTGACATTCACCAACAAGAATGATAGTAGACTTCTTATTAGGCTTTATGCAAGCCAGAAGAAAATAAAGTCACATCCTCAAGCTACTGAAAAAAAAAATCCTGCTAACTCTCAAAAATAAAGGTGAAATGGAGACCAGTTCAGGCAAACAAAAGCTGAGAAATTTCATAACAGATTTGTACTACAACAAATCATAAAGGAAAGTCTTCAGGAAGAAGGAAATGATACCAGGAGATATTTGAATGTACACAAAATAATAGGCAATGCCAAAAATGGTAAATATGTGAATAGATTTTTTATTAATTCAAACATGTTTCTTATATATATTTACTCTTCCAAATAAAAATAATACCAATGTATTACGTCCTTTGTAACATACTAGTGTAGCAAAGGCATAAAGTTCAGTGGACTAGAATAGAGAATCTAGAAATAAACCAACACATGCATGTTCAAATAACTAGACAAAAGCACAGCAGAAATTCATTAGGAAAACAATATCTTTTTTAAAAATTTAATGTTAGGTTCTAGGATACATGTGCAGGATGTGCAGGTTTGTTACATAGGTAAATGTGTGCCACGGTGGTTTGCAGCATCTATCAACCCATCACCTAGGTATTAAGCACTGCATGCATTAGCTATTTATCCTGATACTCTCCCTCCCTACCATACCATCTTCCCAAAGGCCCCAGTATGTGTTTTTCCCCTCCCTGTGTCCATGTGTTCTCATTGTTCAACTCCCACTTATAAGTGAGAACATGTAGTGTTTGGTTTTCTGTTTCTGTGTGTGTTTGCTGAGGATAATGGCTTCCAGCTCCATCCATGTCCCTGCAAAGGACATGATCTTGTTCCTTTTTATAACTGTGTAGTATTCCATGGTGTGTATGTACTACATTTTCTTTATCCAGTCTATCATTGATGGGCATTTGGGTTGATTCCATGTCTTTGCTATTGTGAATAGTGCTGCAATGAACATACATGAGCATGTATCTTTATTATAGAATGATTTATATTCCTTTGGGTAGATACCCAGTAATGAGATTGCTGGGTCAGATGGTATTTCTGGTTCTAGGTCTTTGAGTAATTGCCACACTACTGTCTTCCATAATGGTTGAACTAATTTACATTCCCTCCAACGGTATAAAAGTGTTCCTATTTCTCCACAGCCTCACCTGCATCTGTTGTTTCTTGACTTTTTAATACTCACCATTCTGACTGGCATGAGACAGTATCTCATTGTGGTTTTGACTTGCATTTCTCTAATGATCAGTGACGTTGAGCTTTTTTGTTATCTGTTTATTGGCCACATAAATGTCTCTTTTGAGAAGAATCTGTTCATGTACTTTTCCCACTTTTAATGTGGTTGTTTGTTTTTTTCTTGTAAATTTGTTTAAGTTCCTTGTAGATTCTGGATATTAGACCTTTGTCAGATGGATAGACTGCAAAAATTTTCTCTTACTCTGTAGGTGGTCTGTTTACTCTGTTGATAGTTTCTTTCATTGTTCAGAAGCTCTTTAGTATAATTAGATCCCATTTGTTAGCTTTTGCTTTTGTTGCAATTGCTTTTGGTGATTTCATCATAAAATATTGGCCCATGCCTATGTCCTGAATGGTATTGCTTAGATTTTCTTTTAGGGTTTTTATAGTTTTGGGTTTTACATTTAAATCTTTAATCTATCTTGAGTTAGTTTTTGTAAAAGGTATAAGGAAGGTGTCCAGTTTCAATTTTCTGCATATGGCTAGCCAGAGGAAAACAGTATATTTTCAACATATTTTGCAGAAACAATTGGATATCCATGAGCAAAAGAACAGTTAACTTTACCTCATACATATATAAAATTTAACTCAAAATAGATCATAAACCTTAATGTACAGTGTAAAAGAACAAAAGCAGGCAAACTTCTATAAGAAGTCATGAATTGGGAGAAAATATTTATAAAACATGCATATGTTAAAGGATTTGTATCAGAATAATAATGCATTCTTAGAACTTAATACAACAAACAGCTCAATTAAAAATGGGCAAAAGAATTAAAAATATACTTCACCAAAGAAGACTTATGAATGGTAAATAAACACATGCAAAGTTGCCCAGCATCATTTACCATTAGAAAAATGCAAATTCAAACTATCATGAGATGCCCTTAGCCACCTACCAGAACAGCTAAAATCAAAAAGGCCGAGGATAAAAAGAGTGGAGGAGGATATGGACCTGCAGCTTTCATGCATCACTGTTATGTACACAATTATTTGCACACTTTGGAAATGTGAATGTTTCAGCAATGTTTCATAGCTTGAAAAACACTGTATAATTTGGTCATCTAACACCTAGTTATTGATTCAAGAGAAATGTTATTCTGTTGGCACTGAGAAGGCTGTTGAATGAGGAAGGATTAGATACATATTTTATGAAGGTCATCTTTATAACAATACATAGGCTGAGTTAAGATACTGGATTTGAATTATTGAACATTACTGGGTATCACAAAATAAAAGTAATGCTTCTGGGGGACTTTACTAAAAATACAAATTCTCATTTATATTTGTATTTGTATTGTAGTTCAAGGTTGGAACTCAGAAGTGTATATTTTAACATTGGTGGCCTTTGATAACATTGTAAAGGAAAGACAAGTTAAAGTGAACCAACAAATAAAGAGACTGTGGAAAGTATCCCTATGGAATGTAGAAAGGATCTTAAGTGGGACTAGCTGTGGAAATGTAAGGATCGAGTTTTGAAATTATTGTAAAGGTATAAGTAGAATAAATTGCTGACTAATCCAGAAAATAGGCGTTAGTGAGGATAATTCAGAGGTTTGGACTCTGAGTTGTTGAATACTAATGATACTACTCAAATGGAAAATCTTGAAAGGACAAAATTACTAAAAATTAAAGAACAACAACAAAATCTTGAGTTCAGCCTGGCATTTCTGAACTCTAAGGGCTTTGCAATGAAAACAGTTGATAGAGCTGGTTCAGGAGATGGATAGAGATGGATTTATTAGACCTTGGCGTAGAGATGACAGTTGAACTATGGGAAAATGGATTACCTCACCAATGAAAAAAATGCTTTTGAGAAAGTGATTTAAGGTCCCTTGTGGGCTGACTTACCACATTTTGGGTGAACAGAGAATGATGAGTCAAGAAAAGAAATTGAAAAGGCCAGTCAAGAAAGAGAAGCATTAGGATGGGCACAGTAGCTCACGTTTTTAATCCTAGCACTTTGGGAAGCTGAGACAGGAAGATTACTTAAGGCCAGGAGTTTGAGACCTGCCTTAAGGTCTCAGGCAACATAGTAAGACCCTGTTTCTACAATAAAAATAAAAATTAAAAATAAAAGTAAGATAAAATAATAAATAAAAAGACCATGAAAGAGTGCACTTGAGGGTTTACAATGAACTCCCATAGGAATTTAAGAGGTAGGCACTGTAATTTTATGCAAACTAGGAAAAATGATTATGTGGTTTTTCCAAGGGCAAATGGATAATATATATGAGCTGCCCAAATGTTAAGTAACCTCCTAGCTGTTAGTCTAACATGCTTTCCTTTAGGGAATGTTGAAAATACATCAGTGCACTAATGACAGAGTATAGCACTATTCCTATATCAATTTCAAAATACCAAATATCAAAATAAACAGGATTCTTGCTGCATAGATGATTACTAAAATAATAATCACTTGCATATGCCTTTGGCTGCTTCTGTATTACAGGTGGAATTAGGCATTGCCTTAAATGTTTTTTCAGCGAGAATAAGGAGATTTCTAGGTAGAATAGAACTTTATTTACTTTGTTGAGATCTCTAGTGAAAAAGAGTAGTTTTAAATGAACATGTCCTAACTATTCCTCTGCCATTAATATTCAGGAAACTAGAAATTCTCTTCATTCATCCCCAGGAGAAGTAATTTTTAGTAGTTTTATACTTGCAGATAATTCTGTGTGTTGCTTTGAAGAATAGTTGTATGGGGATATGAATTGGAAAAATGTCAGAAGGCTAGAAAACATTTCGTTTTTTTAAGGTAACATTTCTCTTTCATTTTCTAATATGAAAAAATAAAATAGATCTGCCTTACATTCAGAGTTTATTCTTTTTACACGATATTATTAAGCTGATATTTTAAATAAATTGTTTGGCCTACTCTTATGATAACATTTAGATAGACTTTCTTTTTTCATTTAATGTAGTTCACGCTAAATGAGAAAAGAAAAAGGTTTTTTAGAACAGTCAGTAGGCAACTCAGTGATATGGTCACATCCTTTCCATGACTTCAACTTTCCTAGTATCGTCCCAGTTGCAAGAACAGCAATACGATAGTTCCCCCTTATCCACGAGGATATGTTCCAAGACGCCCAGGGGATGCCTGAAATCCCTGATAGTACCAAGCCCTGTATATACTGTTTTTTTCCTACACATGCATAGCTATGATACAATTTAATTTAAAATTAGGCACAGTAAGAGACTAACATGAGCTAATAATCAAAACAATTATAACAATATACTATAATGAAAGTTATGTAAATGTGGTCTCTCTCAAAATATCTTCCTGTACTGTACTCACGTGTCTTCTTGTGATGATGTTAGATGGTACAATGTCTACATGATTAGATAAAGTGAGGGGAATGATGTAGTGTTAGGCTTCCACATCAAGGCTACTTGAACATGAGCACTGCAATAACCTGACAGTCGATCTGGTGACCCAGATGGCACCTAAGTGACTAGTGGGCTAGTAGCATATACAGCATGGATACACTGGGCGATTTATATCCCAGACAATCTGAGGCAGGATGGCACAAAATTTCATCACTTGACTCAGAACAGCTGTACAACTTAAAATTTATGAATTATTTATTTCTGGAATTTTCTATTTTTTCTTTCTTCTTTTTTTTCACTTAATATTTTCAGACCAAGGTTGACCACAGGTAACTGAAACCATGGGAAAGCAAAAGCACAGATTAAGAGGGACTACTGTATACAGCTGTGTTGGGATTTAGTGACTACATTAATCTTTTCAAGCTGATTTATTTGACTGCGAAACATCAATGGTCTACACTGGTCTACATCACTAAGTAGTGCTGGTCAAAAAAAAATTAAATTTTTTTCAGGTTACATGGATATCACAATGGGACATTTGGGTATTTTCTAAAAAATGTGATTCTATACACAGGATACTGGTGATCCAGAGAGTTTCCAAGAAGTCAGATAAATTTTGTCAGTACAGACACAAAGTGAAAGATTAGCTATTATTATGTTTAAGATTGTAAGCCTTGTATTCAGTTATCCAAAAACAATTTTGGGTTTTAAAACTGCAGGACCCTCCTGCATGATCTCCCTTGCCTTTAGTGGTAAATCAACTCAAATGAGATTTGAATAAATGAAGTGGAATCTCTGCATGTGCATGTGATGGAAAGAAATTGATAGTGATTACAAGTGCTAGAGAAGATTTCATTGAGTGTGAATGAATATTTAGCTACATGGCAATTATATGAGTATTGTGGAGACTTGAAATGTAGTAGCAGGAATTCAAAGAAGGCAAGTTGTTTGGCTCAAAAAATAAATCAAAAGAATTTATTGAAACCATCAACAGAGAAATTGTTTAGTTAAGCTGAATGGGAGTAAATTCATGCTTTTAATATTTAAAGTCACACTGATAAGCACATCCATGCTATATAAAAAATTATGTAAATAACATGTTTCCTCATTTTGCTATGACTACACTGACTTGTTTGAGTACTGTCTAGCCAATTTTTCCATCAGTTTTTTTATATCTTTCATTCTCATTTTAATACTTCATTGTGAACATCAGTGAACACTTCTTTTTGTGCCTATCTAGTATAAACTGCTTTTTATTTTGTGTTTCTGATTTATTCTGAAATATTTTTCAATCTTTTATTCTTATAAATTATGTTTTTCATGTTTTGTTTTCTCACCTTCAAAGTGGCTTCAATGTGACTAATAACAGGATGTTTAAAATATTCAACAAAATTTAGCAGTAAAGTAGTTACACAGGCATTATAGGCACACTTAATTATGAGAACTGGTAGATGTTCAAAACACTTGGAAAGTTGAGGTTAGGGAAGAAGAGGAAGAAGGACAGAAACATCTAGTTTTATGGCGGGGGGTGAGTAGTGTGGAATAAGGGAGAAAGCTGCTAATTTGTTAGAAAACTTCATTCCTGTTCCATTTGTGCTGCCAATACGCAGTATTCCCTAAAACATATCACCACACTTCTTTCTTAGTTTTCTCATCTTGATTAATGAAGAGGTCAACTTTAAGATCCCTTTCACCTCTAGAATTTTATGATCTATGGCAAATAAGTAACTATGCTTATATAACAAAATCTTACTGGGCACCTGTTTTGCATGGGGCTTAACTGGTTTTCTTTAGTTGCTGATGCTGTCAATGAGAAGATTTAGAGTCTACTCTAAATAATTTAGTGACTACTAGTTAGGCTTGGAACTGTTGACCGCATATTGAGAGTGCACCAAGAAATAATGATGTTGAGTTATATCAATGGTGAAGCCAGCATTATCAAGAGTGTCTCATTAAATGGTGGCAATATCAATTATTATTCAATATAATGCTATGAGTTAAAGGGTCCCTTCCTAAGAGTTTACAGAGTATGAATATGTTAACAATATGGGCCATTACTTGACTTACATCTCTACTCTTTGAACAGATCGTTAGGCCACATGCATGCTAAGTGAAGTAATTACTGCACCCGTCAGTCTATTACAGGGTGAAACTGTTAAACATTTCATCAGGAAATTGCAAAGTACAGCTGTAAAGTTCTTTATTGTTGGGAAACCTTCATTGCTATAGTACGTACTAGGTATTTGCCACCAGCTTGTAAAATCTACTTGCCAAGTTTCACAGTAACCTCATTAACATTAAGCATTACTGAAACAATTTAGTGGAACAGAGCATTTAGGAGGTGATAATAAGGAAAACAGGCCCGATGTTTTCATGAAGAAGTCTGCCTATGCCATTTCTACTGTTGTTGAGATCTGTTTATGACACTAAAAAAAAATCTTCTCCTTTAAGGATGTATGTCTTTCTTTAGTCTTTAACTGTTTAAAACATATTAGGCTGGTGCAAAAGTAATTGCGGTTTTAATAAAATACACATAGCCTGATTACATTTTCTTTTCAGGAGTGTTTGGAATGACTTGAAAGCTGCAGCAGGTAGATGTTGTTCAAATGATTATCCCCACTGAAATTCATCTCCAAAGACAGGATTTGTGAAACTAAAAGGGAGAAGGTTGAGGAGACAGACGGTGTTTATAGTGCATTTAAAACCTCAGCATTAACTTTAAAACAGGAGGACTTAAGGCCTTGGCAGCATCCCAGAACCAAACTATTTTCCATTGATTGGTATGAATCATTTTCTCTCCTTGGCGTCTGTACTTTTTCCACCATACACACCACTTAAGTACCAACAAATCTGCAATTGACCTTTTCACAGCTCTATGCTGAGATGCCTACCAAGGTGTTTCTAATCCTTGTCAATTTCTTTCCAGACAGAGCTTTTTGTACATGCCTTCAAGGATCAACTTGTCAGGAGTGCTCTTTTAGCACTCTACACTGCAAGGCCAGGAGGCATTCTTAAGAAGCCACCCTCTCCTAAGAGCAGCACAGAGGAGAGCAGTCCCCAAGACCAACCCCCAGTGATGAGAGGGCAGGACTCCATACCACATCATTCAGACTATGATGAGGAAGAGTGGGTAAGTCTCTTGTATATCACTTGCCTCTCAATGTTTGGCAATGAGAAATAAGGTAGGAATGATCAGATAGCTCTGCTTTCCATGTTAAAAAATGGAAAAAAAATTATAACACTGATTGTGGATAAATAGGCCACATTTTTCCTTAGGGGCAATTTTTTTTGGAAGTTGAAATCCTGATAAAATTTATTTGCTAGCCAATGAATTATATGTTTAAGTGAGAATCTGTCATCCAAGTAAAGATGCCACAGTTACAAGACTCTTATGTTTCCTTATTTATTGCCAAACTATATAAAACATGAAAGTTATTTTTTAGAAAAAGAATAAAAAACCCTCCATGTTACTACTACTTAGATGCAACAAGTATTTTCATTGTTGCAATCCAGTGTTTTGGTTCTGGAAGTACTTTTTAAAAGTATTCACATTTAAACGACAATAGACATAGATAACTTGCAAATCCCTCTCGCTCAAGGTTCTATAATGTAAGATGCTGCTCTAGGTGCTCTAAAATTTACAGAAGAATGGCCTCATAAAATGATATGAAAAAATAGCTAGGAAACATGAATAAACAAAGGAAATAAATATGGTGAGAGAAATTCTAGTTGGGCCGAATACGACGGGAGAAACGTGAAGGTGTACCATGGCAGAGGAACAGGGTATTATTACTGAATCGATACATATAAATTATTCAAGAATTCTCCAAAGTATATGCATATTACACACACACACAAAGGGAAATCTATTACTGTATCATATGTTTAACAAAAAAAATAGTGTGTTAGCTGTATTAGATGTTAAGCTTTTAGTTAACAATTACTTTTCTTGCCACCCTAGAATTTAAGAATGGGGAGTAAATTCCTTGAAAGGCACAGGCCTCTCAAAAAAAAAATGTTATCTGAAAGGCTGCGAGGTGATGCCTGCTTTTTCTTTTGGTAAAATTTCTATCACAAAAATGACAGAGGTGGGCTCCAAGAGGTAAATGCTGAGTGTTTGTCGTTGGTGATTAAAATTGCATTTCTCCCAATGAAGCATTTTCAAAGAGCAAATCTAATATTTCTTTCTCCCTTTTACCTTCACCTTCTTCAGTTTTTTTTTTTTTTTCACAGTTCCAAGTGTACACACCTCTTAAACTCTGAAGTTCAATTTTCTCAACTGTAAAATGAAAATAACAGCACGTGTTCTGTTAGCTCTTAGAGTGGTCATGAAATCAATGATTTACCATGTTACAATGCTCCATTTCCTGGAAACGCCAAGGCAAATGCATTATATTACTTTAGTATTATTGTTATATGTTTCTTAAGTAATATAAATTATATAATCTTATTAAGAAGATTAATACTATCCCTTGAGATAAGTGGGGAAATTAGATATGTCATACAACGTGGATTGTGAATTTTGAAGAGTTCGAGTGTATACAGAAAAGAAGATATATTTTATTTAATAAACATCCAGTGTTAACCTTTTGACAAATAATTACCATTTTATATTAAATCAAGTGAGAATCTTGGAATTTTTCCCCCTCATTTTAACTCACTATGTTTTACAAACCCTTCCCCCTCACCTTGACCCCCTCTTCCTGTTGAATATAGTCCCTCTCTTTCCTTCCTTGTTTCCTTTTCTTTAGATAATTTTTGAAACCTTTTATTAAGTATTTCAAGTGGGAAGGTAAGTAATGTTAGATCCTTAGTTCTTGGAGCTCAGAGTCTAGTGATAGATAAAAATATGTAAACAAATAGTTACAACATTTTGCAACAAAGCTTAGAAAGAAACATGATAGAAGACAGTTTCTGCTAATATGACTTCAACTCAAAATTTTAAGTCCAGAACTGTCTTATGATGGGCAAAGAAGGAAGAAAGTGGGGACTGTATCATTAGTTGAGAAGGTTTACAGAGCACTATTCCCTTCAGTCAGTGTTACTGAGTACCTGTTCTGCCTTATTCACTGTGCCACATGCTGGGGACAGCAGGTGAACAGCGTGGGCCCTCAGTTACTCCACAGCCTATTCAGGGCTGTAGAAAGACAAATGGCAATCGCAGTGCAGCCTTAGAGATGTACATGGGATACAGCAAGAATGTGGTAGCCATAGTGGTATTGCCAGAAGTAATTCTGGAGATTTAAATCTGAGTATAAGTTAATCATTCAAGAAAGAAGATGCGGTGCCCTTTTAGATGGAGCATAATAGCTGACATACAGAGAGAGGTAGTTAGTGTGTGTGTTTGTGCCTGTGATTATTATTAGTTATTTACATGTTTTGTTTTAAAGTGAGTGAAGTTTGAGCATGTTATATTCCAAAGGCTATGTGAGAGGCACAGAGGTGATAACTGATGGATCAAGGTCCTTACAAGAGAAGGAAGAAAGTCAACGGTAGGGTCCAGGTGGAAAAGCAGGCACTTCTCCTGAGACTGCAGGGAGGATGTGAAGATGTGAGGGTGGGTGGGGTTGGATGGCTGCTTTTATCCATAAAGTAGAATCATGTGCTAAGAGAAAAAGACAGGGAGGACTGGAGGGAGTGGTGAAGGTTTCAAATAGGCACCGAAGAAATGAGTACTTGAGCTAATGAGTAACATGTGAAAAATTTGAGAATAATTCCAGGCTTTGTGATGGGCCAGCCAAGGCTGGAGTATCAGGTGGCATGATTGTTTGTTTAGCATTCATTATTCTTTTGCGAATATTTTCTAGTCTTAACACCAGGAAAAAAGTCTTTCTGATTCTTTTCTCCAGTTGATGAAAAGCTGTCATCTCAGTTTCTCTTGTTGTCCTTCAAAGGCAAAAGGATTGGGTAATAATGAAGGGCTGCATTGCTCTCTGCATCTCCTTAATGTCATTTCTAAGCCTCCTTCTGAACTCATTGTTTCTGGAAAGCATATACAAGCTTTGCCTAAATTTACCATAATTACAAGAAAAATCTTTCCCACTCAGAAAAGTTACTTCTAATTCTCTCCTTCTAATATAATTTTACTCTTTTTGCAAACAAGAACCGAGTTTGTTTGGTATATAACATTTTCATTGATTTTCCTTAGGAACCGCTTTCTACTGAAAACATTCCTTCATCAGAGGATAGAAATCCCTTATAAAAAGATAGAAACAATATTTCAACAGAGTCATAAACATTAACATTATTCTCAAAGCTTTATCTAACTTTGATAAATTGAGTAAAACTAAAGAAAATGTAGCTAATTGAAGATGCCTTTAGAGACTGTGGTATTAAATGAATTAGAAACATAACTTTGTATACTCCCTTTTTTAATTAGTTGTTAGAAAAGTTTCAGTGCTGATTACAAGTCTAGTCAATGCTGGTAGTAACTCAGCGTTTTAAATTAATTCAATTGGGTTTCTGTGATATTATGTGAAGATATTCCCTGATCACTTAAATTGGCTTACGTTTGCAAATAAGGTTACAGTAATTCCATTAAGCATTTTTTGTTTGTTTTACTTAATTTCTGATAGTGACTGTAATAATTACCTAACTTGAACAACTGTATTTAGCTTCTTATAATAAGTATTTGGGAAGCAAATAAATGGTGTTAGATTACACTTAAATCCTACCCGGCTGATGCAGGTAAGAACCATTCTTTTGAAGTCAAAAAAGAGAATCCTGCTCACTCTAAATCATTATGAGGCTGTCCTTTCTCTTTTCAACTTGTTTTGTTGACAAAATTGATGGCATATGAATCTGGATAATAATCATCTAGTCAATATGGTAAAGATTGAAACTAAAATGAATGTTTACAAAAAAGTCTGTTATTTGCTGAATTTTACTTATTAAATAATGGAATGCTTTAAGGGTTTATTTTCCTGAAAAGCTAGTAAACAATTAAACCCCAAAGGAATATTTGGGATTGTATAACAATCTGTGCCAAGGAATAGACTAACATAGCATTCTCTTTTAGCCAGTTAAGATGACATATTACTTTTCTTTCTCTACATCTCTGCAACAGATGCTTCCAGCAGCTGGGATTCCAAGATTAGTTTGTCCAAAATGTGAAAGCATGTCATTTAACCAAACTATTAAGTTGACCTAGTTTTTGTGGTTTCTAATAATTCTGAAATTCTGTGGAACACTGTGATTTAATTTCAAAATTACTATAGTGATAGGTTAAGGGCTAAATCTGCCTACTTCTATTCAAATCAATTGTTAAAAAAGAAACTTCTGATCCTTTATATTCTGATCCATTCTAGCAAACTGCAAAACTAGAAAAACAATTCTTAGTATTTAGACAGACACAAAAGCCATTTTTAATTGATCTACATTTCTGTATCAAGCGGCATTTCAGCATCCAAATTATCCAATTAATTCCCTTCATGTTACAAATATAAACCAAATTTAAAATTTTAGTCTTCTTTCTTAAGCTAGGCAAACATTTGCTATTTCTTATTATGTTAAATGTGTGTATGTTACATAAACACAATGGATGATCCATCCATGTTATTTTTTCAATAATTTTATAGACTTTAGAAGCAATAGCACAAATTCATAGTCATATTTATGTAAAACATCCTATTAATAGACTCCATAGATAACCTAAAAATCTGTGGCCATTCTGTAACTCAATACTACCAAAGATTATGTTTGGGAATAAGATGTATATGAACCATCTTCTGATATATTCCTTACAAATTTTATACAGTTCGTTTTGTACTATACCTTTCTCTAATGATGCCTACAGCAGATGTGAATGCTTAACCCATTTACGCCTGAGGCTGCAATTTTTTGAATTTCTGCATGAGTGAAAAATCAGACCTTGGCGATGACCTTGAGCAGTAGGATATAAATAACTCTGCATGCTTAGCATTCCAATAATGGAACACTAGGCATAAGGGGGCCAAGCTTGACAGGAGCATTGAAGAGCTATTTATACTACCATAATTGGTAGCAGTGAACATAGACAGTTGCAAGCATTGTTAACTGTTGAGGACAAAACATGTTTAGCCAGGTATCTCCACAGGAAATCTATAGTGATCTATATTCCCAACTTCTCTTGTCCAACTACTCTGTCCATCTTAGAAAACATTACGTCTACAGAAAAACATTGAGACCATGCATAATGCAGAGGTACCCGTGAAAATTAATATTCAAAAGATTTTGTTCAGTTATCTGATTGGCTAGATGGGATTTAAAACCATTGTCCTGATCTTAATAAGAAGGAGATAAATAATTCTCATTCTTTAGAAGTAACAAATTTTTATAGACTACTTGATATTAATCTATGATTAAACTTTTTCAAAGCAACACTTTATAGCTTGGTTACCTAAATGAGTATTATGTCTACTAAAATATGGCCATTTACTTCCAAATTTTGTAAGTGATAGATGCATATATATGTGTGTATATATATTAATATATATATATATATCCAACTTCAAATCATTTTGTATAATAAAGCCTTATTCTTATATTACAGGAGCACATAGCCTAGTGAACACTGATTATAATCAGTTGTTTATATGTCTGTTTTCTCCATGTGTTCATGAACTTTATAAGCTTTGATAGGAAAAAAACAATGTCTCATTCACTGTTGCATTCACACAGTTAGTGGAGCATGTGAACACGAAAGGTACTCAATACACATTTATAGAATAGATTAATGTCTTTGAAATTTGTCTGCAGATTATTTTTATTTGTCTTCTTATTTTGAAACAGAGAATATTTCAACTTAATATAATTCTGCACTATGTCCAGTAGCTTTTCTCCCACTATAATTCATGAGTCCTTTTGAGGATTTTGTTTCTCCCCTTCAGTGAAGAGTACCCAGCTATGTCCTTCTCTTCTTGGTTCTTACTTCCCAGTGTCTTAATCAACTCTAAGATGACTATTCTAGCCATCTGCAAAATATCCCCTTCTCCCTAGTGCATATTTCCTAGTGTCTTAATCAACTCTGTAGTGACTATTTAAGTCGTCTTCAAAATATCTTCAAATATAGAAAGTGGTAAAATTCAAGATAGACACAGAAAATCAGAGATGACCAAAGCTAAGGTCATGACTAATGAAGGCCTTCAGAAGCCTCCAGAAACCAGTGATGGCAACTTTATTTAATTATTAATGTGCAGATTACAAAGGTTCTAGTTACACAAAAATAATTTCTTCAGATGTTTCCCAGCAAATATAAATTGAAAGTGACTAGTTGTCCCTTGTCCCAGCTTTTTCTTTTTTTTTTATCCCTAAGTCACACATAATAGGGTTGTATGGTTTTGTTAATCTTAAAAGGAGGAGGGAACACTCAAGGCATTCACTCTCACCATCAGAAAGGGCAGTCAAAGGCAGGGAGAATGGGGCCAGTTGTTCCCTATATGGCAACTGAATGTGTTCTATCCTCTGTTTTCTTGATGGATGGGAAACATTCCTGAACTTCTCCAGTCTATATCACCCAAGAGAAATGTGCTTTGAATACTTATCCAATATTAAGGTCCACAAAGGGTGATTAAGCAAAGTTCATGACTGTCCATTAAAATGCACAAATGTTCTATTAAAGAAAAGAAACCCCAGATGAAATCTTTATGTGCACGCATATTCATGAAATCTTGCCAATTTCTAGATTTTCCCACATGCAGTTAATATTTTCACCTATAAATCCCCTGTTTTATAACACCTAACACATCCTATACATCCTAGCTCAATGTCTTTTTCAGAGTTAATGTAGGAATAAGTGAATGGATAGACTTGCTGATATCAACAGCTCATCCTCCAATTCAAACCTGTATTTTAATAGATCTTTTATTTTTATTAATGTAATGAAATAATGTAATGATTATGTAAAATAATGTAATTATTTTCCTGCAGTTCTGTATTGGATACCATCATCTCCCTTGGATATTTTCTAGACATTTATAATGCCTGGTTCAATATCAGGTATTTTGATGTGCCTCTGTATAATGAATATACAAAGTTGCATACATACACATTAGAAATGTATTATTACATTCAAATCAAGTGCCCTCAAACTTTAATATATTCTATTTTGAATAATGAGATATTGTTTCCCAAACAGAAATTTTTTTAACTCCAAAATTTAGTGAATAAGTGAAGGAAACACTATGGTAAATATAGGTAGACTGTTGGCTTGATTTATCAAGGTTCATACAATTAAAAAGAATTGGTGTTTGAAAATGGTTGTGCACAACACACTAACTGATAATGTCATACAATTCAGCCAGTTGTGCAAGTATCTAATAGTGTGCAGATAACATCCAATTACCAATTTAAAGTTAAAAGCTTTAGTCAATCAGTGGAATTTTTTCACTTATTAAATGTTTTATTTAATATTTGCACTGAATTGAAAGCTTTAGCATGATGTGGCATTTATTAGGTTGAATGCAGCCATTCAGAGTAGGAACTTGGTTATAAATTCAATTTGAAGATGCATGTAATGAGAAATTCTTATAGTACAATTTTTTTTTACTACCAAATAACAGATTAGTAAGTCAGTCAATAGATATTCAATAAGTATAAACAGTGTGCAACAGTGGTATAGGCACTTATATGAAGCCTGACCTTACCAGTCATATCATCTCATTTAAGTAAGATGACTAGCACTCATAAAATGAGCAGAGGTATTGAAAGATATTCCAAGGATGCAGGTGGTTGTGTGATACACATTAAAAATGCCAAGTCAAGTGTGGTGGCAGACACCTGTCGTACCTGCTACTTGGGAGGCTGAGGCAGGAAGATTGCTTAAGCCTAGGTGTTTGAGATTGCAGTGAGCTATGATCACCCCACTGCACTCTGGTCTGGGCAACAGAAGATCTTATCTCTAAAAATAAAAGAAAGAAGAAGAAATTTTGAAATTTAAAAGCGCCCAGAATATTCAGAGTCGTTATGTGACAGTCGGAAAAGATGGAAGAATTATCCTCTTTTTCTTTCTTTTATTCCTGTATCCATTCTTCTTTTATTCATCTATTTCCTCTCTAGGACTAAGACATGAGAATGAAAGGATTAAAAAATAATAGTCATTACATTTATAAACACACAGTCTATTAAAAAGAAAAAAAAGTGCCGGGTGCGGTGACTCACGCCTGTAATCCCAGCACTTTGGGAGGCCCAGGCGGGTGGATCACGAGCTCAGGAGATCAAGACCATCCTGGCTAACACGGTGAAACCCCGTCTCTACTAAAAATACAAAAAATTAGCCGGGCGTGGTAGCGGGCGCCTGTAGTCCCAGCTACTCGGGAGGCTGAGGCAGGAGAATGGCGTGAACCCGGGAGGCGGAGCTTGCAGTGAGCCGAGATCGCGCCACTGCACTCCAGCCTGGGTGACAGAGCGAGACTCCGTCTCAAAAAAAAAAAAAAAAAAAAAAAAAAAAATACAAAAAAATTAGCCGGGTGTGGTGGTGGGCGCCTGTAGTTCCAGCTACTCCGGGAGGCTGAGGCAGGAGAATGGCATGAACCCGGGAGGCGGAGCTTGCAGTGAGCCGAGATTGTGGCACTGCACTCCAGCCTGGGGGACAGAGCGAGACTCCGTCAAAAAAGAAAAAAGAAAAAGAAAAAAAGAAAAGAAAAAAAAGCATGTTAGGCAAAGAGAAAGGAGAGAAGCATGAAACATTCTTGGAGATGGTGAGATTTGAAAGGGCAAGAATTTAGATTGATGGAAGATAACGGAGAAAGTATTCTAGGTATAAAAGTCAACATGTTTCAAGATATTGGAAATAATAGATCTTCCAAGGTTTCCTTCAAATCTTTGATGTTTAGCGCTGAGCCGGCATATAGCAGATGCCTAGTAAATATATGTTGATTTAATGCAACAGCATGTTTCTAAGACTGCAAGAAGACATCTGGATAAAGGTTTCATTTTGAAGACTAATGAGAAATAAGAATTATCTAGGTCTACCCAACTATAGATGTGCCTCCAGGCTGAGAGAAGAATGTAATATTAGCTATAGTACTGAGCCTGCTTTTGATTAGAAATAATCAAAAGAGGAGGGTGATCAATGAAGATTAATGTGGCATTCATAGATAGACCTGATTTTGTGATAGCATACAATATAGGTCTGGGAAAAATCCAAGCCAGGGGAATATGGAGAGGTCAAAATTGGAGAAACAGTGGTTAATTGAGTCCATTTTTGTTACAAGGGATTCCTTTCCCAGATAAGGCCAGGAGTGAATTTTAAACTGAGTGTAGTTATTGGGAGATGAAGGTCAGGTATTTTTACATGAGGAAATAGGTGAAGTTAAAGCAGGAGGACCAATAGGAAGCAAAGATCAGGGAATCTCATCTGGTGGATGTTTACATGTCTGGCTATTTTTAGTGAATGTGTGTGTGTGTTGATGTGTGGATGTTGATATGTGGTGTGTGTGTGTGAAAGAAAGAGATACTGTGGGCTATACACGTGCCAGTTTGAAACATACAATATTTTAAGTGCAACTCAATTTACCTAACAGTCTGGATGAAGGGTTCAGGGAGAAAAGCTATCCAGCTCTGGAAAGAATAAAGGTTTGCAGTATTACAGACCTTGGCCATATTGCTGTCAATCAAAATCAAGGATAAATGGAAGCTTCTTTTTAAAGATGGAATTGGCCTTGTTAATTCACTGACTGTTTCTAATCAAAGTCCTCAGAAATTGATAATGACAAGTGAGAAATTGTTCATGGAAATACAGATATATCAGGCTATTTTGTACATCTATATCAGCTCTGGCTTAGTCTTCACATTCTTTCTGATCAAAAATTGGCCTTAGAAAAAGTTGGTCAGCTAAGTATTACGGAATATATTTTTTAAGTTAACTACTGCTCCAAAGCAGTCAGGATTTCTCTTGATGCTACCAAACTCACAATTGTGTGACATGCTGAGTCACCATCATGCTGCCTGCCTTCATGGCTCATCTGCCAGGTGTAATGTCCCCCTGGCGACGTCCATCAACATTTTTGCATCTACTGCCATTGGGTTTGACCTGCATGTTACCTTAGGTTGTAACCCAGAAATAAATGAGCACCTGACTCAGAGTGAAATAAATATTGCTGCTGGTTCCCCACTGACTCCATGACCTTATTGACCAGGAAAATTTTATAGCCATTTCTCCTCCAAGGAGTAGGGTTGTTGTGAAAGCTCCATGGAGGTTAAATACACCAATTTGGCTCCACTGAATAAAGATTAGACTTTAACCTGCCGATTCCCCATTACTTCCTTCATACAGTAGGGGACCTAGCAAGATAATAGCTGCTGTTTCTGGGGAAAAGTCCCAGCAATCCATTTCTCTGATAGGTGGTAGTGGTTGTTTTTAATCCTCTCATGTGGCGGGGAGCTAAGCAGGATCTGGAGGGGCTGGAAGCACCACGTACTGCAGCCACATTCTTATGCTACCGTTGTCTTCCCACTAATCAGCCTGTCTTCATCATGGGAGCAATCTGAAACTAATTGTGTGATTTTAGTAGAGAAGAAAGAAGAGTAGGCCCTAGCCTCATACCAGCAATCTAGGCATAAGGCATTTCCCCTGTGGACTGGCACAGTGAGTAAAAATCATCAGAATGAGAATGTATTTTTGCTGGTAATTTTCCTCTGTGTATGTTTTCACAGAGATATAATGGAAAGGGGCTTGTTTAGGAAAGAACTCAGATATTCAATGCTTCCCTTTAAAAATCTTTCTTACCCTTCTCTAGCATCGTAGTTTCAAAATAATTGACTATCATGTACTCCAGTCTTCTAGTAATTGAATTATCATCTTTCCTCCTTGTTATCTGCACCTTGCTCTATATCCTGGTCACATGAATGGATCTGGGGCCTTGATCCTGATACTCCTTTATTAATGCAGGCCACTTATGTCCTTTGTGCCAAAGTGAATGACCCTTTAACCAAGTGACTGCTCTATCCCTGCTTATAAGACACCTTTGATCTCAGACTTGAGGGTCCATGGGACGGGACCAGCCAGTTCATTTTGTAGACTTATCTCTTATCCTAGGATCCACCATTGGACTCATATTTAAGTCTCAGATAACTAAAACCTAGTCTTGCCCCTGTAAGGTGGCACACACCTCTACCTGACCCTTCCTGGGTTCCTTTATCTGTTTTTGTTTTTGGTTTTTTTCTGCTTAGTTTGTGCACTGTGTACCCCATTTCTGTGGAAAATCACAGTGGAAGAATCAAGTCTTTGGAGCCAAACAGAATGGAAGTTCTAGTCCATTTATACCATTTTAATGTTGAGTTTTATTAAACATCTCTTACCAGAATTCTCTTTATCTCTAAAAACTGAGTCAATAACCGTAACGTTATTTGGTGGCTTTTGAACATTAAATTAGCTAATGTGCATATACAAAGTGAATATAAATACCAGCCTTTAATCTGTCTTTGGAGTCACCTCCTTCTCTTGCTTCCTCCCTCTTTCTCCACCTGCCTTCCTTTCCTCCAACAAAAATTACTGAGAGCAAGGCCCTGTGCCATAAAACAAGAACACAGTTCTCAAATAACTCAGTCTATATTAGAGACAGAAGCACACATCAGTACCTTTAGTAACTGCTACTAAGTAGTAATAACTTCTTAGTAAAGGCCATAAAAGAGAAGGAGGCCATGACCAGCAAGGCTGAATTCTCTCACCACCAGATAGGCAGCATCTCCTCTCCAACAGACAAGGAATAGAAGGAGTCCACTTAGAGTCTGCTGCTGAGTGTCCCCTCAAGCAAATATTTGATTATTCATAAATTATGTATTAGTATCACAGAAGAGACTGCTCAATTTCTCACCCTAACAAATATTGTCTCATCTCCTGTGTCCTCTAAACATTAATGACTAAATTTTTTTATTCTGCCTACCATATATGTAACCCTTTATGACATGCTTATTGGTTTTAGCCAATGAACATGCTTCACTACGCTCCTCAGACCAACGAAGATCTCTTTACAGGCTACAAAGGTGACTTTTCTATGAGCGAAATCTTATAACCTGAGCTGTTTGGAAAGGAAGAACAATATATACGTGTGAATGTCAAATTATCTTTTAAATACTTTTATTTTCAGGCTCTTCAGAGATGTGATTAAGAGAAGTTGATCTATCCCTTACATTCCTTTATATAAGAAAAGCAACATGCAATGCGACTTGATCTTTGATCAAAATATGAAGTTCCCTGAGGTGCAGTGGCTCCCCACCTGTAATCCCAGCACTTTGGGAGGCTGAGGTGGGTGGATCACTTGAGCCCAGGAATTCAAGATCAGCCTGGGCAACATAGTAAAACTCCATCTCTGCAAAAACTACAAAAATTAGTTAGGCGTGGTGGGCATGCCTGTGGTCCCAGCTACTTGGGAGGCTGAGGTGGGAGGATCATTTGAACCCAGGAGATCAAGACTGCAGTGAGCCAACTGTGCCACATACACGCGCGAGCGCACACACACACACACACACACACACAAACACACACACAAGTTCCTTTCAACATGGGCAACAGCAAGAGAGTTAACAACTTATGAACAAAGCTAGTCTGGAAAATTGAGGGGAAACTGCTCCCCTTTTTTTCCTCAGTAGCAGAGTTGATTTCCAGTTTTAGCTGGAGAGTTGTTTCATTTTTCAATTTAATCACCTTAAAAATGCAGTTGGTGGTAGTGATTAAGGCATATTCAAAAGAGAGGGCATGAGTTTGTTATTGCGCTCCAGAATGGAAGCTCCTCACCAAATCCCAATCCAGATGTCAAAACCATCAGGTTACTTACCCTTCCCCAGCATTTCTTCCTGGAATAAATGAGCTTCCTTAGCTCTCCTGGCTTATGGTTCAGAGGTTCCTTTACACCATTTTCTCAGACAACAGGCAGATGATGATGTGATCTATGGATGCGATTGGTGTTTAAATTTTTCTTTTTTTTTTTCCATTTTTTTCTTTTTATTATTATTATTATTATTATTTTTTATACTTTAAGTTTTAGGGTGTTTAAATTTTTCTTGGAGGTAAAGTGCTTTCAATTCTTTGTGGAAAGATCTGACTTTAGGGGAAAGATTGTTAGAATCGCTTGTGGTTAATAGAGTACTTCCTAGTCAAGGTTACAGGGTGAGGGGAAAGCTTGATTTACTTAGGAAAGTCAGTAAGTTTTGGATGTGATTTTGCCAAATAGTAATAATTTCAACAAGTGCCTTCATAGAAAACACAGCATTTGGCTCCCATGGTAGCTTGGTGAGGTAGTTAGAGCAAGAATTATCATTCCAACTGAGACAACTGGGCTTCCCCAGGGAGGAAGTACTTTTCTCAGTGTCTCCTAGGTAGCATGTCACGTAAGGATCCAAAATTACCTGTACTAACTTTGAATGTTCTGCTTTTCTTTAAAACCCTATTACTTCCTCAGCTAAAGTAGGCATGTCTGTGCAGTCCGTCTTTACAACATAGCCATCACATAATCTAAATTCAACTTTAGTTTCTATTCCTTGATTTATCCTTTCCAAAATTAATTTATATGTTTATGAAATAGCAAAATTAGCTTTGGCAAAAAAAGTACATTTGAGAAAAAATGTACAAACCACTAAGGAAATACTCTAATTTAGTACTATCTTTACATTAAGTGGTACTCCAGGTTCCTGGGATAGCTCTATTATAGAGAAAGCACCCACTGAAAGGTTGTTCTGTGGTGTGATGCAGGGAAAACACCATAAATCTATCTGGGTATTATGCCTGGAGAGAGAAATTAGGAGTCAATGCTAGATGATGTAGGAAGAGAAGCACGAAGGAAGTGAGGAATGGCAGTCGTCTATCGTGATATCTGTATTCAAAATAGTATTTAAACAATTAATAGCAATTTTGTGAATCAAAGAATTAAGTTGCATGCATTACCTTAAGCAAAAATGGCTACTAATGAGAACTGGGAAGATTAGTGGCAAAGAGGCCCATTAGTGGTACAGGCTGCTTCCTGGGAAATAAGTCACTCAAAATGACTTATTATGTAGCTCTAGTGTATAATATTAAGTAGAGGTTCTAAGACAGTATGGTCAGAAGGATCTGAGCAATTTGTCAAAATTTCAATTTATTGTGCCTTCCTCCCAGGGTTTCTGATTCAATTGGTGGGACCCAGGGATCTGCATACTAATTTTCTGGGCTGTTCTGTTAGAAGTGGTCTAAAGACCATACTTCCAGAATTTCTAGTACCTAGAATAGTCAAATTCACAGGGACAGAAAGCAAAATGTGGTTGCCAAGGGCTGGAAGAGGAAGGAATGTGAAATTCATGTGTAAGGGGTGCAGAGTTTCAGTCTAGGAAGATGAAAAAGTTCTGAAAGTAGATGCTAGTAATGGGTGCATGACAATGTGAATATACTTAATGCTACTGAAATACATATATATATGTATATATATATGTATATATATATGTATATATAACCAAAAATACTCCAAGAATTTCTCACACAACAGGAGGCCATTCTTTAAAAATATTGGTGTGTGTTTGCTTTCATAATAAGTGTTGATAAAGAGAATAGGTACCTTCAATTTAAAATATCATAATTTGTGGTCAATTATGGATTAATATTGTATGATGGTCATCATTTCTTTATGACAAAGTGAAAATAATGGACTAAATAAAAAGATTTATAATACTTCATTTTTGCTTCATTAAGAGAACATAGATTTATTATTATATATCCATAGTCTGACCAAATTAATGGGAATTTAGAGCTACTCAGTCTGCATTCTAATGATTACCCTTCCAAATGCTTCTCTAAAATAGATTTATCAGACTTTGCCTTACCTTGTTTTTGTGACAAAAATATGTAGTGATACTCATGCTTTTTTCAGGACAGGGTGTGGGCCAATGTGGGGAAGAGCCTGAACTGCATTATTGCTATGGTGGACAAACTGATTGAAAGAGATGGTGGCAGTGAAGGCAGTGGCGGCAACAATGATGGAGAAAAGGAACCTTCATTAACAGATGCCATTCCCTCTCACCCAAGAGGTAAGAAATCATTTTTTTCCCAATCATTTACTGAGTAAACCAAATGAGAAACTCGTGAAAAAAAATGATATAGAAGAAGAGGAGTCAATAGTATCTTTGATGAAAGTGCTGATAGCATGCTTTTCCACTGCTCTGGCTTGGATGATGGAAGGCTATTTATCAAATTGCATCTCAGTTGTGTTTTCGGAACTGCTAGCAATGTCCTTTTTTTTTTCTTATCTTACCACATAAAAACCTTGAAAAAAGAACAGTGTTTTAAGGCTCTGACATAGTTTAACCTACCTTTACACATTCCTCCAAAATTTTATTAGAAAGATAAATAAGCATCTGCACTTAACTCTTAGAAACATAGGGGCATATCAAGGACACAGGATCTCACAGTGGTTTCTTAACAGAATGTAATCAGATAGGATGATTTTTGCATTTTATTCTGAGAAATATTTGTGTAAATTATCTCCAAAACATATGGGAAGATTTGATTGTAAGGAATATGTTAGCATATTGCTCTAAAAAAATATATGACAAGTCTAGATTTTTGTGAAACCATGCACACATGTGTATACATGTGAGTGCATGTGTTTTTCTGTGGAGAGATAGGTGGGTAGGTAGGTAGATAGGAAGGAAGATACTTTCAAATGTATACCTTATTACAAGGTTGGCTAGAAAATACAAACAAAATTTTAACTACAGATGTGTCCCTGTAAATGGCTTTGAAATTTTCTTTTTGTTGATTTGATTAATGTTTGATTAATATTGACACAAAAACCAAGGCAAATGTCTACATCTCTTTACGGCAGTAGGAACTGCTGTTAGGGTTGAGTCAGACTTTTTTGCTGGGTACTTTAAGTGTTTGGAGAGAATAAGCAATACTACCCTACTCTCTTCTGCTGAAATCTGTTCTTTCTTTTACTTTAAAAAAAAAGAGTCATAAGAAAATACAAACATTTATAAAATTAGATTTATGTTTCCTCAATTTGTTTTCCTAATTTTTCATTACTCACATTTTTGTCAGGAGTTTAATTATATAAAACACCAATCTTTCATCACTTGATTAACAGTAGAACCATTTCTAAATTATATTTGTAAGCTATGGCTTTCTAAAGTATTCTTGTTGTAGATGGTCCCTCTTCCTCTGTCATACATTCATATAGGCAAAACATTTATGCTAATGTTCTTTATGTTCACACTTACTTGATCTAACTGTATTTAGGGATTTTCTTTTTTAACAATACCAGTTTTTATTAGTTAATGAATCTTGTCTAGCTTCATAACTTTACATGAATCAAAATGAAAGCTTGTCATAGCTATGTCATGAAGAAATAGCATACTTCAATTTTCTTTAATTGAACAAATATTGATTATCAAGCATGGGCCAGACACTGTTGTCCTCTAGAAAATGAGGTAAGAAGAATTCATTTTAGTGACTATGTCCATTGATAGATTTTTTCAAGGCATATTATTTTTTAGCAGAAATAAGATAAGGGACACTGGATTTTGTTATATTTTTTGTTTAATGTTGCCAAAACTTCTCACTGAAGACAATAACATTCCAAAATATTTGAAATTATACAGTGTGTGTGTGTGTGTGTGTGTGTGTGTGTGTGTGTATCTTGTATTTCATCAGAAGACTGCATCTGGGCATTCAAAATGCATTTTAAAAGGTAAAATATTTGGCAGATAAATCAGCCGTAAGATTAGATGAATCATTTTTATTTGAATATGAGACATTGTGTACATATAGCCTAAAACCAAGTAGAAGTTGCTGCAGAAGTAGAATTCACAGCTAGATCAATGTTGTGGATGGTTAGAGTCAAACTACAACATATTGCCCTCTAATTTATTTTCTTATTTTATTATCTATGTTTATTTCACTCATCACCAATTCTTTCTTGTGTTAGAATTTTTTTAAGAGAAGTCACTATTTAAATGTGTGAAATATGTTACTTTTGTCTGAATATTTCCTCATAACCATTCTCCAGAATGCATATTATAATGACTGTAAACGAATTCATCAAAATAGAAGCCATTATTTTAGATTTTTAAGTACTATCATAGTGCTGTAATTAACATATCAGCATCTTTGATTCTCTAAGTCTTTAACTAAATTTTATTTCCCCATAAGTTAGATTGTCAGAACTGGAATTATTTTGTAAGGAAGAGTTGCCCCCTCTCTCCTATGTATTTATTTATCCATTTTTTATATCAATGTGGACTCATGAATACTTATTTTATTTTTAACTTAAATTTTAATTATATTTGACACATAATAATTGTACATTTTTATGGGGTTCACCGTGATGTCTCAATGCATGTGTATGTGTGGGCGAATGGAAAGCTTCTCCTTTTGCCCTCTGAAAAGTTATTGAAAAATTAACTCATAAAAAGGCAGATTCATAAGAGAAAAGGAATATAAATTTATTGCTATCATGTGTAAAGGGAGAATCACACTGTGATTACCTAATATCTCAATGGGGTACAGATGCTTATATACCCTACATTTTAGGGGAAAGGGTGAGGAGAGGTAGTGTGGATGATTTTAGGAAGATAGTAAATAGTTTTTAGGATAATTTAATGGGCTTGAAGAACATACAGTTGTCTGTTGGGCCTGTTGGTTTGTGACAAAAATATGTCCAGGTTTGTTGACGACTTTTGTCTTCCTCCTGGGATATGGGTTCAGTTAGCAAAAAAACAAGGAATGGATCACAGGTAATTGTTTTTTGGTTTTTTGCTTGTTTGTTTTTGAAGCTCTGGAGTTTAGGCAGTTAAGGAAACTTCAGCCTGTGCTTTTGAAGAGGTAGAAGATTGAGAGACATGGGGCCGAGGCAGAGAAGAAACAACTCTTCTCCTTCATAGGTCTGCCCTGTCTTTATATGGATAGGGAAAAGTCTGTTCTAGCATCTGTTGATCTCTAAGGGCCTGTAATTCAAAATATTCATTATATCAGGAAGCCATATTTTGGGGTAAAACTCCATGTGGTGCTTTATTCACATAATGACAACATCAGAGTAATTACCATATTCATCACTTTAAACATTTATCATTCCTTGTGGTGACAACATTCAAAATCTTTTCTTCCTTGTTTGAATACTTATTTTATTATTTGGTTAAGAATCCAATACTAATATTAATTTTGGACTCAAGTTGTTCTCTCTTATTCAGATTGATTTCTGTGTCCTTCTGATGACATCCTCCCATATGTTGTTTACTCCCTTACTTTCTTATTTCCCTTACTCATTTTCTTACTTGTTTTTACTCACTGACTTCCTCTTTGGCACCATAAGAAGCTCTAGGCTCGTCTTATATTTTCCCTACCCCAGCTCCAGGTTCAGCCAATTTCTAAAGAAACCTGGTTTCATTTTATTGGAGAACAGCATTTAGAAATCAACATCTGGATGGATAGAAACATTTTCATGGTTCTCTATAACAAAAGACACTCTAACTAACAGGATCTAAAAGCACCCTTCTGATTACAATCTTTTCAGCCTTAAATATTTTCACTTATTTCATGCCACTTTGGGTGAAAATATCATATTGTAATTTCTTGTTTCTGTGAAGTTTGACATTGTATAACATGTTACTATATTCCAAAATATTATTTTTGATAATAAAATGTATTTCTTCAATAGTCCGAAATTTATCCCAGCCCAAGCCATTTTGCTCCTTTCTTTTTTACAATTAATTAGTGAATTGATTAGGCGAGCAATTTGAGACATATAGTATTTATTACAGTGTATGATATGATAAATACTGATAAGCATTTGTTGCAGCATCATTTGTTAGTGATGTTATTCTTCATGTTGTATTACTTCTGGTTTTTTGTTTATTAGATTCTGTATCTATTTTAAATCAAATTCTGGAATTTTGTTTTATTTCATAGGGTTTTGATTATTGTGATTTATGTTGGGATACATTTCTAAATTTGGAGTAAATCAATCCTATGACAGTTTTTCTTTTTCATCACACTCCTTTATTTTTACATTGTAGCTATAATTTGTGTTTGTTTTGCTGCTGTATACTTAACATGGCTAAACAGATGGTCATCTGGGTTGTGCTACTTTTATCCAGTTTCTTATGTTGTTCTTTAACCTACAGCTATTTCTCTTTTCAAGTTGCAAATTTTCCTTTTAGTAATATTTTAAATCTGTAGTTTTGAAGGTTTTCTGTTTGTTTGAGAACCAAGGTTTTACAGTATATCTTTGGCTTGCGTTATAAATTTCTTTTTAGGGTAAATGCAGATAGTGCTGAGAGACATAAAACTTTCTGTGCTGTTCTGAAGAGAAATAATAGAATAACTATTCCAAAGTTCTACAGTTTATGTATATTTATGTGGTTTCCTAATGAATGAAGATTGTCCTTTTATTTGAAGTACACTCAGATACCTTTCTGAGCATCTGCTGTCTGTGTAGCACTACATGCCTTCAGTTTCATAAACTGCTGACTCAAAGATAAAATCAGTGAATATTAGAACCTTAGATTTTGATGTCATCTTAAAGATTATGTAATTAAACCTCCTAAAATATGTTAAGAAGCTTATCTACAATATCTCTGCCAATTTTCAACTAGCCTATGAGGTACATCTTCAGTTATAGAAAACTCTTTTTATCTTCTAGAGCAACATACTCCAGACCTTGATCCTAATATGTTTTCTTTCATTGTACTCACTGGTCCAGATATAATCCTTTGCAATAAAAAACAAATTTACTTTTCTTTCTTTACATTAAGCCTAAGGTGTATCTGAAAGCAACCCTCATGTCCCTTTTGAATTGTCACCTTTTCAATCATTTTTCAAAGGAATAGCTTCAAGCATATCCAAGAGTTTGCATTTCTCTGAACATCTTCTAGTTTGTCTCAGCAGTCTGCAGAATTAAGCACAGCGATACAAATACAGTTAATAGCTGCAGAGTAACCCAGGAGGACCACCTCCCTACTTTTAGGTACTATTCTAATATAATGATATCTAAGCTGGCATTCACTGTTTTGACACTCACATTTTACAACTAATTCTATTGATATCCATAAACCTTGCTAAATTTGACCTATCCTTCAGGCTTCTAAAGATTCAAGCAACATTTAAGCACCACTATATACTAGACATTATGAAATACTGGGGGCATGAGAAGATTAAAACAGTCTATCCCAATTTTACTGAAGAGATGGATGTCTAAACCCATGACTGACTAGTATAAAATGCCTTTGAGTACACTCTAATAAATACCTGTTTCTTTCATCCTTCATATCTACTGACCTACTCAGGATGATTTTATTCACATTATATATGCATTTTCTGTCCATTCCTAGAAGTAACAGATAAAAATGATTAGAAAACAGAGCTACATAGAGATTCTTAAGGCACATCACTAAAAAGAACAGTATGCATTCAAATACGCTGGTTAATCACTACCCTTTGGGGATGTGTGTTCAACCAGCTCTATGTTCACCCATTCATATCATTGCATGGCCTATATTTCTCCATCTTTCACAAGTATGTCATGAAATGCCCTGTAAAAGGCCAAATATCCTATGCCATTGAATTATTTTTCCTAATCTATCCAGCTGTAAATCCTGTCAAAGATAAAGTTCCTCTGAAATTATTTTCACTAATGAGGCCACATAGGCTTTGAGTCATCACTGCTTCTTTCAAAGGCAGTAAACCTCCATGTAGATCATCGAATTAGTCCACATATCATTGCTTAGAATTTATTTCTAGTTTCTTGGTACTCATGTCCTTTTTTGCTTGAAAGTTTCTTTTTAACTTGTAAGGCACATTCCACATTTCCTCCTGGGATCTGATAATTCACTATATTTACCTTATATTTTACTTTATCTCTGTCTGCCTTCAGTTAACACAATCATCTGGGCCAGTTGCTGTGGCTCACACTTGTAATCCGAGCACTTTGGAAGCCCAGGTGGGTGGATCACTGGAAGCCAAGAGTTTGAGACCAACCTGGGCAGCATGGTGAGAGCCCATCTGTATACAAAAAGTAAACAAGCAAACAAACCGACAAACGCACAACTGTCTGCTGGTAACTACTAGAGGTTTGCCAGTGATTTGTCACCAGTTATCAATGTCTTGCTGGTGCCAAGGATTTTTCATCCTAAAAGTGCACCCCAACCTTCAACTAGGAACACATATAAGGCTGTAGTGAAATGCTCCTCTGTCCCATCTTTTGTCTTTGGTTCCCTAGATTAGCTATCTATCTAATACACTTAAAATAATTAAAGACTGGGCTGGGCAGGGTGGCTCACGACTGTAATCCCAGCACTTTGGGAGGCTGAGGCATGTGGATCACTTGAGATCAGGAGTTCAAGACCAGCCTGGCCAACATGGGGAAACCCCATCTCTATTAAAAATACAAAAATTAACTGAACATGGTAGCACGTGCCTGTAGTCCCAGCTACTCGGGAGGCTGAGGCTAGAGAATCACTTGAACCTGGGAGGTGGAGGTTGCAGTGAGCTGAGATTGTACCATTGCACTCCAGGCTGGGTGACAGTGAGACTCTATCTCTAAAATAATAATAATAATTAAAGACTAGAACAACTCACAAATTAATGCAATTATATATAAAATAGTTCAGGCATGAAGCCTCATGGAAAGACACTAAATTTTTGTTGGTTGGAAAAGAAAGAAGAAAATTCTTTCATTCATTCCATATTTGTTGAGTACTTACCCTGTTCCAGTCACTGTATCCAGGAACACGTTCAGTCATGGCCCTGTCCTTACAGTCTAGTACATGAGTAAGTTCTATTTGAAGGGATATACCTAGTGAGAGATCTTCCAAAGGCATCACTTACAAGATAAAAGACTTAGGAAAGGAAGTAAACATTTGGGAGGCATTAGCAGATAGATTAAACTGGATAAAATGTAAAGAGAAAGAAGAAAAGATGAGCAAAATCTTTATTGGCCTTGAGGCATGAGGATTACTCTCAGATGAGGTGTCAGAAGTATCAAGGAATGAAAATCAAATGCAGTTTGGAGACCAAACGAGGTATCAAAGGAGGGGTAATAATCACATTAATAGCTGACACTTAGTACACTCACATTTATGTGACAAGTACTTTGATGAACTTTTACATTCTTTCCTCTCTTCCTTTTCACAACAAGCCTGTAGGGGAGTTTCTGGTTCTATCCCCATTTCATAGATGAAGGGGTTAAGTAATTTGTCTAAGATCACAGAGCTAGTGGGCATCCAAGCAAGGATTCAAATTCAAGCATGGTGATCTCTATCTGAGATCCTCAGAATATCTGTTGGAAAAAGGAATGATTATTTTTTTTTAATTTTATTATTATTATACTCTAAGTTTTAGGGTACGTGTGCACAACGTGGAGGTTAGTTACATATGTATACATGTGCCACGCTGGTGTGCTGCACCCATTAACTCGTCATTTAGCATTAGGTATATCTCCTAATGCTATCCCTCCCCCCTCCCCCTACCCCACAACAGTCCCCAGAGTGTGATGTTCCTCTTCCCGTGTCCATGTGTTCTCATTGTTCAATTCCCACCTGTGAGTGAGAACATGCGGTGTTTGGTTTTTTGTCCTTGCGATAGTTTACTGAGAATGATGATTTCCAATTTCATCCATGTCCCTACAAAGGACATGAACTCATCCTTTTTTATGGCTGCATAGTATTCCATGGTGTATATGTGCCACATTTTCTTAATCCAGTCTATCATTGTTGGACATTTGGGTTGGTTCCAAGTCTTTGCTATTGTGAATAGTGTTGCAATAAACATACGTGTGCATGTGTCTTTATACCAGCATGATTTATAGTCCTTTGGGTATATACCCAGTAATGGGATGGCTGGGTCAAATGGTATTTCTAGTTCTAGATCCCTGAGGAATCACCACACTGACTTCCACAATGGTTGAACTAGTTTACAGTCCCACCAACAGTGTAAAAGTGTTCCTATTTCTCCACATCCTCTCCAGCACCTGTTGTTTCCTGACTTTTTAATGACCACCATTCTAACTGGTGTGAGATGGTATCTCATTGTGGTTTTGATTTGCATTTCTCTAATGGCCAGTGATGGTGAGCATTTTTTCATGTGTTTTTTGGCTGCATAAATGTCTTCTTTTGAGAAGTGTCTGTTCATATCCTTTGCCCACTTTTTGATGGGGTTGTTTGTTTTTTTCTTGTAAATTTGTTTGAGTTCATTGTAGACTCTGGATATTAGCCCTTTGTCAGATGAGTAGGTTGCAAAAATGTTCTCCCATTTTGTAGGTTGCCTGTTCACTCTGATGGTAGTTTCTTTTGCTGTGCAGAAGCTCTTTAGTTTAATTAGATCCCATTTGTCCATTTTGTCTTTTGTTGCCATTGCTTTTGGTGTTTTAGACATGAAGTCCTTGCCCGTGCCTATGTCCTGAATGGTAATGCCTAGGTTTTCTTCTAGGGTTTTTATGGTTTTAGGTCAAACGTTTAAGTCTTTAATCCATCTTGAATTAATTTTTGTATAAGGTGTAAGGAAGGGATCCAGTTTCAGCTTTCTACATATGGCTAGCCAGTTTTCCCAGAACCATTTATTAAATAGGGAATCCTTTCCCCATTGCTTGTTTTTCTCAGGTTTGTCAAAGATCAGATAGTTGTAGATAGGTGGCATTATTTCTGAGGGCTCTGTTCTGTTCCATTGATCTATATCTCTGTTTTGGTACCAGTATCATGCTGTTTTGGTCACTGTAGCCTTGTAGTATAGTTTGAAGTCAGGTAGCGTGATGCCTCCAGCTTTGTTCTTTTGGCTTAGGATTGACTTGACGATGCAAGCTCTTTTTTGGTTCCATATGAACTTTAAAGTAGTTTTTTCCAATTCTATGAAGAAAGTCATTGGTATCTTGATGGGGATGTCATTGAATCTGTAAATTACCTTGGGCAGTATGGCCATTTTCACAATATTGATTCTTCCTGCCCATGAGCATGGAATGTTCTTCCATTTCTTTGTAAGGGATGATTAAATTTTAAGAGCGATTTTGTATATAGATTTACCTGCCTTTAGGTTTGTCCTTGATATCTTAATGAACTGTTTCTCAGATAGTCATATCTTATACTTCACTTGTTTGCCAAGCTTTCTCCCTCTTTTACAAGGTCCTAAATTCCCTTACCACCACCTGCCTCTTCAAGACACTTTCTCCCTTTTTTACAGGCCCTACATTTCTTTACCCCTACCTGCCACTTCAAGGCACTTTGACATCTCCTTCCACCTCACCCTGCCTCATCCTCCATGATCCAGTCATATTAAACTCTTCTGAGAACTCACCTGGTGCTTTTCATTCCTGAGCTTTCAAAGCTTTCCCCATGCCCAAACTTCACATCATCTGGGGTGCCTTCCCTGGTCATCCAGGCTAAGGCTGTGAGTGTGAGACCAATGTGGTCACACACGGCCTCTCACTCAGCAGAGCCCTGTGCTCTGAGATTAATGCTCTGAGTTGCCATCCTGAAATTCCGAATAACTTTATCTTTGCATTTGTGTTTTGTCAGTGAAGTCCAATAGGGTGATGAAGCCTGTACCCGGGCCTTGGAGGCTTGCCTCACTTGCAGTTCTGCAGGGTTCTCCAGTGCCTGCCCGACCTTCCATCTTCACGCCAGCCCAATGATCACTTCCCACCCCCACCTACCAACATGCCTGGGTGCCAGTGTAGAAGAGCCAGGGTGAGGCTGACTGCCTTTGAGGCTCTGTACTCACGTAGCCCCACATCCAAGGGAGTATGGCAAAAAAGAGTAAATAAAAAGCACCCTCCGGGCATGGTGGCTCACACCTGTAATCCCAGCACTTTGGGAGGCTGAGGTGGGTGGATAACAAGGTCAGGAGATCGAGACCATCCTGGCTAACACGGTGAAACCCCGTCTCTACTAAAAAATACTAAAAATTAGCCAGACGTGGTGGCAGGCACCTGTAGTCCCTGCTACTCAGGACGCTGAGGCAGGAGAATGGCGTGAACCTGGGAGGTGGAGCTAGCAGTGAGCGGAGATCGCACCACTGCACTCCAGCCTGGGCGACAGAGTGAGACTCTGTCTCAAACAAACAAACATTAAAAAAATAAACAAACAAAAAACACCCTGACAGGTCTGGAGCAACACCACTGAGGGAAAAAGGAAAAAATCTCATTTACTGCTTTTTGAATAGGTCCTCCTGTTTTTATTTTTTACTGGATTCTGTCATTTACATTGTCACACTTTCTGCAAGGCTTGCAATGACAAGGGCCCATAGGCATCATAGGAAGTAATGTGAATGAATCAAGCGAAGTGGACAGAAGCCAGAGCAAAGTAGAGAGTATATGTTCCTCCAAAAGGGGGTCACTGCTCCAGCCCCAGCCAGTCATTTCCATGGAGAACATGGACCTAAAGTTGTCATCCCTTCTGATTTTTCAAATAAATCTGAATGTTTATATAAAATATCTCACTTTTTTTTAAGGTTAAAAATTGCTAAAACGTGATAAATGCCAAATAAAATTTGTAGGCCATATAAGACTGGTCTATAGGCCACTATTTTGAAACCTTTGAATCTCTGATTTATTGCACATGCCATCTTAAATGTCATTTCCCCTGTTAGACTTGGCTCTATAAGAAAATATGCCAAGTGTTTGTGATTTGTTCTTGAATCTCCAGAACCTAACATAATTCGTAGCAAATAATAGAGGCCCAATATTGTGGAATGAAGGCCTAGTCATGTGGATCTACCATTGCTGTTGACACTTTTGAGGTTTTCTTGATATTAGTAAGTGAATATTGTTCAACATTTATGCAGAGATACTAATATTCTCAGAATTTATATTCAACATTAGACAATTATTTCAGTGGTTTTAATAGTTATAACAAGTCTTTTATTTTATAAAATACAAACATACAAGTACCAAAGAATCTTTTTCACTAGAGGGCTTAAATATTAATATTTTGAATTTCATAAATTCCTACATATGAATATTGAGAATTTCATTGGAAAAAGATCAATGAATGAAGCTTTAAAAAATTAATAGTTCTCCAGCTAAAACAACTTTTTTTTTTTTTTTTTTTTTTTTTTTTTGAGACAGAGATTCACTCTTGTTGCCCAGGCTGGAATGCAATGGTGCGATCTCGGCTCACCACAACCTCCGTCCCCCAGATTCAAGTGATTCTCCCACCTCAGCCTCCCAACCAGCTGGGATTACAGGCATGCGCCACTATGCCCAATTAATTTTTTGCATTTTTAGTAGAGACGGGGTTTCTCCATGTTGGTCAGGCTGGTCTCGAACTCCCGACCTCAGGTGATCTGCCTACCTTGGCCTCCCAACTAGAGTATACTTACAAATTTTAAAAAAACTTAAATAATCAAAATATGCCATGTAAAGTACATTTTTATTGTAAGCCTAGAATTTCAATAACATTTTTGCATTATGACATTTTAAAATATCTGTTCTTACCAGAAAACTAATGCTGTTTTCCTTAAAAATTGTACAATGAATTATGAAGTAACAGAGTAACATGGGACTCAGAGCCAGGATCTTGGCAAGTCCACAATTTGGTACTTATTTGGCTTCATGGCCTTTGTCAAGTCATTTACATTCTCTGCGTCTCACATCCTGTTTTGGTAAAATAATGTACAAAGTTTTAAGGTCTCTTCCAGTTCCAAAGTTTTATGGTAATAAAAAGGATGCCACGTTTTTAAAGGTGATATTAATTTTTTTCAGTCATTCAACATATTTTAATTATCTACTATGTGCTAGGCACTGTTTTAGACCCTGAGGACTACAAAAATAAGCAGAAAAGATAAAACACTGGCTCTCCTGAAGTTTATGCTCTAGTAGCAAAGAGACAATAAAAAGTAACACAAGAAATAGGGCCATTGCATGGTATAGTAATGGTGACAGAGGCTGTAGAAAAAAATATAGAGCAATGTAAAAGGGTTTTGATGGAATGTTGTAGGGTAGAGATTGCAGTTTAGTGGAGTAGGCGATGTAGGTCTCATTTAAAAGCTGATGCTTGAGCAAAGACACAGGAGGTGAGACAGTGAGCCATGTGACTATCTAGGGAAAGGATATATTGGTCATAGAAAATAGCTATTACAGCAACCTTGAAGCATAAATGTCTCTACCATATTCAGGAAACAACAAGGAAGCCAGTTTGGATCAAATAAGGATAATGATGGTAGGAGAGTAGAAGGTGACATTAAACAGGTAACTTAGGGGAAGGATCATGTAGAGGCTTTGTGTAAATGTTGTTTTTACTCTGAGAAAAATGGGGAGCAATTAGAGAGTTTTGAACAAGAGGATTAACCTGATTTGACTTAGATATTAACACCTAGGCGGCTGTTGTGTTGAGATTAGACTATACATGAAGAGGGTAAAACCAGATATAGGCAGTTAGAACATGAATACAGTTGTCAAGGTGAGGCATGATGAGCTTGGACGAAGAAGATGACAAGTGGAGGTGATGAAAAGTAGTGAGATTCTGTACCTATTTTTAGGGTAAGACATTTGAAATGTTAAATTTGACATGGAGATATCAAGTTTGCAGTTACATATAAGAATAGAGTTCAGGAGACATATTCAGGCTAAAGACATTAATTTGGAAATTGTTATTATGTAGATGGTACTTAAAGACACGAGACTGAATAATAACAGCAGGGATTGAGTGTACAGAGAAAGGGGAAATAACCTATAGATTATATATACTTGAGGACATTTCAGTGTTGATATGTCAGAAATAAGTGAAGGAACCAGCAACAAAGTTGGTCAAGAGACGGCCAGCGAGGTAGGAGGAATACAAAGAGAATATGCTATCCTGAAAGCCGGGATTAGAAAATAGGTCAAATAAAATGAGGACTAAGAGATGGCTTTGGATTTAGCAGTATGGATGTCTTTGATGACGAGAGTAGCCTTACTAGAATGGGTAGGAATTAAGTAGAGTGGGTTAAAAGAAAGAGGAAGTAAAGGAAGTAGAGACAACCTGTATAGACAACTCTTTTGAGAAGTTTCATTGTGAAAGGAAATGGAGAAATAAAGTATAGGAGCTATAAAGGGAATTAGGGTCAAAACAGTGATATTTGTTTCAAGATGAGGAGATAACAGCATGTTTGTTTTCTGACAAGAATGATCCAGTTAAAAAGGAAATATTGATAATGTGGGAGGAAGGGAGAGAATTGCTAGAGTGACACTCTTAAGTAGGTGAGAGAGGATGAGATCTGGTGTACCAACAGAGGAGATGGTCTGAGCTAGACAACAGTTCATCCTCAGAAATAGGACAGAAGGAAGAGCATAAAGAATCAATGCTGGTAGGAGGGCAAGTGCAAAGTATTATGTAGAAATTACTTTGTTTATTTGAATTGTTTTAACATAGAAGCTCATATTTATGGATTACTTGATATGTGGTAAAAAAAATTAAATATTGACTGCATTAACTCATTTAATTCTTACAACACTATAGAAGTAATTCTACAAAATTAAAGGATGAAGAAGTAGAGAGTTGAAGTGACCTGTGCACAGCCTGGGTTCTAACCCTGGTGGTCTGGCTCCAGAGCCTGCCCTCTTAGCGTCTATGATGCATTGCCTCTGCTCTCTCCAAGAAAAAAAAAAAACCTTCTCCAATCTTATTCTCTACAAACATATTCGCTAGCACCCTTTTAACAAAATGTTGAGTTGTTTCAGGCACAAACTTGTGATGCTATATGATAACTTCATGAAAATCAGTCCCTTAGGTATATCTTAAAGGCTTACTGTGGAATCATATGCAGAAATTAAGAATTCATAATTACATCGAAAAATTACTTAACTTTCTCATAAATATGGTGATGTTCACACCCACAGAGAAACTGAGATAGAGGAAAAGGGAGATGATAGCTCTCATCCAGGAACTTTAGGGCATGTAATATTTTTGTTTTGTTTTTTTTTTGTAAACAAAGTTTCACTCTTGTTGCCCAGGCTGGAGTGCAATGGTGCAATCTTGGCTCACTACAACCTCCACCTCCCGGGTTCAAGCAATTCTCCTGCCTCAGCCTCCTGAGTAGCTGGGATTACAGGCATGCGCCACCATGCCCATCTAATTTTGTATTTTCAGTAGAGACGAGGTTTCTCCACATTGGTCAGGCTGGTCTCGAACTCCCACCCTCAGGTGATCCGCCTGCCTCGGCCTCCCAAAGTGCTGGGATTACAGGCATGAGCCACCATGCTCAGCTGTAGGGCATGTGATTATTGAATGAAATGGCCTAAGAAATGTACTGTTTACATTGTTTGGTTACTTGACTGCTTACTCAGCATTTATAAGTTAAATCTATGGACACGAGGCCCTATTGTGTTTGCAGAATTTTGTTTTTAAACTGGTGCAACTACACAATTCATGCATATAGCAAAATTGCACTTGTATAAACTTATGCTCCAAAAAATTGATGTACTATATTCCATGGTCTTGAACATTACTAGGAAACTTCTATGTTCACCTAGTTTACTTCACCTACATTCACCTAGTAAAAATGTTGCACCTCGTCACTTCTCTGATTGCCTGTACTCTGATAAGGATTCAGTCAACTCAGTATCCACTACCTCTCTTCTCAACCTTAGATGCTGGCCAATATTTAAATGACAGGAGCTCACTGATGTAGACATATTGATAATTTCAGGTTGCTCAAAGACCTATGACCTATGCAGCTTATTCTTAAATACCCAGCCTGTTTGAGGGCCAGAATCCTGAGATTACAGTTTATTTAAGGCCAAAAGGCAACAAAATAAGCCCAGTGAATGTGGGTGTGTGACTCCTCCAGTCAACACATAACCTGAATTTAAAACTTTTGTGCTACAACAAATACAAGGCTTGTTTGATTAATGGATTTGGTTCCTGGAAACTGTCTTAGCAGAATTTACTTTAGGCTTTCAATTTTGTGCTACGAAATAAGAAGTTTAACCAGGATATCAGTTGTTGCATTTCCTTTGCTATTTTCCTAAGAGCAAGACTGGAAAGTTTTATGACACTGTGTTCTCAGGCTGGCAGGGTTTAAACAAACAAGGTTCCCTGGACATGAGGGAAGGTTGCCTTTGTTCTTGTCATAGCCGTTTGTCTTGGGTTGAGCAGTACAGTCATTTCTCATACATGTGGAAGGTGCTAAGATCAGTCATTTACCTTGGATCATAGTTCAGTGGACATTACACTGATTACATTTTAAGATACATGTTTGTTCTTTATGTGAATGTCCTTAGGGCCTTTGAGGCTGCCCTGAGATAGAGGCAAGGGAAAGTACATTCACTTGCTACCTTCCTCTCAGGGTTAATATAAACCTTGTTTCTTCATTCACCCTGTCTGATACACATTGTTTCTGATTTGACCTTGCTTCTTAGCTCTTGCCCTATTCACATATCCTCTGCACCGTCCTTTATCCCCACCCCTATCGACCTCCATTCCCTATCCCTACCATGGTGACTGCCTATACCTAGACTCCCATTTGGTTTTATTCCATGGCTTCAGCTTAACATTTACTTCTGTTTTATTCCTGCCTTCTCCAAATCACTGAGTGATCTCAGTCATTTATTTCCTCTCTTCCAGTACCCCCTGTTTCTCGCTCTGGTCAGTTTATGCATCTGTTTATTAGATTTGTCATTACAAAACCAAACACTCCTCTCAGTCTCTATTCCTACAAAGCCTCACTGTGGGTGTCTACTACCTGCAGTCCAGGCAGACTTCCCTGGGCACTTTCCACATGTGACTTCCTTTAAGTTTGCAGTAAATGCCGCAGCCATGAGTGAACACAGTCTTCCCACCATAGATGAACTCTCTTGCCTCTAAACTCTCTCTCTTCTAAAACTCGTTTGGTCACTGTCCCAACTTTTGTAGCTCTTATCATACCGCCTTATACTGTAGGTATTCCATTGTACTTCTTACCTTTCCTTCTCGATTTTAGCTCCTTGAAGGAGGGGGCATGAGTTAAAAATATTAGTATCACCCACAGCACCTCACATAGAAGACACTATCTTTGTCCAATGAATGAGTCCATTTCTCATGATGTCATGAAAAAGGAGGGGGGGAGCAATGATATAAGAAAGACACATTAGCATTTATTAAAAGAAGACAAATAAAAATAGATTTCTCAATTCCTGTATCAGAGACAGGCAGTAGATTATAAAGACAGGAAGAGGGTCAGGAAGGCTTGGTTGGAGAAGGACATTCTGAGTGGCCTGGAAAACATTCGAAGCAGCCAAGTTTCCACAGGTGCTTTTCTTTTCCTGATTACTCTTCTATTATCTGGAATTAGCCTAGTTTCTAGGCCCTGTGCCCCTAGGATATGTCCAGGTATTTAGAGGCCTCCTATGGGCAGATGTCTAGGGTCTATGACCAAAGTTGGCGACGTGTATTATGCCCATACAAAGGAATTTACCTATAAAGTGTCTGCAGAAGAAACCTTATTATTAGTTGATCCCTTCACATTATTAATGTTCACACTGCAAAATTGTGCCTGAAAGACAAGAACTTCACTCACAGAGGCACATAGGTACCCTTATTTGGGTTGATGTAAGGCATAGGCCCTTCAAAGTCAATAAAAATTTTATAAGCAGGAAATAACCAGCCCCCAACCATGAACTGGTCACCATTTCTGTACTACCTGGGGTTCAGGCATAGATGAAAACCCCTACTGGCTGTAAGTTTGGTCTGTGTTCACTTCATGACCTTGGGAATTTTATTGCCCCCCTTAATGGCCATTCTAATTGCTTGGCTTCACAGTTCATCATCTTGTTACCTTAAGAGAATCCTAAGAGCTGCCTCATTTCTTCTGTTATCTCTTTGCATAAAGTTTAATGCATGTGCAGTCTTTTTACTTTTCCTTTTTTCTGTGTCTGAAAGGTTGCGATAACAGAAATAACAATAGCTACAAGCTTTTGTGAAGTTAATTATTTTAAATGAGCAAAGAAGACCAAGCACCTGAGAAGAGAATGGCTCAGAAATTGTAAAGAAAGTGTGATGCTCTGCTACAGTTGGTTGATATTTGGCTCTTTTATTTTTCTCCTGAGTAACATAAGAGTGATTGAGCTCAGAGGACGTGAACATCCTGCACAGGAAATAGATGATGTGTGGAGGAGGTGAGGGGGGCACCCAGCAGCCGTTCTCTGAATCCTTCAGTGAGCTTCCCTTGAATATGCCGGAGAAGCAAGTAGAGGGCTGGAAAACAGAGGCTGTGCTTGGATGGCTCCCAACACACTTCACAAAGCTCAGGAAAAGCTCAGCTAAGCCACATGCATTTTATGTTTTCCCGAGGAAAGACTCTTGTTGGTCTCAGGGTTAAGGAGTCTCAGCAAGTTCTTATAGACACACTAAAACATTCACTTAGTATTTCCCTCTGTCATGGAAAGGAGCCCAGGGAATAAAATCACACTTAGTGCCTGCGAGGCTAGTTGGCTCAGGGCAGAGATAGCGGGGCAGTGACTATATTGTGGGGCACCCTTAGCTCCCCAGCTTCACTAGGTTTATAAAAAAGGTATGTGTGTGTGTGTGTGTGTGTGTGTGTGTGTGTGTATAAAAGTACGAAATCCTGAAATACACACATCCACTCTTCTGAGTTTAGTTTTTTCAAGTTTCAACTAAGATTGTGTGTATGTGTGTGTGCACACAGGTATATATATGTGTATATACATACACACACACACACACATATATATATATTTATATATGAATGAATACTACCTTCATCTTTATCAGGAGGACCAAATAAACACCATGTAAACTGTAAGGTATGGAGAGACATAAAGGTGAGGGGCAAGTGACAAGTCTGAAAACTGTCAAGAGCTGAAGCTTGGGTTTTTTTTAATTTTCCCCAAAACATATTTTAAAGCAAAAAACTAAAGCATTTATTTTTCCTTTGTGAGAATGATTTGGGATGTTCATTGGAGCAAAAAGGCCATTTATGAACTGACTTTGGCTTTGCTTTGGCCTGTCGTAGCCACTGTGTTTATTTCAGAACCTGAGATTTACACTGACTGCATATTAACAGAGAAGAAAACCTGGAGTCATTGGCATTGGAATTTTCCAGTACAATTTTCCATTATCTGCTCAACTTAAATTGTTTCTTTTCTAGAAAAAAATGTATTTTTAGCTTTTTCACTTATGTTCCTCCATAGAAGGCTTACTACTATTTTAAAGACATATTACCTTGCTCACAAACTTGTAATTTTCTCATTCATAATTAATGCTTTCCGATATTGTCATTGTCCTGAAATTTTAGCCATAAAAAGTATATATAATTATGCAAAATAGAGACACTGGAATATTGTTAGTATCAGAAGTATGTAACACTGTTCCTAGGTTTAGAATGTTGTGTGTTCCTTTTTTCCTGGGTTTCCACTTCCAATCTAGTGAAACTGGAAACCAGACTTGTTTTGGTGGTGTTTTTTTGGTCATCTGATTGTAATTTATAATTAAGAATCAACTGGTTAAATAAGTGAAGATGGAAGTGAATAAAGCAACTATCCTTATGCTAATGAGAAAATCTGCAAAGTTTTCTCCTTTAAATACTTTTTAGAGAAACAAATATTTAATTAGAATTGTCACTTAATGTCTTGCAAGAAAACAAATGTGGTCACTTAAGTTATTTTAAAAATTTTCTAACTAGAAAAATCATATAAAGTATTGACCAGTTGATTCAGTATAGTACCATGCAAGATGCTTAAACAATAAGTACATGCTGTTTGGGAACTATACAACTGCGTACAAAGTAAAAATCAGTTACTTGAATGCAGTAAGTGCAAAGTAGTTCTGCTTCAGCCTGATTAAGCAGCGCCACCTACTGCACAGAAGATGTATTTTATGTTTGGGAATTCTCTAGTAGAAACAAATCTCTACAGAGCTAAGCACAGAACAAAAGCAGTTTTCAGTCTGTTATCGTTTAAAATTTCATCTGGGTTAATTTATTGAAGTTTTTTCTAGTGTTTCCCTGTGTCTATTAGTCTACCCATTCATATTGAGAACAACAATTAAATAAAGGGAGAGAACAGGAGATAAAAATGCAAATATGAAAAAATAGGAATATAGGATATTCATTCTTGGTATCTATTGATGTATCTCTTATTATGAAAAAAAAATTCGGTATACCTCCATTTTCCCTTTTACACATGACAATGACATAAGAATCAACAGTTAACCAATGCTTGTTTAAATTGAACCATTGTTCACATTTTATTCTAGGCTGCCTATAAGTTTGTCCAATATTAAATGACCATGCATTAATAGGGCTCTGTTGCATTCCTCTTTCTTTATGCTTTTTATCTTCATAATAGCATGTACATCTACAATATTTTTAAAATAATAATTTCTAACGTTCTAATGTATTTTACATTATGGCATCACATAGGCATTTCATAGAGTATTAATAAGAATGTATCTTTTTATTATGTTGGGACCATTAATTATTCTTGCAACCCTTTGGGTTTATTTCATCTAGTCTATTATACCACAACATAAAATAAATAAGTGACAGTAGACATGGTACGATAGTGATTGTGATTCTTTTTATTATTCCCTGCCACTCTTTCAAGGTCTTAACTGATTATTTACCACTCACATTACTCACAATGATGCTTGCACTTTTATGATGAGGAGATCATATCATTTCAGTTCCTGCTTTATAATTAATTTCGCAGCATGCACTCATTCATATCAAATCGTATTTGTCACCCATTAATTTATTTATATATTAATGGAATGTCACACGGTCAAGAATTTATGATAGTTAACATTTGCCAGGGCTTTGATCTCCAAATTAACTGAAACAGAACATAAATTGTTTCTATATCATACCAAAGTCATAATTATATAATTGATGCCTGTTAGAAATCTAGACATACAAATAGCACAAATGGTCTCAATTTTGCATCCTCATTTGAAGAACAGCTATTTGAATCCCAAATACTACCCAAAACTTGACTTACTTATACCTGTCTATATCTTTAAAACTTTTTATATTTATTGTAACTTTTCTCATTCAATTAAAACTTATTGAATATTTACTATATGCTAGGCGCTATGCTAGGTTCTAGTGATTCGGTGATTAAAAAATGAATTCCTTGCCCTCAGTGAGTTATCTTTCTTGCAGAGGAAAATGGTGAGTAGTGTGTGAGTGGTCCTGGGACAGGAAGATACAGGCACAAAAGGAAGTCAGCTCAACCCAATCTTCATGGAATAGGGAAGTGTAGTAAGGGGGAAATGAAGGAAGACTTCCTGGAGAAGAGAAATCCTGAATTGAGTTTGCAGAAGAGATAAAGCATTTGTCAGGAAGATAAGTAGAAAAAGAGTGTTCCAGGAGAGGAGATAGGATTTGCAAAGACATTGAGATGAGAGAACAAGATAAGTTTAAGGAAATACATGAGGTTCAATTCACCTGAGACTCAAGACAGCAAATAAACTTCTGAAAAATGAGATTAGACAAATAGGCAAAGTTTAGATAATGGAGAATCTTTCATGAGTTTGAACTTTATTTATTTATGAATGCTTTAGTGTTTTTTTTTTCAAAATATTTTAAGAAGTGAGGAGTGAGTGGTACAATCAGATACAAACTGATTAGAAATGTTTCTGGCAACACTGTTGAGAAGGGAATTCAGTAGAGTGTGACTGGAGGAAGGGAGATGGGTTAGGGAGTAGTCCAGGAAGGAATCCAAGGGAGAGCAATAAACAACGATGGGCATGGACAAGGAGAAGATGCATATTGATGGACTGTTAACAGTAGTAGAACTAATTTAATGACCAAGTTAATGTGAAAACTGCAAAAGAGGAAGTCCAGTAAAACTTCTGTTTCCAGTATGAGAAAGATTTGATGGCACCACTCACTAAGATACAGGTAGTGCACAGATTAGAGATGAGCAGAGAAGAGAGATCTGCTGCAAATGTGTTAAATGCATCCACTTGGAGAGGTCCGATGGGTGGCTGCTTATGGACATTGTGGAGTTCAGGGGAGAGATTTAAATTAGAGATCTTCAGCTCTAATCTTTGTGAATCCTTAAGAATATGTCTAACTTACTGAAAAATTAAAAATAAGTTGGAAGTTGGTTCTGCATTATATTCCAAGACCTTCCTTCATCTATTGCACTGTTCTTACACCCCCTTCCCCCAGAGGACTGGTATGAACAGTTGTATCCCCTCATCCTTACCCTGAAGGACTGCATGGGAGAAGTGGTGAACCGAGCCAAGCAGTCCCTGACGTTTGTGCTCCTTCAGGAACTTGCGTACAGCTTGCCCCAGTGTCTGATGCTGACGCTAAGAAGAGACATCGTCTTCAGCCAAGCAGTAGGTGCCTGTTGTTATTGTTAGTACAAAACAATGCCGGATTGTTAACACCCTATCCTTGATGATGAATAGAATTCTTATTGGGACAGCTTTATTTTTAAAAAGATCCTTAAAGTTTTGGTATCCCATGTTTCTTATTCACGATAAATATCAGCTGAATATCCTAAGCAAAGAGTTTATGAGACCTTAAGTATTTATTTCTGAAAAGAGATGGCCAAGTCTCTAAAATGTAAATTCTGCTTCACAGGGCATGAAGTCCGTGAAGGAAGTGGTCATCATCTTTGTATTATGCTCTGGGATCTACATAAGTGTAAGGGAAGGGACTGTTGACTTGCACTCCAGGTGACAAGCTAGGACTTGGCAAAGGGGATCTGTTTGCAGTCGCTTATTTGTACAGCTCCCCCATGAATCCTGAGACAGGATTTCACAATTATCTCTTATTTTGTTTTTAAAATAAGTTTTCAGGGCAGTAAGGCTCGAGTAGGAGGTTTGACAGGGCCACCTTCTTTGCCTACACCCAACATGATTCATAATGCCAAGGCCTGCCTCCATCACGGTGGGTGTGCTGGTGCCTTCCTTCTCCCCACCTGCCTCCATCCTCATGGCTGAGTTTTATAGACAGGACATATGGAGAGAAAGAAAAAGAAGACTTCTCTTTCTAAACATTCTGGGAAAAGGGAATGTTTTAACCAAACTGTCGCTTTCCCCCACTATTTCATGAATGGTCCAGTGGCACATGAAGCTAACCAGGTGTCGGAAAATATGCTCTGCCTTATACATACATGTTTCGTCATTGTGTTCTTTTAATGACCCTGTGAAATGATTATTATCGCCTCTATTTTACATGTACAAAAAATAGTAAGATTTGGAAGTGCTTAAGTGTTTATGAATTTACTGTTAGAAATGGTAGACATAAGATTTGAAGACCTATCAACCTTACTCCTGTCCATGTTCTTTTTCCCTTTGCACTTCTACCTTCCCCAAGACTTTTATACACAGCAATTCTAGATCAAAGACTGTCAACTTGTTTTACTGTGCCTACCAAATAGTTGTAGTTTTGTTATACATACCTGAGAATCAAATCTGTGATGCCTCAGAAGTCTTAAAATATTTCAAAATAAAACAAATACGTTTGCTAACTGCAGTAAATCTCATCAATATTTTTTTTTCAGCTTGCCGGATTGGTTTGTGGTTTTATCATCAAATTACAGACAAGTCTGTATGACCCAGGCTTCCTACAGCAGCTTCACACAGTGGGGTTGATAGTACAATATGAAGGACTGCTAAGTACATACAGTGAGTATTGCTTTAGTACAAGTTAAAATCACATTTCTATTCAGAAGGACATTTAATCCAGAAATTTTTCAAGAAAACATAAAAATAAGTAAACCTTTATTGTGCCAAGTTTTACAAAAATAATATAACTTTCAGTTTTTTGCATTCACCTTGTAACTTACTTTTGCCTCCTATTATGCTTTGAAAATGGAATTATAGATTATTTCAGAGTGGACTCCTGAGGAGCCATCTGGCTTTTTTAATATAAAAGGCTCTGTGCCAACATAGTTGCAATGACTGGATTTTAAAGTCTCAACCCTGTAATGTCTAGAACTGCACTGTTCAATATAGTAGCCTTGTGTGACTTTTGGGTACTTGAAATGTGTCTAGTCCAAATCAATAAGTACTAGATATGCATACCAGATTTCAAAAACTAGTTTTAAAAGATATTTTATATTGATAATTAATAATTTCATATTAATTTACAATTGAAATGGCATTTTGGATATACTGGATTAAGTAAAATATATTATTAAAATTAATTCTACCTTTTTAATTTCACTCTTTTAAAAAATGACTACCAGGAAATTTAAAATTATATATGTGGCTCACATATTTCTGTTAGAGAGTGCTGATCTGGAATCTTAATGATCTCCCTGTCAGGCTTCATTTGTTAATGTATGGAGATGCAAAACTAGCATGAACCTGGGTCAGTGATGATAAATTCAGCTACCTCTGTTATTTCTAGACAACAGATATCAGTCCTGCCAGTAGAAAGAAAGGTACACAAATCACAAAGGGGTTAAAACCTCTCTCCAGCCTCACAGCAAATGTCCACGTTCTTCCTTCCCTCAAAGGGTAGATTGACTTCTGAAGTCCATTGAAATGGTTCTCATTTCACTAAGAAACACCTTCAGCCTCTGAGGAAAAGTGTCTAGAGTAGGTTCACTGCATTCAGAAACTCATTCAATAAAATGCTAGAACAAATTCCAGCAGGGAGGCATAGTAGCTAGTGACATTTTCCTCAAATGTTTGTTTGTAGCTAAGTGCCTTTTCTATTGTTTAGGCGATGAAATTGGAATGCTAGAGGACATGGCCGTTGGCATTTCCGATTTAAAGAAAGTCGCATTTAAAATAATTGAAGCCAAATCCAATGATGTGTTGCCAGTTATAACAGGAAGACGGTAAGCAGTGCTCACTTCCTGAAGACCAGGCTTTGTTAGACATGTCGTGTTAACTCCTGTCAGAGGAGGCAAGGAGAATTCAGGTTTGATTTGGGAATATTTATTTTGTTTTTTTTCTTTTCCTTTTTGGTAAGAAATACACATGGATGATATGATAGGGGACAATCTCAAAAAACTCCTGGAAGTCTCATGAATGTTTTAAATTGTAGTGAGTTGAGTATGGCAGTACTCTCCCACAAAATACAAGAAATTCAAAATAATAGCCTGCATGAGAACATTTTTCTCCTTATTACTATCTCATCCAAAGCTCTGGGTGTTTTTACTTTTGCGGGAATTGTTCAGTTAATAGACTCATAATTCTTGAAATGACTTTAAATTAAATTCAGTTAAAAGCAGCAACATTTTAGAAAAGATATATTTCTGTGTCAGGGGAATATACCACCATTTTTCTTAATTATTTTTGACAACTCACTCTCAGACTGTGAGATTTCCGAGAAGGGTTTTCAATAAATAGCTTCAAAGGTCAGTGTATGATAGGCAAAATGTCAGAAATAATTAAGAAAAATGATGGTGTGTAGAACAGACCTCCAATAGAAGAGGTACATCTTATAGTAAGTTGTCTCAATCAGAGGTCCAAACTATTCCGGTGTTAGTGCTTTTAATTGCTGCATGAGGATATTTAAAATTTGAAACATTCTGGGGTCATGTTCAAAACATATGAACATACAAAAGGGAGAGCCTTTTCATGCTAGAGAGAGAGGCAAAACACACTGAGTATAAAGTTCAAAGTAAACTTGTTTTCCTGTTGATAGTAAACATATAATAATTATTTTAAATGTTATGAAGGATACCCAGAACCACATGGTTGACTGAAAGGTGACTTTCTTACTCACAAAAAAACCCACATCCTCAGAAACTAAATATTTACCTAGAATTAATGCTTAACTTGCCATTCATTTGGGAGAAATAGAATAAAATTGCTCATACTCACACCTGAAAAACAGTACAATTCTATATTTCTCTCAAGTTTACTATCAAAAGTGAAGCAGTAATACTTATATCACAATGTTTAAGGGAAGCTTACCAGGCCATTTAGTGTAGGCAGAGTATAGCATGCTTTTTCTGAGGAAGTTCTTCAAACAGTATTGAAACTCAAAAGTGATTATGCAGGTAGGGGCGTGACTCCTAGAATGACGAAGTGAGCAGCTTAGCACACCCTCTCTCCAAAAGGAATATTACAACTGGAAATAACAATCCAAAACAACCATTTTAGGATAAACAGAATAAATTGGATGCAAACCACAAATTCAGAAGTACTTATTTGTGAGAAACTGCTGAACATTGGGCAGCATCAGTAGGAGTCTGTGGCATTTTGCTGAGGGCTGCTCCCATCAACCCTGGCCCTGTGAACACGATTTCCTAGGGCAAGGCCATTAACACCAGCAACTTCACTAACAGAGGGGGCTGACTTGACTTGGATTGGAGTAGGAAATAGCACAGTCCTGAAAGTTGTCAGAAACGGTGGTTTAGATTAGCAAGTCTAACTTATAATCACATCGAAAAGAATAGGTATAAACTTGACAAAGTTAGTCTGAATGTTGTACACAGAAGACACAAAATATTGCTGAGAGAAATTAATAGGATCCACTAAATGGAGAGACAGCCTGTGTTCATGGATTAGAAGACTCAATATTGTTTAGTAATTCTCCGTAATTGATCTATAGATTCATTGCAATCGCTATCTAAATCTCTGTAGTCTTTTTGCAGAAATTGGCAAGCCTAACCTAAAATTTATATGTAAATGCAAAGGACCCAGACATTTTGTAAAAGAAGAACAAAGTGGAAAAACTTACACTTTCTGACTTCACAAATTACTACAAAACTATAATAGTCAAGACAATGTAGTATTAGCATAAGTGTATACATGTAGATTAATAGAACAAAATTTACTGTCCAGAAATAAACTATTATCTTTAAAGCCAATTGATTTTGAACAAAGCTGCCAAGGTAATTCAATGGAGAATGGAGAATCTTTTCAAAAAATGATGCTGGGACAATTGGTTTATCTATATGGAAAGAGAAGAATTTACACATATACAAATATTAGCTCACAATAGATTGTAGATCTAAATGTAAGAGCTAAAACTGTGAAACTTCTAGAAGAAAACTCAGAAGGAAATATTTGTAAGTTGGGTTTAGGTAATGAGTTCTATATATATACATATGTATACGTGTATATATATGTATATATATAGAACTCATATATACGTATATATGTATATATACATGTGTGTGTGTGTGTGTATATATATATATACTTTAAATTCTAGGCTACATGTGCACAATGTGCAGGTTTGTTACATGTGTATACATCTGCCATGTTGGTGTGCTGAACCCATTAACTCGTCATTTACATTAGGTATATCTCCTAATGCTATCCCTCTCCCTTCCCCGCACCCCACGACAGACTCCAATGTATGATGTACCCCATCCTGTGTCCAAGTGTTCTCATTGTTCAGTTCCCACCTATGAGTGAGAACATGCAGTGTTTGGTTTTCTGTCCTTGCAATAGTTTGCTCTGAATGATGGTTTCCACCTTCATCCATATCCCTACAAAGGACATGAACTCATCCTTTTTATGGCTGCATAGTATTCCATGGTGTATATGTGACACATTTTCTTAATGCATTCTATCATTGATGGACATTTGGGTTGGTTCCAAGTCTTTGCTATTGTGAATAGTGCCGCAACAAACGTACATGTGCATATGTCTTTATAGCAGCATGATTTATAATCCTTTGGGTACATACCCAGTAATGGGATGGCTGGGTCAAATGGTATTTCTAGTTCTAGATCCTTGAGGAATCGCCACACTGTCTTCCACAATGGTTGAACTAGTTTACAGTCCCACCAACAGTATAAAAGTGTTCCTATTTCCCCACATCCTCTCCAGCACCTGTTGTTTCCTGACATTTTAATGATCGCCATTCTAACTGGCTTGAGATGGTATCTCATTTTGGTTTTGATTTGCATTTCTCTGATGGCCAGTGATGATGAGCATATTTTCATGTGTCTGTTGGCTGCATAAATGTCTTCTTTTGAGAAGTGTCTGTTCATATCCTTTGCCCACTTTTTGATGGAGTTGTTTGATTTTTTTCTTGTAAATTTGTTTAAGTTCTTGTAGATTCTGGATATTAACCCTTTGTCAGATAGATAGATTGTAAAAATTTTCTCCCATTCTGTAGGTTGCCTGTTCACTCTGATGGTGGTTTCTTTTGCTGTGCAGAAGCTCTTTAGTTTAATTAGATCCCATTTCTCAATTTTGGCTTTTGTTGCCATTGCTTTTGGTGTTTTAGTCATGAAGTCCTTGACCATGCCTATGTCCTGAATGGTATTGCCTAGGTTTTCTTCCAGGGTTTTTATGGTTTTAGGTCTGACATTTAAGTCTTTAATCCATCTTGAATTAATTTTTGTATGAGGTGTAAGGAAGGGATACAGTTTCGACTTTCTACATATGGCTAGCCAGTTTTCCCAGCACCATTTATTAAATAGGGAATCCTTTCCCCATTTCTTGTTTTTGTCAAGTTTGTCAAAGATCAGATGGTTGTAGATGTGTGGTATTATTTCTGAGGGCCCTGTTCTGTTCCACTGGTCTATGTCTCTGTTTTGGTACCAGTACCATGCTGTTTTGGTTACTGTAGCCTTGTAGTATAGTTTGAAGTCAGATAGCATGATGCCTCCAGCTTTCTTCTTTTGGCTTAAGATTGTCTTGGCAATGCGTGCTCTTTTTTGGTTCCATATGAACTTTAAAGTAGTTTTTTCCAATTCTGTGAAGAAAGTTATTGGTAGCTTGATGGGGATGGCATTGAATCTATAAATTACCTTTGGCAGTATGGCCATTTTCACGATATTGGTTCTTCCTATGCATGAGCGTGGAATGTTCTTCCATTTGTTTGTGTCCTCTTTTATTTCGTTGAGCAGTGGTTTGTAGTTCTCCTTGAAGAGATCCTTCACATCCCTTGTAAGTTGGATTCCTAGTTATTTTATTCTCTTTGAAGCAATTGTGAATGGGAGTTCACTCATGATTTGGCTTTCTGTTTGTCTCTTATTGGTGTATAGGAATGCTTGTGATTTTTGCACATTGATTTTGTATCCTGAGACTTTGCTGAAGTTGCCTATCAGCTTAAGGAAATTTTGGGCTTAGACGATGGGGTTTTCTAGATATACAATCATGTCATCTGCAAACAGGGACAATTTGACTTCCTCTTTTCCTAATTGAATACCCTTTATTTCCTTCTCCTGCCTGATTGCCCTAGCCAGAACTTCCAACACTATGTTGAATAGGAGTGGTGAGAGAGGGCCTCCCTGTCTTGTGCCAGTTTTTGCCTATTCAGTATGATATTGGCTGTGGGTTTGTCATAGATAGATCTTATTATTTTGAGATACGTCCCATCAATACCTAATTTAGTGAGAGTTTTTTTTCATGAAAGGCTGTTGAATTTTGTCAAAGGCCTTTTCTGCATCTATTGAGATAGTCATGTGATTTTTGTCTTTGGTTCTGTTTATGTGATGGATTATGTTTATTGATTTGCATAGGTTGAAGCAGCCTTACATCCCAGGGATGAAGCCCACCTGATCATGGTGGATAAGCTTATTGATGTGCTGCTGGATTCGGTTTGCCAGTATTTTATTGAGGATTTTTGCATCGATGTTCATCAGAGATATTGGTCTAAAATTCTCTTTTTTTTGTTGTGTCTCTGCCAGGCTTTGGTATCAGGATGATGCTGGCCTCATAAAATGAGTTAGGGAGGATTCGTTTTTTTTCTATTGATTGGAATGGTTTCAGAAGGAATGGTACCAGCTTCTCTTTGTACCTGTGGTAGAATTTGGCTGTGAATCCATCTGGTCCTGGACTTTTTTGGTTGGTAGACTATTAATTATTGCCTCAATTTCAGAGCCTGTCATTGGTCTATTCAGGATTCAACTTCTTCCTCGTTTAGTCTTGGGAGGGTATATGTGTCCAGGAATTTATCCATTTCTTCTAGATTTTCTAGTTTATTTGCATAGAGATGTTTATAGTATTCTCTGATGATAGTTTGTATTTCTGTGAGATCAGTAGTGATATCCCCTTTATCATTTTTTGTTGCATCTATTTGATTCTTTTCTCTTTTCTTCTTTATTAGTTTTGCTACCGGTCTGTCAATATTGTTGATCTTTTCAAAAAACAGCTCCTGGATTCATTGCTTTTTTTGAATGGTTTTTTGTGTCTCTATCTCCTTCAGTTCTGCTCTGATCTTAGTTATTTCTTGCCTTCTGCTAGCTTTTGAAGGTGTTTGCTCTTGCTTCTCAAGTTCTTTTAATTGTGATGTTAGGGTGTCAATTTTAGACCTTTCCTGCTTTCTCTTGTGGGCATTTGGTGCTATAAATTTCCCTCTACACACTGCTTTGAATGTGTCCAGAGATTCTGGTATGTTGTATCTTTGTTCTCATTGGTTTCAAAGAACATCTTTATTTCTGCTTTCATTTCGTTATGTACCCAGTAGTCATTCAGGAGCAGCTTGTTCCGTTTCCATGTAGTCGAGCAGTTTTGAGTGAGTTTCTTAATCCTGAGTTCTAGTTTGATTGCACTGTGGTCTGAGAGACAGTTTGTTATAATTTCTGTTCTTTACATTTGCTGAGGAGTGCTTTACCTTCAACTATGTGGTCAATTTTGGAATAAGTGTGATGTGGTGCTGAGAAGAATGTATATTCTGTTGATTTGGGGTGGAGAGTTCTGTAGATGTCTATTAGGTCTGCTTTGTGCAGAGCTGAGTTCAATTCCTGGATATCCTTGTTAACTTTCTGTCTCGTTGATCTGTCTAATGTTGAGAGTGAGGTGTTAAAGTCTCCCTTTATTATTGTGTGGGAGTCTAAGTCTCTTTGTATTTCTCAAAGGACTTGCTTTATGAATCTGGGTGCTCCTGCATTGGGTGCATATATATTTAGGATACTTAGCTTGTCGTGTTGAATTGATCCCTTTACCATTATGTAATGGCCTTCTTTGTCTCTTTTGATCTTTGTTGGTTTAAAGTCTGTTTTATCAGAGACTAGGGTTGCAACCCCTGCCTTTTTTTGTTTTCCATTTGCTTGGATCTTCCTCCATCCCTTTATTTTGAGCCTATGTGTGTCTCTGCACATGAGATGGGTCTCCTGAATACAGCACACTGATGGGTCTTGACTCTTTATCCAATTTGCCAGTCTGTGTCTTTTAATTGTAGCATTTAGCCATTTACATTTAAGGTTAATATTGTTACATGTGAATTTGATTCTGTCATTATGATGTTAGCTGGTTATTTTGCTTGTTAGTTGATGCAGTTTCTTCCTAGCCTTGATGGTCTTTACAATTTGCAATGTTTTTGCAGGGGCTGGTACCAGTTGTTCCTTTCCACGTTTAGCACTTCCTTGAGGAGCTCTTGTAAGGCAGGCCTGGTGGTGACAAAATCTCTCAGCATTTGCTTGTCTGTAAAAGATTTTATTTCTCCTCCACTTACGAAGCTTAGTTTGGCTGGATGTGAAATTCTGGGTTGAAAATTCTTTTCTTTAAGAATGTTGAATATTGGTCCCCACTATCTTCTGGCTTGTAGAGTTTCTGCCGAGAGAGCTGCTGTTAGTCTGATGGGCTTCCCTTTGTGGGTAACCCAATCTTTCTCTCTGACTGCCCTTAACACGTTTTCCTTCATTTCAACTTTGGTAAATCTGACAATTATGTGTCTTAGAGTTGCTCTTCTCGAGGAATATCTTTGTGGTGTTCTCTGTATTTCTTGAATTTGAATGTTGGCCTGCCTTGCTAGATTTGGGATGTTCTCCTGAATAATATCCTGCAGAGTGTTTTCCAACTTGGTTCCATTGTCCCTGTCACTTTCAGGTAAACCAATCAGATGTAGATTTGGTCTTTTCACATAGTCCCATATTTCTTGGAGGCTTTGTTCGTTTCTTTTTACTCTTTTTTCTCTAAATTTCTCTTCTCACTTCATTTCATTCATTTGATCTTCCATCACTGATACCCTTTCTTCCACTTGATTGAATTGGCTACTGAAGCTTGGGCATGCATCATGTAGTTCTCGTGCCATGGTTTTCAGCTCCATCAGGTCATTTAAGGTCTTCTCTATACTGTTTATTCTAGTTAGCCATTTGTCTAATCTTTTTTCAAGGTTTTTATCTTCTTTGTGATGGGTTTGAACATTCTCCTTTAGCTTGGAGAAGTTATTACCGGTTTAGGTAATTAGTTCTTAGACATAACACAAAAATCAAGACCCATAAAAGAAGAAAATAGATAAATAGGACTTCATCAAAATTATAAACATTTAAGCATCAAAAGAACACCATTAAGTAAGTAAAAAGACAAGCCACAGATTAGAAGATAATATTTACAAATCCTATATTTGAAAAAGGACTCATATTCAGAATATGTAAATAAATGTTACAACTCAATAATAATGACACCAAAAACCTAATTTGAATATGAGCAAAAAGTTTGAATAGCTGTTTCACCAAATAGGATATATGAATGATTTATAAGTACAAGAAAACATATTCAACATAATTCCTCACTAGGAGAATAAATTTAAAATCACAGATACCATTTCCTTCACACTAGAATCATCAGATAAGAGCAAATGTTGGTGAGGATGTGGAAAACCTGGAACCCTTGTACATTGCTGGTGGAATTGTCACTTTGAAAATAGTTTGGCAGTCTTAAAAAGTTAAATATAAAATTACCATATGACTTTTAGACTTACCCCCAAGAGAAAATGAAACATACCTCCATACCACGGCTCAGTCCTGCATGTTCATTGCAGCATTATTAATAATATGCCAAATCATGGAATAATCCAAGTGTCTATCAACTAATAAATGTGTTGACAAAATGTGATATCGATACAATAGAATTCTATTCGCTAATTAAAAGGAACAAGCTACTGATATATGCCACAACATGGATGACTTCAAAAACATTATGCTAGGTGAAAAAGGCCAGACAAAAAAGATTACATACTCTATGAATCAATTAATAGGATATATGCAGAAAAATAAAATTCATTCATAGGAAACAGACAGAAAATAGATGAGTGGCTTTCTGGGCTAGCGGTGGTAGTAGAGCTGACTATAAACAGGCACAAGGAATCTTTTTAAGTTGACAGAAATGTACTAAACCTGGATTATTGTCATGATTGTATAATTCTATAAATTTGTTGAAATTATGAATTATATACTTAAAATGCATGAATTCATATCAATTTCTTAATAAAGCTGGTAAAATTATCACAAAGAAATTATATGTTTCACCTTCAGAACAAGTTTAAAGCATGAACTGACTCATTGATGCTTCTCATATTCCTGAAAAACTGTTAGCCAGGCTATTGTAAATGGCATTGAGAGCAATTAAACAAAGAAAAATAATGCGCTCATTCATCTGAAGGTAGTGCTAACATCCCTGCTTGCTAAATTCATGATATTTACCAGGTCTCTATTTCATAGCTAGAAAGAAACAAGTCTCAGAGTCAGTGGTCCACACTGTTTATCAATAATGTTATACTAGGAGAAATTAAAAAGATTTTCACAAAGAGGCTTACTATTTGCCCTATGCTTATTTCCCCAGTGCATATCTTACAATGCCACCACTCTATATAGTTCTTGAAACACATGGATTTTCCCAACCTCTGGGCAAAGCTTTCTAAATTTCTAAATTCAATTCACACTATCAGAAGATGACAGTTTTTAAAATATGTAAGTAGCTACTCTTATTAATCATATTGTACTAATCCTAACTTAAATTTTCAACATTAAAAAATAGGGGTAGTTTTTAATGGACATTTCCAATGAAAAATGCTCCTGTGTTATGTTAATGTTTCAAAATGACCAGAATTCCCGAAAGTTTCACTCTAAGCAATAAAACCATTACCTTTCCATCAGCCCATCATAAACAGAAACACTCATCAATAGTGATAACAAACAAGCCATACCAAAAAATCATATAAATTATTTGGTTTATTTAGCTTCACTGTATTGAAACAGCAGTCATTAAATTATTGTTCTTATTCTTAGGACTGATTGAGTTTTAAAAATAATTAAATAAAGAAAAAAAATTGAGCTATCAATACACATGACCCTGGGTATACAAAAATGAACCAAACATTTTTTTCCTGAAGGAATTCAGAGTGAGGTAGAGAAATCACACATATAAATGAATTCTTACAATTTTTTATGTCAAGTAATTTAATAAGGAGATGAATGAATGAGGAATATAAGCATATAGCAAACAGAAACCTAAATCAGTGCTATATTCCAACCCTTTTAATGTTTTCTTCCAATAAATCTAAAATAACACAAAACAAATAAGTAATGTTTCTTCCCTTTGTCCTCTGCCTTCTTTAGAGAACATTACGTGGTAGAGGTCAAGCTTCCAGCCAGAATGTTTGAGTCACTACCTCTACAGATTAAAGAAGGACAGTTGCTTCATGTGTATCCAGTACTTTTTAATGTTGGAATCAATGAACAGCAAACTCTGGCTGAAAGGTAAGCTTTGGTGTAAGAGTGGCACTTGAGATTTTTCTTTGTTCCTTTTAAGCATATGATGAGAAGTCCCATGTATCTGCATGTAGAACTAACATCAATTTATGAGTAACATTTTTCTTTTTATCAGTATCAAATTATTTGAGATATAAGGTAAATTTTCATATTTAAGGAATCCTGGCCCAAGCCAAATTTAAATGTGGCAAAAATATTGAGGAAAATCTTGATGCCAATACTAAATAAAGCATTTGCATGGATTAACCTTCTTTGTTTCCAAATACCTATGTGTATATTAAATTTTAGAATTCATGTTTGTACATATCTCAATATTGTAAACAGATAATAGCATCAAATTTTTAAATCTAAAACAGAGTCTCTTTTTTGTGTTTATTTTAATGGTTATTATTTGGTAATGTTAGCTTTTTTAATAATGGCTTGCTCAGTCAGCAAATGATTGTACTGTGATCCCATGAGTCAGTTAAAAAACACTTTTTTTTTGGCTGGGCGCGGTGGCTTATGCCTGTAATCCCAGCACTTTGGGAGGCAGAGGTGGGTGGATCACCTGAGGTCAGGAGTTCAAGATCAGCATGGCCAAGATGGTGAAACCACGTCTCTACTAAAAATACAAAAATTAGCCAGGCGTGGTGGTGATTGCCTATAATCCCAGCTACTCAGGAGGCTAAGGCAGGAGAATTTTTTGAACCCGGTAGATGGAGGTTGTGGTGAGCTGAGATCACGCCACTGTACTCTAGCCTGGGCAGCAGAGTGAGACTCCGTCTCAAAAAAAGAAAAAAAAAAAAAAAAAACCTCTTTTTTTGAAAGACTTATTTTTACATCTTACATGGTTCACATATAGAGATTACAGAAAATGTAGATAACAGTTAAAGATCATAGAACAGGCCAGGGTCGGTGGCTCACACCTGTAAATCCTAGCACTTTGGGAGGCAGAGGCAGGTGGATCACCTGAGGTCAGGAGTTCGAGACCAGCCTGGCCAATATGACAAAACCCCAACTCTACTAAAAATACAAAAATTAGCTGGGCATAGTGGCGGGTGCCTGTAATCTCAGCTATTTGGGAGGCTGAAGCAGGAGACTCGCTTGAACTGAGGAGGCGGAGGTTGTGGTGAGCCGAGATTGCACCATTGCACTCTAGCCTGGGTGATACGAGCAAAACTCCATCTCAAAAAACAAACAAAAAAAGGTCATAGAACATACTTTTGAAATATTTTAGAGAAAGAAGTTAGCATCTTGGCTGTAGGGGCTGGATGGAGAAGTTCCTTCACAGGCAACAATTTGGGGAGTTTGATAGTCTTTGGTATTATAATATTTAACATGCTTTCTTATCTGTAATTCACTCTCCAAGTGACCCCTGCCCCACAGGTAAGTTTAAAAGTACCCAGCATATTCCTTGCCTTGATAATTAAGTACTTTTGAAAGCTAGTGTCTAGGATTAGATTATATTCTATTTATCTCTATATATATTTGTCTCAGCAAATTCAATGTTTGAGATGAATGATATTCCTGAGCATGAACTATACAACTTGGAGCAGGGGAACGGCATTCCAAATTGCCTCTTCTTCGGTACGCTACAGTAGAGTGTTTTGAGTTGGAATTAATAAGGTCTGTGATTGTGATCTTGAGAGAGATATGAGACTCTTCCATTTACAGACTTTTCAAAGACTAGTCAGCATTATATTTTCAAGGCTTCTAAGATGGACTAATTTGCATCATTCATGTTATTGTGACTGTTTTAGTTGTCAGTCATTTTATTTAAGAAGTGTCCTTTCCTTCCTTCTCATCTCTCTTGCATACTAAGAATGCACTTTTTTTCACACATGGAAGCTGTACAAGACACACAAGACTGGAAAAGGAGCAAAATGGCAAAGTAGGGAAACCCTGAGAGAAGCAGGAGGCCTGAATTTGAATAGCACTCTGACATCAACCGTTAATTTGAGCATATTGCTTACTCTCTGTTCTCTGAACCTCCTTTTTCTGATTCTGAATTTTGAGCTTTACCAGCAACATCTACATGTTAGATATGCTATGTAATCTAGAAGTAGTATTTCACTACTGTTTACTCAAATTCAAAATGTAGATGTTGTATATGACCATTCTTAGATAAATAAATACTATTAGTCTGCTTGGGCTGCTGTAACAAAATACTGTAGACTGGGTGGCTTAAACAACAGAAATTTGTTTCTCATAGTTCAAGAAGCTGGGAAGTCCAAGGTCAAGGTTTCAGCCAATTTGGTTTCCAGTGAGGGCTCTTCTTCTGGCTGTCAGACAACTGACCACATTCTCCCTATATGCTCACATAACCTCTTCTTTGTGCCTGTGGAAAGAAAGAGCCCACTCTCATAATCTCATTTAACTTTAATTACCCCTTAGAGGCACTGTCTCAAAATACTGCCATTGCCATTTCGGGCTTAGGGCTTCCACATATGAATTTTAGGACAACACAAACATTTATTCCATAACACTAATGTTACTCCAGCAAGGATGGTATTTTTTAAATACCAGTTGATTACAGTGTCTGAAAACGTTAGAAGAATATATTTCAGATTCTATGGAAACTCCTCTAGATTTTTGGGGTCTGTATCCCTGTTCTCCAAGTTCAACTCAGTATAGATACTGAACACTGACTTTGTACCAAGCACTGCTCTGCCAAGCTATGGGACATAAGAGGAATACAGGGTAACAAGAAGCGTGGAATAGGCTTCCTATCCTGAAAGAAGGTGTAATCCAGTGAGGAAGACAAGTCAACAAACATTACATTACAGTTTGGCTCATGCAATAATTAAAGGTGTGGAAGGAACAGGAATAGTGCATAAAACAAAGCAATTCACAGATGGGAGATGAATCCGTGGGGGAAGTATCATAGAGGAGATGAGCCAGGCTTTAAAGATGAATCATAGTTAATCAAGCTATCAAGGAAAGTAAGACATTCCAGTCAAGAGTGGATAGAATGTTAAAAGTCCCAAAGGCATTGAAATACTGCTGCTAAGGGAGGAGAGCGTAACTACATTCCCACAAGAGGTTTTGGAAGCCTTTGTGGAAACTTAGATGCTAAACTAGGGAGACTATAAGACATCGTCCTTTCAGGGAGGAGAGAAGCATTGAAGTTCAGTGAGCTGATATGATGAAATATAGGTTAGATTAATTTTTCCAACATTTCATTTATTGCATGGTGCAATGTATGGTATGTAGTTGATGTTAAATATTTTTTGTATAGATGAATTCATTTTTCATTGAGACTGAATGATCTGACAAGGGTCCAGAAAGTAAACTGGAAGTGAAAGAGACTAGGGACATAGTTCTGTGGTATTTGGGAAGCTTTAGGAGAGTCTAAACTGGATATGATTAAATATCTTAATATATAATGACAGTGGTTGAGAAAAAAAAAAGGAATACCAGAGATATGAAGAGACTGAGGAATAGTGGGTAAGGTGAGGAAAAGAGGAAATCCAAAATGATGCCTAGATTTTGAACCTGAACTAATGCCAAAATATTGGGGACATGCTTAGCAATGGTTCAAAGGAGGAAGCAGTTTTAGTTTTGGGTTATGTTATATTTGAAGTGGAGTTGGAAAATGCACACTGAAATTTTCTATTCACACCTAGAAATATAGATTTTGATGAAGATACATATTGGAAGCCATTTACATAGCATCCTTTTATAGGGAGACAAGTGGGTTTTACCTTTGAACTTGGGAAATTCTCAAAGATAACACAAGGTTAGTGACACACAGGTAGACAGGTTTGTCTTGAACAAGCGGTGGAAGACTACGTGTACAGAACCATTTGACTTCACGATATGAACAGAAAAAAATGTCGGCAGAAATGATCTACTGTCTGGGAAATCTGGCTCTATGTGTGCCTACAGCAGTTGATAGTGTGGGCAAGACTGCGTGCAGCCCAGTGTCCAGTGCTGGTCTTCTGGTCCCCTCCCTCAGCTGCCATGAGTGAAATGGATGATTGGATAGATAGTAAGAAAAGTTTTTTAAAACACATACAGGGATGCAGGCCTGCCACAGAGGTGTGGAGTAGGATAGGGAAACTAATATCAATTATGTCCATGCACAGAGACTGGTGTTTTATACATGGTATTTTATCTAGGTTCACATTTGATGATTGTGAGGATATTTGAGGTGTTAGAAGCAATTAGTGAAATCAGGGCCAGTGGAGATTGGAATATGTTTGAAATCACCATTGTGCATTGTAGCTTGAAAAATGAGACAGACTCTTTCCTTAGGAAATTATTCCAATCTATTTAAAAAAGAAAGGTAAAATGTGTTACTTTTTGGTACCATTTTATAACCCACAGCTGTTTTCTTTCTTCTGTTTGTAGGTTTGGAGATGTCTCTTTGCAAGAAAGTATTAATCAGGAAAACTTCGAACTTCTACAAGAATATTACAAGATATTTATGGAAAAGATGCCTCCTGATTGTAAGTATGTGAGTTAGAGAAGACAGCAATAATAGCTTCTTGATTATAAATCTTTAGAAGAGGTCAGACATAGAGGTCAGTGGACTACAGAAGCAGGGGTAGGGATGTGAGAGTGATTTTGAAATTATCTGATCCAAAAAGACTGATTGCCAAGGTAGCATGGCCAACACCTGCATCATTCTCTTGATTGCCTTCTTGAATGTGTCCTGCTGTTCATTCTGAGACATTAATTTCATTGCCACTGGAAAATGCCAAATAATAAAAATATGGACCTTATAATTAGACATTTTAATTAGTCTG